>NC_044340.1:21708565-22456854 GCF_007399415.2 Gopherus evgoodei | reverse complement strand
AACCCTAACCCTAACCCTAACCCTAACCCTAACCCTAACCCTAACCCTAACCCTAACCCTAACCCTAACCCTAACCCTAACCCTAACCCTAACCCTAACCCTAACCCTAACCCTAACCCTAACCCTAACCCTAACCCTAACCCTAACCCTAACCCTAACCCTAACCCTAACCCTAACCCTAACCCTAACCCTAACCCTAACCCTAACCCTAACCCTAACCCTAACCCTAACCCTAACCCTAACCCTAACCCTAACCCTAACCCTAACCCTAACCCTAACCCTAACCCTAACCCTAACCCTAACCCTAACCCTAACCCTAACCCTAACCCTAACCCTAACCCTAACCCTAACCCTAACCCTAACCCTAACCCTAACCCTAACCCTAACCCTAACCCTAACCCTAACCCTAACCCTAACCCTAACCCTAACCCTAACCCTAACCCTAACCCTAACCCTAACCCTAACCCTAACCCTAACCCTAACCCTAACCCTAACCCTAACCCTAACCCTAACCCTAACCCTAACCCTAACCCTAACCCTAACCCTAACCCTAACCCTAACCCTAACCCTAACCCTAACCCTAACCCTAACCCTAACCCTAACCCTAACCCTAACCCTAACCCTAACCCTAACCCTAACCCTAACCCTAACCCTAACCCTAACCCTAACCCTAACCCTAACCCTAACCCTAACCCTAACCCTAACCCTAACCCTAACCCTAACCCTAACCCTAACCCTAACCCTAACCCTAACCCTAACCCTAACCCTAACCCTAACCCTAACCCTAACCCTAACCCTAACCCTAACCCTAACCCTAACCCTAACCCTAACCCTAACCCTAACCCTAACCCTAACCCTAACCCTAACCCTAACCCTAACCCTAACCCTAACCCTAACCCTAACCCTAACCCTAACCCTAACCCTAACCCTAACCCTAACCCTAACCCTAACCCTAACCCTAACCCTAACCCTAACCCTAACCCTAACCCTAACCCTAACCCTAACCCTAACCCTAACCCTAACCCTAACCCTAACCCTAACCCTAACCCTAACCCTAACCCTAACCCTAACCCTAACCCTAACCCTAACCCTAACCCTAACCCTAACCCTAACCCTAACCCTAACCCTAACCCTAACCCTAACCCTAACCCTAACCCTAACCCTAACCCTAACCCTAACCCTAACCCTAACCCTAACCCTAACCCTAACCCTAACCCTAACCCTAACCCTAACCCTAACCCTAACCCTAACCCTAACCCTAACCCTAACCCTAACCCTACCCTAACCCTAACCCTAACCCTAACCCTAACCCTAACCCTAACCCTAACCCTAACCCTAACCCTAACCCTAACCCTAACCCTAACCCTAACCCTAACCCTAACCCTAACCCTAACCCTAACCCTAACCATAACCCTAACCCTAACCCTAACCCTAACCCGAACCCTAACCCTAACCCTAACCCTAACCCTAACCCTAACCCTAACCCTAACCCTAACCCTAACCCTAACCCTAACCCTAACCCTAACCCTAACCCTAACCCTAACCCTAACCCTAACCCTAACCCTAACCCTAACCCTAACCCTAACCCTAACCCTAACCCTAACCCCTAACCCTAACCCTAACCCTAACCCTAACCCTAACCCTAACCCTAACCCTAACCCTAACCCTAACCCTAACCCTAACCCTAACCCTAACCCTAACCCTAACCCTAACCCTAACCCTAACCCTAACCCTAACCCTAACCCTAACCCTAACCCTAACCCTAACCCTAACCCTAACCCTAACCCTAACCCTAACCCTAACCCTAACCCTAACCCTAAACCCTAACCCTAACCCTAACCCCTAACCCTAACCCCTAACCCCTAACCCTAACCCCTAACCCTAACCCTCACCCTCACCCCCACCCCAACCCCAACCCTAACCCTAACCCTGACCCTGACCCTAACACCCTAACACCCTAACCCTAACCCCTAAACCTAACCCTAAACCCTAACCCTAAACCCCAACCCCTACCCCTACCCCTACCCCAACCCTAAACCCTAACAACCCTAACCCCAACCCCAACCCTAAACCCTAAACCCCAACCCCAACCCTAAACCCTAAACCCTAACCCAACCCTAACCCTAACCCCAACCCTAAACCCTAACCCCAAACCCCAAACCCTAACCCCAAACCCTATGACCCTGACCCCGACCCCTAACCCTAACCCCTAACCCTACCCCTACCCCTAACCCTACCCCTGACCCTGGACCCCGGACCCTAACCCCAAACCCCAAACCCTAAACCCTCACCCTCACCCCAACCCCAACCCTAAACCTCACCCTAACCCCTAACCCCTAAACCCACCCCCACCCTCCCCCTAACCCTAACCCCTACCCTCACCCTCACCCTAAACCCTAACCCCTAATCCTAACCCTAAACCCTAAACCCTAACCCTAAAACCCGACCCCGACCCTAACCCTAACCCCAACCCTAAACCCTTAACCCTAACCCTAACCCCTAACCCTAAACCCTTAACCCTAACCCCTAACCCCTACCCCTTACCCTCAAACCCTAACCCTAAACCCTAAACCCTAAACCCTAACCCTAAACCCTAAACCCTAACCCTAAACCCTAACCAACCCTAACCCTAACCCTAACAACCCCAACCCCTAAACCCTAAACCTAACCCTAACCCCGACCCCTAACCCCTAACCCCTACCCTCACCCTAACCCTAACCCTCCCCCTCCCCCTCACCCCAATCCTAACCCCAACCCCCTAACCCCCTAACCTTAACCCCCTCACCCTCACCCCAACCCCTCACCCTCACCCTATCCCTAACCCCCTAACCCTAACCCTAAACCCTAACCCTAACCCTAACCCTAACCCTAACCCTAACCCTAACCCTAACCCGAACCCTAACCCTAACCCTAACCCTAACCCTAACCCTAACCCTAACCCTAACCCTAACCCTAACCCTAACCCTAACCCTAACCCTAACCCTAACCCTAACCCTAACCCTAACCCTAACCCTAACCCTAACCCTAACCCTAACCCTAACCCTAACCCTAACCCTAACCCTAACCCTAACCCTAACCTAACCCTAACCCTAACCCCTAACCTAACCCTACCCTAACCCTAACCCTAACCCTAACCCTAACCCTAACCCTAACCCCTAACCCTAAACCCTAACCCTAACCTAACCCTAACCTAACCCTAACCCTACCCTAACCCTAACCCTAACCCTAAACCCTAACCCTAACCCTAACCCTAACCCTAACCCTAACCCTAACCCTAACCCTAACCCTAACCCTAACCCTAACCCTAACCCTAACCCTAACAACCCTAACCCTAAACCCTAATCCTAACCCTAAAACCCCAACCCTAACCCTAAAACCCCAACCCCAACCCTAACCCTTAACCCTAACCCCCTAACCCTACCCCTGATCCTGACCCTAACCCTAAACCCTAACCCTACCCCTGACTCCTGACCCTACCCCTACCCCTGACCCTGACCCCTGACCCTAAACCCTAAACCTAACCCTAACCCTAAAACCCTAACCCTCGACCCGACCCTGACCCTGACCCTGAAACCCTAATCCTAACCCTACCCCAAACCCCAACCCCTAAACCCTAACCCCTAAACCCTAAACCTAACCCCGACCCCGACCCCTGACCCCTGGACCCTGACCCTAACCCTAACAACCCTAAACCCTAACAACCCTAAACCCTAACCCTACCCCAACCCTAAACCCAACCCCAACCCTAAACCCTAACCCTATAGCTCCAGCCACCATGAGAAGACCGGGGAATTCCCAGCAGCCAAGGGTGACAGGAGGACCCCACATGCCATTACAGATGCACCCCTGTAGCTCCCAGCCATCGCTCCCAGCCGCTGCATGCGGACCCCAGTGCTCCCAGCTGCTGCATGTGGTGGAGGGACCCCAAATGCTTGGTGGGGGCAGCTCCCACAGCTGCTGCAGGCAGCAGGGGAACACAGAGCTCCCATTTGCCACAGGTGGCAGTAGGACCCAGGAGCATCCAGCCACTGTGGGCAGGGGCGGGGCCCCAAAGCTTCAGCTAATGCAGGCAGCGAGGGAACCCCCCTCCCCCCGGCCTACACCGCTGCATATGGACCCCAGAGCTCCCAGCCGCTGCGGGTGGACCCAGGTGTCCCAAACAGCCGCTGATGGCGTGGGGACCCCTAGCCCCGCCTCATTGCAAACAGACCCCTGTAGCAAACATGATCCTACCCCCTCTCCAGGGGGTCACTGACACAAAACCCTACTCAGGGATCACTACTGGTTGGCACCCCATTGCCACCCGCACTTCTACGTGCTGCTGGCCAAACCCTCCGCCAAAATCTAACCCCCAACCCCAAGTTTTACCACCCACTCCCGAACCCAAACTGAACCGAAAATCGCTATAACCTGGTGCCCAAGCCGAAACCCCTTAACCCAAACCGCACCCGATCCCCTCACACCGTAACCGCGAGCTCCGAGCCCAGTTCCCCACTCCCACCCCGGGCAGCCCCCAGGAACCCTGCTTCGCACCGGCCGCCCGCCTACACGGGCAGATTCTGCAGCTCCAAACATCGCACGCGCCAGCGCGCCGCAAACAGGAAGCTCGGTCCAACCCCGTGGGCCCGCGGCGGGTTCGCTGCCTGCAGGAGCCTCGAGCTCCAGCCCCACGATTTCCCGCCTCCCTTCAGCGACACCAGACGCTTCCGGGCTTCGAGAAAGTTTCTGAGCTGCAACGCCTGCAGCACTGATCTCCACCCCCAGGCAGTGACAGCCCATTGGCTGCCAGCTCAGTCAGAAACCGGCACCTAGCGACAGCCCATTGGCTGCCAGCTCAGACAGTCAGAAAAGGTCACCTAGTAACAGCCCATTGGCTCCCAGCTCAGACAACAGAAAAGGTCACCTAGCCACAGCCCATTGGCTGCCAGCTCAGACAGTCAGAAAAGGTCACCTAGTAACAGCCCATTGGCTCCCAGCTCAGACAACAGAAAAGGTCACCTAGCCACAGCCCATTGGCTGCCAGCTCGGTCAAAAAACGTCACCTAGCGACAGCCCATTGGCTGCCAGAAAACGGCGCGCAAGTCGGCGCGACCAGTGAACTCTCCGGGCGCTGCGGCTTTTCGCCAGGCAGGACAGCAGCGCACGCTGCTGCGGTCTCCGTTTCTCCACCTGGGCAGACGGAATCGGCGCCGCTCGGCCTCGATCTGCTTCTCGCCGGCGTGCGCTGAGCTCTGAGGGCACAAAGCCCTGAAGGCTCTGCCCAGCGCTTCCTTGATACAGCGTCACCTAGGCACAGCCCAATGGGAGATTAGCTGTCAGAAAACGTCACTTAGGGCTTGTCTACATCAGAAAGTTGCAGCGCTGGTGAGGGAGTTACAGCGCTGCAACTTTGAGAGTGTCCACATCTGCAGGGCATCACCAGCGCTGCAACTCCCTGTTTGCAGCGCTGGCCGTACTCCCGTTTTGTCTCGGGTGTAGAGGATCCAGCGCTGGTGATCCAGCGCTGGTAATGCAATGTAGACACTCACCAGCGCTTTTCTTGACCTCCGTGGAAGGAGGAAGCCTCTGGTAATCAAGCTGGTTTCCTTTCCCGGTTTGCTCTCTCGGTCCCGGAGCCAGCCAGCAAACCGCAGGGAAGGAGACCTGCTTGCTCGGGGTTCCGGGACCGAGAGAGCAAACCGGGAACGCCGCGGTTTGCTCTCTCGGTCCCGGAGCCAGCCAGCAAACCGCGGGGAAGGAGACCTGCTTGCTCGGGGTTCCGGGACCGAGAGAGCAAACCGGGAACGCCGCGGTTTGCTCTCTCGGTCCCGGAGCCAGCCAGCAAACCGCGGGGAAGGAGACCTGCTTGCTCGGGGTTCCGGGACCGAGAGAGCAAACCGGGAACGCCGCGGTTTGCTCTCTCGGTCCCGGAGCCAGCCAGCAAACCGCGGGGAAGGAGACCTGCTTGCTCGGGGTTCCGGGACCGAGAGAGCAAACCGGGAAAGGAAACCAGCTTCGCCGCGGTTTGCTCTCTCGGTCCCGGAACCCCGAGCAAGCAGGTCTCCTTCCCCGCGGTTTGCTGGCTGGCTCCGGGACCGAGAGAGCAAACCGCGGCGTTCCCGGTTTGCTCTCTCGGTCCCGGAACCCCGAGCAAGCAGGTCTCCTTCCCTGCGGTTTGCTGGCTGGCTCCGGGACCGAGAGAGCAAACCGCGGCGAAGCTGGTTTCCTTTCCCGGTTTGCTCTCTCGGTCCCCGAACCCCCCTTGAAGCCGCCCAACAGCGCTGCAGTGTGGCCACATCTAACACCACTTGCAGCGCTGGTTGCTGTAAGTGTGGCCACTCTGCAGCGCTGGCCCTATACAGCTGTACTAATACAGCTGTAACAACCAGCGCTGCAAAATTTTAGATGTAGACATGGCCTCAGTGAGGGTTCTATCGGAGATCAGCTTTCAGAAAGCTCATCTCACCAGGACCAATAGGAGATCAGCTCTTTTAGAAGGCGGCACTTCACTAGGCCCAATGGGAGATCAGCTGTCAGAAAACGTCACTTAGGGCCCAATGGGATCAGCTTTCAGAAATAGCCGGGCAGGCCGGCACTGCAGCTCTAGTCCTCTCAAGTGGCCAGACAGAGAGCGCCCTCCCACCACTCCCGTGGGTAACAGAGGGTTTGGCTACACTTGCAGCTGTACAGCGCTGAGCGGGAAACCTGACTGCCTACAGCGGAGCAGGGAAAGCGCTGCAGTCTGACCACAGTGACAGCTGCCACATTTGCAGCATCTGCAGCGGCATTGGGAGTGGTGCATTATGGGCAGCTATCCCAGGGTATGGCTACACGCGGCAGCGCTTTGAAGTGTGCGTGTAGTCAGAGCGCCAGCGCTAGGAAAGAGCTCTCCCAGCGCTGCACGTAAACCACATCCTCTAAGGGGGTAACATGCAATGCTAGAAGCCGCGCTCACAGCGCTGCGGCACTGATTACACTGAGGCTTTACCGTGCTGTATTTTGCAGCGCTCAGAGGGGTGTTTTTTCACACCCCTGAGTGTGAAAGTTGCAGCGCTGTAAAGCGCCAGTGTAGCCATGGCCCCAGCGTTCAAGTGGCTGCAATGTGCTTTTCAAAAGGGGGTGGGCAGGGTGGAGTGTGACAGGGAGCGTGGGGGAGAGAGAGAGTGGATTTTTGGAGCTGACACTCTGTCAGCAGCTGCAAGTTCCAACCCCGCTCCCTCCCCTCTCCTCCCCTCCCTCACTCACTCACTGAAAGCAAATAGCCCTCTGTTTTTTCCCTCACAGACCAGATAAGCAGCCTCCCTGAAACAGACCCCGACCTCCCTCCTGCATGCCGTGCTGCTTCTCTCCTCAAGCCCCCTCTCTTCTAACTGTGGGTGTTCCAAAGAGAGCTCATTCACAGCAAACAGGAGCTGCCTTTGTTTTTTTGATAAGCAGCTTCTGGAGCCTGGAGTTCAGAACAAAACAAAAAGCGGCATCACAACAAAACAAAGAGCATAATCTTTACTTAAAAGCATTATGGGATGCTTCCGGAGGTCAGTTACAGCATAGTAAGATTATTCCCTGTTTACATTGAGGTTCTCTTTATTCCTCTCGCTGAGGTGGAGTACAAACAGCGCTGTAGCCAGGGAGATACAGCGCTGTATGTGCCTTGCCAGTGTGGACGGAGAGTGAGTTACAGCACTGTAAAGCCACCACCAGCGCTGTAACTCTCAAGTGTAGACAAGGCCAAAGCAGCACGTCTCACAGTCCCCAGCAGGCACTAACTGGCCCCATGCTGCCTTCCAGTCCAGGCCCTGCTGCATGCCTCAACCACCACCACCCCACACCCATTCTGTGGCCAGTCACCCAGAACCGCCGTCACATAACGCGCCTAAGCCATGGGCACCAACACCCTACAGCACAGCCAGGCACCGGCTCGGTTACGGGAGAAAAAAAACCAGCGGTTTAGCCTCTAACCACCAGGAAACATAATCATGGCACAATACCAAACTTGTGTAATTTCTCTTCTTTAGCTCAGTCTAGGGATAGGCAACCTATGGCACGGAGACTGAAGGCAGCACATAAGCTAATTTTAAGTGGCACTCACACTACCCGAGTCCTAGCCACAGATCCCAGGAAGTCTATGCTTTAATTTAATTTTAAATAAACTTCTTAAATGTTTTTAAAACCTCATTTACTTTACATTCAACAAGAGTTTAGTTACATACTATAGACATAGAAAGACACCTTCTAAAAAACTTCAAATGTATTACTAGCCAGTAAAACTTTAAATTAAAGTGAATAAATAAAGATTCAACACCTCACTTCTAAAAGATTGTTCATCTCTGGGTTAATCAAAGTGCCGGGCACACCTTTCCCACGTCGGGCAACAGGCTTCCAGCTCAGGGTGCCCCCCCCCCCAGTGGTGGGCTCCCAAGAAGCTATGCTAAAAATATGAGTCCCAACCCCAAAACTTATTCAAATTTTACACCAGTGTCCCCAAAATGCAGGCTTTTAATATTCAAATAAGATATGCTACCCTCGGTCAACTCCCCTTTACCCTCCAGTGGAAGCTGCCGCCAGAGACAACGTTGATATTTAAATTAGCTAGTACGTCGCTCGGTCAATTCCCTCTGCTCTCCATCAGGTGGTGGAGCTCGCTCACTGACCTTTCTCCCATCAGCTTCAGGCCCCAGGGTTTGCAAATGCATCTCTAGGATTCTAGCGGCAGAATATCACTTAATCACTTAGCAGTTGAGGAATGTGGTGCAGCTCTGAGGGGACGTACTTGCATACTTGGGCTACTATTGCAAAAATACAATTAGAATTTCTGTTAGACAATTGTAAGGGCAATTAATATTTGGCAAAAACTTTATTTAGTGAAAGAAATGCTGGTGTGACAGCACGGTTACTGGGGCTACAAAATACTTTCACTCCTGGGTGAAACAAGAAGTTAGAATTAGAAGATTACATAGTTTGTTCCAATGTTGGTACAGGTTTAATTTTGCTTAAGTGCAGGTTTGTTTAGGGCTGACTGTTTTGATTTATTGGTTTGTTTTTTTGTTAGTTAAAGTGGAGCTTTTAATTGACGTTTGCTGGATTGGAATGTCTGACATGCAATACCAGTTTTTATATAGTTCTGCATATTTTATACAGAGTTGGCCAGTATTCAACTATTCAATTGCTTTATAGGTGGTTTTAATAGTACAGATTACTTATTTATTGTTATTGTATCATCCTGTAGTAGCACTCTTTTTTGATAATTTATGACATTTGTTAATTTTTGTTTTTAAAAACAAAATAGTTTTGCTTAATGTTTGTGTTTTAAATTAAGCATCGTTTACAGTTTCAAATTTTGTTTTTTGATGGGCTATTTAAGAGGATTTGGGATTTAATACTAACATTTGGATAGATTTAGATTACTTACATGGATTTGGACTAAATCTTGTTTACTATTTTATTTTAATAAAAATGATATTACTGTAAATCCTGGCTAGGGGAGAGGAGATGAACCTGGCCTTTAACTGAGGAGCAAAGGCATGGTCCCAACGCAGGTGGAGCAAGGTGAAGAGGGGGGGTGAAGTCCCTCCATTTTTTTGTCCAGCCCACCTCAGCCCCCCACCCCAGCAAACGGTAAAAGGCTGATGCCACACTTGCTGGCCATGCTGTATTACCCCAGCTGGTCACTGGGTGTCACTGCTGCTCCATGGGAGAAGCCCCACCCCATGCATTACCTTGACTGGCCACTGGGTGTCACTGCTCCTCCAAGCATGCCGTACTCTCTGCTTTACCTTGATTGGCCACCGGGTGTCACTGCTGCTTCATGGGAGATACACTCTGTGCATTTCCCTGATTGGCCACCAGGTGTCACTGCTGCTTGATGGGCAATACAGTCTGTGCATTACCTCGACTGGCCACCGGATGTCATTGGTGCTCCAAGAGAAACACCTTCTGTGCAATACCCATATAGGCCACCAGGTGTCACTGCTGTGCCAAGGGAAACATGCTCTGTGCATTACCCTGACAGGCCACTGGGTGTCACTGCTGCTCCAAGGGTGACACACTCTGCATTACCCTGACTGGCCACTGGGTGTCACTGCTGCCCCAAGAGCAACACCTTCTGTGCAATACCCCGACTGGCCACCAGGTGTTACTGCTGCGCCAAGGGAAACATGCTTTGTGCATTATTTAGACTGGCCAGCAGGTGTCACTGCTGCGTCATGGGCGATACAGTCTGTGCATTACCTCGATTGGCCACAGGGTGTCACTGCTGCTCCAAGGGTGACATACTCTGCATTACCCTGACTGGCCACCGGGTGTCATTGCTGCGCCAAGGGAAACACCTTCTGTGCAATACTCATATAGGCCACCGGGTGTCACTACTGTGCCAAGGGAAACATGCTCTGTGCATTACCTCGACTGGCCAATGGGTGTCACTGCTACTCCAAGGGTGACATACTGTGCATTACCCTGACTGGCCACCAGGTGTCACTGCTGCATCATGGGAGATACACTCTGTGCATTACCTCCACTGGCCACCGGGTGTCACTGCTGCCCCAAGAGAAACACCTTCTGCGCAATACCCCTACTGGCCACCAGGTGTCGCTGCTGTGCCAAGGGAAACATGCTCTGTGCATTACCTCAACTGGCCACCGGGTGTCATTGCTGCGTCACGGGAAACACCGTCTGCGTAATACCCTGACTGACCACCAGGTGTCACTGCTGTGCCCAGGGAAACATGCTTTGTGCGTTACTCTAACTGGTCACCGGGAGTCACTGCTGCGTCATGGGCGATATAGTCTGTGCCTTACCTCGATTGGCCACCGGGTGTCACTGCTGCGCCAAGGGACACACCTTCTGTGCATTACCCTGACTGGCCACCGGGTGTCACTGCTGCTTCATGGGTGATAAGCTCTGTGCATTTCCCTGACTGGCCAGTAGGTGGCACTTCCGTGCCAAGGGAAACGTGCTGTGTGCATTTGCTTGACTGGCCACCAGGTGTCACTGCTGCTCTAAGGGCGACATACTCTGCCTTACCCTGACTGGCCACCTTGTATCACTACTTTGCCAATTGAAACATTCTCTGTGCATTACCTCGACTGGCCACTAGGTGGCACTTCCGTGCCTAGAGGAACACCTTCTGGGCAATACCCCGACTGACCACCAGGTGCCCCACAGCAACCCAAACAGACCCACTCTGCCCTAGGCTCCTGGGCCTGCCGCCCCCGGTTTGATACTCCCTAGGGGCTCTGACAGAGCCAGATTCCCCTGCCCAGGCAGCTCTTGGAGGCTGCAAGCAGTTGAAGGGAGGCTGGAAGCTGAGGGGCAGCCACAGCCCCAGGGCCAAGCACAGCAGCAGGAGACGGGAGCAGCCTAGCTGCTCATCCCATGGCACCAGCCAGCGCATCAGTCACCCCACCCCCCGCCACTGGCCGGCTCCAGCCGCCACCCGGCCAGGAGGAGGGCAATGCAGGGGATGGGGTAGGAGGCAGGGCTGGCACTTAAGAGGAGCAGGGAGCAGAATGATAGAGGTGGGTGGGGCCTTATGGCAAGGGGGGGGAGCGGTGGCTCTAGGCACCAGTGCACCAAGCGCGTGCCTGGGGCAGAAGCCGCGGGGGGCACCCTGCCGGTCCTTGCGAGGGCGGCAGTCAGGCAGCCTTTGGCGGCTTGCCTGCGGGAGGTCTGCTGGTCCCACGGATTCGGCACCAACTCAGCAGCAGGTATGCCAAAGCCACAGGACCAGCGGACCTCCCGCGGGCAAGCTGCTGAAGGCAGCCTGCCTGCCATGCTTGGGGCGCCAAAAAAGCTAGAGCTGCCCCTGCGGGGGGGGGGGTGCTGGCCCCCAATTTTCTGTCTAGCCTACCTCAGCCCCCTCACTGGGAAGAGGCTGGTGCCACCCATGGAGGGGGGAAACTGGGGTTTAAGGTTGGGATTCCAGGGTCAGGGTCTAGAGGTTGGATTAGGCTGAGGGTAAACAGGAGTTAGGTTTAGGGTGTGGATTAGGTTTGGAACGGTTAGGGGTTGAGAGGGAGAATTGGATTGGGGAGGGGAGGGGTTAGGGTTCTGGAAGGTAGGATTAAGGGTTAGAGGGTTGTGTTTAAAGCAAGGGTTAGGATAAACTTTAGGGATTAGGTTGGGTAAGCGTTTGGGTTCAAAGGTGGGTTAGAGTTAAAGGGTTAGGGTTATGGTCAGGGTGGGGCTTATGATATAATAGAGTGATGGTCAGGGCTCAGGGTTAGTTGAAGGGTTCAGGTGCAGGGGTCAGGGTTGGGTTGCCTAGGATGAAGGGAGGGGTCAGAGTTTAGGGTTGGGTCGTAGTGTGGGACAGGGTCAGAGGTTAGGGGGAGGAGTTGGGTTGGAGTACTGGGAGGCAGGAGTTAGGGTTTGGGATTAGGGTTAGCAGCTGAGGGCTCAGGGTTTGTCACTTTTGCTGTTCTAATTGCTTGACTTGACCATTCTGTATCATAATTTCCTGTAAATGTCGTTTAATTCCTTTTACTGACTGTTCAGAAACATTAGTTTCATTATTATTATAACACCACTTATGTTTTTATTGTGACATAGTAAATTATAGGTTTTAATACTCATGTTTTGTTTTGTTTTTGATGTCAGGCTATTATTTGTGACAATATCACTTGAATGCTGCCTGATTTTCTTGGTTGCCTCAGCCCTGGTCCAGAAATAGCAGTTTGTGATGGATGGTATCTGCCCTGTCACAGTTTCCTACCCCACGAAATCTCTATATTAAATTTGGATCTCAATAACACAAATGTTTTCTAACTTAGAAAAATGTATTCAGTTATAAAACTCATTTCATGTGTCCCATTTTCTAATGGAGATTTCCCAGAAGTAGCACATTGTGACAAGACCTACCCCATCTGTCACAAATCACTACTCCTAGACCCAAGGCTGGTGAATTGTGGGGGTGGTGAATTGCATCAGGACAGCAAAAACTTGCTATGTAGATGTCAGTAACTGCAACTGGTAGGAAATTGGGACAGGGACCAGTTTGTAATAGTAAGTACATCCTGACACTGCAGACGAGATGCTGGGATGTTTTCCCCCACCAGACATCAGGCTCTCCACATTAGGGGCAGTGGCTGCCAGGCCAGCTAGGGGCTGGTCTTGGTCTCTGTGGTGAGCAGGCTACTCTGGGAGCAGGATAGGGTGAGATCTGGGGCAGGTTGTTCAGCAGCCAGGAGTCCACATGCTTGTTCATCCTTGAGCAGCTCAGGAGTACAGAGCACCTGCTGTAGCCACGGCTGTAGTGCTGCTCTGGGGCCAGGCTCTGCTTGGTGCTGGCTGCAAGAGATGTGGCAGCATCAGAAACAGCACATGGGGGGCAGGAGCTGCTGTGGCAATCAGCCACCAACCAAACCCACAAACCTGTCAGCCTGCAGCATCACCATCTGTCCTTCATATGTCTCACACACCTCTCCATCCCTCCTCTGTATACCAGAGACGCTCATCTATCCATCTCCAGACATCTCTGTTTCTCTCTGATTTCCCATGTAGTGCCCAGCACAATGAGACTCAGACCTGAGTGAGGCTTTTGGGTGCTACAGTACCCTTTTCTCTTGAGTCCAAAGCCATGACTGAGTTCACACCTCTTGTGCCCAGACCCCATAGCCCTGAAGATACTCAACCAGCCACTCGTGCTCTGTGATCTCGTTACAGCAACAAGAATCTCCCCAAAGTCCTTATGAAGATGGGGGAGGACTGACACCTTGAGCCTAGCAGGCAGCATGAACTCTCCTCAGCATGGCCTGGACCATCCCTGGGGCAGACAGATCCTATATGACCCATACGAGACCACAGGGGGCAAGAAAGTGCATCCCACTGAGCCTGATAGGAGGCGTGGGCCCTCCCTCTGGGTTGCATTGGGGCAGACAGACTCTCCCCCAGATGGCTCCTCTCCAGCCCATGGAAGACTACAGGGGGTCAGGGGGTCATTATCCACGGGGCTGCTCTGTTGCAGGCTCTCCCTGTGCTACATCATGATCTCCAGCACGTTCCCACTCTGCAGCTTGGATTGCTTTAAGGAATGCAGGGAGGCACCGTTAATGAGTGATGGCAGGTACAAGGATTTGGGGACTTAAGATGTTTGGGTGTCACAGGTGGGACAGTCCCATGTGTGTCCATCCTGGCCTGGCCTCATGCCACTCCCGGAAATGGCCAGCACCATGTCGCTGTGGCCTCTGGAGGACGACGACGACAACAGAGGGCTCCATGCACTGCCTTCACCTGCAGGCACCTCCCCTGAAGCTCCCATGGGCCACGGTTCCCCCTTCCTGGCCAATGGGAGCTGTGAGGGGAGGTGACTGCAGGCAAGGGCAGCATACAGAGCCCTCTGTCCTCCTCCCCACAGGGCTGCAGGGACATGGTGCCGGCTACTTCTGGGAGTGGCACAGGGCCTGCCACACCCCAGGGTTAGCAATCCCACAGGCTGTAGTTTGCCCACTCCTGCTCTGTAGAGCACTGAAGTTTCCCCCTAGCCCGGGTATTATCAGTCCTCAAAGAGGCCACCCCTAGCATGCCACTCCCACAGTTGCTTGTAAGGGAACCTGGGCCAGACTTCTACACTGGGCTCCAGCCCAGGGACACTCAACACATCATCTCAGGTCTTTAATCTCCCAACCCTTACTGCTCCTTCCCCAGACTGCTTCCTACACAGCCTATTACAGGTCCCGCCACCGTGTGCTCCTCTCTGACCTTCTCCTGATGGCAGCACAGCCTGACCCCTTATGGCCTTGCAAGGGCAATGCCCCGGAAAGGGGAAGTCCTGGCTGGCAGGGCTCTGCAATGACCAATAGGCTAATGGGAGATAGAGGCCAACAGTCATTGAGTACGCTGCTTAATTCTGACAAGTCACTTTCACTTTTCTGGGTCTCTGCTGCACATGCTTATTTTAGCAAAACCTGGCCCTGGCATCTAGCTTATAAATTGTACTTTTCTCTCTTTAAGGAGCATGGAATGTTTAAGATAGCTTTAATTCTAAAATATTTTTAAAAGGGATCACGTTTGATTGTGCAATGATAACTTAAAAAAATAGCCTCCAGGTCAGTTCTATTCACGTCAGCACATTTATTTCAAAATCTGAAAAAAGGGGGTTTCCTGTTTGTGTTCTATTCAGATCTTAGCCCGTCTGCAACTGAAGCACAGGGTTTAATCTGAATTGATTTAGTAGCAATGATAAAATGAGTTTTCACATAATCTGCATGCTCTCGCATGCCTAAGAATGGTATTCTCTAATCTCCCTCTCTTCCTCAGAAAACCATACCAAACCAACCACACATTCCCTTTCTAACCACATCCCTGTCAGACACCCTAATCACCTCCCCGCTCTATTAACCTTTCCTGTATGCACCACTAATTACTTTGTGTCCTTTCCCTAAACAGGCCCCTGGTGTGTGTCACTCCAGTCACCTTTCCACATGATTCTCCCTCCAAACATAAACACATCCCCTGTACGTGCCCTTTACTATACACCATTTGCTCATTCATATTCCTTGAAATTACACCTCTGCACATCCAGAGTCTCCCACGTGCGTTCCCCCCAAAACTACATGCTTCCTTCTCCTCATTTCCAATGGTAGTAAACCACTGGGACAAGAATATGTACGGTTGGTGTTAGGGATGCAAACTCTAAATTTCTCCCTGTCTGCTCACCCAAAAGCAAGTCCCTATTGAGTATATTTGCAACCTTCTCCCCCTTACAAGTCTCTGTCAGCACCCTGTACTCATCCCTGCATCTGCCCCCTAAAAAGAGTCCCCCTTCAAGCCCTCCCTAACCAAGTCTCCCTCATTACCCCTGCTGAACATTTTCAAAGTTAAGTGTCCTCTTGCCTTCATCTGCTATACTAGATAGTTCCTATTTTGGGGTGTGAGCTCAGGAAGATTAGTGGTGGAGGAGGGAGCTGAGTGCTTCCCTTTCTCATTTCCCTAACTTCTACCCTCAACTCAACTTAGCCATCTCCATTTGCAACCCCCTCCAATCTGCCACCGTGCCTCCTCTTGCAAATATCTCCAGGTGTGTCTGTCTCCTTAAAACTCCCTACACTATTCTCCTTCTGCTCCCCCCATAGACAGCTCCTTAGATCCTCTAAACACTCCCCCATTCCCTTCAGTTGTTCATGAATGCTCCCACTCCAGATATCCTTCCTCTTTCCTCCCTCTGTGTTCCAGGGGATAACATTAATTTTTATACGGCACCTTTTTTCTATCTATTCATACATAAGTAGTTGGTTAAAAGATAATAGGCCACTGGATGAGGCTCAAGAATATGTAGCATTGTTCATAGGTTTTCTAGCACCAATTTGTTGTTGCATGATATGCAAGCAGCTTTTCTATATAGCTATCACTATACAAGATATTTGTACATAAGGCCACACAGCTGCTGGTGGTCTGCCCACCCCACAGGAAGTTGTTTTCCTATTTTTTTCAAAGCAATAAAGGGCAGATATGTGGAAACAACCATACATAGATTAAGAGTATCATTTATTATTATCTGTAATCATAACCATGCTGAAAGTGTTGGATTATTTACCTTAGTATTAGTAGAATCAATGACACAATGTATCCTATATAGACTTGACACAGGATATAGGACACTAGATTTGAAATAAGACATGCCTCAGCATAGGCTACATCTTATATCCAGCAGAACTAAATTTCCACAAAGGGAGGTCTAATGAGTTGCATCACTTAACAGATTAAAATGTATACCAAAGCTGTTGCAGAGGCAGGTGGAAAGGAAGAGCCAGGAGCACAAGGTATACACCAAAGAAAGTCAAGAAGGAACAGAGCTAACTATTTAACCAAGGTAACTAAGGCTGCTGGAGTATTACATCACCCACACCACAAACTTGTATGGGTGCATTCCCCTCACCCATTGCTTCTCTCTGAAAAACGGTATATTGCAGAAGAGATGGACTGATAGTACTAGTCTAGTCACACAGCAACTGCTGATGGCTTCATCTCTCATTAACTATTATTCCACCACTACACTATATTTCAAATTCCATAAGCTGTTAAGTGTAACAGTTGTTTTGTTAAAAAACACAAAATCAACAAAAAATTCAGGAATTTCTGGCTATTCAAACCCTTTCAACGAACTCCAAGGCATGTGAAGTGAGGACACAAGATACTGTTTATAAACTTCCATTTAGTTTAATAAGTTAACAAATTCAGGCCTTTACACAGCAATGGAAATCTTCTTAAACATTTACAAAGGTGCAGAATTTCATCCATTTCCTCTTTAAATAAATCATTGTACTCTAATCTCTTAAATAGCTAAACAGTTCCTATTTTTCTTTGTATTGAAATCTGGTGTTAAAATAATCCACCCACAAAGAAGGCATCGAAGTACAAAAAAAAGAGCACAAGCATGGGGCACTAGCTCAGACTCAGTGTAGGTGTTTGCTCCAGAACCTGTACAAGTGAGCAAAGCAAGCAGATACCTGTGGAAGAAGTCCTGAGTTGAGGGGCACACATGTAAAGGAGCTACAATATCACAGGGTACACACCTGCTTTTTATTTTACAAGAGGTTTCACTGAATCTCTGCTACCAAGGATATGACACCTTCACTGTATATTAATTATGTACAGGAAGGGAAGAAAAAGACAGCTGAAAGGAACAAATAAGATCTAAGTCACAGCTGCTGTCTCATCCGGGATCAGATTGGCTTGCTAGTTGCCCACAAGCCCCCAGTTCTATAGATTTGAAATCTAACCCAAAGAAAGAAGTTTTCACAGGAAACAAGTCTGTAAGTAAGGTTAACTTAGAGGAAATAGAAGAAAAACTTCTGTACACATACGCACCCTGTATATACATATATGCATATTCTAATTTGAACAGCAGTAATTAACTTAGCTGAGTAAAGAGTGAACAATTTGCAGAGGTCTGTATAAAATTTTTCAATATCCCCAACTTCACCCCAGTTATTTGTCCTATTCTCTGCCTGGCTGTAGTCCCCTTTCCATTACCTCAACTCATCTGACCAGGAAATTCTTAAGTGTATTCAACAGATATTTGTGAGAAGCAGTTTTCATTTTTATTTTATTTTTTAAATATACCACATTACAAAAAATGCCTATGGGAATGGGGAGGATTGCCAGTTTGGTTCACCACAAAGTCTGTAAAGGCTAGTAAGCAGACCTACTGATCATACCTCTCCTTTTCAATCAGTTCTTATTATAGCCTGTAAAAAGATAGCCGAACAATGCTGTTTACAAAGAACCCCACTCCCCAACACACACACAATTAGGTTCCATTAACAAGAAGCTTTCTGAAACATCCTTCGAAAGAGAGATCTCCATTACACTGCCTTTTGCACTTAAGCCTGTATGTGTGTGTGTCTCTTAACGTTTAAAGCTGCACAGCATCCCTCATCTACGCATGCAGTTTCTATTGACATGAGATGAGATTGCCTGTAGACTAAGGACAGAAAATGGACTTTAATTTTTCATCTATAGGCTTAAATAACAGCTTTGATGGCTAATTAGAAAAGGGCATTCAAATTAAAAACTATTTTTAAAATGCATTTCTTTAGCTGTATGTTATTACCATCACATTAGAGACTAACATTCATTTACATTGTGTAGTTTTTACATTAGCTTCAGCCTAGGCAATGACACTGTGTTTTCATTTGTTCAGAATCACTTTCACTTTTTGGTTCTCAAACAGCCAGCAGAATGTTGCACTATATGCACAGCAGATGTGTCAAAAGAACGCAATTCTTCCCCCCCACCCCCAAAAAGCAAGCAAACCCTAAAACTTTACATTCAGTTTTCCTCCAATACACATCAACACACTGATATTTGGTAAACAACCAGTTTTTATTACATTTACGTGTTTGACCCCAGTGACCCTTTAAGGAGATGCTCTGCAGCTTTAATCTAAAGAGTGCAGAAAAATCTGCCATCTTCATCCTTGCAGATCCTGGCGGCTATACCACAAATTACTGCGATAGCACCAAGATGAGCAGTCAAGTGGTTGAGGGAATAAATAACCCTCTGAGGGTATGACAGCCTCTGTGAAAGGTAGTTTACATCGCAAACATTTCAAAGCAATAAAAACAAGTACAGAAAGAAAAACTTAGATCTTTTAAGACTCAAGGATCAATTTTGAAAATAAAATCCCATAGGACTTGCTCCTTAAACACATCAAATTCTCAAAGCGTTTGGATGTTAAAGATGTACATGGCCTCTTTCACCTGGAAGTATGCCAAAGGTAGATCAGTTACTTGACCTAATCCCACCTAATTGCGAGGCTGAAGCATCAGCATTCCTTATATATCAGGTACCCAGAAGTACACAAAAGGCATGGGCAAAAGTCCCACAATCTACTGTTTGTGCATGGTAGCAGCTACATATGAAAAATACTGAGTACAAACGTGAAGATGCAGAACAGGAGAAGAATGTGTCATTTAACCAAGACCATACAACTGAGCAACTCTGCTCTAAGAATACCATCACCCAATTATCAGACACTTTAAATAAAAGCTCATAAGAAAGTAAAGACGTGACTCCTTGTTTAACCCTGCTAAGGAGACATCCACCAGGCCCTGCAGCCACCTGCAAACAGCTATCTGGGTGTACTGAAGTGCCTGGATTCTTACATTTCAAGAAGTACACAACAAGCTGCACTGGCATTTCCATAGTCACATCCTCTCCAGCAGAGCCAGCACATTCCATTTGTTGTTTACGAAGAATTAAAGCTCAATTCAAAACTTAGGAAACAGTTAAGTTCCGGCTCAGAAGTTGCTTGTTTCTCTTATTCAAAGTCATGTTCAGATCGTAGTTTATGTTCAGTCTAACCTCAAATATGTGTATTTCACTATCTTCAGCCTTCCAGGGAAGCTGCTACAGTGTCCACTGAAGGGTTTCACAGGTAGCTGTTGGAGAAATCTTGATGTTATCTGGCTTCAGAACATTAACCACTTTTAGTCTCAAACTACCTCCCGAAAGTTGAGAAAGAAAAAACAAACAAAACCAAGAACGAGGGAGGTGGAGGATTTCCAGTCAGAAAAGGCCACAGAGGATGGTGAGCTGTGACAGAAAGGGGGGTGGTACATCTTTCTAGGAGTCATCCAAAACTGCCAACGTGACACAACTGAGATCTTGGCACAGTCTCCATCAAGGAGCTCATGTTTCAGTGACAGACAGCAGGTGCTGTAGGCCAATAACTTGTGGGAAGGAGTGGCATAAGCATGATGGTTTCTCAGTAAGGAAGGAAAAGGGAGAAAAATAGAAAGGATGTCGAGACTGAACAGACTGTTCAGGACCAAAGCTGGGAAAAAAAAGAGGAGGCTACTGGCCAGCTGGACCAGTTTTATACTGTGCACACCCCAGTCTAGCTGGGGTGAGCGGGACAATGCTAAAGAGCACCTCTAACTTAGGTGTCCCACTTGTTAGCTTTCAAAGCATAGCTGAGCACTCTGGATCCCACCCAGAACCTAGTGCTTCCCTGAGCCCAGGAACATGAATAGTTCCTGGCCCTAAACTCTTCACAGTTATACACTGCTAACCCCCTTCTAGTCTTTTGATGTGTCCCACCATCACTGTTCAAGGATTTTCCCATAGACAGGACTTCCTCTGTAATTTTTGCAAAACCTAATAATTGTCATCCTGCAATCACCCAGGAATAATTTTTTCCCCACATACAAGCTGCCTTTAAAACAAAAACAAAACAAAAAATACAAAACACACACACCACAACATCCCCTTTCTAGGCAGAAATGATTTCCCATCCTAGTAGCCACCCTAGTGACTTGGGGAAGAGGAAAATAAGACCAGTCCCAGGTGACCTCATCTTTTAGAATGATTTCTTCTCTGGTCTCCCTTCTCCGCACTTCTACATCCTGCTGAAGAGCAGATGCTCCTTTTCAAACCATTTATTCCCACATGACACTCTCATAGGACATTGGTTCCTTCCAAAATGTTCTTGGTTTGACTCATTCAAAGTGGGCCTGAAGGGAACTTCACAATACAAGTAAATTCAGCGACTTCTAACTCCCTGCCACATTCAGGGCAAAGAGTCTGCCTAGCTGTCTACTTGATTCTCTTTCATGCAATGAAGTTGATGCTAAGAAATGCAGGGGCCTTCATTTCCTCTGCCAATACAAGACAAATCGAGTACATTCATATATTACTTGAAAGAAAGATACATAGTCAGAATCAGATTTGCAGGAGGAAGAGTCAGTGCCATCAGGAGTCACTAGGGAAAGGTCCATTTTAACAAGTTAAATCTTTTCTGTGGTGGACTTCACCTTCATTCTTTCCACTAAAGAATGGGGCACATGGGGCACTAAAATAAACTTCAAGTTACATAGCAAATGCTCCTCTAGTGCAAGTCTACCCCTCATTTTCCAAGCATCCTGTTGGTCTTCAGAGTATAGCACTCATGGACCACAACAGCTGTGCTTGCATCCTACAAGACCGAAGAACATCTGCTTCTCCAGTGGCCCAAACACCTCTGTAAGGAAAGGAGGCCATACACACAAAGACTAGCTGCTGGTCCAGATGGCTAGATGTGGTGGACACCACATTTGGGGGAGCTACATCTATGGATCAGTTCATCTTTCTATTAACACCCTGGAAATAGTAGGGAGCCTTATGTCTGGCTAGCAGCTGCTGCAGTAGTGATAATAAGAGGACTTTTGCAAGGACCCAGTTGTCCTGCAGAGTCTCATCTCGTGTTCCCTTTTTCTGGTACGTCCTTTCATTTAAAAGAAAAATTCCCAAAATACTCTACAAAACAGGGGGGCGCTGTTCAAATAGCATAACTTGTTTATGGAGTTACTCTTTCCCCTGAAAAGTTACCTCAGCTGGCAGGCTGCAGCAAACAGGTGTTACTCCTCAGTCAGGCCATGAATTCTGCAACATGCAGACGTACAGTGGAGGAGCCTTGATTTTCCATAGATTAACCCCTTTTCCCCAAAAAAGTTATTCAAAGGTCTCTTTTGCCATACAGTTAAAGATTTCAGGAACTAAAGGGTTAAGTCTTAACCCTGGAGAAGACACCTCAGAGGCCCTGTCTCCCTTCTAGAAGGTCATCTGGAGAAGTCAAAGATGCAAGGCAATCAGGAGGATATGGAGTCATTCCACCAGTGCCAGGAGCAGTCAGAATGACTGCTTAGCAAGCTATCAGGGTCTTATGCAAGAGCAAATGGGTCATGATATCCAGAAGAGGCAGAAACAGGGTGGCTAATCAACCCAAACTTTCAGTTCATAACTCCCTTACCTTCTCAACCAACATAAAGCACCAGGGGAGGGGCAGTGTCCGCCTCAGCTGAGGAAGGAAGGAATTGGATTGTAGTTCACAGATACCTGGGGTGGGAAAGACACAGAGACAAAGGGGGCTTCAATGCAATCTTTCAGACTGGCTCATCCCAACCTTACTTCTCGCCCATCGATGTTGTGCTGCCGCTGGCCTTGGGTTTTGATTTAGACTTAAAGGAGAAGCGCTTGATGAGGCGCCGGGAGAAGCTGCTGGCTTTCTTCCTGGTGGCAGAGCTGGTGCTGGCATTGGACAGGTCATCATGCGACTGGCTCAGGCCTGCTTCCTTCTGCTTATTCTTCCTCCGGAAGATGAGCTTGGTGCCGCTCCGGAGAAAGCTGACTGGAGAATAAGACAAAATGAAGATGACGACAGACATAACCATGCCCTGCCTTGGGAGCTTTCAACAACATGATTTTGTGCTTTACAGACACCTCCCTGTGAAGGACCATCATCAATTCGATTTTACAGGTTTATGAAGTACAGCAGAAAAGGGACATGCAGAGAGTCAGTGCCTGAGCTGTGACTAGAACCAGGGCCTCTGAAGTTAGTCCTCTGCTCTAAAACACTAGACTACAAAGTCTCCTCTCTGGAGAAAGGAAGGATGAGACATCCACAGGCCAGCAGGAGAGAGTCACAACTTAGCTAGGTGCTAGTCACTTATTTCCTACTATCCTTAAGCTCTCCCTAGAAGTCTTTCCTTTCAGCTGGGTCTTGTGCTAATTTGTGCAATACCCCTTCTCCATACCTTGGATGAGACAGATGGCCTAGGTTTGAATTGGGGAGGGTCAGCGATCCAACATTTTTTAAAGACTGCCTTCTTGTTTTGCACAATCTCAGTGTAATAGAAAGGAGAGCCTGAGACATTAGGTCTGGTATAAGGGGCCTGGTGTAAGGCCTAAGGCCTGAACTGATGTGAGGCCCTGCTGAAATAAAGTAAAATTTGCAAGATTCAAGCTATGAGCAGAAGTCAGGCCCTGTTACAAAAAATGCCTATTTCCAAGTTCACAGAATCTGGCTAAAATAGGGCTGGTACTGCAAAAACACAAGCACTCAGTGCACTAAGTATTCACGTAAACACATTCCAGGTTAGTGCCAGAACACCCCAATACCACGATATGGTGTAAACACATTCCCCGAAGATGGCACAGGGACACACTGGTTCTCTTAAAGATAAGCTCAGGATGACAGCAGTGATGGACAGAGATGCTTTGATCTAACTGACATGTACAAGGTAAAGGGTGGTAACTAACCATGTCAGAAGGGCAATATGTAACTTGTTTGTATCTGTGTAGAAAAAGGGGTTTCAGAAGGGGTGTCTGTCTGGCTGAAGGGGAAATGGCAAGTCCTGCCACTCACTGAACTGGTCCACTGTAACGGGCAAACATGCGTTATTGGTCCTGTAGATTCTATAGGATATTAGGATCATGCTTCATCAGCAATAAATCTGGCCAGGCGCCTCTGCTACGGAACAGAGTCCATGGTCTTTTTGGGCAGTTTGATAGCAGCCGACCGTCCAGAGCCGCGGAGCACCGGACCCTCCGCAGGCACCACTGCGGCAGCTCCACCGGAGCCGCGGAGCACCGGACCCTCCACAGGCACCACTGCGGCAGCTCCACCGGAGCCGCCTGCCACCCCCTCCGGAAAAAAGGCACCCACCATTTATTCTGGCGCCCTAGGCGATTGCCTAGGCTGCCTAAATGGTAGCGCTGGCCCTGCTGATCACCCTACTCCATAATATGACTCGAGAAGCCTGAAGTCCAGAGAAAGTAAGAATGAAGCTCTGGTCCCAAAAGGGATCGAGTCTCAGAAAGACCAGCAGGGCATACAAGTCTTTCCATCAGCCAGCCCCCAACCCTAGTGGCCAGCTCTGCTCCAATGATGGATTTGGGGGGCCAGGTGGGTTCTTCCTTGGCTCTTGAGCAGGGGTTCTCAAACTGGGGGTCGTGACCAATTTTCCCTCTAATTTTTTTCCATCCATGTGTGAAATAAATTTTGTTATGTGCACACCACTAGAAACAAAAAACCTAAATATAATATATATTTTTAAAAAGTTACCATAGGGATGACGACTCCAGCCTGGACAGGTCAGGCATTTTAGAACTCACTACTCAAAGAATTAAGTTTAAGTGTAAGAGAAATAAAAACTATGAAATGCAGAGACCAGTCAAAAAACTAAAACAACACGCTTTGAACGAAGAAAATTACAGAGAATGTGTGCGCACTGCAGGAAGTATCAAGAAGTAACATCACCATCATCGTAAGTATGTGTTTGGAGGTGAGCGTGGAAGAATGTGTGTGAGAGAGACAGTGTGCACATTCCTCTTTAAAGTCTGCTCCTCTTTAAAGACACTCGCTGAAAGCTCTCTTGCTCTGTCTTGAGCCCTGTCTCCCCTTCCGCAGAGTTGGGGTACATGGGCACAGGAGTGGGAGGGGAGAGACAGACAGTGTGTGCCGGCTGCTGGGGAACTCTCAGAGACTGTGCACGGTCTCTTTAAGGTACTTATTTACTGGGAAGGCTGGTTTAGATCTCAGACCCAACAGCTTTCTCCTGTTCCATGTCCTCAATCAGGCTGTCCCCTCTCCCCTTCTCTGTGGGGATGGGGTATAGGGGCAGGGGAAGGGGGACACCCTGACATCAGCACCCGCTTCATCCCCCACTCTGCACAGCCAGCAGAAGGGTCCCAGGAGCAGCTGCAGGAGCAATGTGGCAGCAAAGCAGTTGGGGGAGGGGCTAATCAAGTGCACAGCATTTGAATCACTCCTGGACTGCCACCCAACCGCACAGCCTAGAGGGAACAGGTTGTGATCCTTCAGGGGGTCATGAGGTTATTAAGTGGGGGATCATAAGCTGTCAGCCTCCACCCCAAACCCTGCTTTGCTTCCAGCATTTATAATAGTGTTAAATATTTTAAAAAATGTGTTTTTACATTTATAAGGGGGGGTGTGTCACGCTCATAGGCTTGCTGTGTGAAAGGGGTCACCAATACAAAAAATTTGAAAACCACTGCTCTAGAGGCTGCTGCTTCTTTCTCTGCTAGAGGCAGTCTGACTTGGGCAGGTATCACTGCACCAGTTACACTCAGTTCACATTTTCAAGTTTTTCTTAAAAACTACAAGGGCTAGAAACAGCTTTCATTAAAAATGAAATGAATCAAAATCTCATGGTAGACCACAGGCCCTCAGTATGTGTTTACTGTGCTTATGCCTTAATCCAGTCCCAAGGTTGTATTCAAACGTAATTTAAAGGACAATCAGGCCCAAGATGATGAGCGGAGTACATGTGATTGTACTGTATATTCACCATCCACACAATAGGCTTTCAGCAGCATCTGAAGTGGGTAGAACTTGCTTTGTGCCTGCAACTTGGGAGAGTACCACCACTTGGTTTCCAGTCTGAGCTCGGGGGATACACTAGCGCACGGGTTCTCAACTTTTTTCTTCCTGAGGGCCCCCCCCAACATGCTATAAAAACTCCATGGCCCACCTGTGCCACAGCTACTATTTTTTTGCATATAAAAGCCAGGACTGGCATAGGGGGTAGCAAGCAGGGCAATTGCCAGGGGCCACATGCCACAGGGGGCTCCCGCAAAGCTAAGTTGCTCAGGCTTCAGCCCCAGGTGGCAAGGCTCAGGGCCTCCAGCTTCAGCCCCACGAGGTGGGGCTGTCATAAACAGATAGCTAAGCGTTAAGGTTCTTTTACCTGTAAAGGGTTAACACTGGGAACCTGAAACACCTGATCAGAGGAACAATCAGGAAACAAGACTTTTTAAAATCTGGGTGGAGGGAAGTTTCGGGTGTGAGTTCTTTGTTCTTTGTCTTGGGTCTGACCCTCTTGGCTCTGAGAGTGATTTTTCTATCTCCTGGCTTTCTAATCTTCTGTTTCCAAGTTGTAAGTACAAAGATAGTAAGACAATAGGTTTATACTGTTTTTTTGTATTTACATGTGTGAAGTTGCTGGAGTGTTTTGAATTGTATTCTTTTTGGATAAGGCTGTTTATTCATTTTTCCCCTTTAAGCAACTGACCCTGTAGACTGTCACCTTATACAGAGACTATTTTTAATGTATTTTTCTTTCTTTTTATAAAGCTTTCTTTTTAAGAGCTGTTGGAGTTTTCCTTAAGTGGGGACTCCAGGGAATTGAGTCTGCAGCTCACCAGGGAATTGGTGGGAGGAAGAAGTCAGGGGGAAAATCTCTTTGTGTTAGATTTACTAAGCCTGACTTTGCATACCCTCTGGGTGAGGGGGGGGGAGATTAGCTCTCTCGGTTCTTGTGTTTCCGGGACTAGAAGCAGGGAATCTCCTAGGGTCGTCCAGGGAGGGGAGCCTGGGAGGAAGTAACAAGGAAACAAGGGGAGGGGGTTATTTTCCTTTCTTGTAGGACTCAAGGTATCCGAGTCTGGGAGTCCCCCAGGGAAGGTTTTGGGGAGACCACAGTAAGCTAGGCACTGTATAATTCCTGGCTAGTGGCAGCTTTACCAGGTCCAAGCTGGTAACTAAGCTTGGAGGCTTTCATGCTAACACCCATATTTTGGACGCTAAGGTCCAGATCTGGAAAAAAATGTTATGACAGGGTCTTCGGTTTTCTGCCCTGGACTCTAGCAAGTCTAACATAGGCCCTGCTTGGCAGACCCTCTGAAACCTTCTCGCAGATCCCCAGTCGGCCCTGGACCTCTGGTTGAGAACCACTGCACTAGCCTACCTCTGAGCAAGAAGGAGTGGGCAAGAGATCAGCTCAATGATTTAGTGTGCCATTTCTTCCTTACCTTTTTCACCCTTCTGTCTCCATTTTCTTACTGGTGATCACTGGAGCTAGCTCTTTGCTAGTGACTACAATGCAATCCTGCACCTTTCTCTCAGGCTCATCAATATGAGGGCAAGATTCTCTCCAAATAAAAAAAACTTTTCCATGGTTCATATTTTGTTGAATTTCAACTCTTTAGTCTTACATCCATGACAATGAGTCTGGGGAAGTTAGGGATGCGTTCAGGACCATTTTCTTATGTCTAAACTGGGGCTCCAGCACAAGTCTACTACCTCATATGCAGACGGCCAATCAATATTTAGCCTAGGCAGAAGTGTTTGGTTCTTTTCCTTAACTACAGCAGAACCTCCAGCACATAATTCACATACATACACCTAACACCAGCTCCAATTCTCATCAAAGCTCAAACAGACACTATAGCAAAGTCTCGCATGATATAGCCATTGTAACTTACGAGCTATACCTGTAGAATACGTACTAGCGAGCTAGTCTTAAAAATTACACTATACTCTTCTGGTATTTTGTAATGTATTCTGCTTGTTTATTTGTTCACTTACTCAGCTGAGTAATTAGCAAGATCTCCTAGCTAGCAGCGTGAATTACAGTACACCGTTCACCTTGATTTGCTCACAAGAAATGACTGCCTTAAAAAAAACAAACAAAACACCCTAACATCCCACCCAAACCCTAACGAAAGTAGCCATAACTACTCATTAAAAAAATTTCCCTTCTGCCCCTCATTATGAAAGCAGAAACACAGAACACGAGCGAAGTTAACGTGACCCGCACGTCGGATGCTAGACAGAGGATGTTGTACTACCAAAGTGAGAGACTGTCATGTCATTCCCCAGGCCCTGCTGTGCTGAACATTGCTCACTCAGCCTCACCTTTGTGATCCTTTAAGCTCCTGGTCTCGAGGGCTCCTGTGGAGCCAGTTTCAGATTCCACATCCTCCATCGAGGGTCTCTCGGAGATGTCTGATCGTGTTGTCTCATCCAGCTCCTGACTAGCTCTCTGTCCTGAGAACGATGCTTCCAGCAGCTGGGTTGGCTCAGTGGAGCTCTGCGGGTGGTCACACATGCCTGCCATTATGGAGTATCCATGCATGGTGGCCTCCATAGATGCCGCATAACCAAGAGAAAGTGCCATTTCATCTTGGGCAATTGGTACCTGAAGGGGATGCAAAGGTCAAACAGACAGAAGTTGAGAGTTAAAGTTCACAAATTACCTTTGTCTCCATTGGGCCATCTCCTCCCCTCTTTAAAAATAAAGAGCTCAAGCTGTTCTTACTAATTCTCCCATCCAGAGAAAAAATGAGCTTCTGGGGCCTGGAAGGAGAGGAGAAACTACAGAGTGATATTTCAAAACATTAAACTGCCCCATGAGAGGAACATTACGTGAGACTCTGAGGCTCAAGACGGATGGGCTTTGCACATGTTCTTAAGCACTGTGAAACCCCATGTTTTGATTCTGAAGCCTTCAAGTTCTGTTTCCTCAGAGGCGCCAATGCCCCAGTCAGTGTAGTGCTAGGAGAGTGTATGTTTGTATAGTTGCCAATATTTGGAGAGAGATATTTGAAGTGCGTGGATTTCATAGCACAGCATGATTCTCCTCCTCCGTCCTCCAGCCAGGGACATCTGGCAAAATCCCATTCCCCTTCTCTAAATCCCCCATGAAATTTCAACTGGACGCTGCATCATCTTCACTAACTTTCTATCCTACTGCTGTGACCTACTGAACCCCCAAAGACGGCTGCATTTCAGCGACGGCAATGTGCTTTGAGATCCTTTGTGGGGTGATGCTACATGACTGCAGGTCATTATTCAGCACAAACAGATTCCTTTGTATATGAGTCCCCTGCAGGGCCAACCATCATGACACCCACACCCCTATTAACAACCCTCAGTGCACAAAAACAACTTTGAGGGAGAATTCCCAGATCATCAGTTACCTTGGAAACTCCCGAGATGATAAGTGTGCTGCGTTTTGTAGGGGTCTTCTTGGCAGATTTGTTATTTGTTTCAGTCAACTGCCTGATTGCTGTCTCGGCCACAGGATCCAAGCCATTGGACATGTGACTGTCCCCTGAACACAAAAGAGGAAACAACCCCCGGACGTGATTGCAGCGCTCCTGAGCAGAGATAAGTCACCTCCAGATTGAGATGCATTATCAGTGGACCAAGTGTACCCAGTGGGGGGGCACGGGGGGTGGGGGAAGAGAGAGAAGAGGGGGGAAATAGGCCCAAGAAGAAGAGTTACCACAGACTTTCCTGAATGACCTGCATGATGCTGGAGAAGGAAGTCTTGGAAGAGTTGACAGCTGTACTGTAAGACTTAAAAATTCAGAGTCCCAGCCACTCATGGGTAACAAAGTTCCCCTAGAACTTTTTGTAAATTATTAGGCATTTGGTTGCTTGTGCCCTGACACAAATTACTGACTCTGGTAATTCCACTTTGTCTCCTTAAATCTACCATGCAGTTTCAAATGGATGTGAGATTCTGCTTCACTTCCTGTCCTAAACTGTCTTGAAGATTTGTTGTATACTGTTAAACAACTGGTGTGTTCTCTCTCAGAGGTGAGAAGCAATCCACGGGTATACAACCTGTGAAGCACTTTGGGATGAGACGTCTTACAGACATGCAAGATGGCTGACAAGGTGTCTGGAGGTGTGGAAGGAAATTAGAGGATGCATTAGAAACAGAGCCTGAGACATGAGGGCTGGTACGAGGGGCTTGGTGTAAGGTCTAAAGCCTTAACTAAAGTCAGGCCCTGCTGAGATAAAAAATGGTTACTTACCTTTTGAAACTGTTGTTGTTCTTCGAGATGTGTTGCTCATGTTCATTCCAAGTAGGTGTGTGAGCGCCGCATGCATGATTGACAGAAGGTTTTTCCCCTAGCGGTACCCGCCAGGTAAGCTGTGGAGCGCCCTGGAGTAGCACAATTATGGCGGTGAATACAGGTCCCTGCCAACCTGCCACCTCTTCAGTTCTTCTTGCTTGATACCCCAACAGAGGGGAGGCAAATGAGTCTTGGAATAAACACGTTCTTTGAGAAGGTTCTTAGGAGCCGGCAATTGTCTCGCCGAGCCTTGGCCTTGGGTAAAGGAGGAGAGGCCTTTTTCTATTACTCCTACCCCACCTCCTGTTATAGTCTTGCCTCGGCCAAGAGGGGTAAAAGCAAGGCAGGAGCTGAGGCTTAAAATGCTTCCTTTGCGGGGCCGTCTCATGAAACCCCAAGGACTTTAAGGTTGCTCTAGAAAGGGGTGGGCAAACTATGTCCCACAGGCTGGATCCGGCACGTCAGCTGTTTTAAGCTGGTCCTCAAGCTCCTGCCGGGGAGAGGAGTCCGGGGCTTGCCCTGCTCCGGTGCTGTGGTGCTCCAGCTGGGGAGCAGGGTTGGGGGGGTGCTCCATGTGGCTCCCAGAAGTGGCAGCATGGCCCCACTTCAGCTCCTACATGTAGGGGTAGCCAGGGGGCTCCACTCTGCACGCTGCCGCCGCCCGCACAACTCCCATTGTCCGGGAACTGCGGCCAGTTGGAACTGTAGGGGTGGTGTCTATGGACAGGGCAGTGCGCAGAGCCGCCTAGCCGAGGCTCCGCTTAGGAGCCGGAGTGGGGACATGGCCGCTGCTTCTGGGAGCCACTTGAAGTAAGCACTATTTGAAGCCTGCACCCCATAGCCTCTCCCTGTGCCCCAACCCCCTGCCCCAGCACTGATTCCCCTCCTGCCCTCCAAACCCTTTGATCCCAGCTCAGAGCACCCTCATGCACCCCAAATCCTGCACTCCCAGCTGGAACCTGCACCCCTTCCTGCACCCCAACCCCCTGGCCCAGCCCTGATTTTCCTCCTGCCCTCCGAACCCCTTGGTCCCAGCCTGGAGCACCCTCCTACACCCCAAATCCTCATCCCCAGGCCCACTCCAGAGACTGCACCCCCATCCGGAGCCCCCATCCCACCCCCCCACTCCTTCACCTGGAGCCCCTTCCCGCACCCTGAACTCCTCATTGAACAAGGAGTTTCAAGAGTTAAAACTATAGCAGCTAAGAACCGCCTGCCCATTAGTGATTTGAAGCTGGAGCCCCTTGGTGAAATAGACCTTATGGCTGAAGAGATCCAGCTTCTTTTCCTCTTTTTAGATAGACTTTGGAGTGGGGCCCTGGTGACCCTGCCTTTCCTTGGCGATGGCCACATCCATGACCAGTGTGCCCAGCTGAGGGTGGGTGAAAAGGTATTCGTACCCTTTAGAGGGTACAAAGTACTTCCTCTCTACCCTTTTAGCCGTGGGATAAATGGAAACAGGCGTGTGCCAGAGGGTCTTGGTAGTGTTGTGGATGGTCTTGATCAATGGCAAGGCCATCCTGGAAGGACCTTCTGGCATCAGAATGTCCACCATAGGGTCCATTTCTTCTGAGACCTCCTCTGCTTGCAGGTCAAGATTGGGGACTATTCTTCTGAGCAGCTCCTGATGAGCTCTATTGGCCAAAGCCAGAAAAGAGACAGACAAGGCTGCTACTGCTTTGTCCGGGGAGGAGGATGAAGCAGCCCTCATCGGCATGGAGTCCTCCTGACCTTCCAATTCATGGAGGTCCTCTCGTGCAGGTACTTCCTGTGCAGTGGCAGACGCGATGCTGGACGCAAACTTGGTGCTGAGTTTGGTGCTGGCCCAGGCGCTGGTCTTGGAACCCCTGGGAGGTTCCCTCACCATAGAGGCAGACGGCGGTCCCCATCTATCTGAGGTGACCAAAAGGGACCTAGAGCTTGGTCCCTGGGCTTGATGATACACCCATGAGGTCACCGAGTGGGTGCCTGTCACCATAGTGGCCAGGGCATCATCAAAAGTTGCTAGGTCTCGTTATGCCTGGAGCGACGAGACCGGTGCTGACTGCATCTGGAGACATATGACTCTGGCTCAGAGTCTGATCTCAGGCTCCACGGCAGTGGCATGTGGGACAGTGCTGGTGATCAGTGCTGAGGTGAGGATGGCCAGCTCTGCCGGCGCCGGGGAGTGCTGGGTTGCCATCTCTATGAGGCCCAACTCCCCGATTTGGCTCTCCTGTCCCAGGGAGTCCAACGGGGGGAAGCTCCTAAAAATCTTACACTTGTAGGTGTGGTGGACTTCCCCCAAGCACTTTAGGCAGGAGTCGTAAGGATCTCCCTGGGCATAGATTTCTGGCAAGACCTGCAGGATTTGAAGCCTTGAGACCAAGGCAAGCCCCAGTCCCCAGAGGGGAGTAGAAAAATAGGGGATGAGGGGTAACTCCCAACAGAAACTTATCTAAGAACTAACTAACTATATAGGATACAAGAACAACTGTTCGCTAGGAGAAGAGCTTGCTCGAGGCAAGAAAACAAAGCAGCTCCAATGATTGTCACTGGTGCATCTGAAGAAGTGAGGTTTTTTACCCACGAAAGCTTATGCTCAAATAAATCTGTTCGTCTTTAAGGTACCACCGGACTCCTTGTTGTTTTTGTGGATACAGACTAGCACAGCTACCCCCTGATACTGGTGGTAAGAAGGAACTGAAGAGGCGATGGGTTGGCAGGGACCTATATTCACCGCCATAAGGGTGCCACTCCAGGGCGCCCCACAGCCAACCCGATGGGTAGTGCTAGGGGGAAAACCTTCCGACGATTGTGCACGTGGTGCACACACACCTACTTTTAATTGACATGAGCAATCACTTGAAGAAAACAAAGTTTGCAAGAGTCAAGCAGAAGTCAGGCCTGGTTACAAAAAATGCCTATTTGCAAGTTCACAGAACCTGGCAGAAACAGGGCTAGTACTGCAAAAACCACAAGCACTTCTTGGCACTAAGTATTCACGTAAACACATTCCACAAGGTTAGTGCCAGAACACCCCAATACCACAATATGGTGTAAACACATTCCCCAAAGATGGTACAGGGACACACTGGCTCTCTTAAAGATAAGGTCAGGACAACAGCAGCGATGGACAGAGATGTTTTGATCTAACCAACATGTACAAGGTAATGGGTGGTAACTAACCAAGTCAGAAGGGTAATAGGTAACTTGTCTGTATCAGTGTATAAAGAGGGAGTCCTAGAAGGGGTGTCTTTGTGGGGCTGAGGAGGGAGAATTGCAAGTCCCGCCACTCACTGAGCTAGTCCATTGTAACGGAAATACATGCATTAGTGGTCCTGTAGAGTCTATGGGATACTAGGACTGTGCTTCGTCAACAATAAACCTGGCTGAACGTCTTTCCTACAGAACAGGGTCTCTCTCTTTTTTGACAGTTCAATTGAGATCTGCAGTGTCAGCTCTCTGCGCAGAGCTGGGACAGCATGTACTCATGCAGCCCAAAATTGACAACAAGGAGTAGAGGGTTGGGTTTTTAACTAATCCACTCTTCCCCTTAGAAAAACTCAGGAAATTTGCTTCAATGATCATGAACAATTCCAAGTCCGGAATGTAGAACCATATGGAACATTCTAATCCAAGAGGCTCCTCCTGCAGTGGGTACAGTGGGACCACGAGGATGAGCTGCATTTGGCCACTGCTGATGAGTCTCATCGACTCAATCCCCAGCTTCCACTGTGAAGGAGGAGAGAGCTCCTTTGCTCCAGATTAAGATCTCGGTTTCTTGTGCACTTACAGCTGTTGCTGGCTAAGGCAGTGCTGGGACAACTGCTCTCTGAAAGCCTTGTCGTCATCTTTTCTGTCACTTCCACTTTGGATGGGGACCTCGAAGGTGAATCTAGACTCAAAAAGGAAAGAGGCACAAAGTTAAGATGACGATGAAGTGAAGGATCTGGGCCAAAGCTGAGGTCACCTGTCTTTTGAGAAGGATGAAATGAACTCGCCATTTCCCCATACAGACACAAGGAGGTGAACTCTTTGGGGGACTCCATTGGACCCCTTACATCCAAGGGGACTTGTTTACCAAAACACACACTGAGATAGGTGATCGTCACCAGAGATGGGGCAAACGTAGCAGCCCAAACACTGGACCTGGCATACCCTGCTTCCTCACCCCATCCCAGGAAATATTTTTAAACAGTGACACCAGGGGAGCAAACTGTAGATCTCCTCTTCACTCCACCTGGAACCCCACCCAAGAAATGTGCCAAGAAAAGGGATTCTTACCATCCCACAGCAGGGTGGAAGGGGATTTGGGTCTGTAAAATAATAATATGTAGCACTCTGTGCTGACAAATTAACCTCCCAAATACATGCATTCAGTATTATCCTCATTTTACTGACAAGGAAATTGAAGCAGAGAGGGGGAAGTGATTTGACTGAAGGCATACCAAAAGCCAAAAAACGGAGAAGGGATTAAAACCCACATCTCCAGACAGCCTTTATCATGTGTGGTTTAAGAGGCTTATTTTACATTTGCCTCCCCAGTGTTAGCAAAGTGCCAACAGCGTCCTCCAAGGGTACAGTGAGATTTCCCATGTGTCCCTAGCCTCTGCTTGCCAGAAGCTGGGAATGGGTGACAGGGGCTGGATCACTTGATTCCCTGTTCTGTTCATTCCCTGCGGGGCACCCGACATTGGCCGCTGTCAGAAGACAGGATACTGGGCTAGATGGACCTTTGGTCTGACCCAGTATGGCCGTTCTTAAGTAGCTTGTAGGAAGTGAAATAGCAGTGTTACCACCACCATCTCCACTTGTGATGCCAACAGCAACCCTTCTTTCCTGCTGCAAAAGGAGCAGATTGCAGGGATTGCTGGATCTGACTGCAACAAAAATTTAGCTTCTTACCACAGAGCTAGCCTGGCATGATAAGAGTTTAACTTCATGTTGATAAAGCAAACACCGGCCAAGTCTTAGACACCTGACTCTGTATGAAGTCCTAATCAGTCCTTACCCAGCTTACAGTCCACCTTGGGTCTGGACTGGACGGTGGTGACAGTGGTCACAATGGTGCCATTAGGCATGATGGTACGGTCCATTTCAATTTTTTTGGTGGGAGTGATGCTGGTGCGCAGCGATGTGGCATACTGGGGATTCGGGGACAAAGGAGACTCGTGGTAGAGCAGCTTCAAAGAGAAGAGGAAGCAAATAAGTCACGGAGAGTCTCTCTCTGATGACATCCCACGGGAGAAAGGCTGTAAAGGCCTGACTTCCGCTCACATGGTAAGAGTACTCGGCGTGTGAGCTTGCACAGAGCAGCAATTTGTGACCCCAGAGCTTTAGACTGCTCTTGGGTTACTAACTGAGAGGCACAGCCCACTATCCCTTTCCCACCCAACCACCCACTGCATCTTTTCCCTAATCCCCAGTCACACAAGCAGCTTCCAAGCCTCGTCTTTTATCTGCTAAGCCTACAGTGTCGAAATCAGAGAGTGAACCTGGATCCGATTGCTGTGCACTGAATGTCCTAACTAACATCACTATCAGGGAAGTGGTAGCTGCATAAGCAGCTACATCAGGCCAGAAAGACATATGCCCTTTGTTATATCACACTGTCCTCGAACCAGGAAGGCCAGCCATACACCATCCATTACCACCACTCTTTCAGTCAGCTGTAGGGAAGCTAGAGAGTAAAAGGGAAGGCAACACCATTCTTCACTCTAGAAACTTCGTTTGCTGCCACTGTATCATTCCCAGATCCTGAATTCCAGTTTCTGTGGAGTGGCCTGTCATCTAGACAACACTTCCCAGCTATTCATAGGTCATATGTTTACCTCCAGTGTAAGGGTAGCCGCAGGAGTCAGCAGCTGTCCAGCTCCTGGACTCAGGGAATAGACCAGCCTCCCAGATGGCTGTTTGGTGCAGGAGTCAAGTGAAACAGCAGTATATCCCAGAAGCACATCTGTGAGAGGGAGAACAAACTCAGGCCAGAAACCCCCAAAAGCCCCATTTGCTTTTGGGGACCTAACTCCATGTCCCCACGAGGCAGCCTCAGAGTTGCAGTAGCTCCTGAATCACAGGAGGGCTCAATGGGGCCTTATGCTTGTACTATGCCACAAACCAATTGAGAGTCTGCTCATTCTGTGAAAATAAGGTGGAGTTTTGCAAGTTCCTTCAAACTCAGGTCCTGCGACTAGTGCATAGCTTAGTGCAACTGATTTGAAATCCAGCTGCTCTCTGTAATGCTCATACCCCTCTTCCCCTTTCAGCTAGAGCATGCAATGGCTTGGGGGTGTCTGGGCATCTGAAGGGCGAAAAGGAAAGCATCTTGCCCAAAAATATAGGTTTGAAGATGTCAAACCTCAGAACTACAGTAAGTGTTTTTCATGAAGTCAAAAGTCCAGTTTGGGTTGGTATGTGAACAGTCCCTGCCGAATTTGCAACCTGAACATCGTGGCATTGCACTAAGACACTCTGTTTTCAATATGTGGGTTTTATGAACTGACCAGCCTTTTTCCAAGGAGAAGATTTCATGATCCTTTCACTTGTAAAGATCTCAGGGGCTGTTGTAACACCAGGAATGACTCTTCAATCCTGTGATTTTGAGCCTTACTGGATCCTGTTTATGGCTGATCATACTCACTCTCCCCACCACTGCTGTTCCCCAGTACTCTCAGCTTCAACTCTTTGCTTCGTGGCCCCAGCTCCCTGTCAAGATAGAAACAGAAGGATTGGCGCTCGGCACACGTCAAAAGACTTCCATCCAAGAACTCTCTTCCTCTACTGACCCTATTCCTCACCCACCTCCACCTCTTCACAGGGCCCAGAATTTAGTGCACTTTTTTGTGTGAGTGATGATAGAAGAGAGCTCCTGCTCCAAATGTGAGGTGCGATTGCACAGCTGCTAAGAACACAAGGGGAGGTGGAGCAGCAGTGGTACAATCAGAAGTGATATTATATGGATTGGGGTGCACTAGGAAAACAGCATGGGTACTCAGGATGGGAAGAGCAGGGATAGGAACACTAATTTCTGCCAATACAAAGGAATTTGCATCTAGGATAGTTGGCATCTGACACATACCCATCCCTAATGAACCCCAAAGACCTGGCACACTGGCTGCAGCCCTCCCTTAGCTGAAAAAGCAAACACCGGCTCCTTACAGCATGAGCTCCTCATTCCACTCCACTGCTGCTGCAGCGCTGGAGATGCTTGCTCTCGCTGGCTTTGTCCATTTCTGCTGCAAAGGACTGTCTAGCTCGGCTACACAGCATAGCTTCCCACCTCCTGGGATAGAGAGAACGGATCAGAGGAAACGGAAATGAGGACCAGAGGATTGGAATTCTACAGAGTGAATTATTACGATATTGCTCAGCACGCTGTCATCCCTCCAGCCCAAATCCTGAAGACCATCAGAGCAAAGTGTCTTTTCATCCTCTGAAGTCAAACACACTCACGCCCCCTCTCCTGAAGGTTGTCTGGTTTCTCCCTTCTTACCTCCTTCCTTTTCACAGTTCAAGTTGAGCACCTGCATATGCCGGAGAAGCAACTTGGACACTGTAGAGGCCACTATATTAGATGAGGACTCTTGGGACAGTTTTTCACAGGACATCTGAGGAACAAAATGGGAGGTAGACAGATCAACCATGCCCAAATGAAACACCCTCACTAATCCCTTTCCCCAACCAGCAGATTGGAGTAAGGGGCCACAGCAGGCCAGACAGGAACATTAAAAGAGAGGACATAGCCCAGTGAGAAGGAGGAGGCTGAATAACCTCAATCAACGAAATACAGTGCTGACGGTTATGATATGCATCCCTGATTGCCCTGTGGCAATTCATGGTATCTGGCATGAATAGAGGAGAGAAGCCACTTATGAACCTGAGCTGGTCCCACAGCCTATTAACCTGTGGAGGAGTCTGTGCAGGGAAGTGACTATGGGAGCACCATTGCTTAAGACATTGTAAAGCAAACAGAGGAACTGACTATAGGGAACAAATCTGCACTGCCTATGGACGAGGGGTGAAATAAGTCAGACATGCTATTAGATTGTTAATTTCTGTTTCTGTGTGGTCTCTTCTGCACTCACCTGCACATCCAGTCCCCACTCTTGAGCCCAGATTCCATTTCCTCCTTTGACATTCTAATACAAGGGCCATATCTGGGTATGGAAATTGTATGGCAGGCTATGAATGCTCACGAAATTGAGGTTGGGGTGTGGGAGGGGGTGAGGGCTCTGGCTGGGGCTGTGGGCTCCAGGATGGGGCCAGAAATTAGGAATTCAGGATGCAGGATGGGGCTCCAGGCTGTGGTGAGGGTTTAGGGTGTAGGAAGGTGCTCCGGGCAGGGACCAAGGGGTTCAGAGGGAAGGAGGGGGATCAGGGCTGGGTCAAGGGGTTGGAGCACAGGGCGTAGGGGTAAGGGCTCCAGCTGTGAGTGCAGGCTCCGGGCGAGGCTGGGGATGAGAGTTGGGGTATAGAAGGGTGCTCCGGGCTGGGATCAAGGGGTTTGGATGGTGGGCGGGGAGCAGGATTGGGGCACAGAGTGGCGGCTCAGGGGTGCAGGCTCCAGGGCAGTGCTTACTTCAAACGGCTCCCAGAAGCAGTGGCATGCCCCCACTCTGGCTCCTATATGGTGGCACAGCCAGGCGGCCCTGCTGCGCGCTGCCCCATCCACAGGCAGAGCTCGCATTGGCTGTGGTTCCCGGCCACTGGGAGCTTCAGGGATGGTGCACGGAGTGAGGGCAGCATGTGGAGCAGAGCACCCTGGCTGCACCTCCACGTAGGAGCCAGAGGGGGGACATGCTGCTGCTTCCGGGACCCTTGCAGAGCACCCCCCTGACCCTGTTCCACCACTGGAGCTCCAGAGCAGGGCAAGCCCCCGACTCTGCTCCCCAGCAGGAGATCATGGGCCCAATTAAAATGACTGGCAGGCCGGATGCGCCCCATGGGCTGTAGTTTGCCCATACCTGCTATTATAGATATCTCTGAGCCTGCCAGCAATCCTCCTCAATTCCCACTGCTTTCAAGGCATATGGGGAAAAGAAAAAAGGATTACTAGACATCAGACCAATTTTCTTATCTAGTCTGGTTTCCCATCTCAAAGTGGCCAGCACCTACTATTCCAGAAGAAGGCAGAAAAAGCCTATAATAGACAGGTATGGATTTAACCCACAGGGGAAGTTTCTTCCTAATTCCTGGCAGTTAATAGCCATTTTATGTCCTGAAAAATTAGTTAACAGCCATGTAGTTTTAATCTCAGTGGTATAATGGTGAGTATTACCCTCCCCAAAACACATCTAACGCTTTTTGATTCTTGCCATGCTCTCAACCTCGGTAATCTTGTTGCAGTGACTTCCACAGGCTAATCAGGCTGAAAACAAGGAGAGCCTTACCATATTACTACCAGCAGTCCATGCCTTCAGATTCACCATCATGGCAGGCTGGGTGCTGATAACTGAGTCCTCAATCAGGTCCTTTATGGTGGACAGATCCACTTTCCCATCATTCTTCTTCCCAACAAACCAAAATGAAGAAGACCCCCCAAAAAACCACAAACAAGTTACTGGAACAGTTTCCTCCAAAGAAGATAATTTGCTGTCCTGATTTCTCATCAAAGCCATTAAAGTGGCCCCAGTCCACCTCCCACAGAGTCATATTCAGCCCATTCCATTTGTCTATTTTGCATTCCCTCTAGGGTTCCTAAAAAGGGTTAAACCAGGTGTGTCACTCACAGCTTACGTACATAGTACAGCTTATATACACAGTGTACATACACATACATCCACACTCTCACACTGTTTCAACACAAATGAGTTAAGGACAAGTGCCTGCAATTTCCCTAAGAGCTGCAGTCACTCCAAATCATGACAATAGTCATTAAAGCTTCCCACACCATCACAAGTGAGAGAGACAGATGGGTGACCAACCTGTTGCGCTTTGGAATAGCAGTTGGATTGCTACACTGAGTCAGAAAGAAGAAGCCGGGGGAAGCCAGATACTCTATATACACACACACCACACAATTACGACTTATGGGATTGGAGAGACTGAACAGGAAATGCTGCAGGGCACATTTGTGCCAGAATCCACTTCATTAAGCGGTTAATATTGTGGATTGTGCCTGCACTAACTTTTTTCAGGAACTCTCCTACTGTAGCAGCTCCACCACTGGTAGCAATGCTTGGAGAACTAGCACCTTGTCTACATTAGTGCTTCCACTGTCTCAGCCATTGGTGGTGCTGCACCAATGCTAATTCAAGAGTAGAAGATCCCACCCCTTACCCTTTAATCAATCGTTCAAAAGATACTAATACAAACAAGGCTATAGAGAAGAAAGGCTGAGAGCTCCTCGCCTTTCCCAAGTAACAGCCCAGTACTGGGTTCAGCCCACCATGCCTGTTCTCAGCCCCAGCCCCACTTCTTCCCTCCTCCAGTTTGCTCACTTCACGGGGCTGAAGTTTCGGAACAACTGAAAGGTTCAAGTCTGGTCTGTTCTTGAATGTCCATGACACCAGCAGGCCCTCATTCTGCAGCTCCTCCAAACGGATCTCCACCTGGCTCAGGCCAAAAGAGGACCATTAAGAATCAACTTGTTATTAGATGCCCTATTCATTGATTCGGGATTAAATCACCGACAGGGCCTCATGAAACTTAGTATGGTGAAAGGGCAAAGAGGACCATCACAAATCAATCTGTGCCAAATACTTTGTAAACAGAGGGCTTGCTTATGGTATGCCAGCATGATATCCAGACTTCAGAGAGGTGAGAACCATCCCAGAAAACCTCACAGTCACAAAGAAAGATATGTAATAGCCATCCTGATTTCTCACCTCTATGTGAAGCACAGAGACTGGTGAGAGGAGAACAAGACTATAACATGTCTCATTATTTCACAGATTGAACAGAAAGCCTGGCAGGTGACACACAATGAAGAACAAATTGGCTATTAATACAGGACCTCCACTCAGACCAATCAACCAACCATTGCCAGTTCTGACCGTGGACATTTACAGTAATAACTTTTTAGGAGGAACTGGACTGAGAACCAACTGGGCCACCAAACAGCCTGGAAATGGGCAAATACAGCCTGGGCTGGATTTGAACCTGTAACTTCAATGCAGAAGGCTCCACTGCTCCATTCCCCAAACCCATTGAGCAACACAGTCTCAGTGAAAATGCATTTCCAACAATGCTTTCTTCAGAAGAGGCCCAGACCTCGGAATCTTTCAAGAAGGATCAAACAACAACTCAGCAGGAAGCTATTGGAAGTTATGTTTCTTTTAAATTTACTTGGGATTAAAAGGGCTGTTCTCTGGGAAAACTTTGAAGATACCCAATAAATGAAACATTCAAAAGGGAGAAAACTTCTTATGAGTGAAGTAAGGAACCCAGGATCAACAGAGCTAAACACACAGTTTCCCAATTATGCATTTCTTTTCAGACAGACAAGAAAATCCTTTGTTTATAACACAGATGGGTCACAGAGCTCTTTCATATTTTGCAGTAGAGCCTGACTATGTGGACTCCATGCTTCCAGTCCAGCCTGGCAAAAAACAGCGTCTTACAAAAACACAAATAGGCCATTATCATGCCTCAGAAATCCAGTCACTGGATTTTGTTATGCCTACATAGACTGGGTCTATAGCAAGTTTCATAGCATGATTCTCAGACTGCAGCTCCCTCAACACACAGCTCAGGGAAATTCTGCTAACCTCACAGTTTTGACAGGAGGATTGTTAACATGACTCTCATGCCAGCCCTTCCCCTCCTCCTGCAGACTGGAAGAATGGTTAAGGGACAGGGAAAGAGGAAGTCTTTAATCCATCGATTTGGCACTATTACCTGGGCCTGCAGCAGAGCTAAGGTGACATGATAGGTATCCATGGCAACAGCAGCTGGAGACTGCTGAGTGACAGAGACTGGGAACTTCACAGCATCAGCTGACAGATGGCAGTGCAACACCTAGACAAAAGAGAAAAGAGTCTGCAGCAGCCTTCCTGGGAGAATTGGGTTGAATGGGAAATGCCTGTGCAGACCAGCAGCCAGTTAAAGAAGGGCTTATTGGGAGCCAATTGGGGCCCAGATTGGAGACATCCAAGCAGGGCTCAGCTTGGCCCTATATAAGGGCTGCCTAGGAGAGTAGCAGGTCATCTGTCTCCAGAGCAGAAGACCAGCACCGCGGACAGAGCAGTGCTGGGCAGGCTCAGGGGGAGAATAGTAGGGCTCCGGCCCAATACCTGCCAGACTGCAGGCCCTGATAGAAAGGGCCTAGAGGGTGCGAGGGGCCAGAGGGAAAGTGGCCCAGGGGCAGTTGGACAAGGGGAGACAAGGAGAGCAGAGAGGTTTCTACTAAAGGGTCCCTGGGTTGAAACCCAGAGTAGTGAGTGGGCCTGGGTCCCCTCTTTCCCCTTCTACTGCACCTGGCCATGCAGTAGGGTGGCTGAAACCAATGCAACTGGCCCTTGAGACAAGGGGCTAGACTTTGGAGGTTGTGATTGGCCACTGAGTGACGCGGGCTCAGACGCCAACCAAGGGCAGACAACAGGCGGGACACCACCAGGAGAGGGTGCTCCACTGGACTGAGCTAATTGCCAGAGATAAACAGCAGGAGGCGCTGGGTGGTGAGGCCCAACCTTGTCATACGTGGTGACAGAAGTCAGAGGAATGCAAATACTCATGACTGGAGAGGAGTGTCAAGGGGTGCTTACGGTGTGACCATAGTTACCTCAATTATTTGCTGCTTAAGTCTTTGATGTACTCTTATTGAATCTCCTCAGTTTTACAAGGTCCCCTCTGTTTTGAATTGTAAGGCCTTGATGTTGAGAGTCCAATAGCACTGATCAGAGCCAAGAATAGTGCAAGATACAAGCCCTGTGTCAATTTCCTCAGCCAGCTCTGTCAACTCCTGACCTGCAACCCCACTACTATCCCAGACTGGAGCTTGCCCCTAGAGCTATTCCAGTACTGAGTGACCACCCTTCTCCTAACTCTGACATCTCAACCCTGGCCTGCAGCGCCATTCCCCCATGCATTGTCCCAGACTTAAAGGCCAAGATAATCCTTGTAGAATATACACTACCACTCAGTGAAAAGATACAGAGCACAACAAAACGCAAAATGGCAGTGTCTTACCATACTGTGGTCTGCCTGGTCTGTGCAAGTCACGTGACTTATATTCACCGCTGGTGGAAGCTGAGGACTCTCTTCAAACGTGATTTGGATTGAACTCTGGGGTAAGAGAATCTTGTTAGTCCCCAAACAAGGTTAATTTATCTAAAAGCCATTTCAAGGAGAGGCCTCCAGAACTGCCACATGGCAGCCATGGGACAGCTGTGAGAGTGCAGAGCAGCATCCACACAAGACAAGTGGGTAACAGTGAGAGTAGGCACATTCAGAATGAGTAAGAGGAAAGCCTTCCTTGCATGGCATGGAGCTGGCTTGTGAAATTGCAAGCCTGAGGGGGCCCTGGTAGATTTAAACAAGGGCTGGAGGATTCCGTGACAAATAATATCTGTAGCTATGCCAGCATCATGCTGACGGGTACAAGTTCACCACTGCAGGTTCAGATAGGAATTACTACCCAGTCGTGCACACAGCATAGGAAGAGGAACTCCCTCTGGAGAGCATACAAAGGCTTTGTTTATGAACAGCTCCTTATGCAGTCAGCCCTAGGGTGTTATGTTATAAAAGGACCATAAAAGGATCACACAGGCATTATCCGTTCAACACAGATCTCAGCAGGGATGGAAATTATAGCAACCCCTGATATCTGAACCCAACCATCCATAGCTGTTGCATCCCCAAAACCAGTATTTCAGAACAGTGTCTGGCAACCCAGTCTCAGCTACAAAGTTACCTCACACAGTTCTCCTTGGGGCCAGAGACACTTCAGAATCCCAAAACATCTTACATGTCAAAGTGGCTTTCAAGAAATAGCATCACCAAGAGCATCTGCTCAGTTCTTTGCTTGTTACCCCATAAACTCACTAAGGGCAGCAGCAAAGATTTTTTAGGGAAAGAGAGAAACAAAAAACTGATAGGAGCTGCATTCACACTAGGAGGGTTTCGGTCAAAGCACTAAGACAGACAGGTTCCAAGTGGCAGAGGGCAGAGAGAAATGAGCCCCCTGAATACACAAATCATGTGAAAGAAACCTGTGTCAAAGACAGAGGGACCACAATGACAGAGATGGCCATGTCAGGTCATGTGGGGGGTTGTGGCTGATGCCAATTTGCTTTAATAATTTGGTTTTGGGGCCAAATTATTTCAAGCTGGGTTTGAGTCTACCTGCCCCCTGCATCAATTCTAGTTTAGTTGCCTATCTTCAGATTTGGAGAAGTAGGGGTGCGGGGAAGGCTCTAATAAAGCTTTACGTTCATGAACCCAGTTCATTTAATGCAGATGACACTCCAACCACAAGGGAGAACTCTGTGAAATATGGAGGAGAAGACAAGTGGTGGTGGGGTCCAGTACTGAGAAAAAATGGGCACCACTCCCAGAGTTTTTGCCTCCAGGTGGCTGTAGGCAAGTACCTCCCTCTCCACAGCTGCAACCTGTTTCTGGGAAGCATGCTGTCACACAAGCACAGCTGCTAGACCTGTATTTCCATTCTGAAATATACCCTCAGGATGTCTGACATCTCACCACATTGAGTAAATATGGCAGCTACCACCTTCAAGTTCTGCTTCCCCTCTATTTCAGTCCCTCAAGCTATGGCACCCCCAGCTTGCTGCAGAAGAGGGGACTCTGGACCTTAATTTCTGTCCTCTCAGGAGAAACCTGAGCATCCCTGTCCTTGCATTTGTTTTTGCCACTCAGAAAGATGCCTCACTTTGATTTCCATCCACAGCCAGTCTGGGGGTGAGAGAGGTGAGCTGCTCTGTGCTTTTGGAGTGATCCCCCTCTCTGGGTCTGCAGAGATGACTACGGTTGAGGAGAGGACAGATAGAAAGCAAGATGCCTAGACCTGTGCTTCTATTTCACAGCACAGCAGATAAAACACTGGGCATTACAGTGTCATGGCAGCTCACCTGCTGGGAGGCAAGTTCAGATGCTGCTCCTTAGCAGAGGTCAGTATGAGGCTGGACATGTCTCCCTTATAAGGGGAATGAAAAAACGGAGAGAGTATAAGAGCCAAACTGCAGCTTTTCCTGCAGCTTCAGAAAAAAAAAAATGATTCCAGCTGCAGCTACCTAATCATGATGTGATCTCCAGACTCAGCAGAATCTCACCAACTATAAAGGTCCCTGAGCATGGGCCAAATGCTCCCCAAGTTCCAATCTGCAGACCATTTGCTACAATAGTCCTGGGATCTCAGGCAAAATTCTGCCAATGTTCCTCCATCCTGACCCAGAGTCCCACTGCTCTTTCAGTCATGGGCTCCTGTCCTAACCGGGAGCTGCCCTGCAATTCCAGCTTGAAGTTCATCCAACCAAGAGCCATAGCTGTGATGCAAATGGACAATCTGAAACATGAACAAGTGTTTAAGACAAGAAGTGAAAAAGTAATTTTTGCTTGAGACCTATTTTGAACCAAAGTGTCAGGAGGTGAAAAGCTGGTGCTTTAACCCTTTTGCAACATGGAGGTCTTTTGGTGTCCCCTCTTCCACCCTTTGTCTCTGTTTAGCTAATCCCCCCTCACATCAAAACACCTCTTTGACAGGGGTAGTCCATCCTTTTAAAGGCAGTAGGGTGTAGAGGCATCCCACTCCTGTCCCATGGTATGGCCCCTTTAATGTGAGGTACCCAAGGATCCACGAGCAGGAGTCTTGTAGAGTTAGTCTGGGAAAGAGAGTTGTATATAGTCTGCCTATTCCCTCAAAACAGACACACACATTAGCCGGAGAAGGCTGTATCCCTGCCGACCCCTCAGAGCCTGGGGACTAATTGGAGAAGCAGTCCTGCTGGAGGAAAGCTACAAGAGGAGCCCTGGGGGCCTCTGCACCAAGGAGGGTGCTGCTTGACAGACAATCCCCAGCCCAAAAGGAAGGTCTGGGAAGACCCCTAAACCTAAAGGGAGGAGGCCAGGCATTTTTAGTTACATTTCTTCAGGTATCTTACAAGATAAAAAACAATGCTGAAAACATCAAAACATACAATTCCCCCAAGAGATAATATCTTCTCTGTCACCCTTTGGATATAGCATTATATGACAGGCCGTGCAACCACATCAGGAATCCACAACACAGCAACAGAATGGATATCCACACCAGGTACTTGCATCCTTTGTGATGCAGAGTCCAAATCCCCAGTAGGGCAGTTAATGGGCACGAACACATTGCTTTAAGTCTGTTAACCTTTATAAAATGCTTTTTACCATCTCTTCTGGGGCACTGCTGGGTTAAATATATTATTTTTAACACTCCTTACCTAGTAACACTTGAGATTATTAAAACAAAGAATTTTTAGTCATGCTGCTTGTTTAGGTTCTGTGTTTCTTTTAGCTTGGACAAGGCAAGCAAGAGTAGTAGTAGCAGCGAGTGAGTTTTCCTTGCCTGTGGCTGTGCATCACTGCACTAAAAAGTGCAATGTTTAGATTAAGAAGTAACTCCATTGAAAGAGTATTGAGTAAATATTTCCTGATTTTTTTTTCCAAAGTGTTTCTATTCAACTTAGCATTTGTGAAAAGTTAGACTTCACAAACTCTGCATTTGGATAGCAACTTTGACAACATCTTGTGTGGTTAGGCTGAGAGAGACTTTCATCTTATTCCTTATTTCATAACATTGCTTTCTTATTCATTCCATTTTGCTTCTTGTCCAGGTTAAACCCTACTTCAGCTACATAAACTGTGGAAGGCAGTCGGTACGGAGTTTGGTAGCCCTATTCGGCTAACTGTTACTGTCTGGATAACAAAGTCATTTTAATCACTTCCTGTAACATTTCCTCCATGACAAGATATGCCACATTTGTGTAGTCCTGATATACTGTATACATAAATAATAAGCTAAAACATATACAAAGTCTATAGTCAGCCTCATTATCCTATCAAGAGATTGTCTTTCTGAACACTGAATTTGTGTGTTTCACTTTGTATTTGAAAAATCAGTGGTATATTACTGTAATTTTATATGTAAATGAGAGATTACAAGACAAGTGTTTCTTCCTGTGCTGTGCAGGATTTGCTACATTCAATGTTACTGACTAACTTGGCCCCCCCACCACCCGGTCTGTTTTGTGTATATCAGTAGATTAATCACCTGAGATCAACACTGAAGCAAGTGAATTAATAACAGAATTAAAGGGGAAAGTTACTTGCTTTATGCTATGGAAAATAAGTATGGAAACATGCGAGTTTAGGCCTCAAACCTCCACTGATCAGGCTACACTTCCACACAGCATAGTTATGCATTATCCTTTCAAATGCAATCAGCAACATCATGGGGCTTTCCCCTTGTATAAAACATTCCCACCCTCCCCAAAAATACACACAAATTTTATATCAATCTTCTCCTCTCATTGAGGTAAGCAAAGTCCTGGATGTGACAAAGATAATAAATTCCTCAATCTCCTTTTCTGGCATGCACATTACTTTAAACTAGCCTTCAGGGAATTTTGTCTCAGGCCATGTCTACATCTAAAATTTTGCAGCGCTGGTTGTTACAGCTGTATTAGTACAGCTGTATAGGGCCAGCGCTGCAGAGTGGCCACACTTACAGCAACGAGCGCTGCAAGTGGTGTTAGATGTGGCCACACTGCAGCGCTGTTGGGCGGCTTCAAGGGGGGTTCCGGGAACGTGAGAGCAAACCGGGAAAGGCGACCAGCTTCGCCGCGGTTTGCTCTCGCGTTCCCGGAGCCACCCAGCAAACCGCAGGGAAGGAGACCTGCTTGCTCGGTGTTCCGGGAACGAGAGAGCAAACCGGGGAAGGAGACCAGCTTCGCCGCGGTTTGCTCTCGCGTTCCCGGAGCCACCCAGCAAACCGCAGGGAAGGAGACCTGCTTGCTCGGGGTTCCGGGAACGAGAGAGCAAACCGGGAAAGGAGACCAGCTTGATTACCAGAGGCTTCCTCCTTCCACGGAGGTCAAGAAAAGCGCTGGTAAGTGTCTACATTGGATTACCAGCGCTGGATCACCAGCGCTGGATCCTCTACACCCGAGACAAAACGGGAGTACGGCCAGTGCTGCAAACAGGGAGTTGCAGCGCTGGTGATGCCCTGCAGATGTGGACACTCTCAAAGTTGCAGCGCTGTAACTCCCTCACCAGCGCTGCAACTTTCTGATGTAGACAAGCCCTCAGTCTTTTAGAAGCCTATAGCAACATCTTAACACTCCAGAAAGGCCACGAACCTTTCCACCACAGCAGGCAACCTCAAATACTGGACCCACTATACCTGTACTCTCTTTGGGTGCAGGATGGAAGTCATCACCTTGTAGGTACTGTGGGATGGGACATTTGTTTCCATGAGAAATCAATTAGGAATATTCTGTTCTAGTATTATGCAACCCTAAGGATTAGAGATTAAAGTGAACATTGGCCAGGAAATTCAGAAGTTAAGATTACTGTGGAAGCCTTCTAGTGCAATGTCAGATAGTTTTACATTACCTAGAGTTGGGGGCTAGAAAAATAGTTTTACAAAACTTACTGTTAAATAGAAATCTTGACTATTTTTAGAACAAAAATAGTTTATATTTAAGTATTCTTAAATGCTTGCAGTACTTACAACCACTGCATTGTAGTATTAGGCTACTGCATGAAAGCCAGAAAATGAAATTATCCAGTCTATTATCATTGTTCCAGATAAGCAAAAGGTAGAACGTAAAAACAGACATATTAAGGGTAAAAATTCTCATTTTTAAAGTATGCTCAATTTTAGTAATTATGGGCATTAGTAGGAAAGTGACTATTGTATATTATTTTAGTCTAACATATCCCACTACATTTAACAGATTACATACAATACCACAAAAAACTTCATATATGCCAGTGGTCAGATGTCCCGCAAGGAAGAGACCTAGCACAACGTGGGATGATCTGAAAGATCTTTTCCATATTTAACTTCCACTACAGTGATTGTGAGAACTTTACTTTCCATTTCTGGTTTCAGTGCATTTACATTTTCAGTAGTAACACTGCATGATTAAGGACAAGCCAAGACCCCAGCTCCCCATGTCCCAGTTTACTCAGGCTACAGAAGGGTCCACCCCCTGTGTCCATTCAAACACTATTTGGACAGGAGTCAGGGAAATCCACAGCAATTTCTGTTCTCCAGAGCACTTTCAAGTTAATCTGAGAAGGGATGAAAGCCCCCACCCCTTTAATTTCACTTGCCACTGTATAGGCAACCCTGATTTTGTTCTTGGGGGGACAATTTCATCAAAGCTGGGGGAGGAAGAGAATGGGATTAGCTATTAGCAGCTATTCAAGTGGCATTTCTGTGAGGTGCCCAAACACCCGACCCCCTAATCCAGTTGGAGTTACTGCCCCAGGCCCGGCTCCGGACCAGCACCCACTCCCTGCCTCTTACCCCGTGCCTGCAGGCCTGCTCGTTGAGAGCTCGCACCCAAGCTCGCTGCCAGTTCTCCCGGAAGGATCTGAAGGCAAACAGCGAGGCAAGGAGCCCTCTGGCCCCCGCTACCGCCTCCTCGGGAGCTCCGTCCCGGGCCACCCGCAGCCTCAGTAAGGACTTCCAGATGCCTGCTTCCCTTAGAGCTCCTCCCGAGGTCTCCGGCTTTCCCCGGCCGCTCCACACGCCCCGGGAATACTGCAACAGCCAGGCCGAGACGGTGAGCAGGGAGGCGGCGAAGAGGAGCACCAGAGCCGCCCAGCCCAGCTCCAGCTCCATGGTGCTCTCTGCTCAAGGAACTTCGGGAAGGCCGATAAGGGTTTCACGGGGGTCCGGGAGGCATGTCTGGGGGAAGGGAGCCGCCCGGGGCCTCACCCCGAGCTCCGGCAGTTGTACGGGAGCATCTCCAGGGCCGGGGCCTGCCCAAATCTCAGTCGCTACTCCAGGGATAACCACTGATTTCCCGGGAAAAGGGCGGAAGGACGCTACCGGTCTCCCTTGTGATACGGAGTGGTTGTGGCTTCCGGTCTCTCCCCAGCTCCTCCACTCGCTACATTGTATCTGCTCCGCGTTCCACACTGGCCGAGCTGACGTTGCGCGGTTCCATATACTCCCCGGTCTGCACTCTTCCCGGGGCTGCTTCTCCGGGGCGGAACCGAGCTTGTGCCAGGGAAAAGCCAAGCGGGGCTGCGTGCGCAGAGCTAATCCTGACACAGGATCGAGGGCGCCCCGCCTCCTGCTGGGCTGGCCCCTTCAAGGCGCCGCTCCGCCTCTTCCAGAGGAAACGAGAATTGTCTTCGCTCTGAGCTCGCTCACTGACCCCACGGAGAGCACGGACCCCGGTCTCTGCTGCTGCAATACCAGCAGGTGCCTCCAGCCCGGTTTGTTTTTGTTGTTGCGAAACTGCTAAACCAGCCATTCACTCATCTGAGGCCAAATGAGAAAGAAGCCTGTCCCTGACAGGCTCTCGCAGTCCCTCCAGCACGGGAGAGGCAGAGAAGGGCGGCTGGGTGTCACTGTCTCAACTGATGTATTTGAATAATCTGGAATTGGTACAAGTGGGAGCACACGGGCAAGAAGACAGTCCCCTTTCTCTGGGAGCTTCAGATATTGGCATGTTGGATGCTGGTAGGCACACTTGAGTATCACTGTGTTACACAGGTGGTGAAACTGAAGTGCGGAGATGGGGAAGAGCTCAAATTCATACAGGTAGTGGTACTGTGGTAGTGAGAGAAATAAGATTTGATATTTATATAGTGGCGTCCATACAACCGTCCTTTAGAGTCTGATTCTCAAGCCTTGCATTTTGTATAGTCATTTACTGTGGATGTAAAATGCTATTTACTACACAGAACATTGCCTTGCACCTGCTGCAGCAGAGTTCAGTGATTCTGACAATTGCTGGAATCACAAACAAAATCACAGAGTATGGTCTCAGTGGTTGTTTTATTGTTTATCATAGCACCTAGCAGGCCTAGTCGTGAACCAGACCCCACTGTGCTAGGTACCGTACAAATAAAGAAGATGCTATACTTTTTTTATACATTGTCCTATAATAAGAGAATAAGGGTCATTCAATGACAAGAATAGTAGGTAAATTTTAAACCAATGAAGGAAATACTTCATCAGAAAGCATGTAGTAATCCTGCTCCATTTCCCTGTAATAGGGAATTTAATAGTACCAAGACAATCCTATGTCCCAGTTGCAGGAATTTCTTGGTCCTGAAGTCATTTCTGGAACTTAATGCATGATGCACTGTCAGGGGACCTTAAAGTTTTAATACACAGTCATCAGACAGTGCTGATGTGATTGTAATGCATCATGGTCTCTTAAGGGAATGGCTTATTGTGGTGGAATGACCTCAAAGGTGGCAACTCATAACCAGGAGTTGAAAGAATTAGCAGAGAACTGAAAATAAGTACAATATGCAATATTTTTACTAGGATTTTCAAAAGCAGAAGCTTTAACTCTTAGTATAGTTGAAAATACCATCTTTAGTTGTCAGCATATTTATGGATTTAAAAGCTTCATGATAAAAGCATAGTGCAGTTTATATAAAATACACTCCACTACAGAATAAATTAGAAAGAGAGGAAAAAGGAATATACTAATGGGTCTTAAAGGTAATATTCCCAAAATTCCTAATCCTAAACAACTTTACCCATCCAACCCTCATTTGACATATTTCCCCTATCAATCACCATCTCTCTTCTCAGGAAAGGACTAGGAAAACAGACGTATCTTGCAGAGAAGCAGGTGCGTCTCGGCAAAGCCCTTCAGTTAGGCAGACGATAGGTAATATTGACTGGCATCATGACAATCAACAAAAATACACTGCTGATCTCTTGCAAAAAAAAGTACCATAATTAAATATTTCTACAGTAGCAATAATAATTATACTAGTTACCCTCTGCGCAGCACTACAGAATTATCCTGGCTGTTGCAATAAGAGGAAGCGAATCATCATAATGCGAAAGTGCGGCAAAGAGTCACTTCATTGACTCCCACAGAGTGATCATGAAAGTCTCTTAAACACAAACCACTTTGGAGAAAATTAGGGACAGCTCATAAAAATGGGACTGAGGATCAACCCCTGTAATACTGCACCTAACGGACTAGAACCCTCCTCTGTAAATCAGCAGCACGTCACTGACACTTTGAATTGCCATTGGACTCGGTGCACCCAGACTGGGTCCAATGAAAAGAAGATGACGCGTAATTAAAAGCAGGCGCATGGCCAACGAGGCACCATATGACGCTTCAGGTAGCCATCTTTGATGTGGGTAATGGGCGTCCGGGCCGCCATCAGTTTGCAATTAATTTACATTAACCCCAAAATTTGGCACTTAGCTCGTTCAGCTGTTCTCACTGCAAACCTCAACCCAGCTGCATCCGGAGAGGCACTGATGAACTAATTCCCAGAGCTAAGTGGGGACATTGGTATTTCCCCCTTGCACCAGATTGGGCCGATCCAATCCCAGCCCCTGAACGTCTATGACGTCTAGTCAGAATCCTAACTTGGCCTTTAGTCTCCCTTGCCATTATCAAAGATGGCGGTCAGGTACTCGGCCGCCTCTCTGCGAGAAAAGGGCAGAGGTTGGTGCCATGTTATAGAGTCCGACTGGAAACATCTTCAGGGAAGTGAAGATCTCGAGAGAAAAAAGCTTCTGGATTTGTTGTTTTTTTAAAGCCAACCGGGTAAGGGAAGAAGCTCAGTATTTTGATGTGATTCTGTTTTGTGCTTTATTATTTGTGTATTTTATCAGAAAGCAAAGAGCTTGGATTAGCCCAACCTGAAGGAGAAGATTCACCCACGCCCTCCTCTGAGAAGCGCCGCACTGCTGAAGCAGGGGAGGCAATTTTTATTTACATATTTGTAAACTGTGAGGATCAGTAGTCAAATTCAGAATCAGACTTGAATGCAGCTGATCCTGGAGCTGTACACCCACATTCAAACAGTGGAACGTATATCTAGACACACATACTGTAACCAGTATATAAACACATGTATACAGAGTGAGTACATTGACTTTAGCAACTGAGTGACTCTTGTGATCAGTTTTGCTGCTGCTTCCCCCCACAAAAATCCTCTTGTTCCTCGAGGGTGTCTCTGATATGTGGGGCTTACCTGTGATCCCCTTGCTGATTAATTTTTGTGGTGCTCTCCTGGGGTTCGTGGCTACCCTGACGCTGATCCCAGCCTTCAAGGATCATTTCATTGCTGCCAAGCTCTTCGGGATAGATTTGAACAAAACTTCTAAACAGCCCATGTGAGTAACAGCTACTGATTCATTAAGTTTTATTGCATAGTAATAATCATGGTAGTTACAAATTGCTTGACATTTTAAAATGACTAAAATAAAGAGAAAGCATCTACTGATTAAAGCATGGAAAAGGCAATTGATTTTGATGTATGATCTTACACACATCTCTGCTTCTGTCTCTCTTTTCATTTAATTAGGATGATATTTGGGTTGTTGTGAGACTTAACTAATTCAGTTTTAAACAATTAAGTACCTTGAAATTATTTGCTGGAAGGTGCCAGAGCAATCCAAACTACTGTATGCATATTATTTATTAAGTGGTATTTGGGTCTCTCTGTTTTCTGGTAACAACATTCAGAACTGTCAGAAGTAGGTGCTGCTTTGTAAAGGATACTTCTCAAATCTAGCAACTGTAGCCAATGTGATTGTCTTATGTTCCTGTGTTGATTAATCACTTCTATCTTCCCTTTAATTGTTCCGTAAACATAAACCAATCCAGGCACCACATTGGGCTTGTATACTTATAAACCACTACAGCGGCACAGCTGCTGCTGCACTGCTGTAGTGCTTCAATGAAGATGCTACCTGTGGATTCTCTTGCTCTGGACCTCTGACTTTCCTCATATTTTGTGAGAGTTAGGATCTGAAATTCTGGTTCAACCCAATCTCTGTTTATAATTTTTTTATTTTACAGTCACTTACAAGCTGTTTGGCTAAGCAGCAGCACAGGCACTGGCATTTACAAAGAGAATGTATATTCTAATCAATAGGAAAGATTTAGTAAATGCAGATGTACAGTAAAGGGAAACTGCTAGGTCAGTACCTGAATATTATCTTATTGGGTATGGGCTTATCTTCATTCGGGGCTACAATACAATGAATTTTAAGAGGCTAAAAATTTGTTGTGAGGTTTAATAGCTTTATTGCTGTTGGATATCAGGAATATTGGGCTCAAAACATTACACCACTACAGCTGGATATTCCCTGTATTATGACATTCCAGTGGAGAAGCAGTGAGAAAGCAGGACTAGCTGCAAAGTTCTCAATGCCTGCATATAAAGTGATTTTCTTCTTAAACCTCCCCACCCCTCTTTTTGTGTTTCAGTCCTGAATCCCAAGGTGTGATCAGTGGGGCTGTGTTCCTGATCATCCTTTTCTGCTTTATTCCCGTGCCTTTTCTGAGCTGTTTTGTAGAGGAGCAGTGCAAGGCATTTCCACACGATGAGGTAAGTGTCTCCCTCCATGATGCTTTTTAAAACCTGTATTGCTCTCCACCATGGGCTTAGGATCTGCAAGTCTCAGTGAGGATAGCTTGCATGTAGCTAAGACTTGGAGTGAAATACACTCATATTTTGTTGGGGGTCTTCAAATGTATCATATCTCAAAGCCAAATGTGATTTCCTTGGCATGTGAAAAAGAGGACTGGTGGCTATGTATCTAATAACCATGGTCCTGTCATCTCTCTGTCTTGCAGTTTGTGGAGTTCATTGGCTCCCTTCTTGCCATCTGCTGCATGATCTTCCTGGGCTTTGCAGATGATGTTCTGAACCTGCGCTGGCGACACAAGCTGCTACTTCCTACCATGGCCTCCCTTCCTCTGCTTATGGTCTACTTCACTAACTTTGGGAACACAACTGTTGTGGTGCCCAAGCCCTTCCGGGTGTTATTGGGGATGCACTTGGACCTGGGTGAGTGACGGAGCACAAAAAGATCATCAGCTTAACACTAGCCACAAGGGTAAAAAGGCGACCCAAAGCCACAGTTCCTGAGGATGGCAGGTGGCAATTTGTGCACAGTTGTAGGTTTCCTCCCAATGCAGATTCATTATTTGGAACATAGACTGTGGTACCAGAGAACTGGGTTGATAGCCTTATGAAGTTATTAGTTCAGCAATTCTCAGCTTTGCCCAGAGAAGCACTTAACACTTTTACAGGATCAGGCTCTAAGTTCATGAGTGCCAAATGCTGTTGGTGCTTAAATGTGAATGGCAAATTGACCAAAGCGCAGAACTAGGAATCTGAAGGCCTGGATTCTCTTCTCAGTGTTGTCACTGACTTGTTTTTGTGAACTCTGCACCATCATCCGTCTTTGTCTCTGTTTCCATATCTGTGTGTGTGTATGTAATACCAACTTCTTGTGAGCAAGAGATGTTTATTATTAGACTATTGTGGAGTGTGCTGTGATCATTCATTAAGGCAAAGTGGTACATATTACAAAATTTGAATCTAGACCCCCCCTTTAAAACTTGGACGTGAAGGCCCTTCTCTTTGTCTGATCTGCAGGTATCCTGTACTATGTGTACATGGGCATGCTAGCAGTGTTTTGCACCAACGCCATCAACATTCTTGCTGGAATTAATGGGCTTGAGGCAGGACAGTCTCTGGTGATAGCTGCTTCCATAATCACATTCAATGTTGTTGAATTAAATGGTAAGGAAAATGTATGTGTCTTTTTCGGGCTCTGAATCAGTGCAAAGATCTAAGGGAGCTAGGTGCCTGTACTTGGAACTGTTTGATGTCTAGAAAGATGAGCAGATCTTCAGATGAGGATAATACTTATGTACCAAGTGGGGCCATGACAACCATTTGTATCTAATCAGTGTATTAGTGTAACTCTCCCGAGGACTCTCCGGATACCTTCTTGACAGACACTGTATACAAACCTAAGATGGACAGATCCACACCCTGACTCCAGGACATACTTCTGGCCCACTGTGGCTCACTTTGAGTTGTCAGTAATTTGTTATTTCTCTCTTTTCTACAGGAGACTATAGAGATGATCACATTTTTTCTCTCTACTTCATGATTCCTTTTTTCTTTACTACTCTGGGGCTGCTTTATCACAACTGGTAAGAGACTGCATGGAATAAACAAGCATTCATAGTATCATAAGGCTCCCTCCTCCCCCTTATACTTAGAGAGGAGACCAGGAATGAAACATTCACAAGCTCTCAGAAATAGAATAATGGGCGGCTGATCAAAGTATTCTATATTCTGGCTGGAGCACATAGATTCTGGTACATTGATCCATTGGAAGCCTTTGATTGCACCAGAAAACTGCACAATAACAGGGACTTCTGACTCCAGGTTCTGTGGTTTGATCACAAGACAATCTGTCCTCCCATCCCCTACTCCAACAAATAGCTCAGGAACTAGATTTAAAATCTTGCAGTAAGATTGCAAATGCCAATGCCCCTACTTGATCTTCAACGCTAATACTATGCCCCATCCCCATTCTTTCTGTCTGTGGGTTGCAGGTATCCATCCAGCGTGTTTGTAGGCGACACCTTCTGCTATTTTGCTGGTATGACATTTGCTGTGGTGGGGATCCTTGGGCACTTCAGTAAGACAATGCTGCTCTTCTTCATCCCACAAGTGCTCAACTTCCTTTACTCTTTGCCTCAGCTCTTCCACATCATTCCTTGTCCTCGTCATCGGCTGCCCAGGTAACAAATGCGTAAGTGACTGTAAGATGCAATGTATTTGGAACAAGGAGATGCCTTTGTTTTGGGTCTGAAATGGGGGTGAGGGTGTCTGCAGATTTCTCTAAAGGATAAAATACATGCCTCATCTGCTGTGGCTGGAGGCGGGAATGAGAAGTGAAATGTAGACCTCAATCAGCTAGAGACATTTACCAGACTGTGTGGGGAATTTCACTTGGCAACAACTGCCCTCTTCTTGCCCAAGGACCGGAGAAAACTGTGGACCTAGAAAGATTGTGGTTGCCATGATTTTATGGTTTCCAGTGTTTTTCACAACATTTAAACTTAACAAAAAACTCTAACCTTTCCTGTTGCAAACAGCAGGGTGTAAAGAGAGGAGCTGCTGCCCTGTAAATTCAGCCCAGCAGAAAATTGTCTCCCACCAAACAGCAATAGTAATGTCCGGTTCCCAGAAGGTAGAAATTGCTGAGTCCTGATGTGGCATTTTACTACTAGCATGACTTAATGCAAACCAAGTTTATGTCTGTGATGTAAAATCAACCATGCTGGAGGATCTAGTTACAATGCACCTGTCCCTAATATGCTTTGGTAATGGTTTGTAGTCTGAGTTATAACCATGTTAACAAATAATGTTATAGCCTTGTAAAGACCAGAGCTGTAACATTGTTCCTTAACAATGTTATAAAATGGTTGTTCCTAACAGCACAGGTGAGATTTTGACAGTTCTTGCAGTATAGCAGTGACACTATGTGTGTGTGGCTTTTCTACTCTGAGGATGTTGTGGCAATTTAAATACAACCAACTAATGCCCCCTCTTTCAGCTCCCCCCGCCCCCAATTCTCCTGTCCCTGCCTTATTTGAGTGGCTACACACCTGAGATTCCTAACATTACTGGGCCTATTACGTGCATAGGATTAGTCCAGCTGTTTCCACCATCCACTTTTTAAACAACCCTGTCTGTTTTATAGAGAGATTAAGCTGCCTCTTCACTGCAAATTGGACTAATATTTCAATGTTCTTTTCAGGTTCAATCCTGATACAGGGAAGCTGGAGATGAGTTATTCTAAATTCAGAACGAAAAGTCTTTCAGCACTGGGAAAGTATATTCTAAAGGTAACCTGAGAAAGACAAGTAAAATTTGCCTTCCAATAGCAACCATACATTTGGGAATTGGTGGCAGTGCATAACCCCATCTCCACCCCATGCCTCTGGGCACCTGAGGTCAAGTCCTGAGTAAAAGGAAACAAGTTCAGTATAGTCTCATCCCAATCTCTAGTGGACATTTGTCCGTGTTACTAAAACCTTGCAAAATGAAGCATGACTAGCAGTGATTGCCAGGGGCCTGATCTGTCTTTCCATTGATTTCACTGAGTTTTGGATCAGAACATAGAAGTGGAAAAACAGAAGGCATTGTTGACAGGGTTTTGTGGAAGAAGCTTTCAGTACATCTGCCTGCACCATACTAGGCTCTAAGTAGTAAACAACTAATGCATCTGATTAAATGGTGCTTAACACACTTCTCTTCCCCAGGTATCAGAGACCTTACATATAGTGGATGTGAGACAGGAATTGGATGAAGATGAAGAATACACAGAGTGCAATAACATGACACTCATTAACTTTGTTATAAAGCTTATTGGACCAGCTCCAGAGCAAACCCTCACTGTCCTACTGCTGCTCATCCAGGTCAGGCAATACTCCCTCAGGGAGGAGGACGACGTACTCCACAGTGGATGTGGATCCACACTAAACTTCTCGAGCATTGGGAACATATGATTCTACCCCTGTACTCCTTCCCTTCTATCACACCAACAAGCTTGCTATTGCCTGGATTGATTCTCACCTCCCCAGGGTAGCTCTGCTCTGCTCTAAAGAACCATACTGCTAGGGAGGTGGTGGAATCTCCCTCCTTAGAGGTTTTTAAGGTCAGGCTTGACAAAACCCTGGCTGGGATGATTTAGTTGGGGTTGGTCCTGTTTTGACCAGGGGGTTGGACTAGATGACCTTCTGAGGTCTCTTCCCATCCTAATCTTGTTTGAGTCTATGCTCCTCAGAGAAAATAATCTTGCCCAGTGTTCTCATTTCCACCCCACCTCCCATGTAAGTAAAGATGTGGAAATATTTTAAATTAACTCCTGTGTTACTTACAGAGAGGTTGGTCATATGCAAAAGTACTAATAAGTTGTTTGATACAGGGACTTAATCTTCATACCACTCTGTAAAATAGTTAGCACAGCTGGATTCCAATTCTCTTCCTTGTTTTTCCCTCTGTAGGTAGTGGGCAGCACAACTGCATTTTTGATCCGGTACCAACTAGTACGCTTGTTCTATGATGTTTGACTGAGCTGCCAGGCATGAGGGAAATGCCAGCACTTCGTGATCCACGTTTTACTTTCTTTGGTTCCCCTCCAAATGGCTGCAGTGACCTTGCTTTGTCTCTGTGAATCACAAGACCCCTTTTCAGATGTGAGTAAAGATCCTTACACTGGTCTCTGTCTGCTGAATTTTTTTTCTATGCTTCGGTTGGGAACAGAGGTAATTTGTCCAATACTGGTGTTAATGTTCCATGAGCATCATGGAGCTGTAGACATTAGCATTACTGGCAATAATCCACACAAGCTACACAAATGTGACTTGAATCTCTTGTCCATGGAGCTGGGAAAGAGGCCAGGGGAGGAAGAGAACCCAGGCACCCCTGCCATCCCTTGCCCCTAATAAGTTTGTTTTCTCATTCAGATGACATACTAGTGGGATATAGCATATTTCCCCCAGCATGCTGCTTTACATAATTATTGTCTGTCCCTTGCCATCACTTTGCTCAGGGGGCAGGTGCACCACCAGCTTCAGGCAATGACCAATGGGTGTGGGGGGTGGGAGAATGGATTTACCAGCTGGCGTTCAAATCCTGGCCTCACGGTCCCTGCTGGCTCTCATGCCCAGGCCCTGAGTTTAGGGAGGAGCAGTGGCCATAGCCCAGGCCAGATAAGTGGCACGGGGTGTCCGTCCTGAGGAAGGCAAGGCTCCGTACCGGCCCCTTCAGCAGCGAAGGCCTAAGGCCGCTGCTACCCAGCCTAGGAAAAAGGGGCTAGGAAAGCATTGAGAACGAGGCTCCTCCGTTCCGTTAGTGGCGCCTTGGCCTTTGAATTTGGCGCCCTGCCTTCCGATTGGCTCATTTTAGCAGCCAATACACGCATAAAACTTTGCCGGATCGTGAGGCTAACCAATCCCGCAGAGACATTCGTCTGGGCGGCCACCCAATGGCAGAGCGCAGCGTCACCGTCTCCGCCGGGGACTATATAAATAAATAGTGGGTGAGTAGGGTTGGCTTGCGCTCAGACTGAGGTGTTCGTGCTTCTCCTTCAGCGCCAGCGTAGAGCTCTTGGAACGGGTCGCTGAGCCGCGTGCGTCGCCCCCGCTTTCCTGCGCCATGTCCGGCCGTGGTAAGGGCAGCGGCAAGACCCGCGCTAAGGCTAAATCTCGCTCGTCCCGCGCCGGGCTGCAGTTCCCGGTGGGGCGCGTGCACCGGCTGCTGCGGCGCGGCCACTACGCGAAGCGAGTTGGCGCGGGCGCGCCGGTGTACTTGGCCGCCGTGCTCGAGTACTTGACGGCGGAGATCCTGGAGCTGGCGGGTAACGCGGCGCGGGACAACAAGAAGACGCGCATTATTCCGCGGCACCTGCAGCTCGCGGTGCGCAACGACGAAGAGCTCAACAAGCTGCTGGGTGGCGTCACCATCGCGCAGGGCGGAGTCCTGCCCAATATCCAGGCTGTGCTGCTGCCCAAGAAGGCGGGCGGCGGCGGCGGAGCCGGGCCGGCCAAGAGCGGCAAGAAGGGGAGCAGGCAGCAATCGCAGGAATACTAAGGCCGGCCCCGCGCCGCCGGCGGAGACTCCCCTCCCTCGCCCCCAAGGCCCTTTTCAGCGCCGCCCACAGGGCTCAGCCGAAGGAGCTGCGGATCCGTAGCGGGCTCGTGGGCGGGGACAGCGCGAGGCCCCCGCGCCTTAAGCTGTGTTGAGAGAGTCGGCTTTTCTGCAAAAGGGGAGCGGAGGCTAGAGGCGCAACAGCCTCTTCCCCTGGGGAAGCTGCCTGGGGTCCGGCTGTCCGTTGTACGAAGCGGGGGGAGCCCAGCCTAACGGTGCGCACGTGCTTTGAGAATTAACTCAGCTGCTAGGAACCCTAAGACTCCTGTGGCACCTTACAGACTAACAGACATGCCACAGGATTCTTTGCTGCTTTTGCAGATCCAGAGTAACACGGCTACCCCTCTGATACCCTAGCGTGGGCCCCGGCCGGTGGAGCTGCTGTGTGCAAAGCCCTAGTGGCATAGGAAGCTGCGGCGGGGTCTGTCTAGTTCTGCAATTTCCTACCCCTCTGCTGACATCCACTTGACTTAGCAGTGCAAACTGACCCTTAAAGACTTGTACGGGGGACAAGCGGTGTCCACCTTTATATCTTCAAGAGTCGCCCCCTGAGCTTTGCTGGGGAAAGCTTAAACAAACCTCCTGGATCCTCTAAGTAACTGTTCATGTGTACCGACGGAGGACTGAGAAGAGCCATCTCAGAATGCAACTGTGAAGCTGCCTCACTGTGTACTTTCTCAGAAAGTTTTTGGGTTTTTTTGTTTTAAAGAAACCCCTGCTTCTTGTTTAAATACCTGTTTCAAAGTGCCACTGCTCTGAAAGATGTATATCTACATAGCATGTTTTTCTTTTAACTTTAAGGCTGAGGGCATCTTGCATCAGATCAATGAGAACAATTCAAAACATTGTAAACTAACAAGCCCTCACCCTCTTGAGTAGAAGGCAGCTTTCACTTCTCTCAGCAGTGGTGAGACTCTTTACTAATGTACTGTAAAATTATTTGTCTAAGACGTTACAACTATGACTTTGATTCTGCAGTGAAGCTGTACTTTGTTTGACCTGTTTCAACAGACAGCATGGGCAGCCAGAAGCTCAGTACAGCCACTACAGGATCAAACCAGAGAAAATTATAGGGTTAGTATAAGCTTTTAGTTAACAAAACAGCAACCATTTTTCTTTCAGCTATGTCCTTTCACTTGAAGACTGCTAAATCTGCTGTAGTTGCCTTTGTAACTTCCTGCACAGCCCAGAAAGTGTTTTTTGTAATAAAGTATGGGGTGACCTGCTATTACTGTAGCATTATATTCCTTCCACTGCTACTTCAGTGGCCAGAAATGGTGTTAGTTAATATGTATATGCCTAAAGAAGAACAAGGATTTAAATGGGCATGGAAACAGTTCCTTTCATAAGTAAAGTATTGTCAATAGGTGTTGTATAGACAAGGAAACAACCCATTGTTTCATTTACAAAACACCAACAGGACATTACTACTGGCCTGAAAGATGATGGGGATGAGTCACTAGTTCAAATGCATATTCTACTAATGTATGTGCTTGGAAGAATTAAGAGTGTAAGGAGGAGTGGGCAAACTTTTTGGCCCAGGGGACATATCTGGGTATAAGAAGTCTAGGGCTTGCCATGAATGCTTATGAAATTGGGATGGGTGGGGAGGTGAGGGCTCCAGATGGATGTGGGCTCTGAATGAGGGGTTGGTGCAGGAAAGTGCTCTGGGTTAGGACTAAGGGGTTTGGAAGGCAGGAGGGGGATCAGGAAGGGGGTTGAGGGTACAGGAGGTGGTTCCTGGGCAATGGGAGCTGCAGGGGCAGCACTTGGGGTGGGGACAGCATGCAGAGCCTGGCTGCCTCTATGCATAGGAGGCAGAGTGGAGACGTGCCTCTACTTCTAGGAGCCACAGCACACAAAGCAGGGCACACCCTCAATCCTGCTCCCTTGCAGGAGTTTGAGGGCAAGATTAAAATGACTGAAGAGCCAGATGTGGCCCCTGGGATGCAGTTTGCCCACCCCTGCTGTAAGGCAAAGGTAGGTAAACTACAGCTGGCAGGCAGGATGCACGCCTTTTAATTCAGCCCTTGAGCTCCTGCTGGGGAGCAGAGGCTGTGGATTCCCTGCTCTGGTGCTCCAACTGGTGAGGAGGGTCAGGAGTAAAGGGGGCTCTGCTCTACCCCTGCAGCTCCTATTGGCTGGGAACCATGGCCAAGGGGAGCTGTAGGGGTGGTGCCTGTGGACAGGGCAGTGCATAGCAGAGCCCCCAGGCGGCACCTCTACATTGGAGCTGGAGTGGGGACATGCCACTACGTCAGGGAGCTGCTTGACTAAGTGCTGCCTGAAGCCTGCACTTCTGAGCCAACCTTCTGCCCCACCCTGATCCCCCTCCCACCCTGCAAACCCCCTAAGCCCAGCCCAGAGCACCCTCCTACAACCCGAACCCCCCTCCTGCACCCTTAACTCATTTGCACCCCCAACCCAATTTTGTGAGCATTAATGGCCTGCCATACAATTTCCATACCCATAGGTGGCCCTCAGGCCAAAACATTTGCCCACAGTGGTGTAAAGGAACATATCTAATTTAAAACCTAGTTTCAAAAGTCATAGTTGATATTTATAAGGAAAGTTCATGCATCTTGCAGTTAGATATCTGTGCTCGGTTATGGTTAATTCAGTCTGGCAATGAATACACTAATGGTTTTTTAAATAAGTTCAAGTAGTATTGATTGATATGGCAGTGAATGGACATTTGTCCTTGCATCATCCATAAGATTCCTTGCGTGCAGAAATGTTGGTTCTTCTGTTTAAATATAAATAAAATAGAGGTCATTAAGGGCCTTATTTGGCACATATTAATCAATTGCCAGTTAGTGAAGGGCTCAAGATTAAGCCCAAAGGAGGTACGTGTAGGCTAGACTTCATTCAGGCCTTATCTACACTATAGGGGGAGATCAATCTAAGTTAGGCAACTTCAGCTACATGAATAATGTAGTGGATGTTAGCATATTTAGATCATATTTAGATCTACTTACCAGGAGGGGTCCATACTATGCTATGTCTCCTGTCCACACCCTTTGTGTTTCTCCCACAATTGAGCAATCTGCAGTCAATTTAGTGGGTCTTAAGTAGACCCGCTAAATCGACCACCGCTGCATCAATTACCACACATTGATCCCTGGTAAGTGTAGATGAGCCAAAAAGGGCACCGTATATCCCTTACCATTTTAGTATTATTTCTTATATGGAGTTATTTTTGTTACTGTATTCAAAAGAGCTTGCTTATAGTTTTGGGGTAAACAAGTTGCTGAAACAAACCACCCAAAAAGATAGCTCAGAAGAGAAACTGCAAATAGGATTGTATCCTCTGAACAGGCATAACTACTCCAATTATAGAGTTTAATATTTTAAGTTTTGTTTTCTGCTCCACAAGGAAAATGGGATGCGAGTGTAAATTAAGAGACTCCGCCTAAGGGAGGATAACAGTGCAGCAGTGAAGTCCATGGTTTTTTTCTGTCCAACTTCTGACCATGCAGGAATTATACCAACTGCAAGAGCTGCTGGTGGGTGGGAATGAAGTGTCTATCGAGCATCATTGAGCTGCTTTGCAACACTGAGGATACGCTTAGCACCCTTGCTCAGCAGTAAGCGGGCTAGTTCAACACCCAGGTTCTCTGCGGCCTCCTGAGCATGTCGAGGAATGTTCTTGGCTGTGATGCCAACATACTGTGTATTATCGTTGGGTCCCTCTTCATTCTAAAAATAAAAAAAGATACTGAATGTAAAACAGCAGGGAAACCTGGAGCTTAAACAGTAGGTTGCCATATACATTTTTATAAGGCTTATCAGAGAATATTGGAGAGATGACTAAAGATTTTAAGGACTGGACTGAAAGAAATATGGTAAAAAGGTCTGTTTTTGTTTCTTTCATTTGACTTGAAGTCTGATGGTTAAAACCAACTGAAATTAAGAGACATTTATCTATTTACCTGCTGTGGGTAGTTAACATCAGTCTGCATAGTGTCCTTGAGGCTATCTGATCCATCCAAGCTGTAGACAGCTCCTGTCAAGTACAACTGGGCAAAACACAATAAAGGTATGTGGCAGCTGTGATGACCAACCCAAGCATCCCCTTTTTCTGGTCTGAGGAGGAAACTAGTAAGAGTTGGAGAAACCATTCTGCTATTGACTCCCATGTGCCGTTGGAAAAGTTGCTTCCTTTCTGGCTCAGTCTAGGCCTGCAGATGTAAGTTGAAGCTTACCAAGATCCTATGATTAAAGGGGCTATTCATGTCACGTTATTGATCATCATGGGAGAGCAATCCATGTGTTTTAGGAAAGGTACAAGGCACAAGCATGGATGTAACCTAAATTGTTACCATTCCTTAATGGGCCGAAAAGGGTTGCTGTTCTGTCATGGGAAGCTTGCAAGCATGTTGCCTCCACAACCCTCCTTGCCCAAGTGGTAAGAGACAAGTACCATTTCTTTGAAACCATGGTTTCTTCTTCGAGTGATTGCTCATATCCATTCCAGTTAGGTGTGCGCGCTGCCCGTGCACATCTGCTGGAAACTTTTTACTCTAGCAACTCTAGTGGGCCGGCAGGTCACCCCCTAGAGTGGCGCTGCCATGGCACTTGATATATACCCCTGCTGGCCCACCCTCTCCTCAGTTCCTTTTTACCGCCGTATCGGTTGCTGGAACTGTGGAGTGCGGCTTGCTGTCCTCCACGTCCCTAGCTCTCCTTCGTTACTGTCAATAGTTGTAGTTTAGAGTTGTATAGTAATTAGTAGTTGTTGTATATAGTTTATAGAACTTATTCGCGGGTTGGGCTGTTGCCCTTCCCGGCGCCCGGCACCGGGCCCATGCCTGGTTCGCCGGGCTTCAAGCAGTGCTCGGCCTGCAAGAGGCCGATGCCAACTAGCGATCCCCATGACGCGTGCCTGAAGTGCCTCGGGGAATCGCATATCGCTGAGAAGTGTCGCATCTGCAAGGCCTTTAAGCCTTGAACAAAGAAAGAGATCAAAGACTGTGGACTCTTTTGATGGAAGCGGCACTGAATCCGGTGCCATCAGCACAGCCGGCCACCTCTACACCGGCACTGGACCGCGCCGGCACCGGAAAGACACCCTGGCACCGCCCATCCCCGGGACCGGGATCCGATCAAAGACCCTCAACGTCTGCGACATCATCTCGGCAGGCTCGAGTGGAGCGCCCGGCACCTATCTCGGCAGTGACACCGCCTGCAGGGTTGCCGTCGAGTCCGGCCCCTCCTAGCTCCCCCTTAAGATCTGGGGTCGAGCCATTAGTCCCGTCCACGCCGGAGACCTTCGCTTCGGCGCGGGACTTGATAGCTCTGACTGAGCCATCCCAGCCTCAACCCCCGGTACGGGTCATCTCCACAGGCAAGCCGACATTGAGAGCGCCGTCTCCGGAATCCAAGCATCGATCGCCTTCGAGGCCCCGACGAGGTGAACGCTCACGCTCTCGGTGCCGCTCGCAGTCCCGGCACCGCTCTCCTAGGTGGTAACGGTCGCACTCGCGGCGCAGGTCAACGTCGGTACGGTCCCGGTCTGGCTCGTCTCCATACCGGCACCGGGACTCTAGGAGCCGTTCGCGTCGGCAATCAATTCCCCGGTCAACCTCCCGGCACCGAGCCGGTGGCAGGTCCCGGTCGACCTCCCGGAACCGCGTTGGTGGCAGGTCCCGGTCCCCAGCGCCATCCCGGCACCGCACCGGACGTAGATCGCGGTCCCCATCCCAGCACCGAGCTGGAGGCAGGTCCCGGTCCGGATCCCGGCACCGAGTACCAGACCGGTCCCGGTACCGGTATGGCTCCCGGTACCGATCCTCGGCACCGAGAGGATCATCGGTGTCAGGACTGAGAGATGCTTATCAGCCGAGTTCAGCACCTCCATGGCCTTCGAGGCAGCCATCGGTCTCCTCTCAGGCGGACAGCGTTTATACACTGGGCCCGGACAGACACGTGGCCCTCTTTCAGGACCCTCCGCCTCAAGACCAAGGACCACAGCAGTGGGGGTTTTGGACTCCCTGGGCATACCATCAAGCCCAGGGTCCGCAACATACTTCTCCCCGACCTGCAGCGGACCGAAGGCCACCAGAGTCAATGCTATCTCGCCCCCCTCCCTCTCTGGAAGGCGAGGACAGGTCCACCCACCAGGACCCAGAGCTCCCTCCACAGCCGGAGGGCCAGGTCCAGACAGAACCCCTTGTGGACGCTCTGATGCTAGGGGTCTCCTCGTCATCTTCCCCTGATGAGGCAGTGGCAAGCACCTCGTCCTCAGGGCACATCAGGACCTCCTCAGGCGCGTGGCGCAAAACTTGAATTTACAAGCGGAGGAGGTTGCTGAGATCGAGGATCCGGTGGTCAGCATCCTCTCCGCAGATGCTCCCACCAGGGTCGCCCTGCCTTTCATTAGGACCAAATGCCACTACTATCTGGCAGTCACCGGCCTCCATCCCTCCTACCGCACGAGGCGTGGAGAGAAAGTACATGGCCGCCTCCAAGGGCTATGAATTCCTGCACGTCCACCCGACACCATGCTCCCTCGTGGTACAGTCGGTGAACAAGAGGGAGCGCCATGGGCAAAAGGCCCCGGTACCCAAATCTAAGGAGACGAGGCGGATGGACCTCCTAGGCCGTAAAGTCTATTCGGCGGGCGCGCTACAGCTCAAGGTCTCCAACCGCCCCTCCTTAGCCGCTACTCTTTTAACTCCTGGGTAGCGGCAGACAAGTTTAAGGAGCTGTTGCCCCAGGAGGCACGTCAAGAATTTGCGGCGATTCTTGACAAGGGCAAGAAAGTCGCAAGGACCTCGCTGCAGGCCTCATTGGACACTGCAGACTCGGCCGCTCGCACCCTTGCCTCGGGGCTTATGATGCGCCGCATATCCTGGCTTCAGGTCTCTGGCCTTCCACCGGAGCTCCAGTATACCATCCAGGACCTCCCCTTCGAAGGCCAGGGCCTGTTTACAGACAAGAGAGACCCCAGGCTAAAGAGCCTTAAAGACAATCGCGTCATCATGCGCTCTTCGGGGATGCACGCGCCCGTGACGCAGCGCAGACCCTTCCGGCCGCAGAACCAGCAGCAACAACACCGGCCGTATCCCCAGTTCCGCCCACAGCAGGACCTTAATAGGCGCCGGGGCAGGAACAGTAGGCGCAGACAGTCGGGTGGCCAAGGGGGGCAGAACCAAGGCTCCTCCAAGGCCCCACCCGGACCCAAGCCTTCATTTTGAAGGTGCGCCCGAGGGCGCAGTACCAGTTTCCCCTTCGGATCCTTTCCCACAGTTTTCCAACCGTCTTTAGTTTCTCCTCCAGGCGTGGACCCAAATAACATCTGACCACTGGGTCTTATGCACTGTACAGGCCGGTTACCGCCTGCAGTTTTCATCACCCCCTCCCCCATCCCTCTTCAGGGACCCCTCTCACGAGCAATTCCTCCGTCAGGAGGTACAGACGCTCCTCGACCGACAAGGGAGCCATAGAAGAGGTTCCAGAGAGCGAGAAGGGCAAGGGGTTTTATTCCCTATACTTTCTGATCCTCAAGGCCAAGGGAGGCCTCAGGCCTATCCTCGACCTGCGAGAACTCAACAAGCATATGGTGAAGTTCAAGTTCCGCATGATATCCCTGGGGACCATCATCCCATCGCTGGATCCTGGAGACTGGTATGCCGCCCTCGACATGCAGGACGCTTACTTTCATATCGCCATATTTCCACAGCACAGATGTTTCGTTTGCTTTGTGGTCGACCCCAGCATTATCAATTTGCGGTCCTCCCATTTGGCCTTTCTACGGCCCCGAGGGTATTCACGAAATGCATGGCAGTCGTCGTCGCACATCTTCGGCGCAGCTGCATTCACGTGTTCCCCTAACTCGACGACTGGTTGGTCCGAGGCCACATCAGAGCTGCAGGTCCGCGACCAGGTCCGCAGGATCAGCAACCTCTTTGCTGCCCTAGGCTTCATTGTCAATGTGGACAAGTCCACTGTGCTCCCCACGCAGAGAATACAGTTCATGGAGGCCGTTCTGGATTCCACCTTGGCCAGGGCCTTGCTACCATTGCCCAGGTTCCAGTCGCTATCGGCCATCATTCTGCGCTTGCAGGCGGCCCCCCTGACCTCCATAAGAACATGTCTGACCCTCCTGGGCCATATGGCGGCCTGTACGTTCGTGACAGCGTATGCTCGACTCCGCATGAGGCCCCTCCAATCTTGGCTTATCGCGCAGTACCGGCCCGCCAGACATTCGTTAGACACAGTTGTCACCATCCCCCAGGGAGTACTGGACTCCCTCCGGTGGTGGCTAGACCAGTCCGTCGTGTGTGCAGGGCTCCTGTCCCATCCGCCCCAACCCTCGGCATCCCTGACAGACGCCTCAGATCTGGGCTGGGGGGCGCATAGCGGAACCCTGAGGACTCAGGGCCTGTGGTCCCCCCAGGAACTGAACCTCCACATCAACATACGGGAGTTGAGAGCGGTCCGTCTTGCTTGTCAAGCGTTCGTCCATCACCTTCAAGGTCGCTGTGTCGCGGTGTTCACCGACAATACGACGACCATGTACTATATCAACAAGCAGGGCGGCACCAGATCCTCTCCCCTATGTCAGGAGGCAACGCTGCTCTGGGAATTTGGTATAGCCCATACCATTCACCTCACGGCCTCCTACCTCCCTGGAGTACGAAACACACTGGCGGATCGCCTGAGCAGATCCTTCCGCTCACACGAGTGGTCCCTTTGCCCAGACGTCGCCCTCTCACTCTTCCAGAGGTGGGGTCGTCCCCGGATGGACCTCTTCGCGTCCAGGGGGAACAGGAAATGCCAGGCATTCTGCTCCTTTCAGGGTCGGGAGCCCGGGTCATTAGTGGACGCCTTCCTTATCCCATGGGCGACATCTGTTTTATGCATTCCCATAGTTTCCGCTGATCCACAAGGTCCTCCTCAAGGTGTGCAGGGACAGAGCTCGTGTGATTCTGATAGCCCCAGTGTGGCCCAGGCAACATTGGTACCCCATGTTGCTGGACCTCTCAATAACCAACCCAGTTCCCCTGCCCCTTCACCTGGATCTGATCACCCAGGACCACGGCAGACTCTGTCACCTGGACCTTTGGTCTCTGCATCTCACGGCATGGCTCCTGCGTGGCTGACCAGCTCCGAGTTACGCTGCTCTACCCCGGTTCGGGAGGTTCTCCTGGGCAGTAGGAAGCCTTCCACTAGAGCTACGTATTCAGCCAAGTGGAAGCGTTTTTCCTGTTGGTGCTCGGAGAAGGGTTTTCTCCCTATGGAGGTTTCCGTCGCCAATATTCTGGACTACATCTGGTCCCTCAAGGGCCAGGGTCTGGCGATATCGTCCCTTCGGGTTCACCTAGCACTCATCTCCACCTTTTATCCAGGAGGAGATGGCCGTTCTGTCTTCTCCCACCCTATGGTGGCGAGATTCCTGAAGGGGCTGGAACGTCTCTACCCACAGGTCCGTCCCCCTGCCCCTTCATGGGATCTCAACCTCGTTCTGGCTCGGCTCATGGGCCCTCCATTTGAGCCGTTAGCGACTTGCTCCCTGCTCTACCTCTCCTGGAAGACCGCCTTTCTAGTGGCCATCACCTCAGCTAGACGGGTGTCGGAACTCCGGGCCCTCATGGTAGACCCCCCGTATACGGTCTTCCATAAGGACAAAGTGCAGCTGAGACCGCATCCTGCCTTTCTCCCTAAGGTGGTCTCAGCCTCTCACATTAACCAGGAGATCTTCCTTCCCATCTTTTTCCCAAAGCCCCATTCGTCCCGCAGGGAGCAACAACTCCACTCGCTGGATGTCCATCGGGCACTAGCGTTTTATGTGGAGAGGACCAAACCGTTTCGCAAGTCCCCCCAGCTCTTCGTGGCGATAGCGGACCGTGTCAAGGGCCTTCCTATTTCCTCGCAGAGGATATCCTCGTGGGTAACGTCCTGTATCAGGACCTGTTATGACTTGGCTCACATCCCTACGGGCCGTGTGACTGCGCACTCTACCAGGGCGCAGGCATCATCACTGGCTTTCCTTGCCCGAGTACCGATCCAAGAGATCTGTAGGGCAGCGACCTGGTCATCGGTCCACACTTTCGCTTCCCATTACGCCCTGGTCCAGCAGTCCAGAGATGACGCGGCCTTCGGCTCAGCAGTGCTCCATGCCGCGACTTCTCACTCCGACCCCACTGCCTAGGTAAGGCTTGGGATTCACCTAACTGGAATGGATATGAGCAATCACTCGAAGAAGAAAAGACGGTTACTCACCTTTGTAACTGTTGTTCTTCGAGATGTGTTGCTCATATCCATTCCACACCCGCCCTCCTTCCCCACTGTCGGAGTAGCCGGCAAGAAGAAACTGAGGAGCGGGCGGGCCAGCAGGGGTATATATCAAGCGCCATGGCGGCGCCTCTCTAGGAGGCGACCTGCCGGCCCACTGGAGTTGCTAGGGTAAAAAGTTTCTGGCAGACGTGCACGCGCGGCACACACACCTAACTGGAATGGATATGAGCAACACATCTCGAAGAACAATAGTTACAAAGGTGAGTAACCGTCTTTTCTTCTTTGAGTGCTTGTTCATGTCGATTCCAACCGGGTGTGTGCGCACATACGTGCCCAGTATCCAGAAGATTTTTCCCTAGCAGCAACCTTAAGGTTGGCCTGGGAGCCCCATGGAGTTGCACCCTCATGGTGCCCAGTATAGAGCCCTGCCGATCCGCCACCCCTTCAGTTCCTCCTTACCTCCAGTGACGGTAGCTGTCACTTCCCTTGCTCTTGCTCTGGCAAGTGACCTAGCAGTTTGATTCCTGTTGTACTTACCTTGTTTATTCAGATAGTGTAGTTTAGTAGAGTTAGTAGTTGTCATAGTATATTTTCCCAATCTGAACCTTAGAGTCCAAAAGTTGGGGTACCAGCATGAATTCCCCTAAGCTTAATTACCAGCTTAGATCTGATAGCTGCCACCAATCAGGACTTGGAGTGCCTGATACACTCTGGTCCCCCCAAAACCTTCCCTGGGGACCCCCAAGACCCAGACCCCCTGGATCTTAAGACAAAGAAAGTAAACTCTTTCCCTCACCAGTGCCTCTCCTAGGCTTTCCCTCCCTGGATTACCATGGAAAATCACTGTGATTCAAACCCCTTGAATCTTAAAACAGGGGGGAATGTCCCTTCCCCCTCCCCTTTGCCTTCCTCGCTCTCCTTTCCCCCACCAATTCCCTGGTGAGTACAGACTCCGTTCCCTTGAGCCTCAACAAGGGGAAAAAAATCAAACAGGTCTTAAAAGCAAAACTTTTAATAAAAAGAAAAAAAAAAAGTAAAAGTTGTCTCTAATTTAGATGGTAAAAGTTACAAGGTCTTTCAGCTTATAGACACTAAAAAGAAGCGTCCCCCCAGCAATATACAATTTAAAATACTTCCAGCAAAATACACATTTGCAAATATAGAAAACAATCAAAAGACTATAACCGCCTGTTCTACTTAATACTCACTATTCTGAATATATAAGAGACTGTAGCAAGGAGATTGGCAAGAAACCTGGTTGCACGTCTTGTCCCTTCCAGGACCCAGAGAGAACAAAGCAAAACCCAAAAACCACAAACAAAGGCTTCCCTCTACCGAGATTTGAAAGTATCTTGTTTTCTGACTGGTCCTCTGGTCAGGTGTTTTTGGTTCCCTGTTTGTTAACCCTTTACAGGTATAAGAGACATTAACCCTTAAACTATCTGTTTATGACAGTTGTAAGTTTAAGTTATGGGGGTTTCCCCCCTTTATTTGTTGCCTCCGGGGCATGCTGTGATCCCCGGGCTTCAAGATCTGCAAAGACTGCACAAAGCACATGCCAAAAAGTGACTCCCCCACCTCCTGTTTACAGTGTCTGGGTGAGGGTCACCAAAAAGACCACTGGAAAATCTGTTGGGAATTCCAACCAAGAACCCTGAAAGAGAGTGCAGTAGCTTAAAATCCTTGTCATGGAGGCAGCTCTTCAACAGCACTTGGAGCCCCGGTGCTGAGGATCCCACTACCAGCATGTCATCTTTGGTGTGGAGCGCGCTCTCAAGAGACCAGGCGCCAAAGAAGGACATGGCCAAGGACTCTAGGTACCACCATGGAGTGTCTCGGGGACACTCCAGCCTTTGGCACCAGTCCCAATCGCCAGGGCAGAACAAGAGGAGGATTGAAAGGGGCTGATCCCCTTTGCCTAGATCCAGAGACAGCCATCAGTGGCACCAAGTGCAATGAACAGTGGTACTTCGTGCCCTCCAAGGGCTATGAACATTTATACACTCACCCACAACCTGATTCTCTGGTGATGGATGCTACTAACCAGAGAGAGTGGCAGGGTTTGCAGGCCTTTCCCCCAAGAATGGAGATGCAAAAAAACTGGATCTATTCAGCCAGAAGGTTTATGCCACAGGGGTCTGCAACTCTGGATTTCCAACCAACAGGCCATTGTCAGCATGTATGCCTACAATACTTACTCGGTGAGGGCTAAATTTAGAGTTACTTCCCTCGGACGCCCGAGCTGAATTCTAGCTTTGGTCAAGGAGGGGAGATTCATCTCCAGGGCATCCCTGCACGCAGCATTTGATGGAGCAGACACTCCCACTAGAGTCATGGCCACGGGTGTAGCCATGAGAAGGGGCTCGTGGCTCCAGGTCTCCCCTTTGAGGTCCAACAGACCATACAGGACCTGCCTTTTGAGGATGAGATTCTGTCTTAAAAAAACGACAGACAAAAGGCTAAACAGCCTGAACGACTCTAGACCCACCTTCCGGTACCTGGGCCTCTACACGCCTTCCACTCCGCAGAAACACTTCTGGCTGCAGCCCACTCAGAGGTCTCGTCAGGAGAACCACTATGTTGGATCCGGAAGGCGGAACAGAAGCAGCAGGAGAAGGCAGCATCAACCTGCTGGCCAGAGCTCTGGACAACCGAAGCCTGATTTTTGTAGGCAGTCAAGGAGGGTGTACTACACCTGGAAATGGATCCATCCCACCTTACCTTCTCGTCTCGACTATCCCCTTTCTGTGGTGCATGGCCCCTTATTACCTTGGACTGATGGGTGCTCTGCACGGTAGAGAGGGGCTACTCCATCCAACTCTGTGCCCTCCTGCCCTTCCACCCGCCCCCTTCCCTGTCCCTCTTCAGGGACCCTTCTCAATTGCAACTCCTTATCCAAGAGGTGCAGTTGCTCCTATCTTTAGGGGCAGTGGAGGAGGTTCCTTAGGAGCACAGGGGTGAGGGTATTTAATCCTGGTATTTCCTAATACCAAAAGCCAAAGGCTGCCTCAGGCCCATCCTGGACCTGTGGGAACTCCAAGTTTACAAAAAAAAATAAAGTTCTTCTTGGAGTGATTGCTCATATCCATTCCAGTTAGGTGTACGCGCCGTGCGTGCACATTCGTCGGAAAACTTTTACCCTAGCAACTCAGTGGGCCGGCAGGTCGCCCCCTAGAGTGGCGCCACCATGGCGCTCGATATATACCTCTGCCGGTCCACCCGCTCCTCAGTTCCTTCTTACCGCCCGTGTCGGTCGTTGGAACAGTGGAGCGTGGCTTAGCTGACCTCCACTTCCCTAGCTACTCGTATTTCTCGTATATAGTTACGCAGTTATTACCCTTTTATTTATATATTTGTATAGTTATACGTTTTTTCTTTGCTAACATGGTTAGTTTAGTTAGCGGGGTTCAGGAAGTAGCCCCTGCCATGAACCCGGTCCCGGAGCCCATGCGGGGCTCACCGGGTTTTAGAATGGGCTCGGCCTGCCAGAAGCCGCGGCCGAAGGGAGATCCACACGACTCCTGTTTCAAGTGCCTCAGGGAATCACGCTTGACAGCTAAGTGCCCCATTTGCAAGGCTTTTAAGCCGAGAACAAAACAGTGTGGGACTTTCACTTACCCCTCCACCTGGGGCGCCGAGCGATGATCAAGTGGCGGGCAGAAGCGCCTCCTCGGCACCGGACCCCGCCGATACTACCAAGGCCTTTCGGCACCGGCCGCCGCCGGCACCGATATCGGCTCGGCACCGCTCTCTTTTTCCGAGGTTGAGAGAGCCTACGATTCCTGCTGGTGCCTGATGGCTCCCCGGCACGCGCCGTGGTCGAGACCCCTGCTCCTGCTGCTTCCGTGCCACCTGCATCGCAGCCAGGGAGCTCGTCTAAGTGGGATTACCCGGCACCGACACCTGCAGAGGCACCGATGACATCGGCACCGTCGTTTCCAGTCCCCCAGGGCCACGGAATCCGGTGCCTGGCAGCTCCCCGGCACGCGCCGTGGTAGAGCTTACTGCTCCTGCTGCTTCCGTGCCAACGGCACCGCAGCCAGAGAGCTCATCTAAGACGGATCGCCCGGCACCGACGACGTCGGCACCGTCGATCCCGGTCCCACGAGGGCCATAGAATCCGGTGCCTGACGGCTCCCCGGCACGCGCCGTGGTTGAGCTCCCGCTCCTGCTGCTTCTGTGCCAGCGGCACTGCAGCCAGAGAGCTCCTCTAAGTCGGATCGCCCGGAACCGACGCCTGCTGCGGCACCGATGACGTCGGCACCGTCGATCCCGGTCCCACAAGGGCCGTTAGGATCCGGTGCCTGAGGGCTCCCCGGCACGCGCCGTGGTTGAGCTACTGCTCCTGCTGCTTCCGTGCCAACGGCACCGCAGCCAGAGGGCTAGTCTCAGTCGGATTGCCTGGCACCGACGCCTCTGAGGCACCGACACCGTTGGCACCGTCGATTCCGGTCCCACAAGGGCTATCGAATCCGGTGCCTGACGGCTCCCCGGCACGCGCCGTGGTTGAGCTTATTGCTTATGCTGCTTCCGTGCCGACGGCACCGCAGCCAGCCAGCTTATCTAACTCGGATCGCCCGGCACCGACACCTACCGAAGCTCTGACGACCTCGGTACCGTCAATCCCGGTCCCACAAGGGCTGTCGAATCCGATGCCTGACAGCTCCCCACTATGCACTGTGGGTGAGCCTGCTGTTCCCTCCACGCCGGAGACGTTACCAACGGCGAGGGATTTCATTGCCATGACAGAGTCGATGCTGCCTGATACAGTCTCTTCAGGTGACCGTCCTCTGTCAGCACAGCAGAGCGGCACCGTTCATGATCCCGGTCCCGCAGGCACTCCAGGTTCTGTCGACACGCCCGGCGCCATCGGCAGTCCCGATGCTGTTTTCCTCATCGGTACTGGTCGCACTCGCTGCACCGCTCGGTATCCCGTTCGCCGACCCGCTGTCGGCACCGTTCCGACTCCCGGCACCGCGGCGGGTACCTTGACTCCTGTAGTCTCTCCCCGAGCCTCGAGATCTCGGTTGACCTCCCGGCACCGTTCTGGTTGCGGGTCTGGATCTCGTTCCAGGTACCGGTACGCCTCCCGGTGCCGGTCCCCGGTGCCGAGTTGGGCAAGGTCCGAATGAGTCAGAGACTCTGCCTGTGCCTTCTTTAGTACCTCCATGGCAGTCCGGACACGCATCTGTGTCATTCCATATGCGCAGATTCTATGCTCAGGACCATGATTCTGATATGATGGCCAGCGGGTGCCCGCCCCGAAGCCGAAAGAGGCTTGGCGAATGGACCTGCTTGGCCGCCAGGATACTCTGCAGAGGCCCTGCAGTTCTGGGTGGCAAAGCAACAAGCCTTGCTTAGCTGCAATAATTATAGCACCGGGGTGAAGGAGTTTCTCCCTCAAACCTCCCGCCAGGAGTCCGCTGCCGTCTTGGAGGACGGGGGAAAGAAGGTTCCCGGAGCGTCCCTCCAGGCCTCGTTGGACGCAGCAGACTCTGCGGCCAGGACTCTGGCCTTGGGCGCCGCCATGAGGTGCATGGCTTCAGGTTTCAAACCTCCGGCCGGAGCTGCAGTTTGCCATTCAGGATTTACCCTTTGTTGGTAAAGGCCTCGTCATGGCAGGGACAGCCCCAGGCTGCGAAGCCTGATGGTCAATGGGCTCCTAATGCGTTCTCTCAGCATGCATACGCCGGCGACCAAACGCAGGCCTTTCTGGCCCCAGCCGCCATACTCTGTGCCTAGCCAGAGGCAGAACTTTGGCAAACGGCAAGGCCAAGGTGGTCGCAGACGAACGTCAGGCCCCCTAAAGAGCCAAGGTCAAGGTCCCTCGTAATTACCACTGGGACCGAAGACGAACCTTCCAAGGTGCGCCTGGGGACAGTGTACCACCTTTAATTTGCTCCAGCCCTGTCCCCCTTCAGCGGACGAAAGGGGCAAGGGGTTTTATTCCCGTTATGCCCTAGTCCCCCACTCGGGCGCAGGTCTCAGACCTTCCTGGTCCTGCACGGACTCAACCGGTTTAGAATAAGGTTGAAGTTCTGCATGGTATCCCTGGGAACCATTATTCCATCCTTACCTCCTGGGGGCTACTATGCCGCCCTGGATATGAGGGACGCGTACTTTCGTAACACCATTTTCCCTCCGCACAGGAGGTACCTCCGCTTCATAGCCAACTGTCAATCTCCTGGCTTACGGCCATAGTCGCCGCCTACCATCGATGATGTCGGATATGCGTTTTTCCGTATCAGGTCGATTCGCTTATCCGAGGAGACTCTGAGACACAAACCGCTCAGCGCATGGGCATTGTCACGGTCTTATTCACAGGCCAAGACCTGATGATTCCTATAGAGCAATCCACTCTGGTTCCCACGCAGAGGTTGGACTTCCTAGGGGCTATCCTGGTCTCCTACCTAGCTGGAGCCTGCTTATCACAACTGCGGTTTTAGGCGATGGCAACAATCATCTGAGGTCGAAGGGCTTTCCCAACGACCTCGGCTTGTTCTTGTCTCAGTCTCCTGGGTCCATGGTTGCCCGCAAGTTTGTAACCAAACATGCCAAGCTCCGCCTCCGTCCTCTCCAAGTCCGGCCCACCTCGGCGTACCGCCCGGACAGGGAGCCAATGGTCATGGTGGTCACCGTTCCCTCGAACACCTTAGGCTCCCTAGAGTGGTGGCTAACTCCCTCCCTGATGTGGACAGGGATGCGGTTTCATCCGCCCCAGCCCTCACTGCCCCGGACGACGGACGCGTCATCTCTCTGCTCGAGTGCTCATGGTCACCCCCGAGCTTAAGGCCTTTAGTCTTCTCGGGAGCTGGCATTCCACATCAATGCCCCAAAAAGGAGAGTAGTCCGCCTGGCGTGCCAGGCGTTCCAGCGGCAACTGTGAGGCCGTTGTATCTCGGTGTTTACAGCCAACACAACGGCCATGTGCTTCATGAGTATCCGGGGAGGGACATAGTCTCCCCCCCCCTTTTTTTTGTCAGGAGGCCATCCATTTCCGGGTCTTTTGCATGGCCCATTCGATGGAGCTGGCGACGTCCTTTCTCCCAGGCGTTCGGAACGTCTTAACGCTTTGACTCAGCAGGTCTTTCCGGTCTTACGAGTGATCACTCTGCCCCATGTGAGGCGTTCTGCTCTCCAGAAATTGAGATGTTTCCTCACACAGACCTGTTCGCTCACTGCAAGAGCAGGAAATGCCAGATGTTCTGCCCCTTCCGAGGTCTCTCCTCGGGATCGATCTTGGACGCATTCCTGATGCCGTGGAAAGGCCAATTGCATTATGCCTTCCCACTGTTCCCACTGGTTCGCTAGGTCCCGCTCAAACTCCGCAGGGGCAGAGCGTGCATCATCATGATCGCTCCAGAGTGGCCCAGGCAGCACTGATATACCACGTTGCTCGGCCTGTCAGTAACAGACCTCATCACTCAGGGCAACAACAGGCTTTGTCACTCGGACCTGCAACCTGTTCACCTCACGGTGTGGCTCCTGCATACCTGAGTCGGGGTGACAGGCAGCCTTCCACCTGGTCAACGGACCCGGCCAGGTGGAAGTGTTTCTTCTACAGCTGCAATACGCTCGATCTTGCTCCTGCTGAGGTCTCGATCCCCTCTATTCGGCCTGCCTCTGACCTTCAGCGGCAGGGCCTGACGGTATCATTGCTGAGGATACACTTAGCAGCCATCTCTACCTTCCAGCAGGCTAAGGTGGCCGTTCCGTGTTCTCACGCTCTATGGGTTCGAGGTCCCTCAAGGGCTTGGAGCGCTTGCACCCTCGGGTGCACCGCCCAGCCCCATCCTGGGACCTCAACCTAGTTTTAACCAGACTTATGTCTCCCCCAGTCGAGCCGTTCACGACTGGCCCTCTGCTATACCTGTCTTGCACGACAATTTTCCTCGTAGCTGTTACATCGGCCAGACGGGTCTCCGAGCTCAGAGCTCTTACGGTGGTTCCGCCGTACACTAGGTTTCACAAAGACAAGGTGCAGTTATGACCGCACCCGGCTTTCCTTCCTAAGGGGTTTCGGCCTCTCATGTTACCCACAGCTCAACGCAATGGGCACAACCATTGCACTCCTTGGACATCTGTGGAGTGCTCGCATTTATATTGTGCTGACAGAACCTTTCCCTAAGGAGCCCCGGCTCTGTCGCGGTAGCAGGCCAAAGGAAGGGCTTGCTTGTTTTCCTCTCAGAGGATCTCATCTTGGGTGATGGCGGACATCCCCACGTGTTATGATTTGGCTCATATTTCACCAAGCCACATCACCATGCATTCTACCAGGGCTCAGGCTTCATTTGCCGCCTTGCTGGCTCGTGTACCTACCCACGAGATCTGTCGCGAAGCTCCATTGGTCCTCGGTCCATACCTTTGCTTCGCAGTATGCCCTGGTTCAACAGTCGAGAGGCGCTGTAGCCTCTGACTCAGCAGTTTTCATTCTGCCACATTTCACTCCGACCCCACCGCCTTTGTAAGGCTTGGGATTCACCTAACTGGAATGGATACGAGCAATCACTCGAAGAAGAAAAGACAGTTACTCACCTTTGTAACTGTTGTTCTTCGAGATGTGTTGCTCATATCCATTCCACACCCGCCCTCCTTCCCCACTGTCGGAGTAGCCGGCAAGAAGGAACTGAGGAGCAGGTGGGCCGGCAGAGGTATATATCGAGCACCATGGTGGCGCCACTCTAGGGGGCGACCTGCCGGCCCACTGAGTTGCTAGGGTAAAAGTTTTCCGACGAATGTGCACGCGCGGCGCGTACACCTAACTGGAATGGATATGAGCAACACATCTCGAAGAACAACAGTTACAAAGGTGAGTAACCGTCTTTTCCGTATGGTCTCTCTGGCTTCCAGCATTCCCTCACTGGTATGCCGCCCTCGACTTGAAGGACGTGTACTTTCATATCGCAATCACTCAGCCCCACAGGAAGAACCTCAGGTTCATGGTGAACGCCACCCACTACCAGTTTACAGTCCTCCCATTCTGCCTGGCAGCAGCACCTTGGGTTTTCACCAAGTGCATGGTAGTCATCACTGCGTTTTTACGTAAGCACCAGTTTCAGCTGTTTCTTTACCTTGACTACTGGCTGATGAAGGGCCGCTCTAAGACCCAAGTGGAGGTTCAAGTCAGGTTTATCAGAGCCACCTTCGTCAACCTTGGTCTCCTTTTAAATGAATCAAAGTCTACTCTGTCCTCTGTCCAGAAGACAGAGTTTATAGGTGCTGTATTGGACTCGACCCAGGCCAGGGCATACCTGCCGCAAGCGAGGTTTTAGGCCCTGACCAATATCATTTGAGGGCTCAGAAAGGTTTCCACAACCACAGCAAGAAACTGCCTGAAGATTCTGGGTCACATACCAACTTGTACCTCAGTGGTGCAGTACGCCAGACTCAGGCTTCGACCTCTTCAGACATGGCTGGCCTCAGTGTATCACCCAGCCCGGGACAGCTTGGACAGGATTGTGATCCTGCCTCGCCCGGTTCTTGACTCCCTCCTGTGGTGGCTCGACCCTCAGGAGATATGCTCAGGAGTCCCCTTTGTCACTCACTCCACAGCTGTCTCTGTCACTAGTGATGGATGCATAAGACATGGGCTGGGGAGCACATCTAGGAAACCACAGGACTCAAGGTCTTTGGTTCTCAGATGGATCTGGCATGCTACATCAATTTCAGAGAGCTGAGAGTGGTGCGCATGGCATGGCAGGCCTCCCAGGCACACTTATTGGGACAATATGTATCAATCATGACGGACACCACCACCACAATGTTCTATATCAGCACAAGGGAGTTGTCATAAACAGACGGTTAAGGGTTAATGTCTCTTACCTGTAAAGGGTCAAAAAGCTCAGTGAACCTGGCTGACACCTGACCAGAGGACCAATAGGGGGACAAGATACTTTCAAATCTTGGTGGAGGGAATTCTTTGTTTGTGCTTTTTGCGTTGTTCGCTCTTGGGGCTAAGAGGGACCAGATGTACAACCAGGCTTTCCCAATCTTTCTGAATCAGTCTTTCATGTTTCAAAATTGTAAGTAATAGCCAGGCAAGGCGGATTAGTCTTATGTTTGTTTTCTTAACTTGCAAATGTGTCTTTTTGCTGCAAGGATTTTTACCTCTGTTTGCTGTAACTTTGAATCTAAGGCTGAGGATGGGGGGGTCCCCTCTCGTATATATGAATCTAAGTACCCTGTAAAGCATTTTCCATCCTGATTTTACAGAGAGAATTTTTACCTTCTCTTTAATTAAAAGCTTTTTTTAATAACCTGATTGATTTTTTCTTGTTTTAAAATCCAAGGGACTGAGTTTGAACTCACCAAGGATAGGTGGGAGGAAAGGAGGGGGTGGTGGTTAATTCCTCTTTGTTTTAAGATCCAAGGAGTTTGGATCTGTGCAAGCCTCTCAAGGCAACCCAGGGAGGGGGGAGTCTGGGGGGGGAAAAGGAGGGGGGTGGTTAATTTCTCCTTGTTTTAAGACCCAAGGGGTTTGGGTCTTGGGTTCCCCAGGGAAGGTTTTGGGGGAACAGAAAGCATGCCAGATGCTAACTTCTGGCTGGTGGCAGCATACCAAATTTAAGCTACTAATTAAGCTTAAAAGTGATCATGCAAGTCCCCACTTCTTGAACTCTAAAGTTCAAAGTGGGGAAAAAACCTTGACGGGGCGCATGCTTTTCTCCCCTGTGCCAGGAAGCCCTCATGCTGTGGGACTTGTGTAGAACATTCGATACACCTGCAAGCATTGTACCTCCCCGTGGTACAGAACGAGCTGGTGGACCACCTCAGCAGGTCGTTTCATGGCCACGAGTGGTGCCTTCACCCAGACATCATTATTTCAAATCTCCCAGAGGTGGGGCTTTCCCCAGATAAACCTTGTCATAACCTATTCCCAGATTTGGACCCTAGCATCCAAAATATGGGGGTTAGCATGAAAACCTCCAAGCTTAGTTACCAGCTTGGACCTGGTAAAGCTGCCACCACCCAAAAAATTAGTGTTTTGGGGCACTCTGGCCCCCCCAAAACCCTTCCCTGGGGACCCCAAGACCCAAATTCCTTGAGTCTCACAACAAAGGGGAATAAACCATTTCCCTTCCCTTCTCCCTTCCAGGTGTTCCCTCCCTGGGTTTCTGGAGAGAGACACAGAAGCAAGTTCCGTGAGTCTAAACAGAGGGACGCCACCCTCCCTGTTTCCAGTCCTGGAAACACAAGTACTTCCCTCTTCACCCAGAGGGTATGCAAAGTCAGGCTAGTAAATCTAACACACACAGATTTCCCCCTGACTTCTTCCTCCCACCAATTCCCTGGTGAGCTACAGACTCAATTCCCTGGAGTTCCCCACTAAAGAAAAACTCCAACAGGTCTTAAAAGAAAGCTTTATATAAAAAGAAAGAAAAAATACATAAAAATGGTCTCTCTGTATTAAAGTGACAAATACAGGGTCAATTGCTTAAAAGAAATATGAACAAACAGCCTTATCCACAAAGAATACAATTTAACACATTCCAGCAACTACACACATGTAAATACAAAAAAACAAACCTATGGTCTTCCTATCTTTGTACTTACAACTTGGAAACAGAAGATTAGAAAAGCAGGAGGCAGAAAAATCCTCTCATAGCCGAGAGAGAGTACAGGCAGAAGACCAGAACAAATGACTCAAGACACAAACTTCCCTCCACCCAGATTTGAAAAAGTCTTGTTTCCTGATTGGTCCTCTGGTCAGGTGTTTCAGGTTACTCCTTTCCAGGTGGAAAAGACATTAACCCTTAGCTATCTGTTTATGACAGACCTATTCGCCACATGACAACAGGAAGTGCCAGCAGTTCTGCTCCTTCCAGAACCACAGCCTGGGCTCCAGAGCGGATGCGTTCTTTTTCCACTATGGAGGTTGGCTCCTATACGCCTTTCTGCCCATACTGCTGGTTCACAAGGTGCTCCTCAAGATCCGGAGGAAACAAGCTCAGGTTATATTGATAGCACCAGCATGGCCCCACCAGCGCTAGTACACATCTCCCCTAGCCATGTCTGCGGAAGCCCCGATCATCCTGCTGCTCTTCTCAGACCTTCTGACACAAGATCATGGCGATCTTCAACATCCGAGCCTCAACTTGCTTCACCTCATGGTGTGGAAGGTCCATGCTTGAAGCCAATGGAGCTTTCCTGTTCAGACCAGGTTAGACAAGTCCTCCTTGGCAATAGAAAACCCTCTATGAGAGCCACATACCTTGTCAAGAGATTTTCAGGATGGTCGGCACAACACCATTTGTCCCCAATGCTGGCCCCCATGCCATTTATTCTGGACAACCTCCTCTATCTGAAGCAGCAAGCGCTTTTGTTGTCATCAATTAAGGGTACATCTTTCACCCAGGCAAGGACCACCACTCTTTGTTTGCTAACCCTACTGTCAGCCGGTTTTTAAAAAGGCTTGACAGGCGATATCCTCACGTCCGACAGCCTGACCCTACCTGGGACCTCAACCTGGTCCTTTCTAGGCTAATGGGAACACCCTTTCAGCCCTTGGCAACGTGCTCCCTTCTCTCTCTCTCTCTCTTACAAGGTGGCATTCACCTCACCCAAGAGGGTATGTGAACTCAGGACCCTAACCTCAGCACCCCCTTATACAGTGTACTATAAGGACACGGTGCAGCTCAGACCTCTTCCTGCTTTCCTCCAGAAGACTGTTTCACAGTTTCATAGATTCATAGACTCTAGGACTGGAAGGGACCTCGAGAGGTCATCGAGTCCAGTCCCCTGCCCTCATGGCAGGACCAAATACTGTCTAGACCATCCCTGATAGACATTTATCTAACCTACTCTTAAATATCTCCAGAGATGGAGATTCTACAACCTCCCTAGGCAATTTATTCCAGTGTTTAACTACCCTGACAATTAGGAACTTTTTCCTAATGTCCAACCTAAATCTCCCTTGCTGCAGTTTAAGCCCATTGCTTCTTGTTCTATCCTTAGCGGCTAAGGTGAACAAGTTTTCTCCCTCCTCCTGATGACACCCTTTTAGATACCTGACAACTGCTATCATGTCCCCTCTCAGTCTACTCTTTTCCAAACTAAATAAACCCAATTCTTTCAGCCTTCCTTCATAGGTCATGTTCTCAAGACCTTTAATCATTCTTGTTGCTCTTCTCTGGACCCTCTCCAATTTCTCCACATCTTTCTTGAAATGCGGTGCCCAGAACTGGACACAATACTCCAGTTGAGGCCTAACCAGCGCAGAGTAGAGCGGAAGAATGACTTCTCGTGTCTCGTTTACAACATACCTATTAATGCATCCCAGAATCACGTTTGCTTTTTTTGCAACAGTTATCACACTGTTGACTCATATTTAGCTGGTGGTCCAACATGACCCCTAGATCTCTTTCTGCAATACTCCTTTCTAGACAGTCTCTTCCCATTCTGTATGTGTGAAAGTGATTATTCCTTCCTAAGTGGAGCACTTTGCATTTGTCTTTATTGAACTTCATCCGGTTGACCTCAGACCATTTCTCTAATTTGTCCAGATCATTTTGACCCTGTCCTCCAAAGCAGTTGCAATCCCTCCCAGTTTGGTATCGTCTGCAAACTTAATAAGTGTACTTTCTATGCCAACATCCAAGTCGTTGATGAAGATATTGAACAGACGCAGTCCCAAAACAGACCCCTGCGGAACCCCACTTGTTATACCTTTCCAGCAGGATTGGGAGCCGTTAATAACTACTCTCTGAGTACGGTTATCCAGCCAGTTATGCACCCACCTTACAATAGCCCCATCTAAATTGTATTTGCCTAGTTTATCGATAAGGATATCATGCGAGACCGTATCAAGTGCCTTACTAAAGTCTAGGTATACCACATCCACCGCTTCTCCCTTATCCACAAGACTTGTTATCCTATCAAAGAAAGCTATCAGATTGGTTTGACACGATTTTTTCTTTGCAAATCCATGTTGGCTATTCCCTCTCACCTTACCACCTTCCAAGTGTTTGCAGATGATTCCTTTAATTACTTTCACATCAACCAGGACATGTTTCTCCCATTATTTTACCCTAATCCACATTTCACGGCAGGAACCAGAGAGACTCCACTCTCTGGATGTCCGCAGGGTGCTAGCCTTTTACATCAAGAGAACAAAGCCATCCAGAAAATCAGTTCAGTTATTTGTGGCTCTAGCGGATACAATGAAAGGGCTGCCTGTGTCATCACAACACATTTAGCCATGGATAGCATCCTGTATTCGTGAGTGCTACAATATGACAGAGGTTCCCTCACCCTCAATCACTGTGCATTCCACCGGGGCACAGGCTTAGTCAATAGTGTTCCTGGTGCAGGTCCCCACTAAGGAAATCTGTAGAGCAGCGACGCGGTCCTCTATCCACACTTTCACCCCGCATTATGCAATTAATCAGCAGGCTAGAGATGATGCGGCTCCAATCAGTTGATGACTCTGACCCTGCCTCCTGAACTTGAGAGTCACCTGATTGGAATCGACATGAACAAGCACTCGAAGAAGAAAAAATGGTTACTCACCGTCTTGTAACTGTTGTTCTTCATGTCCGTTCCAATACCCACACTCCTCCTTCTCTGTCGGAATAGCTGGCAAGAAGGAACTGAGGGGGTGGCGGTTCAGTAGGGCTCCATCTTGGGCGCCATGAAAGCGTGATTCCAGGGGGTGCCCAGGCTGACCCTACGGTTGCTGCCAGGGGACAATCTTCCAGCTATCATGCCCGTGTGCATGCACACACCTGACTGGAATGGACATGAACAACACCTCTCGAAGAACAACAGTTATGAGTAGGTGAGTAACTTTTTTCCTGCATGACAGCGCCCTCTATTTAAGTCAGGCTTCCTTTCTGTAGGATAGTGTTTATATTTAGTCTTGGGGAAGTTTTATCTGTTATTTATTAAAGGAATAGGCTTTCTAGCCCCAGAAAAATACTTATCTACAAAGGGGATGAGAATCACCAGTCATAATTATTGAGAGGATAAATTAGAAGATTGCTAAGCCTTCTCCACAAAGTTCTATCATGTTTTCCCTGACACACGGATTTTTCTTTTTCCCCTTAGCTGTGTTATTGCTACTCTTGTGTTGGCATTGGTTCTTTGACTCTACCCTACACAATGTTGTTCTGGTGGATTCAGCATGGAGATAGCAAGGCTATCCTCAGCTGCCAAGTATGCTTGCTGGAACTATTTTCTGGTGGCAGGGAAAAAGTGCATGTTGGAAAAATGCTCAGTGATGAACCCAAATAAAATACATTTAAGTTCTGCTCACCTGGGAGTCTTTCAGCATGGTACTGACTGCTACAGGAACGCTACATCCACCCTCCTGAAACAAAAAGCACAGCAAACAGGTAAAAGTTGATATCAAGGTTCCTATGTGACCCACCACATCATGTCCCTTTGAAAAGCCTGTAGAACACAGAGTCAGCCATGTACAGAAGAATATCCGTACACACGTAATCAGTTATCAGACACTTGAATGTAGTCTGTATTTAGCGGTTGCGGTAACGAAATCTAGCAGGTTTCTGATACCATGGTGTTTAATAATACTACGTAAGCATTTACTACTTCTCCCAGGAAGGAAGTGGACAGAAAAGTGATGGTACCAAACCTACCAAGTGTCTCATAAAGGCTCTCTCGGCAATGCAGCATAGCACCGTTTCCCCATCATGCAAGGCAGATACCATATCCAGTATCTCTTCGTCTCTAGCTCGGACCTCTACTGCTAAGGCACCCTGAAGGAAGAGAAAACACTATCCTCAGTCTTCATGCATCTCTAGTCTGCAGTCTTAGTCCCAAACCACTAAACCTGCATGGCTTAGAGGCATTCCAGTGTAGTGCGCTACACCCTACACACACGCAAATCACACTGCTATAACACATGGCAACAAGATGAAAGCAGAAAGAAAAAGTTTCACATTACTAAACAAGTGAGCTGTAGGATCACAGCTTCAGACTGATTCTTATCAGCGTGTTCTATATAGATGCTGACTCCTACTTTCATTACCATGCTCTTGAAAGGCCACGTCTCAGAAGTAGAATGATCACTTGTAACAGTGATGACGTGCGAGCCTTTAACTAACAACTGCAGTACACTTCCCAAATGCAACATGCCTATAGAACAGCAGCCAGAAAAGGTGGAGAGTTGAAAACACAGTTGAAATGTTTGGCTGTAACACAGCAACTGGCTACTCAGCTGGCTTTTCATAGCATACCTGCCCAACAGCATAAAGACAATCTTCAGGGTTTAGGATCTGGAGAAAAAGCAAAGATTAGTTAACATGTTGCAGTGCTAAATCCAAGATTATGTAAAAAACAATGTTAAATGCTCCAAAGAGCAGCAATTCAGGATGAGACTGAAATTGTTTCCATAAAGGAAGTGCAGTACAATGGTTATAACAAGGAACTGGGAGGTAACAATTCCTGGGTTCTATTCCCAACTCTGGGGATGCTCTTGCCCCTGCCGTGCGCCTCAATTTCCCCATCCATAAAATGGGTATGATGGTACTTATTTCCTTGAAGGTTATAATGTTTTATCAAAATTATCATCAGATGTTTCTAAAGTGCCTGTTCTTGAAGGATTTGGGCACTATAAAGGGCTCTGAATTTTTCAGATGGGCAAACATTATTGACACATGGAAAGAGTTGTGCTGAATGCATCTTTGGAAGGGAAATGCATCTTTGGAAGGGAACCCTCACTCCAATGCAGCCTAATCTCAAGATAATATATATATATGGATTCAGAGCAGCTGTTATGCTCATTCATGATGGGGAAGCTAAGGTTTCTAAAAGGGAATGGGTTAAGGGTCTGTGGAAGTGAATGGAATTTCCCACAGTGCTTCTCCTTACCTGACCAATACGATTCTCCCAGCCCATCCTTCTCAGTCCAGCAGCAGCCAGAATTATGGCACTGAAGTCCTCCTTTTCATCCAGCTTTTTCAAGCGGGTGTTTAAATTTCCTCTCTACATAAAGGGTTAAGTGAGAAGCACAATCTCCAAATTGGGACACTTTGCTTGCAGATCTTAACTCAGCCACTAGAGGCTGCTACTGCTGCAATCACCAAAGGCTGTCACTCCTGCAGCTAATCAGCCTGCTCCCTTCCTCTCTGCTTGGGCCTTTCCTTCCTTATCTCTTGTCACCCAGCAGCAGCAGTTACTCCCTACAGGGGATGGGGAATGCAGTCTCATATACAAGCAGGTCAGGCTTCTGGATCAAACATAATCAACTACAGAGCTTCCTTCTCTGACGCTCTCTACGCTACACAACTCCAGCTACGTCAATAACATAGCTGGAGTTTACATACCTTAGGTTGAGTTACCATGGGGGGTTGACGGGAGAAAATCTCCCATCTACTTACAGCAAAGAGTCCTGTGGCACCTTATAGACTAACAGATGTTTTGAGGCATGAGCTTTCGTGGTGAATACCCACTTAGTCGGATACATGTGATACTTGACACTATCTACTTACCTTACTCTTCTCATCGGGGGTAGAGCACAGGGATCGACTAGAGAGCAATCTGCAGTCGATTTGGCAGGTCTTTACTATACCCGCTAAATCGACCACCAGTGGATCCATCGCAGAGCGTGGATCCCTGCTACAGTGTAGACCTGCCCTGAGAGAGACACCACAGATGTGTCTTCCAAAAAGATCATTTAAATACACTGCCAGGTATGGCTGGGTTAGCTTATACAATGTATGTTACACACTGGGCCACCTACTGTCTGAGCAGTATAACAGAGTGTTCCAAACATGCAGCAAAGCACTACGGAAGAGAGGAAAGGGGAAGATTCCCTCACAGAATGAAAGGAAAGGGGGACCTTTAGTAAGAATGAGAGCTCAAGGGAGGTGAGGCTGGGGAAAGCAGGCCTGCCATCTGCTCCTGGAGCAAGACTGCTGCAGTACACTGCAGAAATACTGCGTAAGTACTGATCACTTGACGAGAAGGAAGCCACCAAGATTTCCCCCAGACCTGAAGAAGCCACCAACAGATTAGGGGGAGTTTGAAGGTGTGTGTGTGGGGGGGAGGAGCAGTGGACTCCCAAGTTGAGAGAGAAGTCACACTAACTTGCTTTTCAAGAACATTTGGGACTCTCTCAGCTTTGCTGTAAAATGGATTTTCCCAAGATTGATGCATATTTGTGCTCCCCTAGGGTTTTGCAGCTTGGGGCAAAAGCATCACCAGGCACTGACACTACACTATGATGTAACAAAATGGGATGAGCAAGGCAGGAGCCAAAGGAGAGTGGACTTCCAAGAACAGCCTGAAAATAGTACCACTTGCCAGAACATGCCAACAAGCCCTTGTAGGGCCCTAGCTGTCTCCAGTCACTTGGATAATTGAGTTGAGGAACTATTCTGGAAAACTTGTTCAGATGGTGGCAGATGGAATTTTGCTGTGAGTTGTGAAGTAATCCATTTGGACACTGGCTCTTTGGGACTGTGGACGTGTCTCATGTAGCACTGGACATGTCAGCGGCTGACTAATAATGATGCAGAATTAAACAATAAGTTAAAGGGACAGACACTGGGACAACAGAGCCTTTCACTGCTGGTCTGAATCCCACCCAAGCCATTAGTGACTGAATTGGAATGAGTTGTGTGTCTTTTGCCAGTTCCTCCTGTGAAGTGTATCTGCCTCCGAGAAGCTAGACTAATATTGGGTCCTTTCTCAGCAGAAAATACAGGGATTGAATGAGCCAGGGAGAGTAAACTCCTCTCTCTCAGTAGTTTAGGAAGACAGCATGAAGTTAGTTTGAACAGAGGACTGGAAGTCAGGAAGCCTGGGTTCTAATCGTAGCGCCGAAGTGCTAGAAACAGCCAACTGTTATTTATTGAGATACCACTCCCGCACCCTGCCATGAAAGGATACAATATCCCTGAATTCCAGATGAGGGAACCGCCTTTTGAGCTGAGCTGCTCGCCGAAGTGAACTGGTTCCAATCACACTTCAGAGGGAAAAAGAAAAAAAAAAACAACCCCTGTGAAACAGATTTAGATTCATTCACTACCTTTAGCTGGGGACAGGTTAGGCGCTTTCAGGGAAACACACACTACCTTTTTAAACTAGTCAGAGACCATTTAGGGATCTATCCATCATTCATATTGGCAGAAGGAAACATGGAGAGATTTAACATGAGGTCTGACTAAATCTAGATATAACAAGACTACCTAGTCTGTAAAACAGTCAATGTGGTAGGTTGTTAGGCCTTTGCAAAGCAGACATTAATCCTTGTTAAGGATCTCTGACTCCTCAGTGGGCCACCATCTACAGAATGTAGCAATCCCCAAGCCCTATTTTCTGTTTTGATAACTGCAATAAACTGCTTTCGAAAGCAGGGATAGCAGTCCTGGATCACGGAACATATGTCTGGGTGTGCAAGGTGAGGTCTGATAAACAGATCCTGGAGAGTGCAGCTGGAGAGCTCTCTGGACAGCACCGTATGCATCTGGACAGCAAGGGGGGCTGCCAGTCTGACCACAGAGAGGACTACTTTCAAGGGATGTATGCTACTCACTTTTCTTTTTATCCCATAAAAAAGATGACAAGTGTAAATCTACATCTGTGTAAATCTAAATCTGTGAAGCAAACAATTTCTTTTGTTTTATTTCTATTTTCTGTGTTTTAATTAAGATCACTGCCATCTGGGTAATTTCTGCACAGACATCCCCAAAGAGAAAGGAACTTAGTAACCTCTAAGGAGAGGGACTGAAAAATAAGTAATTTCTGGAACTTGCCCCCCATCTCAGGGCTTGTACACACTAGTGCTTGTACTAGTATAACTTAAGTCATTCGGGGTGTGAAAAAGCCACCCCACTAAGCGATGCGATGTGGACAGCGCTATGTCAGTGGGAGACACTGTCCTACTGACATAGCTACTGCTGCTTGGGAAGGTGGAGTAATTATGCCGACAGGAGACTATCTGCACTAGCAGCGCTACAGCGATGCAGCTACACCAATAGACCTGCACTGCTGTAGTAATTCTAGAGTAGATTAGTCTTTGGTCTGAGTCAAGAAGCATGGACAGAAAAGTCTGTTCCCACTGAGTTGTGTTACCATCAGAGTGGAGTAGGTGAATGCAACAGGAAAAGCCAATAGACCAAGGAGACGGAGTTGGCTGTGGTGTGGGTCACAAAAACACTGAGCCAAGTTCACCCTGCTTTAAGTCCCTTGACCTCAGTGAAGATCCAACAAAGCTGAACATCCTCTGTGTCAGTCAAGAGAGAGGGGAGGATTTTAGTGTGCAGAGTGCTTTGAAGATATTAAGTGGTAAGAATTCATTCTGGGGGTTGTGGAGGATTTAGAAAATGTCAGATCTCAGGCATGACTGGAGAGATGAGAGGTCAGCTCCTGCTCCTTTATTCAACAGCAGAAATTCTTTCCCATAGTGATAATTATGGTTCCTGGGATTCTTAAGTTTTTATTCCTTTACTGCTAATTCCTACAAATGGTTCATTTTAACTTAAATTAAAAAAAAAAAGATGACAACACCACAACACTGAAAACACCTCTTAATCTGTGCAAAGGGCAAGGGACAGATGAAAGTCTGGATGTTAACTGTATTAATACAGGGAGTTCACCAAGAATAGTGAAGAGCAGGCAGTTTTGGTATTGAGAAGTCTAAGCCTATCCCTTTTCACCACCCCATTTGTTCAACAACTCTCCCATCCACTCACCTCTTTTCAGGAAGGCTGTTGAGAGTTTCTTCATAGTTCTTTGGATGAAAAACGACAGCATCATGAGGGTTTTCCCTTCTACAAAGAAATACAGTGTAGACAAGACATCATTCCGTAGGATGTGGTTCAATGGAAACAGTTCTGCTCATGGTCCTTAGTGGAAGTGCCTCTAACTTCCTTATCCTTACTCCAATACAGGAAGCACTTTCTTTTCCTCTTCCATTTTTCCTTCTAATTAATCTAGAGCTGGTGAAGGTGCTGGTTTGACAATTCTAGACAGTCGGTTCTCTACTCATCTACAGAGCAGGCACAGCACAGGCAGTGGAAGGGCAAACTTCCCATAGGCACCAACCTCTGTTAACATGCTTAATCCTGAGCTGGAGCCCACCCAACCCCTCTTTGAGGAAGAGAGAGGGAGAGTTCAGTCTTCATAGCCCGTGGTATTTGGGCTCCCTCTCCCCTGAGACAGGCAACAAGATGACAAGCACAGTGGCAAGCTGTGCAGTACAGTTACCTACACAAAGGGAAACAGATTGAGACCAACCAAACTCATCACACAAGATGCCAACAGTAAAGAAATGGACCCTTGGGGATTTTAAAACTCCACAAGAAGTCAGGCCTCTCAATGCACACTTACTTGCAGATGGCCCCAATGGTGAAGCCAGGCGGAAGCGAAGTTGGCAGGTCCTTCAAGGAGTGAACAACCAGGTCAACTCTACAAGTCAGAGGAGAGAAAAGTCAGAGCATGGTGTGGGTGAAAGAGCCCATGAGGCACCTCCAAGATGCCTGCACATGATCTGAGAAATAAAAATTCCACACTGGACTCTAGTGTAGAAAGAGGGGCTGGAAATCAAGAATCCTGGGTTCTATTCTCAGTTCTACTAATTCACTGTGCAACTGTAGACAGGTCACTTCATCCCTCTGTGCCTCAAGTTTTTCCATCTGTAACATAATGATGCATATCTCCCAGGGGTACTACATCATAAATATTTGCCAAGTGATTTGAAGAGCCTGGTGTGGGTGCTGAAGACCCATACACACATTGCACAGACACCCAGCAACCTTGCAGTACACAGAGCTCACTGGATCCGATATCCAGTCAGATTTAAATAACTACTTTTCAGTTGGCAGCAGCCCAGAGCTCAAGCTGCCTGCATCACTTCATACCACTGACACGGCCATCAAAAAAGGGGCTTGAATCCTTAGAGCCTGAACTCACTGGGAGTCTTTCCACTGACTTCAGTGGGAGTCAGATCAGGCCCTTAGATGACAAGGACCCACAGGGGAATCTTTAATTTTAATCCAAATTGAGACAAGTCCCTCGATCCATGTGCAACCCATACCCTAGCTGGATCATGAGGTAAAAAACAGCCATCTCCCTCAGTCACAAATGACATCCGAACCCAGGTTTCCCACAGAAATAAGTTACCTCAGAAGAGGCTTAACCCTAATGCTTCCAGTTCTCCTGCACCGTTGGTAGCGAGTACAATTAACAGGCAGGAGGCTTTGGAGACTGTTTAATGCTAACTGTGAATCTGAGGCATCTACTGAAATGTCTGAATTCAAACTGTATGCGGCCACCCAGTGATGTGTATGTAACAAATAATACCGTTGCTCTAAAAATACCACAGGTTGCAGGGCATCGGTTCAACCAACATAAACATTACTAATTGACATGACATTTTCCCTTCAGCCATGCAAGCCCAACTAAAACAGCCAGGGGAAGGAGACAGACCAGGGATAGCACATTTCACAAGCCTCTCATTCTCTAAAATGTTCTAAAAGAAGTTTGAATTACAAACAAACCACTAGACTGTGAATGTTTGTCTTGATTTCAGACGCAGACAGAATCTGCAGCACTGCCTGGGCCATTTCATGGCTTGCAGTTAGCAAGAGAAAGGTTCAGAGCTCTTACTCATTTCTTTCCAGTGCATTTTCCAGCTCCTTGGTAAAGAGGCTCTTCTCTCCAATCTAAATAGGGAGGGAGGAACATGAAGCATATTACCAACATAGTCACATATAGCCTCACTCAATTCAAAGAGGAAGAGGTCATTTACCTTGGAAAGAGCAGTGTCCAGGATCTTGTCTCCAGTTGTTGACATGGCAACTGTTCAAAGAGAGAGCTTTTTAAGAGCAGCAATACAGAGAGATCAGATGGGCCCAGACTCTAAGTCTCTGTGCGGTATGCAGCAAAGGGGTACACGGCTACTGCATTCTAGTGCAGGTGTGAATGCAAGCTCCATGTAGCAGGAATATTCTAGCAGTACTCTGCACTAGCAGGAGTCAAGATTAGGTCTTCTGGAAGTGTGCTGCCTTATTCCCAAGAGCACAGAGTAAGAAAAGGGAAGGCCATGAGTGTGTGTGTCTGAGGACAGTAGTTTTAAGCAGGATCCTCATCACACTAACAAGACACTCGGCTTTGAGCACCATCTCTGGCCTCCCTCCTGCTACTAGGCAAGTGCTCAGCAGCCATCCAATCAATGCAGCATTGGGATCCTGACTGCTCCCTGTCTGGTTTATATAATTTTTTACTTTGCACTTGAACATGAATATATGGTGCATCTTGCTTGGAGCCAGAGTAATACATGGTTACTCTACGGAGTGACAGTACTATAATCTGTATAGAAACTTGGGAAATTAATGCTCAGCAGAACATGGAATCCATCCTCTCCTTGCTCTGCAGACATTAGCATCTCTTGCCCAGTCACGTGATACTAACAGAATGGAATTGGTTCGGATTCTCCACTTATCACAAACGCCACAATCTCTCTTCCTTGGGCCAAAGGCTTCTTGCATAACAGATTTAAAAGTTTATTAGAAAATGTTTAAAAATAAACAATACAGAGAGTTTGAAAAGTCAGTTATTGATCATCAGGGGTAGCATGCAGAGTATAGGGGGATGCTAGTAGTTTGGTATTGAACGGCACATAGCATATACAGTCTGCCATGTTCCCAGTGCAAGGTGTACAGTGGGTGAGATCAAGATACAGTCAGGAAGCAGTGGGGGTACATCGCTCATACATACAGGTTACAGACAGTCATGGGTAAAGATAAGTGGGCTGGGTAATGGGGATAGGATGACCTTCACTTATTACACATCAAACTATCCCATTCCAACTGCTCCCTGCCTCTGAGCAGCATTTGAACACCTACCAATCTCAAAATGAAGGTTGAGGTATCGCTTACGGAGCATTTCCACTACACTGTCTGTCTGAATCCGGGCCAGCTGCAGTTTAAAAACAGAAGGCAAAGTCGCATGTGAGATGGCATGTGTTCAGTACAAGCTTTTCTATTCTTAGACAGTCAAATGCACCCACCAAAGCCTCCAAAACACAAGCATTAATGCAAATAAATAGAAGTCTTAGCACAGTGCTACACAAACATAAACCCTACCCCTGCATAATGATCATAACACGCAACAGAACATATTACCATCCCTGCTTTACAGATGGAGAAACAGAATTGGAGTGACCTGCCCTCTGGTCAGACAGGGGGTCAGTGGTAGGGTCAGAATTAGAGCACTGTAAAGACAGACCAAATTTCTTCAGTAAGAAGTAGTGGTTCAAACAGGGGACTGGAAGTCAGAATTCCTGGGTTCTATTTTCAGCTCTGCCACTGACTTGCTATGTTCTGTGGCCAGCCATTTCAGCTCTTTGTGCCTCGGCGACATTATGTTTAAAGTGGAGATGGTATTTACGCAGCTATCTGGAAGGGCTGTGGCTTACTATCTGTGAAGTGCCATCACTGGGTGAATGGAACTAGAGCAGTGGTTCTCAATTTTTTTTTTTTCATCTTTTTTTTTTTTTTTTTTTAATGGTGACCCCTTTCACATAGCAAACCTCTGAGTGCAACCCCCTTAATAAATTAAAAACACTTTTTAATATACACCGCTACCATGTTATAACGCCACCCGATATAACACGAATTTGGATATAACGGGGTAAAGCAGTGCTCCGAGGAGGCTGGGCTGCGCATGCTGGTTGATCAAAGCAAGTTCAATATAACAAGGTTTCACCTATAATGTGCTAAGATTTTTTGGCTCCCAAGGACAGCGTTATATCGAGGTAGAGGTGTATTTAACACCATTATAAATGCTGGAAGCAAAGTGGGGTTTGGGGTGGAGGTTGACAGCTCGCAATCCCCCCATGTAATAACCTCGTGATCCCCTGAGGGGTCCTGACCCCCAGTTTGAGAACCTCTGAACTAGAGAAACACAATGATGTGCTTTTGTAATTTTTATACTGAGTCAGACTAAGCATTTTGCACAGTGCTAGAGAATAGGTCTTGCAGTAAGGGTAACAAAGGCAGACTAAACAGCCTGGCAATTCCCACCTCAATGAGTGATGAGATAAAATGCACTATATCTGCTCTGTGCTTTTTATGAATGCTGAACTTTACCATTGCTGTGCAATCCTGCAAGGAGCCAGGATTAAGATTTGTCTGCAGGAATTGTGTTTTATATGAGCAGAGGTAGGTCAGAAAGTTGTGCAGACGGAAAATGGCAACCGCTCAATACAACAGACAGAGCAAGCCGCAGGGTATGGAGGCTGCAAAGGCCCAGGTACCTGTAAATGGGACATTTAATTTACACTCTGGAAGGGGAAGGATCACGTAAAATAGTCCACCACCACTATCCTACTCAAGCAGAAGGCAGAGAATCCCTCCATAGATCCTGACCCTGTGAGGGGCAATGTAGTCTAGTAGTCACAGCTGAAGATGAACCAGGAAGCCTAGTTTCTAATCTTTCTCTGCTACTGATGCTCTAAGTGGCTGTGGGCAAGTCATGGGTTTCTACATGTGTAAAATGAGTCCAACAAACTTCCCTTTTGTAAGGTGCTGTGAGATGCTACGTGAAAGGCACAGGTGCTATAAGTGCAAAGTGTTGATAATAATTCTTAATAGATTAGCAGATCGCACACAGTGGAGAACAGCAACGTCCCACCCTTCAATGCTCATCTGTCTCATCTTCTAGCCTCCCACAAAGTACAGAGCCATGCCTGCGCCTGACTTATAGAGTAGGCACGATTATCTCAAACCAAAGGCCCAAGGCATGTTTATCTCTCTTTGCAAACTTGCTCCTCCCAGCTGCAGCTAGATAGCAAGAAAGACCCAACGTATTTCCTATATCCTCCCTCCCAGGCCTTCGTGAATGTCAATGCAGCCTAAGTTTTGCCTCCATGTAAGATATTTGGTGTTGGATATAGCAAAATGAAGACACAATGGGATTCTACTGAAAGAGGCGTGCAATCACCTCCCTGTTTCTTGAGCTACTCCATGAGCTAGGTGCTGATGGAATGTGCCAGCTGACAGCCATTGGGACTAAAGTTCAGTTTATTGAGAATGGATACAGTCCAGGTGGCATCGAGGCCACATAGCTGTAACAACATGCCTCAGGCCCGACATGGAGGGATCCCCTGCAGGAGAGCTCAGTCTCGTGGCCCATTGAATCTTGGACCTTCCTACGGGGACTGCCAACAAGGACGCCTATTATAGTGCAACTCTGATGACATTATTTCTAATTCACAGGAGGTCACTCTTTGGTAAAGATATCATTACTCCAGTCTAGGGTCACTTTCTGGAGAGGACTTGGGCTTTTTGGTTTGAGAAAGATAGTTCATCTGCATAAACAAATATAAGTAAATTTATTTCCATCTAATAATACTTTGTGCTTAATCCAAGAATCTTAAGGTGCTTTACTAATATGAATGAATGAAGCCTCATGCCCCAGACCTTCTGTGAAATATCCACAAATTGTCCCCATTTTACAGATGAGAAAATAGCAGCATAGATAAATAAAAAACAAAATTTTCAAGAGTGTCCACTACTTTGGGTGCTCACACTTGAAACATCTGGATTCTCAATTTGCATCCGCACCTTCTAGTGACTTAAGTTGAGAGAACTCAGCACCTCTGAAAGTCAGGTGCTAGGTACATAAGCTTGGGCACCCAAAATTAGAGGCCACTTTTGAAGACTGGCCCTAAGAGACTTGCCATAAGTCACACAGTGAGTCAGTGGTAGAGATGGGAACAGAACAAGGGAATACTGATTCCTAGTCTTTCACTTTGCCCACTAGACAACACTTCTCTATTGAGCAGGAAACCTGATAGATGCCATGCTTCATTTGGGTTTATATATAAGTAGTAGAGATACACACTTATTTACAGAGGGTAACTGCTGTACATCATATTTTTAAAGTTGAAATTAGACACCCAGATTTTCTACTTTTAGGAGATGGAGCTACAGGGTCTCCAGTCACAACTGTCCCTGCTGAACAGAGACTCAGCAATACAGTGATACCAGAACAGAGGCTAATTCAATAAGCAGAAACTCACCTGACTCTTCCTGGTGCCCACTCGGATAACTCTGTTTTTCAGGCCATTTTCATCCTGTGAACAATATGCTTCATGTATTTTAAAATTAAAGCAAATCCTCCAAATCCATAATTGTGGAGGTTTTCTTTACAGTGCTCTCTGCCAACTCAGAGCTCATTCCACCGCAGCTAAACGTGTTCCCCAACTGGCAACCCCATCTTCCTAAACTGAGCAAAATATCAAATATTTAAACTAACTCAAGAGTAGGTTTGCAAAGACTGTCAACTCCTGTTGGGAAATGTGCAGCACCTCCCAGAAGGCACTCACTGTCTTGCAGTATTGGGCCCTAGAGCTCAATTCTGTGAACACTACCAGACATAGCACATGCTTCTGTGAACAATCCTATTGAGTTTTGTAGTAAGCGTTTGCAGGTTTGGAAATCATATGTGCTGTATTATAGAGTTCTTAAATGTTCAGCTATTCACAAAAAGTCATTAAGAAGAACACTTAGTCCTTATATAGAACTTTTCACTTTCAAAATGCTGTGTAAGCATTAACTAACATCTGCATATTTATGTACGTCTTTAAAAAATGATCAAACTTTTATCTTAATTAAATAACCAGCTAGGACTGATCTATTCAGTAAATGGCAGAATTAGAAGGGAAAGTGGTATAATCCCTTTACTCTCACCCTCTCCTTTTGATTTAAGCACTATATCTTAACTAAAGACAAACACTGCAAAGACCACAACCTTAGGAACATTTTACTTGTAACTGTTTTCTAAAAATGGGAAAGTGATATTGTTTGATTTTTGTTTTCTCCGACCCCCTTAAAACTTTGAAGGGTGGAGGAGCAGACTTTAAGCCTGGCCTATTCAATTATCCCGACAGATTTGCAAAGCTGACATATACACATTTTATTATGAGATATATAATTACCATGAACAATCTAAGCCCTGAAGAATGCAAAGTCCATTCCTTTACCTGAGTTTTCCTCAGTGTCTTCTCCATCGCTATGGACTTTTCCAGCCCCAATGCCTGTTATGTGAAAGAGAAGAAGACGCTCCTTGAACTGGGAAAGAGGAGAGGAGGGAAGTTATTGCCTCAGCTGCCTAGCACAGTGTGTGCCAGATCATGTGCTAGAGAGAAGGGCTATTCCATTTGCGACCCAGACCTTTCTGGTGTAGCATGGACACACAGATAAGAGATGACAGGCATGCTACAGTATGTGCTGCATTAGGAGATTGGGAGGAAAAGGCCTTCAGAAAGCAGGGATGGGTGTGACCGGCACTTAGGAATGGAGGTTACCAGTTCTGCAGAGACGGAAATTCAGCTGCAGGAGCTGCCTCAGCAGAGCTGTCCAGCTTCTGTACGGAAAAAAAAATTGTGCTGAATCACTAGGAAGAAGGAGACCTTCTCTCCCTCAATGACACCAGCCCAAGGCCTTTGCTGCCTGATACCCCAGATCTGTGTATAGCATCTAATGCATTATCCAACAGAACAGTCACAAGGAGGGTATTTTCATAAGTGAACAATAATCATTTTCACCACAATATTATTTCGTGGGAGAGGGACACAACATGTGGCTTCGTACAAAGCCGGGACTCCAGCCTATCACCCATTCTCAAGGCAACAGAGCACCATTTCTTTGAAACTATCACAAGCTATGTGGATTGACAAAGGGCAGTGAGCCAAGAGACCTGAGCTTTATCCAGAACTCAACCACTGATTCACCTTGCAACTTTGAGCAATAATTTAGCTACTCTTCCTCAGTTTCCCTTTCTATAAAATAGCTCCTTGTAAAGTGCATTTGATTTTTTTAATTGGACTGTTATTAAAAAGGCCTCATATACTAATTGGCAGGGTTAAAAACTTATCTCTAAGCCCAGAAGCGGCCTCAATCCAATGGAAAACCGCTTCTGCTGAAACCTTTGACTGACAGCAGGGTTAATAAAAATGCTCAGCCTTGACATAAAACCATGCTTTCAGTGTATTAACTAATTTGGTTTTAACATCAATAATTTGGGACTTATTGCTGCCTTAATCTAGGATTCTGAATACAGCCATGTGTTTACAGATTACAATTATTAAAATATGTACAATCTTTAGTTTTCAAAGTTGGCTCAGTCTACTCCCAAGTACCATGAACAGTGTTCATTTTAGAAGGTGTATGGTTATACACCCGAAGAGAAACAGTCAATAGAAAAAGATTCCCATTTGATCACATCACATGAAGGCAGACAACTAATTACTGACAAATTTTATAGGTGCTTGAATACAAATGCAAGAAGTCAAAATGCTAAGATGGGTGAACTTGAATGCCTGATGTTAAACAAAAATATTGATGTAACAGGCATCACAGAAACTTGGTGGAATGATGACAAATCAGTGGGTCATTGTAACACCAGGATACAAAATATACGGAGATGACAGAGCAGGTTGTGCTGGTGGGGGAATGGCACTATATGTTAAAAAAGCACAGAATCAAATATAGAAAAAACTTTAAATGAACCAAATTGTACACAGAATCTCTATGGATAGAAATTCCATGTTTGGATAACAAGAGTATAGCAGTAGGAATGTACTACCGACCACTTGAGCAGAATGTTGACGACAGTAATTGTGAAATGCTCAGGGAGATGAGAGAGACTATAAAAACAGAAAACGCAATAATAATGAGGGATTTCAAATATCCCCATATTGATTGGGTTAATGTCACCTCAGAAGGAATGCTGAAATAAAGTTTCTAGACACTATTAGTGACTGCTTCTTGAGGCAGCTAGTTCTGGCACCCACAAGGTAAAGAGGTAATTCTTGGTTTAGTCCTGAGCGGAGCACAGGATCTGGGCCAAGAGGTGAATATAGCTGAACCACCCAGTAATAGTGACCGTAGTGTAAATAAATTTAACATCTTTGTAGGGCGGAAATACAAAAGAAGCCCACCATAGTAGCATTTAACTTCAAAAAGGGGAACTAAACAAAAATGAGGAAGCTAGTTAAATGGCTGTTAAAAGGAACAATCACAAGAGTGAAATGCCTGCAAGTGCATGGAAACTTTTTTAAAACCACCATAATAGAGTTCAAACTAAATATATATCCCAAAAGAAAAAATAAATCAGTAACAGGAGCAAAAAAATGCCACCATGGCTAAACAGAGCGAAAGATGCAGAAACAAAAAGGCATCCTTCAAAACCTGGAAGTCAAATCCTACTGTGAAAAACAGAAAAGAACAAACTCTGGCAAGTCCAATATAAAAGTATAATTTGGCAGGTCTAATTAGCAACTAGCAAGACATGCAAAACTAACAGTCAGCTTTTTAAGTATATCAGAAGCAGGAAGCCTGCCAAACCACCAGTGAGGCCCCTGAACAAATAAGATGCTAAAGTAACACTCAAAGAAGACAAGGCCATTGAGGAGAAGATCAATTAATTTTTTACATCCCTCTTCACTGCAGAGGGCCTGAGAAAAATTCCCCCACATGAGCCATACAAATCTGAGGAACTGGCTCAGATTGTGGTGTCAGTGGACAAGGGTTTGGAGCAAACTGATAAATTAAACAGTAATAAATTGCCAGGGCCAGATGGTATTCACCCAAGAGTTCTAAAGGAATTCAAATATGAAATTTCAGAACCACTAAGTGTAATATGTAACCTATTGCTTAAATCAGCCTCTGTACCAGATGACTGGAAGATAGCTAATGTAATGCTAATTTTTTTAAAAAGGCTGTAGAGGTGATTAGGGATGTAAATGGTTAATCAGTAAGTGGCAGCCACCCTGGAGGAGCCCCAGCCCGTCAGCCCCAGTGACCCCAGCCCCTCTCCCTTTCATCGGTTAACAGTTAACCGATTAAATGATATAATTTTAATAGTTTAAATGGTAAAATTTTTAAAATGGTATTTACATCCCTAGAGGTGCTCCTGGCAATTACAGGCCAGTAAGCCTACCTTCAATACCAGGAAAATTGGGTGAAACTATAGTAAACAAAATGATTATCTGACACACAGAGGAACACAATTTGTCAGAAGAGTTAACACTGACCAATCTATTAGAATTCTTTGTAGGAGGTCAACAAATATTCTGGACAAGGGTGATTGAGTGGATACAGTGTACTTGGACTTTGAGAAAGCCTTTTACAGTGTTCCTCACCAAGGCTTTTAAGTAATGTAAGCAGTCATGGGATAAAAGGGAAGGTCCTCTCATGGATCAGTAACTGATGAAAGAACAGGAAACAAAATTAGGAATAAATGGTTCATTTTCACAGGAGAAAAAGGTAAACAGTGAGTTACACCAAGGATCTCTATTAGGACCTATGCTGTTCCACATACTCATAAGGTCATGAACAGTGAGGTGTCAAAGTTTGCTGATGATATAAAGTCACTCAAGATAGTTAAGTCCAAAGCTGACTTTGAACATTTACAAAGGGATCTTTCAAAACTAGGTGACTGGGCAACAAAATGGTAGATGAAATTCAATGCTGATGAATGCAAAATAATGCACATTGGAAAACAATCTCAACTACATATACAAAACGATGGGTCTAAATTAGCCGTTACCACTCAAGATAGATCTTGGGATCATCGTGGAAGGTTTTCTGAAAAAATCCACGTCCAGCAGTCTTCAAAATAGCTATCAGACTGTTAGGAACCATTTGGAAAGAGATAGATAAGAGAAAAATATCATCATGTTACTATAAATCCACGGTATGCCAACATCTTGAATACTGCATACAGTTCTGGTTGCCACATCTCAAAAAAAGACATATTAGAACTCAAAAGAGTACAGAGAAGGGCAACAACGATTAGAGGAATGCAACAGCTTTAATGTGAGTAGAGATTAAAAAGACAGACTGTAATACAATTTAGAAAGTAAATGACAAAGTGGAGATACGCTGAGGACTATAAAATCACGAATGGTGTTGAGAGAGTAAATAAGGAAGTGTTATTTACCACTTCACATAACACAAGAACCAGGAGTCACCTAATGAAATTAACAGGCAGCAGATTTAAAAGAAACATAAGTACTTCTTCAAAAAATGCATAGTTTACCAGCGGAAGTCGTTCTCAGGGGATGTAGTCAAAGCCAAAACAACAAATGGTTTTAAATAGGAATTAGATAAGTTCATAGAGGAGAGGTCCATCAATGGCTATTAGCCAAGATGGTCAGGAACACAACACTGGGTGTCCCTAAACCTCTGACTGCCAGAAGCTGGGACTGGATGACTGGGGATTAATCACTCAGTAACTGCCCTATTGTGTCATTCCCTCTGAAGCATCTCCCACAGGCCAATGTCAGAAGACAGGATAATGCACTGGATGAACCACTGGTCTCACCTAGTATGGCCACTCTTACGTTTAACCACAATAACCATCTCTGTCCCTACACTTCCTTTCCCTATACCGCATATGGGCCTCTCCTCAGCCCCGCAAGCCTCACAAACCGGAAAGGTTAAATCTCTGGAAGGAGATGTCAAATTCATTCTTTGGCAAACGCCAAATTTAAATTTTAACTACAGTCCACAGGTCAAACAACATATTCAGGAGAACACACTTCCCTCTATGCACAGACCTTCCACCGAGATCAATGGCAGGTTACCACAGAAATCAGTAGTAGTATCTGGCTTTTACGTAACAACACAACTTTCAGTAATTATTTGTTCAGTCCCTTATTGTCACATTCAGACTCACGCAACAGGGAAATCTGCTCCCCTTCAGCTACACCCTGATTTCTGCCCTTTGTTTCCCTTCCTCCCTTATCTTCCTTTCTCCGTTTCCGTCCCTCAACCCGGTCTTCAGGTATTTCCTCCTCTCTTCCCTCTGCATTTCTTTTTTAGCAGCCATTTCCACCTCCTTGAGTTTCATTCTCATCTCCTTCCCCATACCACTCACTAACTGGTCATTTATTACATAATTAATGCTTACATTCAAGTGTCATAATAAAGCTTAAAAATTACCACTCCATTGACATTAATGGGAGAGTTCACATCTCTCAAAGCTAGTGTATCTCAGACTGTCTGCAGATTCAGGAAGATTATAAACTGATGCATCCTTTTTGATTCAGATTTGAGAAGTTTCCTTCACAGCCACAAGAACTAGAAACTCCTGTTTTGTTTTGTTTTGTTAAATAAAATATCAGAATCTGCCACATCTGAAAATAAACCCAAACACAGGGAACAAGGTTTTTGACCCCTCTGCTCTAGATAGTGACATATTTCACCTGCTACGCACCTCACCAGGTAAACGTCGTCAAGGCTAGTTGTTCCTTCCACTCAATGCTGTCCAAAGCCCTATACAGGTTTGCATAAGATAATAAATTGTCTGCAATGCCTTGGTTGTGCAGAGAAGTTGTTAGCTCATCTGCTATATAACTCACTCACACAAGTCACATCTTCTACTGGTCCCTCACACACCTTGCAACAAGGCAACAATGTACCACCAACATATAACTCAGTTGCCAAAGTGCTGGCTTCTCAACCTCTAATCCGTGGAGCTTTTACAATTCTGAAGCCATAAAACACAAATTAAGGTGGTGGCTTGCCTCAAGTTTGGTCTGAGTATCCTTCTCCTGAAGCGCATGGATCTTCCCATCTCTAGTCAGCACGTAGAGAGACCCCCACTCTGCTAAGACATCCACCACGTCATCGAAGACCGAGCTGTACGCAATGAACTTGTTACACAGGTCATAGACATTCAAGATTTGCTTGTCGGAGTTCTGTGTATCGCTCCCAGCAAACTCTGATCTGGATACCAGAAGAAAGGGGAAGAGATTAACACACGTGCCCCTGGATTTCTGAATCACATTCTAAATAGCGTCTCCTCAACACACTTAGAGCCGGGATACAAACCTTTGAACAACCATGTGAGTATATCACACGTTAGTCCATATACTAGATGGGAGAAATCATATCTGAGTTATAAAAGAGTGGCGACAGATCCCACTGGATCTGGATGGTGGTGCATGGCACTATCCCAGGAGCAATGACTGGATTCTGTAGATTCAGCTGAATTCATAACAGCCTTTGCCGGGGCTCTAATACCAATCACATCCCACAATAATGTCAGTCAACACCTGGGATGATTCTCGGGTGCCCAGCACTGAAAGTCACCTTGTTATCCACCCTGCCTCCGGATAGAGAGAGACTTGCTGCTGCTTAACTGGGTGTCGGCTCCCTGACACTTCCAGCCTGTTAGCTCCCAAACCATCTCCTCTGGGCTATGTCACCCCTCACTTTGCCTTGCAGTTGAACGACAGGTGCATGGCAGTCCCCAAACCCCTTTGAAGCATTCCCTCGTGGTGTTCAGCTCCTTAATCACAGAACACTCACAGTAATAAGAGGTTCGTTGTCCCTGAGGCAACAGTGTACACACCATCTTGAATAATTCAACTCAGGAGCAGCATCTCGTACAATACTGAGTTAATATTTATAGTGAAAACAAATCATACGTTCATCATCAAAGATCAGAACGTATTTCCAGTGGATATACACGTAACTCCTTACATAGCAGCCATACCAACATTTACGACAATAATCATAACCATTTAAAAAAAACAGCTTTCTGAATGAATACTATGAAAGCAGCAGGCCTGTTAGGAGTTGCTGTCACAGACCAGTAAGCTCTCTGCCAGCTGAGAGCAATGGGGCTCGGTGTCACAATAGCCTTGCACAACAAAGCAGCAGGAGAGCTGCAAACTACAAAAACTGCACAGTGAATATATGTAAAATAGACTCATCTGCTTCCCGGAGTCTTACTTTGGGGAGCTCTTCCGGTCCTTGGAAACAATGATGAGGTATCCTCGATACCAGTGAACGATCAACTTCTGTCCCTCAAAGGCAAAGCAGGGGCCACGCTCATCTGGCTGGTACAGATACACACATTCGTTTCCTGCCACAATGAACTGGAGGTCCTGGGAGGGGTCGCTGAGCGTGGAGCACCGTAAACCGCAACCACGTGTGTCCAGCTCCAGACGAGGATAATCCTTCCCTGACAGCATATAGGACTGCCAATGAAATATGATTTTTCAGAGATTCTATCGAACCGCAGATTGGTGATAAATAACCAGGAGCTGTCACAATCAATGGGCCAGAGTCTGACCTCCATTACAGCTTTGTCAAGCCAATATCTTACCTGGATGTTCTCCGTGGTGACCACAAAAAGGTGGGTGATTTTCCCAGACTGGCGGAAGGCAAGGCCAGTGACCGGGTAATTGCCTTCGTGTAAGATCTGGGTCTTACTGTATTGGTCTTGTGTGATGTCCCCTTTTGTAAGCACAACACTTCCATCTGCAAAGCCTGTTGAAGAAAAAGGACTAAACCGTTTATGTCTATGGCACTTTCCAAACACATACTAGTATTAAGTTCAAGGCAGCTGGATCCTCCTTGTTGTTTCCCAGACAGATATGCATACTGCGATGGTCCCATGGTCTTCTCACTTCACAGACCCATGTATCAAACTCCCTTCCTGAGTAGAGCCTACTAGGACCTCTTCACGGCCATCTCCTGGCCCAGTGCAAGGCCTTACTGTTTGAGAAAGTTTAATCTCTGTTTCTTACACACACGCTTTCTTTATGGTTTATTTTCTCTCACTGCTCCTTTTTGTTTTGTTTTGCTTTGCTACAACAGATGCCTAACTCACTGGAATCAATTTTGTGTAACAGTTGGTTTAAATCACAGCGTGCCACATGTATACAATAAGCACTATAAAAGTCAAGATTGTAAAATGGAAGGAAACCAGTTGGTCAAAAGTCACATTTTTAGGACAAGTCTTTGAACAAGTTACTGATCCACAAGAAGACCTTCTCTCTTATCTCATGACTACTTAGTTTGCATAAGAGCCTTTGGTGATGGACCTCGTCAAAGGCTTCCTGAAAGTCCTAGTACACTATATCCACGGGATCACCGTTGTCCAAGTGCTTGTTGACACCCTCAAAGAATCCGAGTAACTTGGTGAGGCATGACTTTCCTTTACAAAAAAGCTGTGTTAATTCTTCCCCCAACAAATCATGGTCATCTGCCCCTTGTGGGTTCCAGAACTAGCTGCTCCAAGAAGCAGTCACTCATGCTGTCACAAAATTTTATCTCAGCGTCATGCCGCAATGTGACATTTACCCAATCATTAAAATGGCGCTTTCTGCTTCTGGAGCCTCTCTAACCAACATTATCATTTCAGAATCGCTGTCAGCTGATTGAGAGCCTATGCCTACTGCTATACTTTTTTTTAATCAAGCATGCAATCAGGGCTGGATTTCCAATTAAGTACAGTAGGCACGTGCCTAGGGGCACCGATGTTCTAGGGTCACCTAAAAGGTAAAAGTGGGTTAAAAGTTAAAAAATTAATACATACACAGTTCAAAGTGGTTAGCGTAAGCTTATTTAAAAAAAAACTTATAAACAACCCAATGATACAGTAGAACCTCATAGTCACAGACACCTCGGGAATGGAGGCTGTCCATAACTCTGAAATGGCCGCAACTCTGAATAAGACCTTACGGACTTCAGACACCGAGGGGCCGGGGGGGATTGGGACTGCAGCCACAGGTAGGGGGGTCAGGGCTCTGGGGGTATCAGGGCTTCTGACCCTCGGGATTACCAGGGCTCAGGTCTTGAGATCTAGGGGGAGAGCTGGGGCTCGGGACTTCAGCCTCACAGCTCCATTCCCGGCTTCTGCCCAAGGGGCGGGGGCGCCAGAGCTTATACAGCTCCATTCCCAGTTTCAGAAGGGGAGGGGCATGCCGGGGCTCAGGGCTTTAGCTATGGTGGGAGCGCCAGGGCTGAAACCAGCACTCCTCTCATAGCTAAAGCCCCAGCACCCTGCCTTCCAGGGCTGAAGCCGGGAACAGAGCTGCAAGCCTGAAGTTCCGAGCCCCAGCGCTCCCTTCAGGTCTAAAGCCTTGACCCTGGTGCTCCCGAGGGTCAGAAGCCTGGACCCCTTTAACTATTGAAGGAGAACTTTAAAAAATATATGGATTTTGAGCATCTCATTAGCGCGTTTACGAAGCAGAAGTCAAGGCAGAAATCTGTGCAGTAAAGTAGCACCTACTTGCTATCTATGTGATTGTCAGCTGTAGGGGAGGGAGGTGCTGAAGAAGCTGCGTCTAGGGGTGCATAAGGTATACATCTGGCACTGCATGCAATTTCTATTCATAGAGTCTCTATGGTACAGTTTGTTTCATTTCAGATTGGCACCTTATTTGAATATGGTTCCTTTAATACACAATGCCACTCCCTCACAAGTGTGACCTTCTTTATCTTTCCTGTATATTTAATAGCGTGGTATTACCATATTGCAAAACCCATTTTCCTCCGCCTGAACAAAATCTAAATTACCCGAGTGTCCTTTTTAAAAAAATATAAAAAAATAAAATCATTTTTAAGCCCCGTTAATTTAAACAAAAATTTGCAATATAGCTAAAGAGAATACGTACCTAAATTTTAAACCTCAATAAAGCATTAATTTTTTGCAAGTAAATTATGGTAAAAATCAAGATTTGCCAAACTTTAGCAAGTAATTACTGGCATTCTCAAATAGTATCAGGTACATTCTCTTTAGGATGAAAACCATGTGATGTGAAAATGTCAGAACACTCTACACTGCCTTCTGTAGGACCAACCCATTTTCATTCCATCATATTAACTTCAGAGTTTGTTCAGCATCTTCAGGAGACATTTGCTTTTCACTTACCGATAGCCATGAAGTTAAGATTCTCATGGACAGTTAGGCAGGACACAACTGTAGGTTTGTTACCCGGTATTGCTTGGAAAATCCTTATGCAAAAAGGATTCCCACCATCTCGTTTCTCTAAGTTCCAGACTTTAACCTGCAAACAACACAGATAGAGTGTGAGTAGATAGGTTTTAAGGTATATTGGGTCCAAAACCTGGTCCCTTTTAAGTCCATAGGGCTAGAAATTAGTACATTATTTTTCTTTCCAAGACTTTCCCAAACTAATCCCAATACATGGTTCTCCCTCAGAAAAACACACAAGACAGGCTCACGTCCTCTTTGTCATTTGACTTACCAATGGGTTAATGCCTTCTTCATCTTCACCAACAGAAGCCAAGATGCTGTGCTGCTTCAGCTGGTGCAAGTGAGTCACCCTCAGCTTGTAAGCCTGGAAACTGCTAAGCTGAAGAGTGTGTGACAAGAACCAGATCTGACCTTCCATATGTAGATGATAGTCAAGGTACTCAGAGAAAAACAAAATGAAACCACACATATCACAACCAAACCTTTCTTAAACTAGCTTTATTAGTGACAGCTGGCCAAATATACTCATACTAGTTATTGTTTCAGAAACTGAGGTCATCACAGTGCAACAAAATATTTAGTGAACATTTTAACGTGCAGGTAACTGGGAGTTGGAAGAAGCAGACATTTTCTATATGCCAAAGGGCAACTGAACAACAAGGCAAGAGCTCTGCGCACACCTAACAGACATCTTACTATTAGTTTAGGGCCTGCAAGGTACTAAACACTTTTGACTCCCAAAGAGAAGCACCTGCCGGGAGACTTTCAGAACCTTACTGTAGTGAACCCATAGTGTATTTCAAGATGAGGGTGGTCATCTTGTGTCTAGTACATAGAGTACAATGGGCAAAAATATTTAATCTTTCTAGTTCTTACCAACGGATTCTCAGCCACGCAGAACGCATTCACAAGCATCTTCACATGCATCATGCAATAAAGAAAATAGGCTACACTTCCTAAAGCCTGATGGATTCCAAAAACACACATTAGGTCAGCAAAACCACTCCTAGTGGTTTCAGGGAATGCTTACCACCGCCCAGTTAACTACCCAAAACGCTCTTTCCATAGAAGAGAAATATTAGGAAATTGACTGCATTATATATCACTCACACACTTCCCATTTCATTTTTCCACCAAACAGGTAAAGCACAGGCGGTGGGAGAGCAAGTTTCTTCCACTCCACACCGTCAATGTGCCGCAGCCCCACTCAGAAGCACCCTCCCTCCAGCAGTAAGCCGAGTTCAGACTAGACAGCTCATCCAGCCCTGGACTCGTGGGCTGAGCCTGGTGGGGGAGCATTTGGTGCCAGTGCGATGGACAAGTTTGTGACGTGAAGCAGACACGCGTATATCAGAACATGGCAGCACCACCCAGGCGTAGGGAGCAGTCTTGTTCCTACGCTGCCGACTGCGGACTTAGCCATTCCTAAATCTCCTCCCGGCGCACTGGCGCCCAAGGAGGGGGAAAAGGCGCCCCGACCCCTTTCCTACCCGCTAGCATTCAAAGGGGGAGGGGGTGAGGGTGGGGGACCCCTCTGCTTCTCCCCCCCATCAGGAGCCCCGGCCAAGGATATCCCCGAACACCAGGCTGCCTCTGCCCGAGTCGCAGACGGTGACGCCCGGCGGAAGGGCGAAGGGCTTCCCCCCGCCGGCTGCTCCCCCGTCGGGCCCGGCCGGCTCCTTCACCGTCTCCCTGTCAAAGAACACGAAGCGTCGCCACTGCAGGTAAGCGGCCATCTTGGCCCCCAGAGCCGGACCTGACAGGGGTCAGGTGACCGGGCCGCCGAGGACCGCCTCTCCCTGCGCGCGTGAGGGGCGGTGGCGGCCTGTCACGTGGGGCGCTGGGCAGGCGCTGTCCGCCTCGCCGCTGCCGGGAGCTGTAGTTTTCGCGCGCGCAGCGGCGGGAAGAAAGTGAAGCATGCGCGCTAGAGGCCCTGCCCCCTTCTCACTACGTTCCCCCCTTTCACTGGGCAGATGGGTGGGAGGGGTCAGGGCGCTAAGTGGGGGTGTGAGCTCTGGCCTGGGGCCAGAGATGAGGGGTGCAGGAGGGGCTCTGTCCTAGGGGCAAGAGGTTGGGGTGCAGGAGGGGTCAGGTGCAAGGCCAGGAATTAGGGGCTTGGGGTGAAGGGGGCTCCAGGCTGCGGGGTTGATGGTAGTAGGGTGCAGGCTCTGGGGTGGAGATAAGGGATTTTGAGGAGCTCAGGTTTACCTCTGGTGGCTCCCAGGCAGCAGTGCTGCAGGGATACCTGGTCATCCTAGGAGACACACTATTCAATAACACTGTATTAGATGTTCATACAGGGCATGGCTCACTGCTGAATAATGCTTAAATATAGCAGCACTGCCTTTTTTTTTTTAAATGTTATTGCACATACCACTTTAAACCAATCTCAGAGAAGGGCCCAGGCCCAAATGGTAGAGAAAACCATTGAAAAAGCCTAAAATCATGGATCCCTGGGGTAGCTAGATTGATGGACCCTATTAAGATTACAATAATGCAGCCCTGATAACAGTAACAAAAAGCAAGTATTTCACACAAAACATGCAGAGTTTTGTTTTAACCTAACACCACTTGAGTTCTCCCATTCTAGCATCATGTTAATTTATAAGACTAGGATACATTATAAAACAACAACATTTGTGCTAGTTGTTTTTTTCTTGCTTTCTCATTTTGCAAACGTTGGATTTCAAAGTAACTTTCTTTATTGGAGGCTTAGTAAGAAGCAAAAGCCTCTCTCTTCTATCACATGTCAGACTTGAGGGCAGGATGACTTCCTGGTCTTGAGTGGGGGGAAAGAAAGGCAGCTTTTTGTTGCTAGTCTTTTACCTGTGAAACCAGGAATTACATCACACCTCCCCTTGGCTCTTTAAACACGTAAGAATCTTCATTCATGTGTTGTTATGCCTGTGTGTGATAGTTACATAGAACCCAGGGCCTCACACTGCCAGGCCATGGAGAAGGTATATATACCTCTTCCCCTGGAGCACGCACATGCAAAGGACTTCATATGCAGCCACTAGGCAAGCACACAAGGGACTTTACAGTCTGCATTTACAAATTAAAGCTGGGGCTACTGCTGCTAATGGAACAACAGGTGGTGGACCTCACACAGCTGGAGGTGAATTGGGAGACAGGTGCCTCAGAATAGCCCTGCAGCACTAGCTACACCCTGGGAGGATAGAAAGAAGTCACTAGTAATTGTATGTAAACACACACAGAACAGCAGCAGGAAATAGTGTTATGTTGCTAGAACAGTGATTTCCACATAGAGAAAAATATTAAGCACAGAAAGTCGAAGTCATCCCTGCTGAAACTGCAGTGGTCTCACTGCACTTACATCAGAGATTAATTTGGGCCAGTGTGCTCAGTTGCACAAAAACACAAAAAGCCCATATGAGCTTCCTAAACACCAGGGCTCTTAGAAAACCAGTGCATTTGCACAAAGAACAGCCCAAAGGCCCATATTCTAGTTGAACAGAAGGCAGGTCCATGTTATCTGTTGTGTTATGTAAAAAGCAGGGGTTTAAATAAAAGTAAGTAAGGCCCTAAATTTATGCACAGAGACAGATAGGGGGTTGCTGATCCACAGAGCCTGTCAGCAGGCAGGAGGCGCTGGGGGTAAGCTGACAGGGGGCGCTTCCAATGGATGCTCAGCACCCACCATTGAAGTTCCATGCATTGAGGTTCCCAACTCAGCAGTAATTTTAATAATACTGGGCCTGATCTTGGGAAAAGAACCTGTCAAACCTCACAGGGATAACGGAATTCTTAAGTGATCACTATAATCAATACACAATCAATAGCTCAGCAACACAGTACTATAGAAATAGAGGGCATTTTCTGACAATTGCTTATGTGCAGTTAGTGGGCCTACGATTTGTCTTTGTGGCAGAGTGAGGGACTGGAAGTTATTTTATATATAGATAAGATTAATATGCACTGTGAAAAACATTTTTTGCATTTCTATAAGAGAAAACCCTACATTTAACTTGTTATGAAGAAGTGTATTTTCTTCTCTTTTCAGATACATAACTTGTGGCTCCAGGGGCTCCTCCGGGGCAGATTATATCCCTAAATCACCACACAGTCAGTTCACATTAAGAAAAAGTCTATGTTCTCATTTCTTTGAGCTATAAAACATGCATAAATTTAAAGTACGTACATAAGAAATGTCTTAATTTAAAGGTTAGAATTGCTTACTATAAAAGACAGTTACAGCACAACTGAATTTGTGTGAGGTCATTTTTAATACAGTTGAAACATGGGTCAAGCAGCTGCCAGGAGAAATTCTGAACTCACAATTTAATTGAATTTCTATCTACATGCCTATTAGGCCATTCTTCATTACATAAAATAATCTCAGAGCAACCAAATGAAGCAATTACACCCCTAAAAGACCATCTGGCCCCAAACTCTGATTTTCCATCAGTGATCACCGGACTTTATCTCTGGTCTACAAACAACTACATTAAAAAACAAATCAACAAAAAACCCAAGACAAGCACATCACACAACCCTCGATCATTGGGCAAGAAAGCCAAATATTTTCCATAGCCTTCTGTTCTGCCAAGCTAGTGTAGTGGTAATTGGCTGCAACACTGGCTAACCCAGCCCACAGGACAATCAGTTACTGCCCAGCAGAAACCTGCTGCAAAAGGCTTTGTGCTGTGCAAATGTGACACCAGAGATTGCTCTATAGAGTTGCAGACAGGTTGGTGTGCCCAGGACTTAAGGCACTGTGAGGCTGTCAGAGGGGTGCTATGCACCATGACCTGTACTCAAATCCTCCCAGAAAGTGCACTGTTCTTTGCATCATATATATCCCAACACGGTAGTTTTATAGCCACTTGAGCTCATGTCCTCTCCAGTCAAGTTCCATCCCAGTTCTTTGGAGGGGTTGAAAGACATCAGGAAGCAACTAATTTACAGAGTCTTCAAGATAAGTATAGTACAAGATCCACAAGGGAGGCGTCCCAGGGAAGGAATGGCTTTAGGTGCTGCGTTTTGTATGTATGAGAAGTTCCCTCTGCAGGCCAGCCTCAATAGTTGTGGCTGATTTGCCTGGGGGCAGATCCGTGATGAGAGTGAGCTTATTGAAAACCCCACGACCAAAGTAATCAGCAACAACAGAGAAGCCATCATTAGAGCACTTGAGCTGTCAAAGACAAAAAGAAGCTTCATTAAGAGATGGTTGGGTCCTGCTCCAAGGCACTCATGCTCCATCTGCTGCAATCTCAACCATATTTGGTCACTTCATTTTGCAGCATTTGTGTTACACATAAGAAAAGGAGCATTGTCACCCTTGGTGGAAGCTCTTATCCTAACACACACCTCAAGAAAGATTTTCTGCAGTTAGGATATTCAGCCTTCCCTATTATCCACATGTTCACCTAAACATTCAGTTCATCTCCATTTAAATCATGTGCCATGAAATCAAATTGATCCCTATGCTTTTAAACACCACCAACTTAGCATATGTTAAAGTACATATTGCCCTGTCTACATTCGATTTTTCAGATGTGTTTGTTTGAATAGATTAGCTACAAATTCTAACATTTTAAATCCTTGCTTAGAAAAGGTCTGATAGGAGACACTATCTTTACGGTCTTAAACCTGCCTCGGCCAATTTGACCAACTATTTTCTACCTACTTCAATTTCACTACAGTTTCAGGTCAAACTGTTGTGCAGTGTTATTGTATGCTATTGCGCAGCTGTCATGTTCCACTCTACAGGTGGATGCCTTTTAGTGACACCTGAAGGGAAATTACTTCTAGATACCTCCATTTGTAGTATGGAAGGCACCTCAGAGACAAGTCATTCAGCTACCAATGCTCCACAATTCAGGTTCAATAAGGACCTGTTTGCAAAGTCGCTTCATCTTTCCTGTTCTCAGCAAGTCTCACAAACAGCACAGGAGCCTGAACGCCTGTGTATATTAACACATACCATTCACAGCAGCATGGGTGGCAAGTTCTATAGGCCCCCATGGCGCTTGGGCACCAGGAATATTCCTGGCCCAGGGCCCAGCTCCAGCACTGTTTGAAGTTGGGTCTCTCTCTTGGCCCAGCCTTCCACCCCCAGGCACCCCGCTCCATGCATCCCCCGGGTGATTTAAAACAGCCCAGGGCCCCCACCACCCACCACTGGCAGCGCAGCAGAGAGGAGTGGCTTCCTGCCTGCTCACTTCACGTGGCTGCCAGCCAATAGGAAGCTGCGGGGACAGTGCCTGAGGGTAGCAGCATAAGGAGGCCCCCCGCCCTGCCTAGGAGTCCCAGGTAGGTGCCGCACCTACCCCCTCCCAGAGCCTGCACCCCCACCCCGTTCCTACACACCCGCTCCTGTCCCCAAAGTCTCTCCCAGAGCCTGCACCCCACCCCTCTGCACTCCCTCCCAGAGTCTACACCCAAACTTCATTCCAGAGGCTGCACCCCCTCTCTCCACACCCTTTCCCATCCCCAAACTCCCTCCCAGAGCCTGCACCTCACACTTCAGACCCCTTCCCCCACCCAAACTCCCTCCCAGAGCCCAACCTCTCACCCCTTCTGCACCCAAACTTCCTCCCAGACCCTGCACCCTAATCATAGATCATAGAATATCAGGGCTGGAAGGGACCTCAGGAGGTCATCTAGTCCAACCCCCTGCTCAAAGCAGGACTAATCCCCTGTCCCAGCCCAGGGCCTGCACCCCAGACCTCCTCCCCCCACCCAAACTCCCTCCCATAGCCTTAGGTAGGTGGGGGGGCGGAGTTGAGGGGGCAGGATCTGGGCATTCTAGGTACCACCAGAATTTCAACAAACCTGCTGCCCCTGCACAGCAGAGATTTAAGGGGAAAGCAGGTATAAGGGGAAAGGGCAGTGATGATGATACCACTACCTGATGCTGAAACTGATCATGCAGATCTCTCTTCTGTTCTTGGGTTCGGATCATATCTGTGACCTTTCGGTTCTCTGGCATGCAGGTGGGACATTCTGAATCGCTCTCTGAGTAGCTCTCAAAGCAGTGCTGGTGAAAGGAATGACCACACAGGAAGTGGACTGAAGGCAGCTCCAGGGCACTTGTACAGATGCTGCACTTTGTTTTCTGGAAGATCTTGGGACTAAGACAATTTGGGGGTGGGGGGAGAGAGAGAGAGAATATGATTTTTCTTAAGAAAATGAAGAAATAGGACTACCCAATGTAAGACACCCCAGAGACAGTGCACCTGAGCAGCAGCTGAAGGCAAGATTTTCCCTCTAGGTCTCCAAACCCATATCAAGCTCACTCAACCACCGGCAAGAGAACAGGAGGAGACCTTGGGGATGCACACTACAGGATGCTCAAACTAGATTTTTATATAGCCAGGGAGAGAGAGTGAGAGTCTCCTGCACCTGGTTTTGAGGTCTTCAATCTCCTGGCGGATCCTTGTGGTCTCTTCACGATATTTCTGAATCCTCTGCTCATCCTGCTCAATCTGGCGGCTCTGCTTCTGCAGCTTGTTGACAAGATAATCCTTAATCACAGACAGCGTGGCCGTGGAGTTATGAGCCAGAGTCTGCACAACTGAGAATAACCAGCACATTAATACAGAAACAAACCAAGAGCTGGAACAGCTGAGTTGGTCTTATCTGGACTGGTCTTTTCTGAAATGCCAACCGAAGACCAAAGGGCTCAGGGTTTTACTGAATTACAAAACTCTTGACTAAAACTCTAAACTTTAGACGGTATTAGACAGGGAAACTGTGGGTTCCAGTGACCAATGTGCTTAGGGGATTCCAGAAATAGATGATGGGGAAGTGTTTTGAGCCGGACACTGGGAGTCAAGAGACCTGAATTCTATTCCAGTTTTGTCACCAGTTCATAGTCTGTCTTGGGCAAGTCACTTCACCAATAGGGAAACCAAAGTACAAAGACTGAATGGGGATACTGCTTTGTCACAGGCAGGTTGTGAAGCTTGATTAGAATTAGTTAGCCCTCCCCTCAATCAGGGATCACTGGGTATGTGCCCTCCCTACGGTGCAGGCAGCTAGTGGACTAGCTAAATCTCAAGCTGCATTGACTATTGCATTCCTCCAAACTCTCTGTCCAGAGAGAGCTCATTCTAGCCCTATTTCCTTGCTGTACGTCTTGTCATTACCGAGCAGTGGAGGCATGAGGTTCTTGTTTTCAATATGCTTCAGTACCGCTGTGATGTATTCCTTGCAGTCCTCTTCTTTCCGGGCAAAATAGCTGAGGGCCTGTTCCCAGAGACAGGTCTCTTGGTCTCCATATAACTCGCACACCTCAATCACCTTCCTGTACTGCTCATTTTGCATGTGATAATGCATAATCTGTTGGAAACTGAAAAAAGGGGAGCCAGGGAGGGAGCAGGTCAGTTGGTCAGCCCACCTCTCCCTTACTCACTGCTGCAGGGATCCCAGCCTGTCACCTGGCCACATAATTCCCTAACACTACTGCAAAGCCCCAGTTCAGCCAGACCCTTCTACATTACATTACATTACACCACCCCTCTGAAAAAAAAACAGCAGAGACACAGGTTAGTTTTTCAGCTTGGTAACTGACCTAGATCCCTGCTTTGAGACTTTCAAAGGACCCTTACCCTTGCCTTCCTCTTGTAGTACATAAAGGGTTGTGGTCCAGTGCCTAAATCAATAAGGCTCAGTCCCTGGAAGGGAAGCAGCACTCACAGTTTGCCCTGTTCATAAAGGTAGAGGACACCATCCTTGAAGTTGTGCATCTGACACAGTACCAAAGCCTTATGGAAAACTGTTCTAAACCTTCCACTCTTCAGCAGGGTGATGGCTTCACTGTGCAGCTTCTCTTTGATCTGCAAAGGAGACAAAACCAAATAGAGCGTTAAGCTCCAGGAGCTTGGCAAATTAAGAAGATAAGAAGGGCCACACTGGGTCAGACCAAAGGTCCATCAAGCCCAGTATCCTGTCCTCTGACAGTGGCCAGTGGCAGATACCCCAAAGGGAATGAACAGAAAGGTCATCAAGTGATCCATCCTCTGTCTCCCAATCTCAGCTTCTGGCAAACAGAGGCTAGGGACACCATTCCTGCTCATCCTGGCTAATAGATTGATGGAAGATAGCTGCTACTGATGGACCTATCTAGCTCCCTTTTGAACCCTGTTATAGTATAGGCCTTCACAACACCCTCTGGCAAGGAGTTCCAGAGGTTGACAGTGCGTTGCGTGAAAAAAATACTTTCTTGTGTTTGTTTTAAACCTGCTACTTATTAATTACATTTGGTGGCCCCTTGTTCTTGTATTATGAGAAGGAGTAAATAACACTTCCTTATTTACTTTCTCTATACCACTCATGATTTTATACACCTCTATCATATCCCACCCTAGTCGCCTCTTTTTCAAGTTGAAAAGTCCCAGTCTTATTAATCTCTCCTCATATGGAAGCTGTTCTATACCCCTAAGCATTTTTGTTGCCCTTTTCTGAACCTTTTCCAATTCCAGAACATCTTTTTCGAGATGGGGCAACCGCATCTGCATGCAGTATTCAAGGTGTGGACGTTTTTATATAGAGGCAATATGACATTTTCTGTCTTATTTTCTATCCCTTTCTTGATGACTCCCAACATTCTGTTCGCTGTTTTGACTCCCACTGCACACTGAGTGGATGATTTCAGAGAACTATCCACATGACTCCTAGATCTTTTTCTTGAGTGGTAACAGCTAATTTAGACCCCATCATTGTATATGTATATTTAGTATTATGTTTTCCAATGTGCATTACTTTCCATTTATCATTAAATTTCATCTGCCATTTTGTTGCCCAGTCACCCAGTTTTGTGAGATCCTTTTGTAGTGCATCGCAGTCTGCCTGGGACTTAAATATCTGAAGTAGTTTTGTATCATCTGCAAATTTTGCCACCTCACTGTTTACCCCTTTTCCCAGATTGTTTATGAATATCTTAAATAGGACTGGGTTCAGTACAGATCCCTGGGGGACACCACTATTTACTTCTCTCCATTCTGAAAACTGACCGTTTATTCTTACCCTTTGTTTCCTTTTTTTTAAACCAGTTACCAATCCATGAGAGAACTTTCCCTCTTATCCCATGATTGCTTATTTTGCTTAAGAGCCTTTGGTGAGGGACCTTGTCAAAGGCTTTCTGAAAACCTAAATACACTATATCCACTGGAGCAGAGAGTCCTGTGGCATCTTATAGACTTATAGACATATTGGAGCATGAGCTTTTGTGGGTGAATACCCACTTCGTCGGACTCTGCTGCTTTTACAGATCCAGACTAACATGGCTACCCCTCTGATATATATCCACTGGATCTCCTTTCTCCCCAATCTTGTTGACCCCCTCAAATAATTCTAGTAGATTAGTGAGGCATGTTGACTATTTCCCAACAAATTATGTTCATTTGTGTGTCTGACAATTTTGTTCTTTACTATAGTTTCAACCAATTTGCCCAGTACTGAAGTAAGGCTTATTGGCCTGCAGTTGCCAGGGTCACCTCTGGAGCCCTTTTTAGAAACTGGCATCACATTAGCTATCCTCCAGTCATTTGGTACAGAAGCTGATTTAAATGATAGGTTACAGACTACAGTAAGTAGTCCTGCAATTTCACATTCGAGTTCCTTCAGAACCCTTAGGTGAATACCATCAGGTCCTGGAGACTTATTACTGTTTAGTTTATCAATTTGTTCCAAAACCACCTCTAACAACATCTCAATTTGGGACACCCCAAGAACCAGACATCTACCCTGCAGCTCTCCTGGGGTATGGGGGAGAGGAAGGGGGAGTTTGCTCTGTTCTTCCCCTTTCCCTATTACAAAAAATAAGAGGAATTCTCCTTGGCCTTGATTAGCAGTGATCTAGATGATTGCTGGGAGTCAGTTTTCAGAACAAAAAGGGTGCAGGTGAGTGAGACAAGGCACTCTCCCAAGGGGTCATAATTTTTCAGCACCCAGAATCAATGAGACCCTTAGGGACTGAGTCCAGCCTAACCTAATAGAAATGTAATAGATGGACTGTGCTGGTTTGTCCATTTATCTGTCCAGCACAGCAAGCTTAGGTCACCTTATATTAAAACCATATGAGCAGAGCTTAGAGCAAGGGTCTCCAACGCAGCGCCCGCGGGGGCATCTTAATGTGCCCGTGTCCTGGCCCCTGGGAGAGCACCCGCCGAAATGCCGCCGAATTTCAGCAGCATTTCGGCGGGGATGCCTCTCGATGACGACCTTGTCACCAGCAAGTGATGTCATCGAGAGGCGTCGCCCCCGAAATTCAGGAGTGACGCCTCTCGATGACGCAATTGTCAACGGCAAGCAGTGTCGAGAGGCATCGCCCCCAAATTTCGGGGGCGATGCCGCTCGATGACGCTACTTTCTGTCGATAGATGACATCGAGAGGCGTCGCCCTCGAATTTCGGCGGCGACGCCTCTCAATGTTGTCACTTGTCAACGGCAAGCAGCGTCATCGAGAGGCATCGCTGCCAAAATGCCACCAAAATTCCGCCGAAATTCGGCAGTATTTCGGTGGGTGCTCCACCGCCGCAGTGGTCCTTCCTCTGATGCCTGATGCAAATAGAAATGGTGGGCCCGCCGAAGCCCCTTCTCTAGCTACAGAGTGAAAGGAGCTCAAACCTGCAGATCCTGTTCATGTGCCCAGTTCTGGAGTCGAAGTTCCAGCAGTGTGTCATAGACGCCCTGGGGAGAGTCAGACTGCACCTCTGTCATGTGCTCCAGAAAAGCCTTCAGCTCCCGGGAGTTGTTTGCAAAGACTGGAATGAACTCCTCAGAGTTAGCCTTTAACACAAGCCAGAAACAAAGTCAGACACACTGTTCAATCCTAAGTGCATGTCTCTCCATGGCACTCAGCACCCCAAAGCACCCCATATTTCCTCATGGTGATGTAATTATTATATGGATTATTATATGTATTATATGGATATGCTGTGTGAACTATTCTTTTACAAGTCTTGATCTGCTAAACATTAATATCTTGTTGGATTGTATGTGCTATCATCATATGTGAAGTTATGAAATCTTGCTATGTGGGAGTTACTAAAGTACGATGTAAGGCTGGAAGCACCCACTGCTAGCCTTTCAGGTACAACAATGAAGAGGCTAGACAGTGCTAATAGCCCATCAACAAAGACAATAGCCATGGAAAAGGCTTGTCCACACCTGTGAATGCTTCAGCCAGCCTATGGATAATGGCTGCTATGCTATGCTGGGAGAGCAACACAGAGGTGCACAGACAATCAGGAAGTTTTTGGAAAGTGTTGGGGACAATTTCCTGGTGCAAGTGCCGGAGGAACCAACTAGAGGCAGAGCTTTTCTTGACCTGCTGCTCACAAACAGAGGAGAATAAGTAGGGGAGGCAAAAGTGGACGGGAACTTGGGAGGCACTGACCATGAGATGGCCAAGTTCAGAATCCTGACACAAGGAAGAAAGGAGAGCAGACGAATACAGAGCCTGGACCTCAGAAAAGCAGACTCTGACTTCCTTCGGGAACCGATGGGCAGGATCCCCTGGGAGAATAACATAAGGGGGAAGAAAGGAGTCCAGGAGAGCTGACTGTATTTGAAAGAATCCTTATTGAGGCTGCAGGAACAAACCATCCCGACATGTAGAAAGAATAGTTAATATGGCAGGTGACCAATGTGGCTTAACAGTGAAATCCAGGAACAGTCATGGATTCACCAAGGGCAAGTCATGCCTGACTAACCTAATTGCCTTCTATGACAAGATAACTGGCTCTGTGGATGAGGGGAAAGCAGTGGATGTGTTATTCCTTGACTTTAGCGAAGCTTTTCGGGATACGGCCTCCCACAGAATTCTTTCCAACAAGTTAAAGAATTATGGGCTGAATTAATGGACTGTAAGGTTGATAGAAGGCTGGCTAGATCGTCGGGCTCAATGGATAGTGATCAATGGTTCCATATCTAGTTGGCAGCTGGTATGAAGTGGAGTGCCCCAAGGGTCAATCCTGGGGCTGGTTTGTTCAATATCTTCATTAATGATCTGGAGGATGGCGTGGACTGCACCCTCAGCAAGTTTGCAGATGACACTAAACTGGGAGGAGTGGTAGATACGCTGGAGGGTAAGAATAGGATACAGAGGGACCTAGACAAATTAGAGGATTGGGCCAAAAGAAATCAGATGAGGTTCAACAAGGACAAGCGCAGAGTCCTGCACTTAGGACGGAAGAAGAAAGAAATTCCATGCACTGCTACAGACTAGGGACCGAATGGCTAGGCAACAGTTTTGCAGAAAAGGACCTAGGGGTTACAGTGGACGAGAAGCTGGACACAAGTTGACAATGCGCCCTTGTTGCCAAGAAGGCTAACGGCATTTTGAGCCGTATAAGTAGGGGCATTGCCAGCAGATCGAGGGACGTGATCATTCCCCTCTGTTCGACACTGGTGAGGCCTCACCTGGAGTTGTGTGTCCAGTTTTGGGTCCCACACTACAAGAAGGATGTGGACAAATTGCAAAGAGTCCAGCAGAGGGCAACAAAAATTATTAGGGGGCTGGAGCACATGACTTATGAGGAGAGTCCAAGACAACTGGGATTGTTTAGTCTACAGAAGAGAAGAATGGGTTGGGGGGGATTTGATAGCTGCTTTCAACTACCTGAGAGAGGGTTTCAAAGAGAATGGATCTAGACTGTTCTCAGTGGTACCAGATGACAGAACAAGGAGTAACAGTCTCAAGTTGCAATGGGGGAGGTTTAGGTTGGATATTAGGAATAACATTTTTCCTACAGGGTGGTGAAGCACTGGAATGGGTTACCTAGGGAGGTGGTGGAATCTCCTTCCTTGGAGGTTTTTAAGGTCAGGCTTGACAAAGCCCTGGCTGGGATGATTTAGTTGGGGATTGATCCTGCTTTGAGCAGAGGGTTGGACTAGATGACCTCCTGAGGTCCCTTCCAACCCTGATAGTCTATGATTCTGTGACTCAGCAGGAGAATGCAAGGGCTGGTGATCAGATCACATGATACTGAACTCCATTTTGGTACTTGAATTTCCCTCCAAACTGAGCTGGGAACTTAGCTTGGAACAAAGGGGTTCCCACCACATGGAAAAAACTATATAAGGGGGAAGTGACATCACCATCGAACCTCACTCCACACACAAGAGAACACCTGGAAACACCTGAGAAATGAAGACGGAACTGGGGGAAGCGTTGGTTCCAGACTAAAGGGATTTCTAGCCTGTGTATGGAAACATGGTGAACTGCTTGTACAGTCGAACTGGGTGAGACACTATTTGATTCAAATCCTATCTAGTATATTAGGCTTAGATTGCTTTTTTTTTATTTGCTAGGTAATCTGCCTTGATCTGTTTGTTATCACTTATAATCACTTAAAATCTATCTTTCTGTAGTTAATAAACTTGTTTTGTTTTATGTTTTATCTTAACCAGTATGTTTTTGAGTGAAGTGTTTGGGAAAATCTCAGTTCAGCTAACAAAGGCTTGGGGCATATCTTCCCCACATCGAGGGGGAAGCAGACTAATTTAAAGAGCTTGCACTGTACAGATCCCTGTGAAGTGCAGCCGGTATACTTCTAGGTTTATACTCCAGTAGGGGTGCAAGGCTGGGCAACTGAGAAATTGGCTGGTGCCTCCATTGTGGGTCCATGACTGGCTTTGGTAAAGCACTCAGGTATGTTGCGCCACCTGCTGTGATGTTGGGTGATAACAGGCCTCAGATGGGGCTGGCTGGGTGTTATCAGCAAAAGCAGTGTGGGAAGCCAACTCAGCTGAACGGTTTGGGGGCACAGCAGGTCCAAAGGCTTCCAGGCATCACCTTGGGGGTACACTCCCCACGTAGTCTAAGTAGAATCTCTTTCAACAAACAGCAGATCCAAACACTGGAAATTCAAACTTGTGCCTTTTAGATCGAGGGAAACTCCCTTTCGGGTGATCTTGGTGGAATTAGAGCAGCTCAGTGCAAAACAATGATTCTTTAGAATTTCCCAGGTGTCTATTGCTATTAAATATTTTATCACAGATAAAGGTCCCAATAAGGGGTAGGGCACCATTGTGGTCAGCGCTGTACAAACACATAAGATGATGCAGTCTCTGCCCCAAACACCTTACAATCTAAACAGACAAGGCAAACAGTGATGGTCAGACAAACAAACAGGGCATCAAAATCACAAATCTTAGGTTCTTTTAAATAAAACCTCTCCCCAACTCAGCCCCTCCCCCATCCCCTACATGTTCCCCTATTACTGACCCAGTGGGCCCTTCTCCCATCCTTCCTATCACTCAGAAGCATTTCACTTTATTATTATTCTGTCTGGTTACATTTTATAGCTACTATTTTTGCTTATTCAATGCCCGTTGTCTCACTTTCCTTTCCACCCCAATCAGCACCCAACCTCCACACCACTCTCTTGCACTTTCAAAGTTCAGTTCACAATTCTGCTGATGTCAGAGGACACAAAAGGGACTCAGGACTCTGAAGGAGAGTGCTCCCTTGCCCTGCTGCCAATTCTCCCCAATTCCTTCAGAGAAGCAGAGGCCTTGTGAGACATCTCTAAGGGGGGAAGCTGACGGGCCTTCCCAACATTTATAGAGAACAGAAGCCACACGGACCCTTGTGTCCCATTGACTAGGATGCAGTGGTGGGGAACTAGAGGGTGCTGATGGGACCTACAGGTCCAAGCAATCCAATTTCCCTGCTCCAAAGCCTCTGCCAACACATCACCCCTTAGGGTGGTGATGGGAGGCTGGGCTCTGCTCATATGTTCCAGTGCTGAGGTTTGGGAAGACAGGGGGAAGAACTAGTGAAGAAAGTTGCCTAGTGCTTAAAGCAGAGCCTTGGGAGCTACTGCTCCTCTGTTCTAGTCACAGCTCTGCCACTGATTGTGCAATCTTGGGCTGGTCACTTCACCATTGCCTCTGTTTACCCAGAGAGGAGAGGAGAGATCATTCTGGGACCAGACCCGAGGTCTCCAGCTTCTTGTTCACTTAAGAAGCAATATACAGGTAGCGGTAGTAAAGAGCCCCCCCTCTCCCATGATCCAAAGGTGTCAGTATTTTTCCAACGCAATGCATGAGTCTTCAGACCTACCCAATACCATAGGGTTACCCCCCCGGTCTGTTAAGTCTTCAATAGCAATGGAACAAAGCACTAGGATTCTTACAGCATCTGTGACCCCACTTCTCCACAGGAAACATCCTTTTGCTCCAACACTTTCAAGTCATATTTGTCAGCTATGAAATCATCACATTGGCTACATCTCCTCACTCAACCTCTCAAGGGAACACTGATTCAGTTACTCAAATGTTACCTTTTTCCCCTCCAGCATCCCAGAGCATTCACGGTCTCCTGTTGGCCGGTAGTCCGTGCACAGGATCTTCAGCAGTTCCGTGGTCTCATTGGGGACATGGTGCATCAGGATTTTGCCATACCGCTTCATGTTACTTTCTGCCTGGTCAAAAGGCAGCTTGCCAATGTACTGCAAGGCCTCCTGGTAATTCTGCAAGGGAGAGCTGGTGAGAGTCACATGGTACCACCTTCTGTAGTTTAGATACAAAATACAAAGCCCTCTCTGCACAATACCCAACATTCAGGGAAACAATGCAGTATTTTATTTAAAACCAACCAACAAACAAAAAAAGGTATCCCAAATGATAAGTTTGCCCACCAATAAAATGCAACCATCTGCGGGGTGAGATGGTAGCAGCCAGATGGACAACTGCCACTGATCCAGGACAAAACAGCTATTCCAGTAGCAGCACCTGAAGCAAGAGCACATTTAAGCCCTGCGTAATTACTTATATGCCTCAGAGGCAAGTCTGACTAGTGCACAATGCTAGCGGTTGTTCGTACTGCTAGCACAACTGTGCCCTGAGCAGCTTAGACTCCCATGCTGCATGGAGGAGCATTCCTGACAAAGAGAGGCTTTCATACCATATAGGGATCAAACAGAAATGGTTAAGGGTATCTTCTCACCTTGATGTCCTCCAGCTGGATTTTGAGGAACCATTCATGGTGTGCATGCTTCTCTGCCAGGTATACAGCATGGGAAAAGTAACCTGCTTGACGGAGTACCTTGATTGCTGTCTCCACATCAAAGTGGACCTCACTCTCACTGGTCTGCAAGGAGGAAATGATGGGGGATTACTGGGGGAGAGGGAGAGAGATAGGCCTGATATGGATTTGCAGACATCTGGCCTATCAGCAAGAGCCCTCTAGGCTGTTGGCAGAGACAGACCAGTTTCCATGCATGAGGACCCAAACAGCGTCTGTTAAATTCCTCTCATGCAAGACAAGCATTGCATGTGCAGATGGCCATTGTTCTAGTTAGAATTCTAAGATTTAATCACACTAGGAAAACAATCAATCTTCCATGCTCAAAGCTTAAGACGGCAAATCAAAAGAATGCTGCAGTGGTTCTGGAAGCTTAGAGATATGTCAATGAGGATGTTAAGGACTAATCCAGCAGTCCTTATGCGTGCCAAGCTACTACTGGAATCAGTCTACCATGTTGCTATTACCCTTTTTCTAATCACTGTACTAACCTGATAGTTTTGCATAAATACTTTTACCTTCCCCCATTACCTTGATGAACTCCTCCAGTTTGGAGCTGTCTTTGAGTTTGGTGTAGCAGTTTAGCAGCAGGGTGGTGTGGTCTGCGTTGGCAAGGGACTGTAGGTGCAGTGTCTGCAAGTACGCAGTCAGGTTGTGTATACGCTGAGCATCTAAGAACTTCCGGATCACATAAGATGGCTCTAGCTTCCCAATGGTTCTTGAGAGAAAAGTGACATGAAGTCTCTACTTTCAATAAGCCAGAGATAAAAGAATTGACAGCACAGCAATAAAGCTCTGGACACCAACAGGAACCCACCCATTAGGGTCCCAGCTATGTTTCAGAAATGATGACGGGTCAGACCATGATACCATCCATCCTCACATGTAGTGGAGCAAACTTAATACTCTGCCCCAGAGGTCTTGGGCTAAGGTTGGGGTGGAAACACATGTCGATTTAACATCTTATTTTAAGGGGAAGGTGTGGTTTTGACACACAACTGAGTTAAGACCACCTCAAAAAGAGTTTAAAAACAAGGTTTCCTGAGCCCTATAGTCAGAGCTCTTCTCCTCACTTCAACATCTTAGCAACTATTATCCTGCTATTACACTGTTGTGATCACAACTCTACAGTAAAATTTATGTCAACATTACATAAATCCCAAGAATCCCAGAAACAGAAATACTGGTTCTAAATAAGACAGATAGTTCTTGCTTAGAGCTGTCTCTTACTAATACCCCACTTTATGAAACTTTAAAAGGCCACTTGTCAAGTTCTTTTAGGCCCAAAACGGTAGGTTTTGTTAAAGGTGTATATACCCTGGTATAAAGAAAAGTATGATGTGTTTTGGGTTTTTTGTTTTTGTTTTTTTTTAATATTTCACTGAATGTAGTTTTATTTTTTTAAACATTCCCCAGGTGTTACATACGAATTACCAGATGGATCAGATCTGTGATTCATCTAGTCCAATATCCTGCCTATGGCAATGGATGGCACCAAATACTTCAGAGGAAGGTGCAAGAAACCTCACAGTAAGAAGATTTGGGATAATCTGTCCCCACATGAAGACCTCATCCTAATCCCAAAAAATCAGATTGGCTACTTGAAACAATTTTTGTCTGCATTAACTATTGTATCACTAAAGCCTGGTCTACACTACAAACTTAGGTCAAAGGAAACCATCTATTAATATATGTCTCTACAATACTGAGTCCTTTCCGCTGACCTAAATTGCTTGTAAAGTCGACTTCTTTACTCCACCTCTGCGAGAGACGGAGCACTTGATTCAACATCCGCGGATCAACAGGGGCTAGTGTAGACACTGCGTTGTGTAATTTAAATGAATTGGCCTCCAGGAGGTGTCCCACAGTGTTCTGCTGTGACCGCTCTGGAGAGCGCTTTCAACTCCACTGCATGGCAACCAGATACACAGGAAACAGCCCCTTCCCTGCTAAAGCCCCAGGAACTTTTGAATTTTCATTTCCTGTTTGATTGGTGTGGAGAGCTCACCAGCACAGCTGATCATGGAGACTCAATGCCACAAACGAGCTTCAGCACGGAGTACACATGGGGTGGTGAATCTTATTGCTGTGTGGAGAGAATAGTGTGTAGGCACAGATTCGATTCAGCAGAAGAAACGCTGACATCTATGCCAAGATCACGTGGGTAATGTGGGAGAAGGGCTACACCAGGGATACACAGCAGTGCTGCGTGAAAATAAAGAAGCTTCTGCAAGCGTACCAGAAGACAAGGGAGGTGAATAGTCGTTCTCGTTCTGTCCCACAAACTTGCCGCTTTTATGAGGAGCTGCAAGCGATTCTCAATGGCAACCCTACCACTACCCCAAAATGGAGTATGGATACCTCCCAGGAGTCCTGAGCCACCTCGGGCAACAACAAGGAGGACATTCTTGACGATGAAGCTGAGGAGGAGGAGAAAGGGAGCCAGACAAGCAGAGGATCCATTCTTTCCAACAACCAAGAACTGTCTTTAACAAGCAAGCCCAAAGGGAACAGGTGACTGCTGAGCAGGATACCGGAATGGCACCTCTGGTGACTACACATTTCCAATCAAACTGTAGGGTTTACGTGTTAGTATTTTGTTTAATCTGAACAAAATAGGAGGTGTAGTAGGTATCGGTGGCCACCCCAGCTACGTGGAGAGTGCTCTCAGAAAAGAAGATCATTTATGTGCCAGGGATGGCCCGGAAATCCTCCTTGGAGATCTCTATGAAGCTTTCATGAGGTACTCTGCAATCCTTTGCAGGTTTCTGGGAAGGACTGCTTCATTGTTTCCACCACATTAGGACACTTTCCAGCACACTCCAGTATTAACTTTGCTGACATCATTGCAGTACACGGCATTGCAGCATAAGGACCAGGTCTGTACTCAGATACTTGCAGCATCTGATCCCTTGCTGGCTCTGTTCCCCTCAAGAGATGCATAGGGTCTCCTAGAGGAAATGGAGGAAGTTTTCAATGCAAGCCCTTGAACCACAAACAATACAACAAGTAATCTGCCTCCCTTTGGTGGAATCTGGGTCACACAATCACGCTTCCCTAAAGTGCCGTGGCTGTGGTTGGAAGGGATTACAGTTGATGGGTGGGGGGCGGCTTCCTGTGTGTTTCCCTCCCCTGAAACCTAGTGCCGCCTTTGTAAAAAAACAAACTATTTGGGGAGCTTTACACTGGTGCCCGTCCTCAAGCACCATCCAGGTTGCTAGGGGAAAGGGGGCATTTCTCAAGTGTCCAATTGTGCTCCCAATGATGTCTTCACAAAAGCAGCAGCACAAAACCTGTCGCCCATGCCTTGTGGCCTTACTCATCTTGGCTGGAGCAGCAAAACAACTCTTGCAAGAGCTAGCGGTTGTGATTACATTGTGGTGTGCCGTGAAGTGTATCGAGGGGTGTGTTTTTTTTAATATTAATAATCAACCATGCACCAGAAACAATGTATGCCCTTGTCAATGGTACCCTTGTGCTTTGAATTCCTTGCAGTTGAAATCTTGTTCGTTAGCATATCTTCCACACTGGGACAAAGACATTCCCAGATTAGAAGGTGGAAAAAGAAGACTTGGGAGGACATGTTCAAGGAGTTAACGCATGCCTCACAGACAGCTGAGACAGAGAATGGAGGATTTCACTCTCCAAGAACCTGGACATGGACAGGGAGGACAGGAGAGCATGAATGGAACAAGAGCGTGCCATGCAGGATGAGATGCTGCAGATTATGAAGGAGCAATCAGACATGTTGAGGCATCTGGCTGAGCTTCAGGAAAGGCTGCTGGATGCCAGACTCCCTCTGCAGTCTGTGCAGAAGTGCCTGCCATCATCGCCTAGTTCTCAATCCTCCTCCTCAAAATGTCCTATGAGGCAAGGGGGAGGTGGAGGAAAGAGTCTGTATCCCTTGCACTCAACACCAGGATAGATACAAGGAACAGAAGGCGTCCATTCCCAAACCTTTGATTGTTATTGCAGTGCATCTGTAAGCAAGCTTTCCTTGTTTCTCCCCTCACAGTATTATCAGCCCTTTTGCCTTTGATTATCTTACTTTTCTTTGCTGTCTCTGAGTTCGTGTGCGTAATAAAGCAAAACAGATTGAGAAAACAAGGCTCTTTATTCATTCCACAAATGGTGGTTGGTGAGGGTGAAGCAGACAGGGGAGAAAATGCAATGGAGGGAATAGTTTGGTAAGGAACAGCACAGATAAGCGTCACATTACTCTGGCTCATAGCTGAAACTGGTTGTCTAGGTCTCACAGAGATGCAAAGCACCTTGATGGGCTCTTCTTATTGCCCTGGTATCTGGTTGCTCAATATTGGCTGCTAAGTGATCTGCCTCAACCCCCCTATCCTGGGGTAAACTTTTCTTCCTTTATTTTACAGATATTACAGAGCATACAGCAGGCAGTGATAACAATTGGGATATTGCTTTCACTGAGGTCTAACCCAGTAAGCAAACAGCGCTAGCAACCTTTTAAATGTCCAAAGGCACATTCCGCCACCATTCTGTACTTGCTCGGCCTATGGTTGAACCAGTCCTTACTGCTATCCAGGTGGCCACTGTACTGCTTCATGAGCCATGGGAGCAAGGCGTAGGCTGGGTCTCCCAAGATCGTGATTGGCATGTCAACATCATCAATGGTTATTTTGCGGTCTGGAAAGGAAGTCCCTGCCTGCAGCTTTCTGAACAGACCTGTGTTCCTAAATATGTGCGCGTCATGCACCTTTCCCAACCATCCCATGTTAATGTCGCTGAAACAGCCCCTGTGATCCACGAGCGCTTGGAACACCACCGAAGTATCCCTTTCAGTTTATGTACTCTTTGGCAAGGTTGTCTGGTGCCAAGATAGGGATATGCATGCCATCTATCGCCCCACCGCAGTTAGGGAACCCCGTCCTGGCAAAACCATCCATTATGTCCTGCACGTTGCACAGTCACTACCCTTCTTAGCAGAAGTCTGTTAATGGCCCTGCAAACTTGGATCACGATAGATCCCACAGTAGATTTATCCACTCCAAATTGATGCCTCACTGACCGGTAGCAGTCTGGCGTCGTAAGCTTCCACAGAGCGATCGCCATTCACTTCTCCACTGTCAGAGCAGCTCTCATTTTAGTATTGCTGCGCTTCAGGACTGGGGAAATCTCTGCACACAGTTCCTGGAAAGTGGCCTTGCACATTCAAAAGTTCTACAGTCACTACTTGTGATCCCATAGCGGCACAACAATCCAGTCACAGTGATCACTGCTTGTTTCCCAGAACCAGAAACAGCACTCAACTGTGTTCAGCTGATGTGACTGTCGCCAGCAACTGTGAATTGTTTCATTCTATGGCTTTCAGCAGGGCTGCCTGCATGACATCACATTGTTCTATGCAGCGACTCCTGTACTGTAAAGACGCAAGGTGTTTGTAATGCTCACAACAAGAGCGTACAGCTGAGCAGGGTCCATGTTTATCGTGATATAGTGTCTGTGCAGCTAACCCAGGCTTTCAAAGAAAGGTGTGAAAAAGGCTTGATTTGTTTGCCACTGATTTCAGGGAGGGTGGTAAGTGCATCATGGGAGGCTAACACCATGTTCCCATAACCATCTACACCAATATTTTGGTTCCATTAGGCATTACAAACCCTACCCAAAATTCCATTTGGCTACATGCACTGTGGTATAGCTACCCACAACACAGTGCTCCGTGTGTCGATGCAAGCACTGCTAGTGAGGATGCACTCCACCAACACAATGAGTGTGCTGTGGATACACCAGATCAACTGGCTTGAATCAGAGGCTAGATGTCGACTTCAATAAAGTTGACTTAACTTTGTAGTGTAGACATAACCTAAGAGACAAAGTAATAACTTTTATTGGACCAACTTCCATTGGTGAAAAAGGACAAACTTTCAAGCTACATAGACCTGAAAAAGAGCTCTGTATAGCTCGAAAGCTTGTCTCTTTTACCAACAGAAGTGGTCTAATAAAAGATATTACCTCACGGACAATTCACAGAGGATAGGTTCATCAATGGGTAATAGCCAGGATGGGCAGGAATGGTGTCCTTAGCCTCTGTTTCCCAGAAGCTGGGAATGAGCAACAGGGGACGGATCACTTGATGATTCCTGTCCTGTTCATTCCCTCTGGGGCACCTGGCACGGGCCACTGTCAGAAGACAGGATACTGGGCTAGATGGACCTTTTGATCTGACCCAGTAAGGCCATTCTTATGTTCTCACCCACCTTCTCTCTCTCTAATATCCTGGGACCAACGCGGCTACCACAACTCTGCAAACAACATATTATATCTCTGGATATTCTTGTTATCCATAATGAATGTCCAGTCCCTCTTTGAATCTTGCTAAATTCTTGACCTCAATGACATCCTGTGACAATACATTCCATAGTCTCAATGTGCATTTTCTGAAAAAGTATTTTCTTCTATCAAGTTTTGAACCTGTCACCTTTCAATCTCACCAAACGTTCTTTTGTTTCTCGTACTACAAGACAGAGAGAACAGAAGTTCTTGAACTACTTTCTCTGGGGCATTCACTATTTTATATACTTATATGACATCACCTCCTGTTTATCTCCTTTCTAAGGTAACAATCCCAATCTTTTCATTTTTAACAGGAGAAGTTTTCCATACCCGACTACTGTTATCCTTTCGTAAACTCCCCCTAATTCTGTAATATCCTTTTTGAAACGGGATAACCAGTACTGCCCACAGAATTCAAAATAAAGACAAACCACTGTTTATATAATGACATCATAATATTTTGTGTTTAATCTCAATCCTGTTCCTTATGCATCCTAACACCTTGTCACTTGATACACAGCTATGGTAAAAAAAAAAGCAGAGTTTTTCATTGAGCCGTACATAGTGATGCTCACGTTCCTTTCCCAATGTGATGCTATTAATTTAGAACACTGTAAGGCTGATTGACAGACCCTTTCTTACCACTACAATGCAATACATTAGGTTTGACTTGTGTTTGTTACCCAGGGACTAGCTAAATCAGTGTTTCTCAAACTGGGTTCGCTGCTTGTGTAGGGAAAACCCCTGGCGGGCCAGCTCAGTTTGTTTACCCGCTCCATCCGCAGGTCCGGCCGATCGCGGATCCCACTGGCTCACTGCTCTAGGCCAATGGGAGCTGCTGGAAGTGGTGCAAGCCGATGGACTTACTGGCTGTCACTTCCAGCAGCCCCCATTGGCCTGCAGTGGTGAACTGCGGCCAGTGGGAGCTGCGATTGGCTGGTCCTGCGGATGGGACAGGTAAACCAACCAGCCCGGCCTGCCAGGGGCTTTCCCTACACAAGCGGAGACCTCAGTTTGAGAAACACTGAGGTAAATGCAAAGCCTCAGCAGCCCCTGTATACTTTCATTATATTCCCCTGGCTTTTCATGGCCCCTTCCTACCGTATATACTGCTGAATGGCTCCATCATGGTTCCCTTTGTTGTACAGATGATCTCCATATTGCCTGAAAATCTCTGATAAGCCATCGCTGTCCAAGTGGTGACTCTTGGCCAGGTTAATAGCCATTTCAAACAGGTTCTTTTTGAACAGCATCTGTGGAATGTGAAGAGAAGATAGCAATATGAGGGCAAGAGCTTCTCTCTCCTTCTTAACGCAGAGGTCAGGCAATTTCCTGGCCCTGAATCCCAAAGGAAACCAAGACACACCACAAACTTGTAATTTTCCCCTCAAACCAGAGCAATTTGGGCTTCTCACTGCCATAAAACAGAGATGAAGGCAGCAGAGATAGAAGACAGGGACAGAGCCTTGAAGGTGGGGTGGATGAAGAGAATAAACTCTTTATGGGGTATGAGAGAGAGGAAACTGCAGTGCAGAGATCTAAGAACGTAGGGGACTTAATCAATAAGATCATATTATACGTAATGGACAGATCAGATTGTGTGTACTGCAAAGAAGCAACATATTGACTAACATGTATCCACCTCCCAACTCCTGTCCTGACTCCTTGAGGCTCCCCCACATCAGGTCACAAGTATGCATCCTTTAATAGGCAGCAGGTTTAAGACAAACATATGGAAGTATTTTATCACACACCACATGGTCAACCTGTGGAACTCATTGCAAGGGGATGTTTTGAGGGCCAAAGCTACAATTGGGTTCAAACAGGAATTAGATCAATTTATGGATAGGATAGGTCTACTGATGAATATTGGTCAGGGATACCTGCAACCCCATAGTCTAGGTGTCCCTAAACCTCTGACAGTCAGAAGTTGGGACTGGATGACAGGGGATGAATCGCTCAGTAATTGCCCTATTCTGTCATTCCCTCTGAAGCATCTACCACCATCAGAAGACAGGATAATTCACCGGATGAACCACTGGTCTCACCCAGTATGGCCACTCTTACGTTTAACCACAATAACCATCTCTGTCCCTATACTTCCTTTCCCTACACCACATATGGGCCTCTCCTCAGCCCCGCAAGCCTCACAAACCGGAAAGGTTAAATCTCTGGAAGGAGATGTCAAATTCATTCTTTGGCAAACGCCAAATTTAATTTTTCATTACAGTTCACAGGTCAAACACCACATTCAGGACAACACGCTCCCCTCGATGCACAGACCTTCCATGGAGATCAATGGCAGGTTACCACAGAAATCAGTAGTAGAATCTGGCTTTTACGTAACAACACAACTTTCAGTAATTATTTGTTCAGTCCCTTATTGTCACATTCAGACTCATGCAACAGGGAAATCTGCTCCCCTTCAGCTACACCCTTATTTCCGCCCTTTGTTTCCCTTCCCGCCTTATCTTCCTTTCTCTGTTTCCATCCCTCAACCCGATCTTCAGGTATTTCCTCCTCTCTTCCCTCTGCCTTTCTTTTTTAGCAGCAGTCCCCACCTCCTTGGGTTTCATTCTCATCTCCTTCCCCATACCACTCACTAACTGGTCATCAATTACATAATTAATGCTTACCGGGAGGCTTACATTCAAGAATCATAATAAGGGTTAAAAATTAACACTCCATTGACATTAATGAGAGAGTTCACATCTCTCAAAGCTATTGTGTCTCAGACTGTCTGCAGATTCAGGAAGATTATAAACTGATGCATTCTTTTTGGTTCATATTTTAGAAGCTTCCTTCACAGCCACAAGGACTAGAAACTTTTTTTTTTTTTAATACAATCTTAGATTTATTTTCAGATGTGGCAAATTCTAACACAGCGAACAAGGTTTTTGACCCCACTGCTATAGACAGCGACATATTTAACCTGCTACACACCTCACCAGATAAATGTCATAAGTGCCCACAAGGCTATTTGTTTCTTCCACTAAATGCTGTCCAAAGACCTATACAGCTTTGCATAAGATATTAAGGGCATGGCTACACTTGCGAGTCAGAGCGCATTAAAGCAGCCCTGGACGCCCTAACTCACAACCTGTCCACATTGGCAACACGCTTAGAGCGCCTGCACTCTGCAGCTGGAGCACTCCTGGTAATTCACCTCCACTAGAAGCACAACACTTGGTAAGCCTCGGCTGAAACGTCCCAGCATCAGTGTGAACAAGGTGTTGCATTACTAACATGCTCTCAGCCCCCCAAAACCCCACTCTCTCCCCCTCAAAATACACACAACACACTCTGTCACACTCCACTCCACCCCACCCCACCATTTGAAAAGCACATTGCAGCCACTTGCATGCTGCGATAGCTACCACAATGCACTGCTCTCTGTGGCCGTTGTAAGAGCTGCTAATGTGGCCACACCTGTGCGCTTGAATCTGACAGTGTGGACACACTGCAGCGCTTTCCCTACTGCACTCTCCGAAGGCTGGTTTAACTCACAGCGCTCTACATCTGCAAGTGTAGCCATGCCTTAAGTTGTCTGCGATGCCTTGGTTGTGCAAAGCTGCTGTTAGCTCATCTGCTATATAACTCACTCACACACAAGGTCAGGGAAGTCACATCTCCTATTGGTCTGTCACCCACCTTGTCTCTCCAATATCCTGGGAGCAATAAGGCAACAATGTACTGCCAACATATAACTCAGTTGCCAAAGTGCTGGCTTCTCAACCTCTAATCCGTGGAGCTTTTACAATTCTGAAGCCATAAAACACAAATTAAGGTGGTGGCTTGCCTCAAGTTTGGTCTGAGTATCCTTCTCCTGAAGCGCATGGATCTTCCCATCTCTAGTCAGCACGTAGAGAGACCCCCACTCTGCTAAGACATCCACCACGTCATCGAAGACCGAGCTGTACGCAATGAACTTGTTACACAGGTCATAGACATTCAAGATTTGCTTGTCGGAGTTCTGTGTATCGCTCCCAGCAAACTCTGATCTGGATACCAGAAGAAAGGGGAAGAGATTAACACACGTGCCCCTGGATTTCTGAATCACATTCTAAACAGCGTCTCCTCAACACACTTAGAGCCGGGATACAAACCTTTGAACAACCATGTGAGTATATCGCACGTTAGTCCATATACTAGATGGGAGAAATCATATCTGAGTTATAAAAGAGTGGCGACAGATCCCACTGGATCTGGATGGTGGTGCATGGCACTATCCCAGGAGCAATGACTGGATTCTGTAGATTCAGCTGAATTCATAACAGCCTTTGCTGGGGCTCTAATACCAATCACATCCCACAATAATGTCAGTCAACACCTGGGATGATTCTCGGGTGCCCAGCACTGAAAGTCACCTTGTTATCCACCCTGCCTCCGGATAGAGAGAGACTTGCTGCTGCTTAACTGGGTGTCGGCTCCCTGACACTTCCAGCCTGTTAGCTCCCAAACCATCTCCTCTGGGCTATGTCACCCCTCACTTTGCCTTGCAGATGAACGACAGGTGCACACCAGTCCCCAAACCCCTTTGAAGCATTCCCCCGTAGTGTCCAGCTCCTTAATCACCGAACACTCACAGTAATAAGAGGTTTGTTGTTCCTGAGATAACAGTGTATACACCATCTTGAATGATTCAACTCAGGAGCAGCATCTCGTACAACACCGAGTTAATACAGTGAAAACAATCATAAGTTCATCATCAAAGATCAAGATTTATGAGATAGCGAGCAAGGATATTGGAAACAGAAGGGTTACTTATCAAACAAAATCGTAACACCATTCCTAGAGACTAAGCTGAACTGTCTGACCTTCTGTCCAAATAAGATTATCTTACCCAAAGCCTTTTTGCAGTGTTTTCAACCAAACCTGGTTGAGATCCTATTTTCATGAACGTAATCGCACCACCCAATTACCTCCCTAGGCAACGGAACACAGGATGATTTCCTTGTCCCCAGATATAGTTTAGTGAACTGCTGAAGTGCATCCCTGGATAAGAGTCTTACTCCTCTGGTGTTCTTCTCTTCCTGTTAAATCTCAATTCTTCCTCTGCACTTAGCTCAGACTGGGGATTGTGAACGAGACAATACTCAATTTACATGTCAGACATACGGATAAATATCTTTGTTCTGGCAGGAAATCAGGACTTCACCTCTGCTGGGGATTGACACTTTGACACAAACTATCAGAACACATTTCCAGTGGATATACACATAACTCCTTACATAGCAGCCGTACCAACATTTACGACAATAATCATAACCATTTAAAAAAAACAGCTTTCTGAATGAATACTATGAAAGCAGCAGGCCTGTTAGGAGTTGCTGTCACAGACCAGTAAGCCCTCTGCCAGCTGAGAGCAATGGGGCTCGGTGTCACAATAGCCTTGCACAACAAAGCAGCAGGAGAGCTGCAAACTACAAAAACTGCACAGTGAATATATGTAAAATAGACTCATCTGCTTCCCGGAGTCTTACTTTGGGGAGCTCTTCCGGTCCTTGGAAACAATGATGAGGTATCCTCGATACCAGTGAACGAACAACTTCTGTCCCTCAAAGGCAAAGCAGGGGCCACGCTCATCTGGCTGGTACAGATACACACATTCGTTTCCTGCCACAATGAACTGGAGGTCCTGGGAGGGGTCGCTGAGCGTGGAGCACCGTAAACCGCAACCACGTGTGTCCAGCTCCAGACGAGGATAATCCTTCCCTGACAGCATATAGGACTGCCAATGAAATATGATTTTTCAGAGATTCTATCGAACCGCAGATTGGTGATAAATAACCAGGAGCTGTCACAATCAATGGGCCAGAGTCTGACCTCCATTACAGCTTTGTCAAGCCAATATCTTACCTGGATGTTCTCCGTGGTGACCACAAAAAGGTGGGTGATTTTCCCAGACTGGCGGAAGGCAAGGCCAGTGACCGGGTAATTGCCTTCGTGTAAGATCTGGGTCTTACTGTGTCGGTCTCGTGTGATGTCCCCTTTTGTAAGCACAACACTTCCATCTGCAAAGCCTGTTGAAGAAAAAGGACTAAACCGTTTATGTTTATGGCACTTTCCAAACACATACTAATGTTAAGTCCAAGACAGCTGCAGTCAGCTGGATCCTCCTTGTTGTTTCCCAGACAGATATGCATACTGGGGTGGTCCCATGGTCTTCTCACTTCACGGACCCAAATATCAAGCTTCCTTCCTGAGTAGGGCCTACTAGGACCTTTTCACGGCCATTTCCTGGCCCAGTGCAAAGCCTTACTGTTTGAGAAAGTTTAATCTCTGTTTCTTACACACACGCTTTCTTTATGGTTTATTTTCTCTCACTGCTCCTTTTTGTTTTGTTTTGCTTTGCTACAACAGATGCCTAACTCACTGGAATCAGTTTTGTGTAACAGTTGGTTTAAATCATAGCGTGCCACATGTACACAATAAGCACTATAAAAGTCAAGATTGTAAAATGGAAGGAAACCAGTTGGTCAAAAGTCACATTTTTAGGACAAGTCTTTGAACAACTTACTGATCCACAAGAAGACCTTCTCTCTTTTCTCATGACTACTTAGTTTGCATAAGAGCCTTTGGTGATGGACCTCGTCAAAGGCTTCCTGAAAGTCCTAGTACACTATATCCACGGGATCACCGTTGTCCAAGTGCTTGTTGACACCCTCAAAGAATCCGAGTAACTTGGTGAGGCATGACTTTCCTTTACAAAAAAGCTGTGTTAATTCTTCCCCCAACAAATCATGGTCATCTGCCCCTTGTGGGTTCCAGAACTAGCTGCTCCAAGAAGCAGTCACTCATGCTGTCACAAAATTTTATCTCAGCGTCATGCCGCAATGTGACATTTACCCAGTCATTAAAATGGCGCTTTCTGCTTCTGGAGCCTCTCTAACCAACATTATCATTTCAGAATTGCTGTCACCATCCTTGTCATGTGGTTGGTAACATATGCCTACTGCTATACTTTTTTTTAGTCAAGCATGCAATCAGGGCCATATTTCCAATTAGAGTAGACATGTGCCTAGGGGCACCAGTGTTCTAGGGTCGTTAAAAAGTTCATACATACATGGTTAAAAGTAGTTAGCGTAAGCTTATTTTAAAACTTATAAACAATCCAGTGATACAGTAGAACCTCAGAGTTACAGACACCTCGAGAATGGAGGCTGTCCATAACTCTGAAATGGTCACAATGCCGAACAAGACCTTACGGACTTCAGACACCGGAGGGACAGGGGGATTGGAACTGCAGCCATAGGTAGGGGGGGTCTGGGCTGTAGGGTATCAGGGCTTCTGATCCTTTGGAGCACTGGGGCTAGGACTTTAGGTCTGGGGGGAACGCTGAGACTCGGGGCTTCAGCCAGGCTTGTACAGCTCCGCTCCCAGTTTCAGCAGGGGAGGAGCATACTGGTGCTCGAGGCTTTAGCTATCATGGGAGTGCTGAGGCTGAAACCAGTGCTCCCCTTGTAGCTAAAGCCTCAAGCCCTCGCACCTCGCCCTCCGGGGCTGAAGCCACGAACAGAGCCGCAGGGCTGAAACCCTAAACCCCAACACCCACTCCGGGTCTAAAGCCCCGAGCCTGGTGCTCCCAATGGTCAGAAGCCTGGACCCTTCTAACTATTGAAGGAGAACTTTTAAAAAGATATGGATTGCAAGGATTTCATTAGCACATTTGCAAAGCAAAAGTCACGGAAGAAACATGTGCAGGAAAGTACACCTACCTGCTACCTATCTGATTGTTTTAATTACATATATTTTTTGTTATTGTATTCAATAAATATTTAAATTATCATTTATATTTGTTTTCATTTTTTACAAAAAACAAAGATCAGCTGTAGGCGGGGGGGGGGAGGAAGGGGCGGAGAGGAGGATAGTGGCAGCATTGAAGATGCCGTGCCTTGGGGCACGTAAGGTATAAATCCAGCCCTGCATGCAATTTCTATCCATAGAGTGTCTATGGTGCAGTTTGTTTCATTTCAGATTGGCACTTTATTTGACTATGGTTCCTTTAACATAGAATGCCACTCCCCGACCTGCGTGATCTTCTTTATTTCTCCTGTATATTTTATAGCGTAGTATTACCATATTGCAAAACCCATTCTGCTCTGCCTGAACAAAATCTAAATTACCCGAGTGTACTTTTTGGTTTTTTAAATGTTTTTAAACCCCCGTTAATTTAAATCAAAAATTGAAATATAGCTAAACAGATTATGTACCTAAATTTTAAACCACATTGGAAAAAAATACCCCCAACTATACATACAATATGATGGGGGCTAATTTAGCTACAACGAGTCAGGAAAAAGATCTTCCTGACGTGTGCCCAGAAGCCTCCTACTGCAAGACAAACCCAAGAGAGAAACCAACAGGACTCCACTGGCCATCACATACAGCCCCCAGCTAAAACCCCTCCAACGCATCATCAAGGATCTACAACCCATCCTGGACAATGATCCCACACTTTCACAGGCCTTGGGTGGCAGGCCAATCCTTGCCCACAGACAACCTGCCAACCTGAAACATATTCTCACCAGTAACTGCACACCACACCATAATAACTCTAGCTCAGGAACCAATCCATGCAACAAACCTCGATGCCAACTCTGCCCACATATCTACACCAGCGACACCATCACAGGACCTAACCAGATCAGCCACACCATCACTGGTTCATTCACCTGCACATCCACCAATGTAATATACGCCATCATATGCCAGCAATGCCCCTCTGCTATGTACATCGGCCAAACTGGACAGTCTCTACGGAAAAGGATAAATGGACACAAATCAGACATTAGGAATGGCAATATACAAAAACCTGTAGGAGAGCACTTCAACCTCCCTGGCCACACTATAGCAGACCTTAAGGTGGCCATCCTGCAGCAAAAAAACTTCAGGACCAGACTTCAAAGAGAAACTGCTGAGCTTCAGTTCATCTGCAAATTTGACACCATCAGCTCAGGATTGAACAAAGACTGTGAATGGCTTGCCAATTACAGAACCAGTTTCTCCTCTCTTGGTTTTCACACCTCAACTGCTAGAACAGGGCCTCATCCTCCCTGATTGAACTGACATCGTTATCTCTAGCTTGCTTGCTAGCACACATATATATACCTGCCCCTGGATATTTCCATTACATGCATCTGAGGAAGTGGGTATTCACCCACGAAAGCTCATGCTCCAAAACGTCTGTTAGTCTATAAGGTGCCACAGGATTCTTTGCTGCTTTTACAGATCCAGACTAACACGGCTACCCTCTGATACTTGAAAAAGATCTTGGCGTCATCGTGGATAGTTCTCTGAAGATGTCCACACAGTGCGCAGAGGCAGTCAAAGAAGCAAACAGGATATTAGGAATCATTAAAAAGGGGATAGAGAATAAGACTGAGAATATATTATTGCCCTTATATAAATCCATGATATGCCCACATCTCGAATACTGTGTATAGATGTGGTCTCCTCACCTCAAAAAATGATATTCTAGCACTAGAAAAGGTTCAGAAAAGGGCAACTTAAATGATTAGGGGTTTGGAGAGGGTGCCATACGAGGAAAGATTAAAGAGGCTAGGCCTCTTTACCTTGGAAAAGAGGAGACTAAGGCGGGATATGATAGAGGTATATAAAATCATGAGTGATGTGGAGAAAGTGGATAAGGAAAAGTTATTTACTTATTCCCATAATACAAGAACTAGGCGTCACCAAGTGAAATTAATAGGTAGCAGGTTTAAAACAAATAACAGCGCACAGTCAACTTGTGGAATTCCTTACCTGAGGAGGTTGTGAAGGCTGGAACTATAACTATGTTTAAAAGGGAACTGGATAAATTCATGGTGGCTAAGTCCATAAACGGCTATTAGTCAGGAAGGGTAAAGAATGGTGTCCCTAGCCTCTGTTCATCAGAGGATGGAGATGGATGGCAGGAGAGAGATCACTTGATCATTGCCTGTTAGGTTCATTCCCTCTGGGGCACCTGGCATTGGCCACTGTCAGTAGACAGATACTGGGCTAGATGGACCTTTGGTCTGACCCCGTACAGCCATTCTTATGTTAATAAAGCATTAATTCTTTGCAAATAAATTATAGTTAAAAAAAAAAATAAAAAAATCAAGGTTTGCCAAACTTTAGCAAGTAATTACTGGCATTCTCAAGTAGTATCAGGTACATTCTCTTTAGGATGAAAACCATGTGACATGAAAATGTCACAACACTCTACACTGCCTTCTGTAGGACCAACCCATTTTCATTCCATCATATTAACTTCAGAGTTTGTTTGGCATCTTCAGGAGGCATTTGTTTTTCACTTACCAATAGCCATGAAGTTAAGATTCTCATGGACAGTTAGGCAGGACACAACTGTAGGTTTGTTACCCGGTATTGCTGGGAAAATCCTTGTGCAAAGAGGATTCCCACCATCTCGTTTCTCTAAGTTCCAGACTTTAACCTGCAAACACCACAGACAGAATGTGAGTAGATATGGTCTTAAGGTATATTGGGGCCAAAACCTGGTCCCCTTTAAGTCCATACGGCTACAATTTAGCAACTGTTTTTACACCACAGACATTCCCAAACTAATCCCAACACAGTAACTCCTCATTTAAAGTCATGCCGGTTAACGTTAGGTTGCTGATAAATTAGAGAACATGCTCGTTTAAAGTTGAGCAATGCGCCCTTATAATGCTGTTTAGCAGCCGCCTGCTTTGTCCACTGCTTGCAGAAAGAGCAGCCTGTTGGAACTAGCTGGTGGGGGCTTGGAACTAGGGCAGACCAGCAGCCCCCCCCATCAGCTCTCTCAAGTTCCCTGTGCGGCAGCCACCCAGCAAGCTATCAATTGCCTGGTAGTTCAGCTGTCCCTCCCCCAACTGCCACATGCTGATCTCGCCCTCTGCTTTGGAGCTGCTCCAGGGAGCCTCCTGTTTGCTGTGCTGGGGGTGGGAGGAAGAGGGGTGGTTCCCCCCCCCACTCTTTTACCCCATCTCCACAGAGCAGAGGGGAGACACGTAGGATGGAGGGAGCTTGCTGGCAGCAGCTGCTGTCTTCACTTGCGGATCTACTTAAAAAGAGAATGTACTTAGAGTGGGGTCAGGGTACTTAAAGGGGCAATGTGCATCTCTCTCACACACAATGTGTCTCTCTCTCTCTGCCATGCTATCTCCTTTCCCTTCGTTCGTGCTGCCTTGTAGAGTGTGAGGCTACATTAACAATGTTACGTCTTGAGAGCCCAGCAGAGTGCTAGTTCATCATTTAGCAATAAGGCATTCCCTGGGAAATATCCCACCCTTCCAACCCTCTGACTTCCACCACCTCAACCAAGGTTCACAATCATTGTTGCTGTGTACAGAATTAAATTGTTTAAAATCTATACTGTGTACGTGTGTGTGTGTATATATAGTATTTTTTCTGGTAAAAAAATTCCCTGGAACCTAATCCTCCCATTTACATTAATTCTTACAGGGAAATTGGATTAATTTAACATCATTTTGCTTAAAATGGCATTTTTCAGGAATATAATTACAACCTTAAACGAGGAGTTACTGTACATTCCTCTTCCTCTTTGTCATTTGACTTACCAATGGGTTAATGCCTTCTTCATCTTCACCAACAGAAGCCAAGATGCTGTGCTGCTTCAGCTGGTACAAGTGAGTCACCCTCAGCTTGTAAGCCTGGAAACTGCTAAACTGAAGGGAGCGTGACAAGAACCAGATCTGACCTTCCATATGTAGATGATAGTCAAGGTACTCAGAGAAAAACAAAATGAAACCACACATATCACAACCAAACCTTTCTTAAACTAGCCTTATTAGTGACAGCTGGCCAAATATACTCATACTAGTTATTGTTTCAGAAACTGAGGTCATCACAGTGCAACAAAATATTTAGTGAACATTTTAACGTGCAGGTAACTGGGAGCTGGAAGAAGCAGACATTTTCTATATGCCAAAGGGCAACTGAACAACAAGGCAAGAGCTCTGCGCACACCTAACAGACATCTTACTATTAGTTTAGGGCCTGCAAGGTACTAAACACTTTTGACTCCCAAAGAGAAGCACCTGCCGGGAGACTTTCAGAACCTTACTGTAGTGAACCCATAGCGTATTTCAAGATGAGGGTGGTCATCTTGTGTCTAGTACATAGAGTACAATGGGCAAAAATATTTAATCTTTCTAGTTCTTACCAACAGGGATTCTCAGCCACGCAGAACGCATTCACAAGCATCTTCACATGCATCATGCAATAAAGAAAATGGGCTACACTTCCTAAAGCCTGATGGATTCCAAAAACACACATTAGGTCAGCAAAACCACTCCTAGTGGTTTCAGGGAATGCTTACCACCGCCCAGTTAACTACCCAAAACGCTCTTTCCATAGAAGAGAAATATTAGGAAATTGACTGCATTATATATCACTCACACACTTCCCATTTCATTTTTCCACCAAACAGGTAAAGCACAGGCGGTGGGAGAGCAAGTTTCTTCCACTCCACACCGTCAATGTGCCGCAGCCCCACTCAGAAGCACCCTCCCTCCAGCAGTAAGCCGAGTTCAGACTAGACAGCTCATCCAGCCCTGGACTCGTGGGCTGAGCCTGGTGGGGGAGCATTTGGTGCCAGTGCGATGGACAAGTTTGTGACGTGAAGCAGACACGCGTATATCAGAACATGACAGCACCACCCAGGCGTAGGGAGCAGTCTTGTTCCTACGCTGCCGACTGCGGACTTAGCCATTCCTAAATCTCCTCCCGGCGCACTGGCGCCCAAGGAGGGGGAAAAGGCGCCCCGACCCCTTTCCTACCCGCTAGCATTCAAAGGGGGAGGGGGTGAGGGTGGGGGACCCCTCTGCTTCTCCCCCCCATCAGGAGCCCCGGCCAAGGATATCCCCGAACACCAGGCTGCCTCTGCCCGAGTCGCAGACGGTGACGCCCGGCGGAAGGGCGAAGGGCTTCCCCCCGCCGGCTGCTCCCCCGTCGGGCCCGGCCGGCTCCTTCACCGTCTCCCTGTCAAAGAACACGAAGCGTCGCCACTGCAGGTAAGCGGCCATCTTGGCCCCCAGAGCCGGACCTGACAGGGGTCAGGTGACCGGGCCGCCGAGGACCGCCTCTCCCTGCGCGCGTGAGGGGCGGTGGCGGCCTGTCACGTGGGGCGCTGGGCAGGCGCTGTCCGCCTCGCCGCTGCCGGGAGCTGTAGTTTTCGCGCGCGCAGCGGCCGTCGGGGCGCAAGCGCGCTACTGTAAACTCCCGTGTCCCCACCTCCCTCCGCTCTACCAAGGCCGGCGAAATGGGCGGTGTTGCTTGCGGCAGTAAAGTCAAGCGTGCGCGTAAGAGTTTGCGGGATCGAGGCCTGAACACGGAGCTGGCCCTGTGATAGGGCACAATCCGGTGTTTCTGCAGCACGTTTATAACCCCTCTACAGCCTCACACAAGGTACTTACTAATGGGCCCTTTTCCCTGATTGATAGTAGAGTGATTCCCTACACCGAAATAGTGTAGGAGGAACACTATTCAATAGCGCTTTTTAGATGGTCATATAGAGCATGGTTCATGTTTGTATCATGCTTCAATATAGCAGCATTGCTTATTGCACATACCACTTCAAACCAATCTCAGGGAAGGGCCCAGGCCCAAACGGTAGAGAGAACCATTCAAAAAACCTAAAATCATGGATCCCTGGGGTAGCTAGTTTGATGGACCTTGTTAAAGTTACAATAATGCAGACAAGGTAACAAGTAACAAAAAGCAAGTATTTCACACACAAACTGCACAACACTTTTTTTGTTTCAGCGTAAAAGCACTTGAGTTCTCTAACTCTAGAATTGTGTTAGTTCATGAGACCAGAACACGTTATAAAACAATAACATTTCTGTTAGCTGTATTTTTTTCTTGCTTTCTCATTTTGCAAATGTTGGATTTCAAATTGACTGTTGGGTTATTGGAGGTTTGGTAAGAATTAAAAGCCTCTCTCTTCTACAGGCAGCTTTTTGTTGCTAGCGTTTACCTGTGAAACCAGGAATTACATCACACTTCCCCGTGACCCATTAAACACATAAGTATCTTCATTCATATGTTGTTATGCCTGTGTGTGATAGTTACATAGAACCCAGGGCCTCACACTGCCAGGCCATGGAGAAGGTATACAGACCTTTTCCCCTGGGGCAAATGCACTTGTGCAAAAGACTTTCATGGGCAGGATGCATAGTTTTCTTTGCCTGCTTACACCTCCTGAGCCCCACTAGGCAAGCACACAAGGAAGGGTCTTTACGGTCTACAGTGACATATTAAAGCAGGGAGCGTGCAAACAGGAGTCTTCACGTGAGGTATGTATGAAGCTTCCATATATCTCTCCACCTTCGGGACATGCACCAGCTCCTCGCTCACTACCCGCCTCCGGACGCCAGGTGCAGTCTTCCAAGGTTGCCTTCCCTCATCCTGGCCCACGGGCGCCAATGGAGTTGGAGCATCCCACGTGCTTCCTTCCGGCTCTTCTAAACGTGGCCCAATGGGCCGCGTCCGATGCCCGGATTGGTTCGCGGGTCCTGGCTCCGTTTGTCGCTCCAATGAGCTGGCGCCGCGTCCGGGCCGGAGGTTGCGCGAGACGCCGGGGCTGCTACAGCTAATGGGAGAAGTGGCGGCGGAGCTCGCGCAGTGCGTGCGGCGCAGTCGGAGGTGAGCTGCGGGCTGGACGCGGAGCCTCTGGTTTGGGGGCTCGGGCGGAAAACGAGCCGGGGGCTCCCTGTGCCCTAGGGGTGAGGATGCAGCCTCCCCCCGCAAGCTGCCAGGGCTCTGAGGAGCCCCAGGCCGGTCGGGCGTGTCGGGCGTGTGGGGAGCGAGCTGCTGGTGCTATGGGGGGGGGCCGGCGGCTCGATGGTGCTCCCTGCACCCCGGAACGCTGGGGGTCTGACCCGCCGTTCGGGAGAAGGAGCCTTTGAAGGGAGGGAGCAGGGCTTTTTCACAGGCCATCGCCCACGTCCCCTCATTCCCTTACCCCGCTGGGCATGGACTGTATGCTTCACAGCAGCTTTCCTTCCTCCTCCCCCCACCAAAAAAAAAGTCTGTGCTGGTGCTTGAAGCTAGTGTGTAAAGGAGAGCGTTACGGGTTCTTTCCATGTTGCACGGTAACTTGCGTATTCATGTGTGCAGAGGCTACTTGAGTTCTTGATCTGTGGGCCTGGTGTGTTTCTCATCCATCAGCATGGGAGATGGTGTGTGTGTATATAACCCAATTTATTTTCAAATTTCGGCTTGTGTTGTTGGCTCTATACTGACTTGAGCATTTGCCCTTACCCATCTGAGAAGCTACTCCCAGGAAGGCCAGCTTTAATAGAGAGTGGGAGGGTTTGGCCCCATGTAATATTTGTGTACTAATGGAAGGGCTGATGGGTGTAGGACTGTCTCTGTAAGCCACGAATGTGTAATGTCAAGGCTAGTACTGCTTTTTTGAAGCAGTGCTGTGTGTGAAGAAGTGAAGGCAATAAATAAGTTGATAACGTCTGTACTAGTACTTCAAGGCTATCTAGAAGAGTTAACCTGTTCCTCCTGTCTTCAGGCTGGGATGGTAAGTGTTGGGTGAAATTTCTTTAAGGTGGTGGCTGCTTTCTGTGCTGTGACACAGTTCATTGCCACGCTTGCCCAGAAAATCTGTACTGGAGTTACTTGAAAGGCCTGGTGGGGAATATCCGTACATAAGTAGGTTCCTTTTGTCAGATGCGTAAGCACAAGATATAGTGGAGTGGGATTTTAAAGAGCAGTTGTCATTACAATGGATATTTATTTCCCAGTTAGAAGCAGTTCTCTCAACCACATTTCCATATATTCTAAAAGGCTGTGATTAACATGGATTTAAGTCCATTGTGACAGTTTCTCATAAAATCTCATGCAATATTTTTAGATTAACCTTTTTAAAAGCAGTAGATCCTTTCTACTAAATTGAGGCACTTAAGAAAAGTGCAGTTAAATGTTGATAATTCTTTTTTTTTTTTTTTTTTTTTTTTTACATTTCACATAGGTGTCAATGTCAGATACAACTGATGTTTTATATTACCCTCTTTGAAACTTTTGGGGATGAAATAATTTCATTCATCTTCAGATAAAGGACCACTTAATCTGTTACTGAAATGCAACCATCTCTAGTGTGAAATGCAAAAACTTTCTAACAGTTCACAAAAACCGCATAAAATTTTTACAGGAAGTGCAGACTATCATATCCAATTTAAACTGCAGTTTAAGGAAGGAGATGTTAAGATAGATTTTGATAACAAAATATGTGTGTGTTTTGGAGAAACCTACATGGGCACTTAAAGTGAGTTTGCTATTTGTGACCCACAAAATTGTTGGCTACTGTAGCGAGCAAGAAAATTAGTATTTTGTTAAACTATTGTAAAACCAAAACTTAATACTCCAGACAGTTTTTTTTAAATTAACTTTATTCTAAGAATGAACTATATTTGTAAATCAGAGATAGATGTGAACCATAACCCTGGATCGAAACTCTCTGAATTTGGCTTCTGGGTAGAGCCAGATCAGAACTTTATATCTCAGGTTTATCTGTATTGTAAATATTTAATATGTGATTTTTATTTATTAGTTGTTGTCATAAAGGAGAAAAATCCCACCACATGCTGAGAATTTCACCACCAGATTGGGGAATTAATTTTTGATACTTTCAGCAAGATATTAACAGATTCAATGGCCAGGATGAGACACGTGCCCTTGTGGTCTCTGACTTTCCTGCTGCTGGCCTGTCTGCCATCAGAAACCGGTATGTGCGCTCGTTTTTTGGATTTTTACAACCTGATCAGTGTTTGAGGGAAGTTTTAAAAAATCTGCACATTAGGGACTAGCTGGTTCTTGGACCTTCCAATGGGATATGCCTCCAAGATCATGACTTGAAGTCCAGCCTGAAAATTATAACTATCCAGCTACTGTTTGGGGATTTTTGTGAAATGAGTTGATAGGTTTGGTCCTGTTCACAGCGAATAAATGTGTCCATTGCAAAAAAGCAATTAGTATGATTCATCCCTTATTTCCAGACTCAGCAGAGAAGCTAAGCATTGATTGGGTCAAGGAGACTGCATCAAGGATCACTCCCTCCTCACCACTAGAGGAGGTCTCTGCTGGGTTCTGGGGAGGTACATCAGTAGCTGGTACCTGGGGAGAGCTTGAGGTTAGAGGATTTCTGTCTCCAGGGCTCTCGTTCTAATACCTTTCACCAGCATGAAATTGACAGTATTATTTCAGGCTTCTACTTGAATAGAAAGAAGCATATAAAGATAAGCACTTGAACTGCAATTTACTCAGAACTGGGGGATAAATTTAAATGGCAAACAAAATACAGAGGTGCAAGATCAAGAGATGAAACTGACAGTCCTCGAGGAAATTCTGACATGTTAGTCCTAACATTTTATTGAATATGAGCAGCTTAGCACTGATGAAGTCGAGGGTGGCATGGAACTGGCCATACCTCAGAATGTTTGCAGTGTTGTTCTAGCCATGTTGGTTCCAGGATATCCAAGAGACAAGGTGGGTGAGGTCATATTTTTGTTTTATTGGACCAACTTCTGAAGAAGAGCTCTGTGTAGCTCATATTTGTCTCTTTCTTCAGCAGAAGTTGGTCCAATAAAATATACTACCTTACCCCCCACCTTGTCTTTCTTATACCTCAGAATGGCATTTCCTCACCTTCCTGTGGATTCAATAATTAAGAATGACCTCACTCTTCTCTCTCTACACCCCTTCCCAAGAGTATGCCAGGAGAACTTGCTAACTGAGAGAGGTTTCTCATGGGAAAAAGTACAGCTTCTCACATCTATTCCTTTTGCATTGCAGATGCTCTGGCTGTGATGTCCGTGGACCTGGGCAGTGAGTCAATGAAGATAGCAATTGTAAAACCTGGGGTGCCCATGGAAATCGTTTTAAACAAGTAAACTGTAATTCTTTTTCTTGGTGTTGCATGTTCCCATATCAGCAAACCTGTGAGGAGACAGGTTATGATGGAAACTCCTATCTCTGCACCTTCTCTAAAAGGCCTTCTATATTCATTTTTTTTGGGGGCTTTTCACTAGAAGGAAATTTCCCCAAGGGAACGGAGGAGCCTACACTGGCAGTATTTGCAGGATATAATCATTGATTTAGAAGAAGTTTCTACCCCTTATGATTAAGAAAACCTTCCAATTGTGTGCCAGCTTCAAGAGATGTACTGTCATCTTCCTGCATCTACAGATGCAATCCCAGTGCCTTTAGTGCTTCTCAGCTTTGCCAAACTGCCCAAAGTAATGCTAAAACCGGTTGGTTGCAGTGTAACTGTTCAGAAACCTGTGAGCAGTAGTGAAACAGAAAACAATCACCTGTTTGACTCTGCTGTTGGCACTGGAGCTATTCACTGACTTGGATGATGGGAAGGGGGAAAAAATGCAGAGGCTAGGAGAGGAGTAGAATAGCAGAGGAACCTCCATCTTGTAGCAGTCAGCAGTCTGAAAAAGGAAGATGAGTGGATCCCCTTCTTGCTCCCCAAAGGTCAAGTGTCTGTTGGTGGAAAGAGGGAGCTCCTTCACTCCCATAGGCAGAAGGTGAGAGACTTAGAGTATCTGGCACTGGAGAGGGTTCAGAGAAGAGCCAAGAGAATGACTAAAGGGTCAGAAAATGTCTCATAGTGATAGACGCAAGGCGCTCAATCTATTTAGCGTAACAAAGAGAAGGTTCAGGAATGATTCCATTACAGTCTAGAAGTACCTACATGGGGAGCAAATATTTGATAACGGATTTTTTAATTTGGTAGACAAAGGTATAACAAGATCTAATGGCTGGAAGTTGAATCTGGACAAATTCAGATTGAAATAAGGTATACTTTAACAGTGGTGGTAATTAACCATTGGAACAATTTACCAAGGGTCATGGTGGATTCTCTGTCACTACCAATTTTGAAATCAGATTGGCTATTTTTTAAATAAGATGTGTTCTAGTTCAAACTGGAATTATTTAGGGGACATTCTGTGGCCTATATTGTACAGGCCATCAGACTAGATGATCACAATAGTCCCTTCTGGCCTTGCAGTCTATGAATCTGCTAGCCAAAGGCTGATGGGAAAGATGACTTCCCAAATGAGGTTGCAGAGAATTGCCTCTGAACCTCGCTTGTTGGGGGTAAGCTTATCTTTTGTTTGCCTCAGGCTAGCATGTGTCAGGTAACTTTTCCAAGTTCTGACATTGCTATGCAATTACAGCCCTTCCTTGTCATGCAACTGTCTCTTACCATCATTCTGGAGTTAGGAGGAATGTGTGTATTTGTGGGGTGAGAAGAGTCTGGGTATGGCAATAGGTGATGAAGGTACCGAGAAATCAAAAGCACACTGAGGTTACTTTAGAGTGGCCTCCAGCCCTGAGTCATTTGTTAGAAATTCAGGAAAGTGCTGCCTCTGGCATTCTAACACTTTGGTTACCTTCTTCCAAGCTTCCCAGCAGTATGGAATCAGGGATAAATCATAGATGCCTTTCAAATAGACAGGTAGAGCAATTGTAGGTGACATTGCACTGAACTTTGCTGTGTGTCATTCTTGGAGAATGATCAGTTAGCACAGCAACCCTGGAAGGAAATGCTGCTATTGAAACACTTCAGACTAATCAATGATGAGCTATCTCTGGCATGTAGCCTCAGTTCCTGATGGCATCTGAGTATCCTTTCTGAGTTTCTCTGCATTAAGCATTCTCAGCCCTGTCAGTGGGGGTTGTTTACAGTGAATGTCCATCTGTCATATTTTTTTTATCCTTTTTTTTTCTTGCTTAGAGAGTCACAGAGGAAAACGCCAGTGACTGTAGCCCTGAAAGAAAACGAGCGTCTCTTTGGCGATAGCGCCATGGGAATGGTAAGATATCAGATCACCTAAATTCCAGCTGCATATGTTATACATATACCTGTATACAAAAATCACATTCCATGTGTATTCTCTACACTAGTCCCTTGGAGATACGTGTCTTAGTGCCCAAGTTAAGAGATTTTACCCCCTCACCTTGTATTATTTCTCCTATTACATGTGGTTTCATCTCTGCTTTTTACCAGACTGTCAATCTTGGCTCCCATAGCAAATATTCTTTCCCAAATATAGGCGTACAGTGAGGGGCCGGTTGGGAGGGGTTATGTGAAACTTACCTGAGAGTCAGGACTGAGCTTGCTCTCTTCCTTTCTGCAGTCCATAAAGAACCCGAAGATAGCGCTCCGGTATTTTCAGGACCTGCTGGGTAAACACATAGATAACCCCCAAGTGACACTGTACCGTTGGCGCTTCCCACAACACGAGCTGGTAAAGGATGAGAGAAGACAGACGGTTATCTTCAAACTGTCCCAGTGAGTGACTGACTCCAGTTGACTCCTGACACCTTCATTGCTGTGCTGTTGCTTATGAAACTTGCAGAGAAACGTCTCCTCTAGCGTGTCGACAGCTGACTCTCACCACTAGAGAGAGGAGAAATGCTGGCTTTAGTTTTCTCTGTAGCATGGCCAAGCAAGGAAAGCTTGTTATATGTTATCATTCTAGGAAAGCTGCTCCAGACAGCTACAGATGGAGGTATAAAATCTCCCTGGGAAGGAATGGCCATCTTAAAGGCCCAGTTATTGGATTTGGAGCTTGTCACTTCTTGATTGTCAGTTCAAATTCCACCCAGGTCAGAAGTGAAAACAGTGAAGTGAGCTTGGGAGGAGAGGTGTGTCGTCATAGTTCCCAGTCAGCAGGAACCCACATCCCAAATACTGCTGAAGTTGGCCATTTTCCATTCTGAGCAGATTATGCTCCCTGGTGCCCCAGAGGCATCAGTTGAGCTCAAGATAAAGCACTTCAGCAAAGGATAGTGTGGGGGAAAGAGGGAAGCTTTCCCTGACACTGCATGTGCTGTGCTTGTTCTCTGGCTAAATAAAGCACTTTGAATTCCAGGACTCTCAGTCTAGGAGGAGGGAGATGGATGGGGGAATTCTCTACATCTGAAAGGCCTTTTTCCGGTCCAAGTCGATTTGTGCATCTTTGCAGAGTTCTCTGAATGACATCCCCCAATTCTTGGGGCAGGGACGTTGTCCAGGGTTCTCTGCACAGTGTCCTTTTCTTTTTCTTTCTTTTTTTTCTTTTTTCTCTCTCCCTTCAACTCCCATCTCAGCTGTGATTTATTGATTTCTGGGTTTTGTGGCACCACCCCGTCACCTGAGTGTGCGCGTCTCTACTTCCTTTGGTGAGCAGAGCTCACCAATCCCAACATGTTGAATTGTAACCTTCTGGAATAATATTGTTCCCGCTTCATATTTATGGACCAAGGTGGTGTCTGTTTCCCACACGGTCACTGCTGGATTTTTCACTGATGGCTTATTTTTACCATTTGGTGTGTGTTAAATGTGGAGCTTTTGGCCATATTGTCCTTGTTGAGGAGGGGGGAATATTCTTGTTACCAGTTCTATCTCTTTTTTACTCTTCGGGGGGGACGGGACACACTTCCATTTTTTCCTCCTGGATCTGATAATTCCTGAGGCTTATGTGATTTTTGGGGCTGTCGTGGTGCTTCATCCTGTATTGCTCGGTGCCTTGTGAGAATTGCTAGAGAAGCTTTGGCTTTACAGTTGAATATAACTTTCGGTGCCTGTCTGATGGAGGGTTTTATATTCTTGCCTTGTGTTGCAGTGAAATGCAGTATTCTCCAGAAGAGATTCTGGCCATGGTCCTGAACTATTCGCGTGGTCTGGCTGAGGAATTTGCAGGTTGGGATGATGGTTGCTTTTTTACAGTATCCATACATTGTTCAGTTTATTTTGTTTAATTTCATAGGATGTGGAATTTACAGGGAAACTGGAGGGGACTGGGGTTGAAGGTCTCAAATGTGATGTCTTAGGGAATCAGGAACAGGATGTTGAATCATTTAACCTTTTAAGTCATCAGTTTAAATCAAGCTTAATCTGCTAATTATCCAGAGTTTCTAGCTGATGGCTGTTTGATGTTTTAGCCCAGTTCTTTGTGGACCAGTACCCATAAAAAAAAGAAAATAAAAAATTTAAAAAAAATTCATAAATCTGGTGGGTTTTTTTAAGTAACCCTCATATTGGCACCCTCTAAAGAGAATAAATACAGAGACTGAAGACTTCTTTCATCTCTAGAGCTGGTTAGGGCTTGGGGCATGGTGATAGGAATTTGGCAGGAGAGTGGCAAACTTGCCTTGCTGCCGTCCGTCTTATACTTGCTCTGGTTCCTTTCACCAGTGCTAAACTCGTATATTAAAAAAAAAATATCTTGTGGAATATTAATAAAAGAAACTAAACCATGGATTTATCATCTCTATATTGTTAATCAGAAATGCCAGCAGCAGTGGAAACTGCAGAAGAATTGGTTGGATCTGTTCTTACTGCTGTATTACAGGCCTGCAGTTAACATACTTACAATTCAGACATTTGTACTAAAGGGAGTTCAAACAAGGTTTTACTCCAGTGAGCGAATTCAGTCATCTACAGGCTGGGATTTCGGGATTCTGGAAGATTAGATTAATTGCTGAAGTCTGAACAGATTGAACATGTTCCTTTCGCAGCAGATACTGGGAGTGTGACCATCTCACAAGATGCTGTGGAGCCTGGTGGGTTTGAGGTGGAAATGCTGAAACAAATTCATCCCTGGTCAACTCCATTGATGACTTCTTTCAGTTTCACCTGGGCTGAAATGGGCCTACAGTCTCTCTCTGCAGCACTGATTTTGCTGTCACAAACTCCATAGTTACTTGCATGTTGATAGCCCTGTTATGGAGGAGTTTTTGTACTTGCCACTCCCATAGAAAACCTCTTCTCTTCCATGCTTTGCAGAACAACCTGTAAAGGATGCAGTGATCACCGTCCCTGTATACTTCAATCAGGCGGAGAGGAGGGCAGTCCTGCATGCAGCTCAGATGGCAGACCTGAAGGTCCTGCAGCTGATCAATGACAACACTGCTGTGGCTTTGAACTATGGGGTCTTCAGGAGGAAGGACATCAATGCCACAGTACAGGTATATGCAGCTGGTGCAGAGGTGGGGGAGCTACTGAATTCCACTTAAGCGAGTGGGGAACTTAAAGTGATTAACATAAAGATGTGCTCATGTCGGTTGAGTGCTCGTCTTGGTTATTGCTATCTGTTAATTGCTGTTACAGACCTGTCTCAGTATTGGGCAGAGCACGTGTGTATAAAGCAGCAAGTACATTCCTAACTGTTGCGCTTTCTGGTAGATATGGAAAGCAGAGAGGCGGTTCGCAGTTCAGAGAGTGGGGAACCGGGAGTTGGGACTCCTGGGTTCTAGTCAGCTTCACCACACTCTTGACCTGTTTCCCCCCACTTGTAAAATGGGGCAATGATACTGACCTGCCTCACTGGGGACTGGGAGGCTATTTGTAAAATAATTGGGAGTTCCTCAGATTGAAGGAACTCTTGACGAGCAAAGCATTCATTCTGTATTCTACTTTATAAAATAGAAGTATGGGAGAAATAAGAATGCACTCGGTAGGTCCGTTACTACAGGCTTCCAGTCCACATGGCTATTACTGCAAGTGTAATGTTGAGTAACTGTGTTTTGTTTTCTCTCAGTGGACTGGAGCGGGTTTAGTGAATGATCAGTGCCTGTCCCACTCCAAGCTGTGAGATCCCCAAGGTCGTCTCTCCTTCCCATTCAGGGACAATACACCCCGGTACCTTACTTAGCCTTCTCTGGCTTCTCCTTTACAGAATATCATGTTTTATGACATGGGAGCAGGAAACACCGTGTGTACGATAGTGACTTATCAGACAGTGAAAACCAAGGACTCAGGGACCCAGCCTCAGCTGCAGATTCGGGGGGTCGGGTAAGAATTTCTCTTGGGTCCCATATTTAAAAGAAAATATTTACTTTGCTGACTCTTCTAAACACAGAATTGGATGAATTTTGGAACTAGTTTTAAACATGAGTATTCAGACACAAGCTGGAGTGGGGGCAGGGTGCCTTGGGTGGGAGGATTGAGTCTATAACTTGGGTGACTTCACTTTGTACAAAGGATAGTTGGAATGTGGACATGTTGCCAAACTTATAGGTGTAGCTCATAGCGATCCTTGTGTATGGAGTACCGAACACTTTTTGTTATAAAAGATTCTTATGACTTTCTTTTTTAAGAAGCTGTCACACCTCCATTGTTTGTGGCAGGTCTTTGAAATTTGACATGGACAAAAGCCTGGGGCTAGAGTGATGCCTCTCCTTTATTCTGGGAAATTCCGTTCAGGTTTTAGCTGAGTTAATAATTTTAAACAAGACTTTTGCTGCTTGTCCTTGGGACCTACACTGCTAACAAAGCAGCACAGCAGCACATGCTGTAATGTAACAACACCTGGATGCTGCCAGGGCATCTGTAGCTGGGAGGGGGCCGGGGGAAAGCTGGACTTCCCCCAATCCAGAATGTGTCCCATCATTCACTCTGGGACTACCACATGGGGCAGGAAAGCTCACCTCCTGGGTTTTTGATGGGGAGGGGGTAAAGATAGCTAGGCTCCCCACAACCACCTACTAGACTCATATGGTATAAGCATCCCATCCCCCATCTGGGAAAACAACCTTCTCCTGCTGTCAGATAATGTAGTTAGTACAGTAGCTCAAGTGGCAACAGTGTGCTACAGTGCTGAAGGTTCAAAATTCAAACACTGCTGAAGGTATATGATTGCTGTGGTGTGGTGGTTACACTTATACACGAGTCTCTTTTTTTTTGTCAAAACCCCCTTGCAAATTATATTTTTTTAACAACTACATTAAAATATATTTAGTATTAAAATAAAGCACTTGAAGGTTAGGAAATGCCATATTTATAGTTGCCTATGCAATCTTAATTCTGCCTCTTTGTCCGAGCCATGTACAGTACTGAATGAGGATGGGGTCCTGGGGCTGTGGGAATAGACAGTATGTGTAGTTAAAGACTGTCTCATAATGCATATGCACAAGATTCCACAGGCAACTAAGCCTGGCATTTGCTAGCTGGATTTACAGTTGTAAACCTAATAACACTTCTAGCATAGTCTACTTATATGTGAGATTGTAGAAGTTGGTTCATTGGGTTGAGGAAGTTGGACATTCTTTTGGGGAGGAGATAATTAATACAAGGCTTGGTAGGAGAGGAAGGATGACCGTGCTGTGGATTTTGAAGGTGTTTAGGGGCAGCACATAAAAGACCATAGTGTCTTCCCATCTATAATGTTTAAAGAACTAGTTGCAAGGAAATAACTTTGGGATCTGAGTTAGACAAAGCCTGACTTTTTCAGGAGCTCATCACCTTAGGCACTGTTATAAAGCCCCTCTGCTCAAAGGCTGTGGTGGTGGTGAATTCATCTAGTTCGAATGGTGCATTTGTTCTTCTAAGCAGACCCAATATCCATTCATAGTCACTCCTAGCTGTGTGTGTTGTAGTACTGATGCTTTGTGCTCAGTTTTCCATGGTTGACTGAAACAGGTTGAAAACCTGTTGGGGGACAGACACCTTTAGAAATCTGTGTGATGATGTAAAGAGAAATATCAGGAACAACTAGCCTCATGCAGCTGCGGGGGCTTGAGCTTTTTGATCAGTGACATTAAAAGCCGAATTTGTTTGTTTAAAGCCACGTTGTTGTTGTTTATAAAGCAAAGCCATGCACTGGAATTCGGTGAGGAGAGAATTGTGCAGCATTCAGGATTGCATGCAATCCTTCTTTGCAGCATATTGGTCTTGTTATAAATGGTTTGCAGGTGAGAGAATTCTTGCATGGCCTTGTAAGAGCTGTAAGATACAGGCCAGCTCTGGAATTCTCTTCTGGGTGGGGAAGGTACTTGCAACTCCAGCTTCTGTTATTGACTTAATCCATCCAGGCTGAGTGTCTGCTTCTGGTTTCTATTCTCTGCTCAGATTCGACCGCACCCTAGGGGGACTGGAGATGGAGTACCGGCTCCGGGATTACCTAGTGAAACTCTTCAACAAGCAGCAGCCTTCGAAAGATGTTCGGCAGAATCTCCGGGCCATGGCCAAGCTGCTAAAGGAGGCCAACCGCCTGAAAACTATTCTGAGTGCTAATGCTGACCATGTGGCCCAGGTGTGTCCCTGTGCTGCTGGAAATCCCCCCCCCCCACCCCTTCCTCAGGAATGGGGATGACTTGAGCTAAGAGTGAGTCTGGGAGAGCTCTGTCCCTCTGCTTTACATAATCTTTACGCTACAATGTTCTCTCCCTCCACCCTTGCCCAGGAGACACCAATGCTGATGGCTTTTCTAAACTGATTTCGCTTAACAAACTGTTGAGAACTTGGATTTTGCTACTCAAGTCCATAATGTTACTAGTTTGAGAAATGTTTAGACCTTTGCAGGAGATTAGGAGAGGTCTGTCCCTAAATGGCTACCAGGAGCATGAGATTTAGACAGCTGTTACATCCAAGGCACCATGTCTTGTGTCCCTCCAGCAACGGGAGAGGGATTGGGATGTAAGAGGATAGGGTGCATTCATAAGGTCCAGTGGGAATTGGAATGACATTAGCTTGGAGAATGGTGTGTAATGTGAAGCTGATGGCTTTTTCTCTCTGACTTCCTGGCCAGATTGAGGGGCTACTGGATGACGTGGACTTCAAGGCCAAGGTCTCCAGGCAAGAGTTTGAGGACTTGTGCTCTGACTTATTCCAGCGGGTCCCAGGGCCTGTGCTACAGGCGCTGAGCAGTGCAGAGATGAACCTGGTAGGTCCATGGATACTTTGACAAGTGTGGGGTCCTCTGATGCTGAGCTGCTGTCACATCACAACCACTGTTGTTTGAGAGGGGTCTGGTTTGGGAAGGTAACTCACCCTGCTGAGAAATGCAGGCTTCTGCTTTCCTGAACGCAGGGGCAGCAGTGCAGAAGTTACCACATTGCCATGTGCAATGGGGGTTTACACCCATTGCCAGCAAGGCAAGGGAAAAGAGCCCATTAGTCGTGCTCTGCACCAGGGGGGAGGGGGAGAGAGTTTAACTAATTACCTCCTGGACAGAGGAGGCAGAGCTAAGCTTTACAAGTAACCGGAAGGAACTCAGTTCAGAGGACATAGAGAGGAGACAGGTCTCTCTGAAGGAGAGGAGTCCTGAGCTAGGGCCTATAAGATTAAAAAAATTTAAGTCAGGTGGATATTTTGTTGAAAGCTGAACCCCAGAAGGGGACTGGACCGTTGCATGACATGGACAGAGGGCTGCGTCACAGAAGACTCTCTGAAGGAGTCCAGGGAAGAGACAGGCTAGCCATGGTCCCCACAGCTGAGAAAGTGGCCACCAAAGGAGGTGCAAGAGGCAAAGTCACCAGCAGTGCTGTGTCCTGGCACAAAGGGTGCGCCCTAAGGTTGAGGGCATGCACTTACACCATGTCAAACAGGTTTCCATGATTGCCTATAAGCCAGGGATTCGGGTCAGGGTTTTACTGACTACTAAAGAAGCCCTTAATTTTGGTATGAGGACTTAAGAATATGTCTCCCCCACATCTCTTGGAGGCATCTGAACTTGGCCTAGCTTTCACCATAGATCAGGAATCTCATCTCTGGATGTCTCTCCAGAGGGCGCATGCCTGTCTGTGCTTATGTCCGGATGTGACTATCTTCAGAGAGACATTTCATTTCATTCGTTCAGTGTGTAGAGATTTTAAGGGGGCAGGTGCCTTAGATTCCTGAGAATCGTCTAGATGACTGTCTTCAGGATGCTGCACAATGCCTCTTTGGATCAGCAGCTTTCATGGCTGTAGTTTCTATGGCTGTAGTTTCTATCTCCTCTTCTCTGGACCACTGTTTCAATGACTGGCTCCTCTGGCATGGAGCCTGATCTGGATTTGATTTTTTTTGTTAAGTAAGGTGCAGTGTCCCAGATGCTGGAGACAGCTGCTCTGTAAATCGCTCATGTCCATTGGGCCTGATCTTGAAGTACTCATTCAGGCACAACTACTTTGGGAGTTTACTGAAATAAGGACTTAAGATCTTTGGATCCCAGTCTTGTGTTGGAGAGGGGTTGGTAGTGCGACTGCTTTCCTAGCACTAAACTGTGGATGGTGGAGGGATATTGAAGCAGTGAACTTGGCTTTTCCAAAAATACATTCTCAAGGCAGAACCTGATTGTCTGTGAACTCCTAGGATGAAATCGATCAGGTGATTCTAGTGGGAGGTGCCACCCGAGTCCCTAAAGTGCAGGAGGTTTTGCTGAAAGCTGTGGACAAGTAAGTATATGAGGCCTCTGCCACATGCCTTTTCTCAACAACCTTGTGTTTACTAGTGACAGAGAAGCTTGCAACTCCCTCCACCTTGCTTTGCAGAGATGAACTGGGAAAGAACATCAACGCAGATGAGGCTGCTGCTATGGGTGCAGTCTACCAGGCGGCTGCTCTGAGCAAAGCCTTTAAAGTCAAGCCCTTCATAGTTCGGGATGCAGCTATTTTCCCAATCCAGGTGAACTCCCCCTGTTGTCTCTTTTAGGGGAGGAAGGTACAATGTGGGGTGGCATTGAGAGAAGTGATTATAAATAAGCAGTGGGACCTTGTGGTGCTGGAAGGGCATAAGGGAAATCTACAGGTTTTAGTGCTGAAGGGGAAATGGTGCTCAGTCTGGAATCGTACGTGGAGCCACTGGAAGGAAAGACACTAAAGTATTCATCCTGGGCGCTTTGGGCAAGTCTCTCACTTCTTTATCTGGTAACATGGGGTAATGCTTACAGTCCCAATAACCTGGGTAAGGATTGTCTACCAAATGCTTTGGAATCCTGTGATCAAAGATGCAATGTAGGGCAAAATGTTCCTGTTAGTGGCTGATTCTCTGCCCTTAACCACATGATTCAGGTGGAGTTCACCCGTGAAGTTGAGGAGGAGGATAAATCCAAGAGTTTAAAGCACAACAAGCGAATTTTGTTTCAGCGCATGGCACCATATCCACAGCGCAAGGTCATCACCTTCAACCGCTACACGGATGACTTTGAATTCTGTGTCAACTACGGAGACTTGGCTTTCCTGAGCCAGGATGACCTGCAGTGAGTGGGGACAGGCATTTGCACAGACTTGCCCCCAAGCTGATAGGTGCTTAGCTGGAGAAGCTTGCGTGCAGATGGATGGCCAATGATGCACAATTTCAGAATCTTTGCTGCAATCCTTATATAATTGAGAAAGCCAAGTTATGTGTAGTTACCTAATATTGCAGTATTGAGAAGTCTCCCCTCCATTTTAACTGGTTCCTAGCTGGCATTTTCACCAGAAGTGCCAAGGGTTAGAGGACCTGTGTTGCTGTTGGTACTGTGGAAACTTAAATCCCCTCTCATCCTAGAGCTAATACCTCCAGGTCAGGCCCACTGTGCAAGGGCAGTATGGGGAAAACTCACACTGCCACTGCCTCAGGGCTGCTTGTTCTGTGGACAGATGATTCTAGTCTCCAAGATAGTTGTTCTGACATCTTTTGCCAGCACTAACTTCTCTTTTGTACGTGCACAGGCTCCCTCTCTGGCTATCCCTGCCCTGGTTCTTGGGCTCACTTGTTGAGTCTGGGACCTTCCCATCAGAAACAAATGATTGCCATAGGGCACTGATGTGAAGAAGTACCTAGGTATAACAAGTGGGGTTCCACAGGGGTCTGTTTTGGGACCGGTTCTGTTCAATATCTTCATCAACGATTTAGATGTTGGCATAGAAAGTACGCTTATTAAGTTTGCGGATGATACCAAACTGGGAGGGATTGCAACTGCTCTGGAGGACAGGGTCAAAATTCAAAATGATCTGGACAAATTGGAGAAATGGTCTGAGGTAAACAGGATGAAGTTCAATAAAGATAAATGCAAAGTGCTCCACTTAGGAAGGAACAATCAGTTTCACACATACAGAATGGGAAGAGACTGTCTAGGACGGAGTATGGCAGAAAGAGATCTAGGGGTCATAGTGGACCACAAGCTTAATATGAGTGAACAGTGTGATACTGTTGCAAAAAAAGCAAACGTGATTCTGGGATGCATTAACAGGTGTGTTGTAAACAAGACACGAGAAGTCATTCTTCCGCTTTACTCTGCGCTGGTTAGGCCTCAACTGGAGTATTGTGTCCAGTTCTGGGCACCGCATTTCAAGAAAGATGTGGAGAAATTGGAGAGGGTCCAGAGAAGAGCAACAAGAATGATTAAAGGTCTTGAGAACATGACCTATGAAGGAAGGCTGAAGGAATTGGGTTTATTTAGTTTGGAAAAGAGAAGACTGAGAGGGGACCTGATATCAGTTTTCAGGTATCTAAAAGGGTGTCATCAGGAGGAGGGAGAAAACTTGTTCACCTTAGCCTCCAATGATAGAACAAGAAGCAATGGGCTTAAACTGCAGCAAGGGAGATTTAGGTTGGACATTAGGAAAAAGTTCCTAACTGTCAGGGTAGTTAAACACTGGAATAGATTGCCTAGGGAAGTTGTGGAATCGCCATCGCTGGAGATATTTAAGAGTAGGTTAGATAAATGTCTATTAGGGATGGTCTAGACAGTATTTGGTCCTGCCATGAGGGCAGGGGACTGGACTCGATGACCTCTCGAGGTCCCTTCCAGTCCTAGAGTCTGTGAGTCTATGAGTCTAGCTTTGTTGCCTGTTGAGACACTTTGCCAGTGAGTGGCATTGGAACGGTTGCAATATGGCAGATGGGGTGGGAGTCCTCATTCATGTGTGTAACTGACACTAAGTGTGTCAACCAGTATGAATAAGACCAGAAACGGCAGCCTGCTCAGTGTCTGAAATTTGGCTGAAGCTCAGAAGTGATTGGCCCCAGTGGGTCAGAGCTGGGAATAGAACCCCAGACACGGGAGTGGATTGGGGACAATGCTGAAGTAAAGTGGGGGAAGAGGGATGGCTTCCCACTTTGCTGCTTAGGCTTCTTCGGTTGGTATCTGTTCATTCTCTCAGTGTTGCCTTGGTTCCCCCCAGAGCCTTTGGGTCCTTGAATCTCACCACTGTGAAGCTGAGAGGAGTCGGGGATAGTTTCAGGAAGCACTTGGATTATGAGTCCAAAGGCATCAAAGCTCACTTCAATATGGATGAGAGTGGAGTGCTTAGCCTTGACCGGGTAAGTGCCAGCCAGCTAGTGCCATCTATGTTCCCTTCCCCTTCCTCGCGCAGTATCCCTACCCTATCCCTACAGGTGCTGCTAAGAGACCTTTTTTTAAATATATTATCTCATTGTCTCTGCTTCCAGGTGGAATCTGTGTTTGAAACTGTAGTGGAGGACAAGCCAGAGGAGGAGTCAACGTTAACAAGTAAATACACTGTACTGTTACCGAAATACATCTGGGTCGCCAGAAACTGTTACCGAAATATTGGGTTTGCCTAGCTAAGAGCCAATTAACAGCCTGACAGGAATAAGGAAAAATGCTTTATTTTGCAGAAAAAGGAGAGCCTGTACCTTGGTACAAAAGACTTTGTTTTACACAATTTTTACAAACCTTTTATACACATTTAGACAAAAACCCTTGCGTGTTAATACTTAATTGGTAAGTGTAAAGTTTTATATTTTCCTTATTTAAGTAAAACTAACTGGTTAGAAGCAGGATTTTTCTGCCTTAAGGCAGGGACAAAAAGATAGTGCAAAAATGCAAACTACTGTGTTTATGAGCAGTACTTACTCCCCCCCCACCTACTGGCCGCTTATAATTTATTAAGGGGGGTTAACCAGCTTTTACAGTACTGTTCATATTTTGAGTTCAGACCAGCTGTTGCTTTGAATTCATAATAACTTCTAGTTAACTGCTCCACGTTTTTCTGAAAGAGACAGGTCCTGTGGCTGGGGACAAGTGACCAATTAAGTGAAGTACTCTGACACTCCCCACAGGTACCCAGGGTTGTGAGGCACTTCACAATTACTTGCCCTTAGTGTGAAGTGGTCTTACCTATGCCTGTTGTAACTCAGCTTCCTGAAACCAACAACCTTTGGCAACACAAGCACTGCCTGCCTCATCCTCTGTGTAGATTAGCTATAGGCACCCACCGAGTCCTCAGAGCATTCCCTGTGGTGCCCAGCCATTAACCATTGGCCGCTCACAGAAATTATCCAGTTTGCTGTTTCCGAGGGAACAGAATAAACACAGCTTGAGTATTAAAACTCAGGATCAAGTCCTTCGTCACATCATAGCACAGAGATATATTTTATAATGAAAACAATCATAAGTTGTTGAAAGCTGAGATTGAAGAAATGTTTACATGTAAAGCAAAAAGTATAACATTCTTGGTAGAGCCTAAACTTAACTTTAACAAGCTGCTTAACTTGTCTAAAGTAGTTCCTCACCTGAAGCAATTTCTCAATGTCTCCAGTCAACCCGACTGAGATTCCTCTATCATTAATGGAAAAAGCACTGTTTTTGCTTCCTCGTTGAAGGATAATGGTAACCTTTTCCTTATATCACACCAAAAATCCATTGTTTGTCCCCTGAGTCAGGACTACCCCTGGGGCTTATTCCCTGGTATGCCGACTTCATATCTCATGTTAATTTCATATGCCAACAGACCGTCCATTGTGTTGGCTCACAGTGTTTAATGTACATTTGAACTGAGGCAGACAGGTGCATATACTCCTTTTTGTCTTGCAAAAACCTGTCTGTCAAACTTACTTTCACACTGTAAAATGTATATTTTTCAGCATATATACACACAACTCCTTACATAGCTTCAGTGCATATGTTTTACAATTACATTATGTAAATGACCAGTAAGATTCTGGCTTTCATTTAAGATCTCACATGACATTCTTTATAGATAAATACTACAAAAGCAGTATGCTAGGTGTAGTGAGTTTGACAAGCCGGATGGGATTTGTTAAAGAATAGTTAATTCTTTTGGCACTTAGGGTCACAAGTACCTGCCTATTAATCTTAGCAGATCCAAAATAACTAACGGCCCTGAGCATGTGCTGCTAGTTGAGGGGACAAGTCTCCCTGAAAGTGTCATGCACGCTCCTAAGGTGCCCATCAGCACAGTAATCAGGTATGCACTACATACATGAGTAATACCAGGGAGCTGCATTTTCACCTCCTTCAGTGAAGGGGTGTATTTAGAAGGAAACAAATCCCTTTCCTTTGTCTTGAGGGAAGCAGTGGAAGTCTTGTGCATCTGGTGCTTCAGCACTCTCCCTCCTCATTGGTTGGTCCATGATGCCACTGACTGGAAGCTTTCCATTGTCCTGCTTTCAGGGCAAGTGCAGAGACTTACCGCTGGTGTGCAGGAAGGAGGGGTGAGAGTGCATATGGGTGGAGGTCTCCTAGGACAGTGAACAGTGGAAAACTCTAATCACTGTTTGGAGAGGCAGATTCCAGGCTACGCTTTTGCAGAGATGAGGGCCCAGTACTTTGTATACAGGGGGATGTGCAGGAAGGGAAGGAGCTAGCAATGGTAGTGCAAGAGTTGTTACAGCAAATATTGTCAGGATCCCAGTCTGCCCCTGGATTACTGTTGGACCTTGGAGAGGCACTTAGACAGAATTCATGATTTTAAAGTCAAGAACATGCATTTTGCACTGATGAGTTACCAAACCCCTGACTGATACACGTCACTCCCTCCTGCTGTTGCTGCTCTTCCTCCTCCCACGCTGTTCTCTGGACTGCTTCAAAGACTGACATTCTGAGTTTTGTTTGTTTGTTTTTTCTCACTCCTGCAGAACTTGGAAACACAATCTCTAGCCTGTTTGGAGGAGGAGGAGGTCCTACACTGGAAATGGGAGAGAACTTGACAGAGACTGTTCAGGTGAGGTGCTGGCTTTGATGGGGAGGTGGGGCCCTAGACTGGGTTCAGTCCTGTCTGCAAAATAGAGGAGACAGTAGTTAAACACGAACCAAATCAGAGTGACAAGCAGGACATCAGGATTAAAAACTATAAAATGTAGAAATTTGTATTTGTCTCAAAGTCTAACACGGTGTTAAAAATAAACATACAGCCCTTCTGGTGGCAATCCCTTTGGCATATGCTGCCAGGGCGGGTTCCCTGGTGAAGCCTCTTTGTCATTCCAGTCTCCCTTCTGGATCCTCTCTGGGTAGTGCTGTGTAGGCTACAATCTCCTGCATCTCATCATTGTAGGCTCTGGCAGGTTCTCCTGCTACACAGACCACTTGGGCCTGGCTGCTCCTGTGTTGTTGCCAATAGGAGTCTCAGTTTGCTTTCCCAGGTATAGAAAAGAGTTGTGGTTCCAAGGTGATATGGCGATTTCCCTAAAGTCTTCATGTAGCTTCTGTGCCATGTTGAACACCAAGCTTCCAGTATGAGCCTGCCTCTCTGTGTGACACATCTGCATGGTATTTCCATTATAAAACTGTGGCATTTTCTTCCCTGCTGCCCAGGAGGAAGAGGAGAGCCAGGCAGAAGCAGGAAAAGAGAACAGGGGGGAGAAACAGGACCAGAAGGAGGGAGAAGGAACAGTGAGAAGGAGGAGCGGGAGAAGAGAAGCAGCAGCCATCTCCAATGCAGGATAAAACAGAAACTATCCCTCCAGAAGCAGAGAGACAGGAGGAAAAGGAGGAAGGAGAAAAAACAGCATCTCAGGTGAGCAGCTGACTCTGCAAAGGAAGTATCAGAGGGTAGCCGTGTTAGTCTGGATCTGTAAAAGCAGCAAAGAATCCTGTGGCACCTTATAGACTAACAGACGTTTTGGAGCATGAGCTTTCGTGGGTGAATACCCACTTCCTCAGATGCATGTAATGGAAATATCCAGGGGCAGGTATATATATGTGTGCTAGCAAGCAAGCTAGAGATAACGATGTCAGTTCAATCAGGGAGGATGAGGCCCTGTTCTATCAGTTGAGGTGTGAAAACCAAGAGAGGAGAAACTGGTTCTGTAATTGGCAAGCCATTCACAGTCTTTGTTCAATCCTGAGCTGATGGTGTCAAATTTGCAGATGAACTGAAGCTCAGCAGTTTCTCTTTGAAGTCTGGTCCTGAAGTTTTTTTGCTGCAGGATGGCCACCTTAAGGTCTGCTATAGTGTGGCCAGGGAGGTTGAAGTGCTCTCCTACAGGTTTTTGTATATTGCCATTCCTAATGTCTGATTTGTGTCCATTTATCCTTTTCCGTAGAGACTGTCCAGTTTGGCCGATGTACATAGCAGAGGGGCATTGCTGGCATATGATGGCGTATATTACATTGGTGGATGTGCAGGTGAATGAACCAGTGATGGTGTGGCTGATCTGGTTAGGTCCTGTGATGGTGTCGCTGGTGTAGATATGTGGGCAGAGTTGGCATCGAGGTTTGTTGCATGGATTGGTTCCTGAGCTAGAGTTATTATGGTGTGGTGTGCAGTTACTGGTGAGAATATGTTTCAGGTTGGCAGGTTGTCTGTGGGCAAGGATTGGCCTGCCACCCAAGGCCTGTGAAAGTGTGGGATCATTGTCCAGGATGGGTTGTAGATCCTTGATGATGCGTTGGAGGGGTTTTAGCTGGGGGCTGTATGTGATGGCCAGTGGAGTCCTGTTGGTTTCTCTCTTGGGTTTGTCTTGCAGTAGGAGGCTTCTGGGTACACGTCTGGCTCTGTTGATCTGTTTCCTTATTTCCTCATGCGGGTATTGTAGTTTTGAGAATGCTTGGTGGAGATTTTGTAGGTGTTGGTCTCTGTCTGAGGGGTTAGAGCAGATGCAGTTGTATCTCAGTGCTTGGCTGTAGACAATGGATCGTGTGATGTGCCCGGGATGGAAGCTGGAGGCATGAAGGTAGGCATAGCGGTCGGTGGGTTTTCGATATAGGGTGGTGTTAATGTGACCATCACTTATTTGCACCGTGGTGTCAAGAAAGTGGACCTCCCGTGTAGATTGGTCCAGGCTGAGGTTGATGGTGGGGTGGAAGCTGTTGAAATCATGGTGGAATTTTTCCAGAGTCTCCTTCCCATGGGTCCAGATGATGAAGATGTCATCAATGTAGCGTAGAGAAGGGGTGTGAGTGGACGAGAGCTGAGGAAGCGTTGTTCCAGGTCGGCCATGAAGATATTGGCATATTGTGGGGCCATGCGGGTGCCCATAGCAGTGCCACTGATCTGGAGATATATATTGTCATCAAATTTGAAATAGTTGTGTGTAAGTATAAAGGCACAGAGCTCAGCAGCCAGTTGTGCTGTGGCATCATCAGGGATGGTGTTCCTGACAGCTTGTATTCCATCTGTGTGTGGGATGTTTGTGTAGAGAGCCTCTACATCCATGGTGGCTAGGATGGTGTTTTCTGGGAGGTCACCAATGCATTGTAGTTTCCTCAGGAAATCAGTGGTGTCGCGGAGATAGCTGGGAGTGCTGGTGGCATAGGGTCTGAGTAGAGAGTCCATATATCCAGACAGTCCTTCAGTGAGAGTGCCAATGCCCGAGATGATGGGGCGTCCAGGATTTCCGGGTTTGTGGATCTTGGGTAGTAGATAGAATAACCCTGGTCGGGGCTCTAGGGGTATGTTGATTTCTTCTGGTGTTAGTGTAGGGAGTGTCCTGAGTAGATGCTGTAGTTTCTTAGTGTATTCCTCAGTGGGATCTGAGGGAAGTGGCCTGTAGAATTTGGTATTGGAGAGTTGTCTGGCTGCCTCCTTTTGATAGTCAGACCTGTTCATGATGACAACGGCACCTCCTTTATCAGCCTCTTTGATGATAATGTCAGGGTGGTTTCTGAGGCTGTGGATGGCATTGCGTTCTGCACGGCTTAGGTTGTGAGGCAAGCGATGTTGTTGTTCCACGATTTCTGCCTGTGCATGCCGGCGGAAGCATTCAATGTATAGGTCCAGGCTGTCATTTCGACCCTCAGGGGGAGTCCATGTGGAGTTCTTTTTCTTGTGCTGTTGGTGGGAGGGCACCCGTGTATCAGTGCACGGTTCAGTGTTGTCCTGGAAGTATTCTTTGAGTCGGAGACGGCGAAAGTAGGCTTCCAGATCGCCACAGAACTGTATCATGTTGGTGGGGGTGGCAGGGCAGAAAGAGAGTCCCCGAGATAGGACAGACTTTTCTTCTGGGCTGAGTGTGTAGTTGGATAGATTGACGATATTGCTGGGTGGGTTAGGGGTACCACTGTTGTGGCCCCATGTGGCAGGTAGGAGTTTAGACAGCTTACAGTCCTTTTTCCTTTGAAGAGAGGTGAAGTGAGTAATGTAGATCTCCTGTCTTATTCTAGTGAAGTCCGTTTGTATAGAAGTTTGGTTATTAATGAGAGTCTCCAGGTTGGAGAGCTCTTTTTTGATGTTTTCCTGTTTGCTGTATAGGATGCTGATCAGGTGGTTCCTCAGTTTTTTTGATAGAGTATGACATAATCTCTCACTGTGGTCCGTGTAGTATGTAGATAGCAGTGGATTTTTTACCTTTAGTCCATTTGGTATGATGTCCATCCGTTTGCATTTGGAAAGGAAGATGATATCTGTCTGTATTTGTGCAAGTTTCTTCATGAGGTTGATGGATTTCCATTCCATACGGCTAAATGCAGTGCTTTGCATGTTGTCAAGTATCAGAGGGTAGCCGTGTTAGTCTGGATCTGTAAAAGCAGCAAAGAATCCTGTGGCACCTTATAGACTAACAGACGTTTTGGAGCATGAGGTTTTCACACCTCAACTGCTAGAACAGGGCCTCATCCTCCCTGATTGAACTGACCTCGTTATCTCTAGCTTGCTTGCTAGCACACGTATATATACCTGCCCCTGGATATTTCCATTACATGCATCTGAGGAAGTGGGTATTCACCCACGAAAGCTCATGCTCCAAAACGTCTGTTAGTCTATAAGGTGCCACAGGATTCTTTGCTGCTTCTGCAAAGGAAGACTCCCTAAAATGGTGACACTGTGCTGTTGTACCTCAGGACTGGAATCTGACTGGAAATAATGGAGGAGGGAGTGAGAGATTCTACCCCATGTGTGCAGGCTAGTACCACAGCTTTGTTCCTGCTCACTATCTCTGAAAATAAACCCTTAACTGACAGGCCACTGAAATACAGTCCATGCTCCTTAGGTGTAGAAATGGGGAGTGACCTTCACTCAGGATCTGAAGCTGAGTGTTCAGAGACTCCTTGCGCCAAAGTTCACTTGAGTTGTTGTAGTTTTCCCTGCAGAGAACCCTTTCCCTTGACATTGCCTCATCCTCAGAAGGATGTGTTCAGCATTGCTTCCCATTGCCCTTCAGATTCATATCAATCCACTCTTTCCTTCCAAGGCCGCTTTATATTTGTTCCTCATCCTGCTGTGTTGTATTTACAGTGCCATTCTGAGCTGGTAAGTGCAAAGCTGTTGTGTGCAGAAGTCCATGAGAGGCAGTCATGCACTGTTCTGAATAGAAATGAGCCCTGCTGTTTGCAGTACAGGACTGGGAGCTGAGGCTCCTGGGTTCTGTTCTGAAATCCCCATGTAATCTCAGGCATTTGGTTAATTTTTGTTCCTTGGCTTCCGGGTCTGGGAAGCACTAAGACCTTGCCTTAACAGTGAAAAAAGGTATGTTGGTAGTTTTTTTTTTTTTTCAATTATTATTATTCCAACTTACTACCAGGAAGTAAAATCCTAGAGAAGATAGGACAGTTTGTAATTCTCTCACAAGCAAGCAGGTAGAGTTAAAGAAAAAGGAGACTCCTTGTCTTCACTAGGGTTTTAGCACTATTTAACTAGAGTTAAGAATACACCTTTTTCATAGCGGAAACAAGATCTCTCGGCCTGTGAAATATTAAGGCACTGCAGACCTGCAAATTGTTTTTACAGATGTAGAACACTAGCTTATTTACTTAACCCTGGGAGCTCAAATCCACCTTATCAGGTTCTTGTGTGCCTCTCTTCAAAATATTTGTTGCAAGTGTGATGGTACTGCAAATTGATCTTTTTATTTATCCTGGAGTTGCTTCTCTGACACAGGATCCCAAAGAAAAGGAAGAATCCGGGAAAGAGGAAGAAATGTCCAAAAGTCGTGGTGACAGCACAGACACCAAAATGGAAGAGAAGAAACCCAAAGTCCCAAAGAAGCAGAAACTCGTGGATGAGATCAGTGTGGAGTTGGATGTCCGTGATGTTCTTGACCTGCTGGAGGAGGAGTTGAAGAGCTCAGTGAAGAAGTAAGTTGGAGGGGGACATGCTAAAGTGAAGGGAGTAGGCTATGGGAGCAGACTGGGCTGGGGCACAGGGATCACAGTGAGCAACAGATTCTAAGGTGCATGCATGTCTTATTGAGTTCAGGTCATGTGCAGAGATGACTCCACCCTTTCCCATTCCCAGAATGAATATGACTGTAGTAAACATTGCAAGACTTTGCTTACCCCCACTGCCTGTATTGACCCTTCTCTTGTCACCATTCTTCTTTCAGCAGCCCTTTCAAACAAACTAGAGGTAAATGTCCCAAAAAGGTGGCAAGGCCAGAAACTGAATGGCAAAGGGAGGAACTGGGATAAATGTGCACAAGAAAAGGGTCAGTTCCGAGACTAGAAAATGACAAGAGCTGGAAGTGGAGACAGCGCTGGCTCTGTGTGTGTTGGATGGAAGGTTAGATGTGCAGTGAGCGGGTGAGAATCCCAGATAGTCTCTCTATGCCCAGTGAGGTGGGGGAAGCTCAGCCTGGCCAGTTAACATCGCTGTAGCCAATAATTTTAATCTTTCCCATCTTCAACTCTAGTCTTGTGAGCTCCTCTGGAGTGGCACCCCGGCTGCGTGAGACATTACTTAAAGATCTGTCCCTGTTGTATTTGTAACCATGCTAGTGATGACAGTGTTTACATGGTCTCCTCACCCCCCTTGGTGATCACAGTAGCCAAGCCATGCTATCAGTGCACAATGAGTCTAATGCAGCTCTTGGGTGGGAGGAGAGCAGTACTATAACAGTTAATCTCTCTTGCCACAGTTTTCATTGATGTGTTTCGGTGTGTAGCCAATGAAAATTTGGGATATGTGTGAGGAAACGTGGGTTGCCCTAATGTGTGCAGGTAACAATAGTGTGGATGGATTTTTAGGGGAGGCCTTTGTTTTAAAGGGGGTTAGGGAGAAAGTTTTAGCCAGTCAGTACTCCAAGGAGAAACATCCTGAGCACTGTGAATCTGATCATTGAAACTCGGAGAGATCTCTCCTGACTTCCCACCTTTTGGATTTGACCCTAAGCCCTCGTCCAGACTACCCCGCCGTATCGGCGGGTTAAAATCGATTGCTCGGGGATCGATATATTGCGTCTAATCTAGACGCGATATATCAATCCCCGAGCGTGCTTATATCGATTCCGGAACTCCATCAACCCCAACGGAGTTCCGGAATCGACACGGAGAGCCGCAGACATCAATCCCGCGCCATCTGGACAGGTGAGTAATTCGATCTTAGATATTCGACTTCAGCTATGTTATTCACGTAGCTGAAGTTGCATATCTAAGATCGATTTTCCCCCCCTAGTCTTGACGAGCCCTAAGACTTATAAGTATATCCTGTGCCTGGCTTGGCCTGAGCTGGATGCTGATGGGTTAGTTAATGGTGTCTGAGTGACAGGTACTGCTGCCTACAGAGATCCCTGTCTGCAAAGAGAACATCACCCCTTCTTACAGGTGCTGATAGTTTTGCTTATTTCTGGCCTCCTTGCACTTTAGACTCCAGGATCTGACAGTCAGAGACTTAGAGAAGCAGGAGAGGGAAAAGTCAGCCAATAGCCTGGAGGCATTCATCTTTGAGACCCAGGTAAGAGCGATGAAAAGGGTCAAAAGCTTATGAAAAGCAGGTGGGAGAAGTTGCATAGTGTCAGGGCTGAGCTGGATGCAGAGGGTTGTATCTGTTTCAAGGTGGGGAGCTATTGCTTTGAGGAGTTCATCTGTCGTCATTTTGAGTGTTCCCTGTCTCACATGGCTTTGGGAGGAGTCAAGACAAGTGGGACCAGATTAGGGTTTAGGCAGCATACTAAATCAAATATCTGCCTGCATAAAAGCTTTGTATATGCTGTCCCTTCCTCTGCCTGTCTCAGCATCACCACGTTCTACCTGGAAAGAGACTCCAATTAGCGAGGGCAGGAGGAAAGCTCTTATTCTACATGTGAGGACTTGTCAGCCTTCCCATCCCACTCTCAGCTGATTGAAGGAGCAGAAGGACAAATTTGGGGGTTGAACTTGCACTCATTAGCATGGAGCAGCCCTGGAATCCTACAGTTGGTTGCAGCTGCATTCTGTCAGGGGGTTGAGAGAGATGCCTTTGCTGTGTGTGCCTTCTCATTAGTCAGCAGTTAAGCTGAAGCGACCTTTACTCTTCTCAGGACAAGCTTTACCAGGAGGAATATCAGTTTGTCTCAACGGAGGAGCAGAGAGAGGAAATCTCTAGAAAACTGAGTGAAGCTTCCAATTGGATGGAGGAGGAGGGCTATAGAGCCACGACCAAGGTACTGCTGCATGGAAGTAGAGTGTCAGTTTGCACTGAATTGCCAGTAGGTGGCAAATAGACCTAGGCTTCCTTGGTTTCTTTGATGTCCCCAAGTCAGGAAAGGTGAGCTTTGATGTGCTCTGGGACTTGGAAACCCTTTTGTTAACTTGCTCAGCACTGAATTGCACAAGAACTAGCTCTTCCCATCCCTGTTGCTTCAACCTCTTGGAGCACATGAAGCAGTTAACTTCCCATTCTCTATACACAGTGTCTAGTGCTGCAACTCCTGTTAGCATACAGGACTTGTGCATCTGATGGGCATAGCAGGCAAAACTCCTGCAGCTCAAGCTTCTGAGATTCACCATACTTCTGGGATTAAAGGTTTGGTGCAGTTTTAGATGTCTGATCAAATTCTGTTTGTCTGTCTGTCTGTCTTACACTTGCAGGAACTGAAAGAGAAGCTGTCTGAGCTGAAGAAACTCTGCAGGAGCCTTTTCTTCCGTGTGGAAGAAAGAAGGAAATGGCCAGACCGCCTGAATGCCCTCGAAAATCTCCTCAATCACTCCACCATCTTCCTCAAGTAGAGCAAGACCCTGAGAAGATCTGAAGTTGTGCGTGGTGCAAAAAAGTGCTGCATGTGTTTGATCCACTACTTAAAAATGGAATCTGGCCTGCTAGCTGCTAAACCCATAGAGGGAACAGGCTGGTATGTGGCTTCTTGTAGAGCCTGATAGGAATTTTAGGGAGTGTGTTAACAGAAACGCTCAAAGCCCATACGGACTCCTCAGAACAAAGAGTATGAAATCCCATGCATACTGCAAAGTGCACCCATTCTCAGGAGGGTCAGGATTGTCTCTCCGCCCCCATACAACCATCCTAGCAAACCCACTCAAGGGCCAATCCCGTGGTAAATTTTGGTCCCTGCTAAATGTGATTGGGAATGGAATACAAAACCCTCAATCACCTAAAATACCTGGGTCTTCTAGTGTTTACTTTCCTTGGACAGAAGTTCATGTATATGTGAAAAGCAGTAAGGTTCAAAAACATGAGTCGATTTGTGCAATGACTCATAGAAATTTCAAATATCATTGATGCAAATGTACCCTGACAACAATTGGAGCAAAAATAATTTTTTGTCTTTCAGGGGAGCACGAATGATTCCAGAGGCTGATCAGATATTCACAGAGGTGGAACTGAGTACCCTAGAGAAAGCAATCAGTGAAACTGTGGTAAGTGAAGGGGCTGGGGAGCCCAATCAGGATGTGCTGTTGGATGATGTGATCCATGCCACGGTTAATGGGTTTACTTTCACTTGGGAATAGGGAGCAAAGGATGTACAGCCTCTCCTCACATTAGGAAAACCTTTGTCTGTTTTAATACTCCCTGCTACCAAACTTGATTGCATATTGCTTTGGAAAAACGTAGCGACTGGAGATACAGCTGGTTCATGTGCAATATGGGAGGCTAGTGCCTTCCCGGTAATTAGTATTTGTACGGTTTTAAGAGCAGCCAATGGCACTCTTGTTCTCTGGCCTTGTAGAACTAAGAGGCTGGAGGAGTTGGGGTGGAAGCCCTGTTGATGACAGGCAATTAGAATGCCCAGGTGCTGCGTCTGGAATTGTGTGTTTAAAAGCAGTAACTCATCTAACCAGGAAATAGCAGCATATTCATGGGGAGAGATTGACCCTGGGCTTTCCTTTCAGACTTGGAAAAACGAGACACTGGCAGAACAGAATAAACTTCCTCCCACTGAGAAGCCCACCCTGCTGTCCAAGGACATAGAGCTGAAGATAGCAGCCCTGGATAGGGAGGTGCAGTATCTACTGAACAAGGCTAAGTTTGCAAAACCCAGACCCAAGAAGGAAAGAATACCACAAAAACTGATTCAGGCAAGAATGCCACAGCTCCCCCCGACAGCGAGAAGGTTATCCCTCCCAAGGAGGAGAAAGGAGAAGGTGAGGCACACTCAGGACAGGCAGGTGCTCCTGTGAGCATCTGATATTATAAAACCACCAGGAGTAATATTCTCTCAAAGCTGTGTGCACTGAAGAAAAGGAGATTGTAATGAGAGAAATCTTTGATAAAAGTGGAAAAGCTGCTGATCCTCCTAATCAGGGAATTACTGGAGAAAGCTTGGTGCAATATAGCATGCTCCAAGTGTTACTTCTGTATCTTCTTCCATTGACATTTGTTTGACCAGGTGTCCAGATTTTACAAGCTCATGGGAGGGAAAGTGTCTGCCTCTGGGGCTTAAATAGACTAGAGAAGAGACCACCTTCAGCATCAGTTTGGTCTCTGCTCCCCACTAAGAGGCACAGCCTTCTAAGAGGTGACACCTTGCTCTGGATGCCTGCTGATTTCAGAGATTTCCTAGGTCACATCATTAGGGATGCTAGGAGTTTACAGCTCTCCATCTCTCAAGGTAGATGAGGTCTTGAGTGCCCAGTCCCTTTATAAAGATTAAACCACTCCTGTCTGTGGACAAAGCTCCTCTATGCTAACCCTGGTTCCTTTAGCAGGATATCGTAGTCAGGCTCCAGCCCGTGGGATGGCTTTTCCTGCACAACTCTCAGGCCTTCAACCTGGGCCTTATCTGCTTCCAGTGGCTGTTGGCAAGCTCAGAACAGCACCCCCACACCTATTTTGACTGTTCCAGAGTTGCCTCTGGCTGCCCTTGATCCCTGCTGAACCCTTCCCTTATGGCTTGCTGCCTGATGCTTCCTCTGCTTGCTGGGGTACTTCTGTGTTTTCTCAAAGTGCCCCTATTGACTACCCTTACTGACCATCCCATTGCTTTCCCCAGGATCAATTATGAGAAATTAGTAATCTTCTAGTGATGGGCTGCAGTTGGTCATTTACAATCCACATTGGCAAACTTTTTTTCTTGTCCAGTGTTTCATCTGTACATTTGATCTTCTATACCAGAGCTAGGGGAGGTGTTGGGCTTGACATACTTGTATGACCACTTGTTGCACATCTCTCCCCCATAATACAGATAAACCTGAAGATGTCAGTCCAGTCAGGGAACCTCCCATAGTCGAGGAAGCAACACTAGGTGATCAGTCCGGACCGGACACAGGTAGGGATTAATTTTGTGTAAGGAAATGGAACTTAGTGACCGTGGATGTCCGTAGCCCACTGTTTGCAAATCTCTCTCCATTTCTGTTTTCCTGCAAATGAACCATGGGGTGAGAAGGAGCCTCTGGCTGCTGAGAAAGTGTCAGTGAATCAAACTTTACAACTGAGAGGGCCAGCTACAGAAAAACGTTTGGGATGGGAATGGTAGCTGTGGCCCCTTTAACACTAATGCTAGAACTGAGGAAGGGAACGGTGTAACACCTGTTCACACGTGCAATATAGACCATCTGAAGGGGTCACTAACGGATTTAAAGCCCCGAACTGTCATCTTAGGGCTATTTTGAAGGACATGGTTACATCTGCTTTAGAACTTTTGGAGTGTTCCAGCCACTGTTGAAATGGGACATTGGTTGATTTGATGTGGCAATTATGTATTTAAAGAATCCTTATTGAGGTTGCAGAGAAAAAAACAACATCCTGATGTGTAGAAAGAATAGTAAATATGTCAGACCAGCTTGGCTTAACCGTGAAATCCTTGCTGATCTTAAACGTAAAAAGAAGCTTACAAGAAGTGGAAGATTGGACAAATGACCAGGGAGGAGTATAAAATATTGCTCAAGCACTGCAGGAGTGAAATCAGGAAGGCAAATCACACTTGGAGTTGCAGCTAGCAAGAGATGTTAAGAGTAACAAGAAGGGTTTTCTCTTCAGGTATGTTAGCAACAAGAAGAAAGTCAAGGAAAGTGTTGGGCCCTTTACTGAATGAGGGAGGCAATCTAGTGACAGAGGATGTGGAAAAAGTGAATGTACTCAAGACTTTTTTTGCCTTTATCTTCATGAACAAGGTCAGCTCCCAGACTGCTGCACTAGACAGCACAGTATGGGGAGGAGGTGACTAGCCCTCTGTGGAAAAAGAAGTGGTTTGGAACTATTTAGAAAAAACTGGACGAGCCCACGTCCATGGGGCCGGGTGCTAAAGGAGTTGGCTGATGTGATTGCAGAGCCATTGGCCATTATCTTTGAAAACTCACGGTGATCGGGGGAGGTCCCGGATGACTGGAAAAAGGCTAATGAACAGTCGAACCACACAATAACGCGCCCCGCCATAACGCAAAATCGCATATAACGCAATCACAGGTTGGCTCCTTTTTAAGGTATAATACCATACGGTACTATACCAATGATCCCTAACACCAGAGCAGGGAGGAGAAGCTGCAGCCCCGCACCTGCCGGGGACAGAGAACTCTGGGGCTGCGGGCAGCAGTGCTCTCTCTCCCCGGCAGGCACGGGCCACAGCTTCTCTCTGGCTTCAAGAGGAACCGCAGCTCCCCGCCTGCTGGGGACAGAGAACTCCAGGGCTGCGGGCACCGGTGCTCTCTGTCCCTGGCAGGTGTGGGGCGGCGGCTTCTCTCTGGCTTCAAGAGGAGCCGCGGCTCCCCGCCTGCCAGGGACAGAGAGAACGGGCATCCGCAGCCCTGGCATTTTCTGTCCCCGGCAGACAGGGAACCGTGGCTTCTCTCCCCTGGCTGGGCACTAGGCAGCGCACATCAATGCACCGCGTTGGGGACCACTGACAAACCCCGCTATACCGCAACCCTGCTTTTAGCACGATCAAAGTTTTGGACCCTAAACATCGCATTATAGCGGGATTTCACTGTAGTTCCCATCTTTAAAAAAGGGAAGGAGGAGGATCCGGGAGCTACAGGCCAGTCAGCCTCACCTCAGTCCCTGGAAAAATCATGGAGCAGGAATCAATTCGAAAGCACTTAGAGGAGAGGAAAGTGATCAGGAACAGTCAGCATGGATTCACCAAGGGCAAGTCATGCCTGACTAATCTAATTGCCTTCTGTGATGAGATAACTGGCTCTGTGGATGAGGGGAAGACAATGGATGTGTTTATTCCTTGACTATAACAAAGCTTTTGATATGGTTTCCCACAGTATTCTTGCCAGCAAGTTAAAGAATTATGGGCTGGATGAATGGACTGTAAGGTGGACAGAAAGCTGGCTAGATTGCCAGGCTCAACAGGTCGTGATCAATGGCTCCAGGTCTAGTTGGCAGCCAGTTTCAAGCAGAGTGCCCTAAGGGTCAGTCCTGGGGCCGGTTTTGCTCAATATCTTCATTAATGATCTGGAGGATGGCGTGGACTGCACTCTCAGCAAGTTTGCAGATGACACTAAACTGGGAGGAGTGGTAGATACGCTGGAGGGTAGGGATGGGATACAGAGGGATCTAGACAAATTAGAGGATTGGGCCAAAAGAAACCTGATGAGGTTCAACAAAGACAAGTGCAACGTCCTGCACTTAAGATGGAAGAATCCCACGCATAGTTACCAACTAGGGACCAAATGGCTAGGAAGCAGTTCTGCAGAAAAGGACCTAGGGGTTACAGTGGATGAGAAGCTGGAAGTAGGAGTATGCCAGCAGATCGAGGGACATGATCAGTCCCCTCTATTTGACATTGGCGAGGCCTCATCTGGAGTCCTGGGTCCAGTTTTGGGCCCAAAACTACAAGAAGGATGTGGAAAAATTAGAGCAAGTCCAGCGGAGGGCAACAAAAATGATTAGGGGGCTGGAGCACATGACTTATGAAGAGAGGCTGAGGGAACTGGGATTGTTTAGTCTGCAGAAGAGAAGGATGAGAGGGGATTTGTAGCTGCTTTCAACTACCTGAAGGGGAGTTCCAAAGAGGATGGATCTAGACTGTTCTCAGTGGTACCAGATGACACAACAAGGAGTAATGGTCTCAAGTTTCAAGGGGGTGGAGGGATATGCTGGATATTAGGAAACTTCTTCACTAGGAAGGTGGTGAAGCACTGGAATTTATTACTTAGGGAGGTGGTGGGAATCTCCTTCCTTAGAAGTTTTAAAGGCCTGGCTTGACAAAGCCTGGCTGGTATGATTCAGTTGGGAATTGGTCCTGCTTTGAGCAGGGGGTTGGACTAGATACCACCTGAGGTCCCTTCCAACCCTGATATTCTATGATTCTATGTTCCTGTGCAGTGAGGCTGAAGGACACTATTGTACCTAACTAGGGGACTATTATAGCGGTAGTGTGTCCCTAGAAGGATCAAAACCAAAACTCCTACAACCTAACCCATTGAAATGTCTCTTGGACAGTTTTGCATTCCAGTGGAAAGTTCTAGGGACTTGTAAAGCAATTGTTCCCTGCAGCATTTGGAAGTCAAACACTGCAGTCCTGCGCTAGTGTGTGAAAACCTGCAAGTGACCATAAACAAGGAAATACATTTTCATTATCCAAACTTAATTAAATGATACTTTAAGCAAATAGTGTAGAGTGTAACAAGTAAATTAAACTCTTAGAAAATTGTTCAGCTTGAATAATCAACGGATTGTCTGTAACAGGGAAGGAAATGTATTTTCCAAAAGCAACTTTAACCTGACAGTGTGACTCTAAATATCCATGTGGCAAGATATGTGGCCATACTGGTTTACCCCCTCCTTAAGGTCTCCTTTTTAACCCACACAGCATGGGTGAATCTTTACCTCACCTTGGTATGTCCGCAACTTGCTATTTTTGTTCCTGTCCTCACCAGTGTCACCACCAATCAAATAGAATTTTGGGGCTAATCAAGGGCCTGATTCTGCAAACACTTACACGTATGAGTAAAGCCACTTATGTGCATCAGTGTTTTAAGAATCAGGCGTTGGTGTCTAATCATGCCACTTGTAGTAGCTACAATCTAATACTACTGCCCAAGCATACCTCCACAACTCTACCAATCCCCTGTTCTGAGTGTGTTGAAGTATTTTAATGTGTATATTATCGTAGCATCCAAAAAAACACATTGTACAGCATGCCTGTCACTTCATAATCATAATTTCACTTTATTTTTGTTTCTGTTTATTACATAGAACCTGAGAGTGAGAAGAAGCCAGAAGCTAGAGAAGAGAGCAGGACGAATGATGAATTATAACATCCCTTGAAATTTCTTCTAGCATCGCATCTATTTATTTAACAGGTTTTTTATAATGGATCCATTTAGTTTCATGTTAAATGGAACATGACAAACAGGCTGACAACAAAATGCAACAGAGATGTACATTTTTTTCTTTTCTCCTGGGAATTTCACTGTTAATTTTAGTGAGTGAGTTGTTTGTTTTCTTGTCTTTGTCTTTTCACGTGTTTAAAGATGACCATGTGCTCACTGAAGACTCTGAGTTCCAGTACAGTCCAATTGAAGTCACCAGAAGTGGCTTTTGTTTTAGTAAATTAAAACAGTGAAAAAAGCCTGTAAGATTTAGGAAATAATTTGGCACAAACACTCTGGGCCGTGCCTCATCTGTTGAGGATGAAGGTGTTAAAGTATCCCAGAAACATGTCACGAGTTATTTGCAAGAGGTACTGAATTAGGGAAACAGGATGCTGTGGCCAACAGGATGTATATTCTCATTTTGATGCATGGGGAAGTGAAATAGAATTTGGTGGGGAGGGACACCATGCCTTAGGATGAGGATTTCTGTTCGTTTTTCATTAGACTAGTGCTGCTAAAGCCATCTCTTGGCCCTTAGTTCTGTGTCAGGCAGAATTTAGCATCAGGGAACAGGGACCTAAAGGAAGATGTTGGGATTTAGTTCAAAGTTTAAATATAAAAGGACCATAAATTGCTGTTTGGAACACTAAAGATATGAAAGAGTATTTGATGGTGAATCTCTGACTGCAACCAGAACAGCAAATGGGAATAGGGTTTTAGATGAGGCAGCACAGAATGATGAAAACTGGAAAATTTATTCTTGTTAACCTTCTCCCCCAGTGTCTTGTGAAATCAGACTGGCTTTGTTGTGAAACCTCTTGTCTTCAGTGTTGGTCTCATCTTTTTGGAAACATTCATGCTGCTAAAACACATCAGTAAGATCCTGACCTACTTCATATGCAAGCCCTTGTGAATGTGCATCTTACATTGGTCTCCATTGGCCTATTCAACCAAATAAAAAAATAATCTTCCTGACATTCTCTTTAAAATGCTTTTGTCTGTTTTAGAAATGGCTTAGGGAATTCCTTAACTTTCTCTGACTTATTTACATTACAGTTCAGAGCTCTAGTCCCTCCCAACACTACCAGCAGCTATATGTTTTTGAAGATCACAGTGCTATCAGTGAATCAGTCAGGGTGCTTTTCTCAGTACTACTGCTTTTCCAAGCCCAAACAGAACTTCCACTAACCATTCAGATTTGTGGATTTTTAGTGTAGCTTTTCCTCTCTTATGGTGCAATCTCTCAAGAGCAGATAAGCAGAGAAAACACATTGTCTCAAGGGTTTGCACCCCATTGCTGGTGTTGCAAATCAGCATGAACAGGCTTCCTCCTGAGTCTTGTCTCATGCATCTAGACAGCGCAAAGTACACGATAACTGGACCTTCCAACGCTCCCTGCCCAGGGCCACTCTCAGGATGAACTCTGTTCTTATAAGTAATCTCATTTGCACAATTAAATTTGGTTTTGCTGTGTTCTGAAGTCTTATTTTCCTCTACTGTAACCAAATTCCTCCTCCTCCCTAATCATCCACGCTCCTCTCAAAAACTAGGACCCCCCTTCTCTTTTCTTACAGGGACTGCAATTTTCCTATCCTCCTATCTACTGTGTCATACTGTTCTTCTATCCAGGAGAGGTTTCTCTGCCATCACCAATACCATCTTTCACAGCATCTACGCAGCAAGCTACTGTGTGGAAACCAAAACTCCTCCAACTTAGGCGCACCAGAGAGCGAGCCCAAAGCTTCTCCATAACACAAATCTGTGGAGTTTAGACACCACTAGACAGCCTTTTAGCCTATCCCTTCCATCTCTGATTATGTACTCCCTTGACTCCCAGTAACATGCTGCATTCAGTTCCATCTCGTAACATTGAGTCAAACTGCATTGGCTCCCTGAGAATGTCACTGCAGAGACTGCTGTAGTGGGAAGTTTGACTTAATTATCTAAGTTGGTTAATAGCACTTGAACACTGAAGTTTTCCTTTCAAAAAGCAGAAGGGCAATCATGCTGAAGTTGAAATAAGTGTACCTAGGGTGTGGTTATGGATGTTTGTGGCCTTCTGTGGTCCTTGTATCAAAAGAAATCAAATCTTCCTTTGGATGGAATCTCATCCCATCAAGCTGCATTTATAATGACCTCTGCAGTCTGATCCTTGGTAGCAGGCTTCTGGTCTTATTAATGTTGGCCCTCAATGGTAGTGGTAGGGAAGTTTTGTGGATACTACTCTGAATTGCTGGAAGTCCATGTGTATTAGTGTTGTCTGCAAATGTCTTCTGACAGTCTTTCACCCTGTGCCTGGAGTCAGTCCTTCATAACAGGATGAATAAACCATAAATGCTCTGGATGCTCATTACAATGTAATACTATTTTACCCTTGGCACTGCATTTCCCTGGTGTTTCTCAACTGTTTAATTTGTGTGGTGATTGTCAAAATGCCTCATTTGTAAGACAGTAGCTGAGCTTTCTGCTTTTGCCATTGAGCATGATGGCCCAAGAATAGGTTAATTCACCTTTCGAGGGGTAGGGGAGTAGAGCTGTAGTGGGATTTGCAGCACATTTTACAAGTTGGTTATGATCTGACTTGAGCTGCAGGATTCATGATGCTGTGCCTGGAGCAGTGATACTCAGTGATGAGGGATAACAGCAGGGTAGTTACAGTATGGAAGACTAATCTGATGGAATTGTGCCTTTTGGGTGAACAGATGACAGTATGGGCCACAAAAGGTCATGTTCTTCCCTCAGATACCATTGCCTGAGAAGAATGTGACCACCTGTGGTACAGCTTGTTTGCCCATCTTCTAACCCTGACTTTCTAAGAACAGTTTAAAAACAAACATCAAGTGAAGTAAAAACTGATGGATTCACACGCTCAATAATGCAGTTCTTATAAAGTTAAATCTCCTGTGGAGTGACGCATGTATAGGCTGCAAGATCAGAAAGCTTATTTGGATGGGAGAAAAGGCAGTTTAGAAAAAAAAAATTTTTAATTAGAGATTTATCTCATCGCCCTCTTCCTCCTCCACTAGAGTTGCACATACTATAGACATGATTAGGGCAGCAATTGTTTTGCATGCTTGGTCTTGTCTTTGTTAAATTGTGTAGTTTATTGATTGAAATTCTTAGATGGGCAGAATTGAAAAGATTAAACACAAACAACAAGGCATTTAGTTTTGCAAATCTCAGTGTTGACCAGAATGTGCATTCTACTGTGACTCTTGGAAAACCAGCCTGAATCACATGCAAAGTTTTAAATATTCAACATTCCTGGAAACCTTTTTTTAAGGTGTTCCCCTCCTCAAAGGTGGGGTGGCTGGCCTTAGCCCTGATTCCTCTCTTATGGCAGTGAAGATTGTCTCTTTTTCACCTTCACTGGTGTGAACTACCTAAAACAGAACCAAGCCCAACCCAGATATTTTGGGTTCATATCAAGTACTGCTACACCACACCCCCATTGGTTCAAAGATTTGCAGCGTTGTGTATGTGTGGAATTTTTTTATTTTTCTTTGCCACATTGGTGGACTTTCAGCCCTAAAGTCCTAATTCTTGTCCTTTCTATTAGCATTTCAGGTACTTGTTTGTACTGAAGTTTTGGTCAGTTTTAACTTTTTTTTTTTTTCCCTCCACATGGGAGGGAAGGGGCAAACTAATTCCATCGAAATGTACTTGCTCCATTGTTAAGAAATGGGTTCAATAAAAAACTTGCTTTTCTACAATCATCTCTTTATGTCTCTTAAGTTGAAAACAGTATGAACTGTGGGTATACCATTTTAATCCATATTGCCAATTACTGTCCGTTGGAAATCTCAGCACTGCCTTTGATTTGGTACTGAACTTCTAAGCTCCAACACAGTGTGCCATAATGCCGGAGTTCCAACCTTTTGGCCAAGACATGACTGGGTTCACCATCTGTGGCCGCCAAAGTTTCCATAACACTTTTGAGAGTTAAAATTTAAATCTGACCTCAGGTCAAATCCTAGCATCAGTGACTGATCTCCCTACATTCTTTCTGCAATTTCAGTTGATTTAATTAGGACCACATACAGAATTTTATTTGACCAAGTGTAGCTGAAAGTGCTGTTTAAGGTTGAGTGACTCCTGCTTTACAAATGAGAGCATATGAGCTAGGGCTCTTGGATACTGTGATGAGGGGCATATAAGAATTTCATGGGTGCAGTGATAGTCCATTTAAACTATACTGCTTTTGGGTTATAGGAGTGTGATGGCAGTCACCATGATGGTGTTCAAGGCTAGGATACCTGTAACAGGTCTTCTCTATATATTCAAATTTTGTTCCAGTTTAATTTTAAAAACTAATTTAGTTAAGTGCAAAATCCTCTGTGAACACTTGGTTAGAAATCTAATTAGTCTTTGAATTAAAATAAAACAGGATAAGAATTAGATTTAAACCTGTTCTGTCCATTTAAGGGTGTTCACATAGGGTTTTGCACCAGCTGAAATGAGTTTAAAAATCACATCTTCAATTTAAACTAGTGCTACTTTGTATATAAACAAACCTTGACCATCTTCTCTCCCCGGTCCCCCAATGCAACTTGATTCAAAGGCTCACAGCCTCTTCTAGATTAAAACGGCACTGGGTGGTGATGTGAAGAGTTAAACAAGTGCGTCACTGAAACTTTTGTGGATACTCTGATTTCTGCACCAAGTTTTGCTTTTACACTCTTTTGTGGTTAGGGCTCAACTGGTGCTTGGTCCTGTTTAATGTCCAGCTTTGCCATAAAATTTCAGTGTCAGCTTGAGCATGTTATTTACTCTATGCTTCAGTTTACCGGTTTGTTAATCCTGCAGCTGTTTGGGTTTTTTTGGTGGTAACAGCTCTAACCTCTAGCTGTGGACCAGGAATCCATTATGCTACAGCATGACTGAGGGACTGGGCCAGCTGATGGATGGTGTTTCTGGCCTGGATGACTTCACACAGACCCATGAGTACCACATGTGGCCTGGCTATGACTACATGGAGTGGCGCACTGGGGGCTACATTTAAATCATGTTTGAATTTCATCGGATCAGAAACTTCACCACCATGAAGGTCTGTGGCTCCAGGGGCACCTTTCTTGGTAACATCAGTCAGGGCTTGTTGTGGCCTTGTCTCTCAGAACATGTGCCCGACTGCAGAAGGCACGTTCTAGAAAGGGACTAGACTTTGTCATGTGCCTCTCAAAATGCTAATGTAAGGCCTTAGGATCTAGGACACAGTCTGCCCTGCATCGGGGGGGGGGCTTTGTCAAGAATAGTGAACATGAGTGATGCAAAGCTACACTGCCCACTCAGCTGCACCATGCCTCCTCAGCCCTAGCCACCAGCTCCTGCTCTGCTCAGCCTGTTCTGCTGCCCCACTTACTATCCCTGCCTGTGAGTGACTAATGGGCCACTTCTATCTGTAATCACTATGTTTCTATGACCTGTCAGCTAGTGCCTGGAATGAGACCAAAGACTCACTCCATTTATGACCTCAGACAGTGGCAAGTTTCCTATGATGAAATGCTAAGGAAATGTCCCCCAACCCCTCCTCCCGGGGCCCCTTGACAAGCTAGAGTTCTAGGTGAGGGTGCCACCAATGGTGCGATGAGCCCAGTGTTCCCTGTGTGACTATCTCAGGGTCTCTGATTCCTATTGAGTTGCCCTGGGCAGCAGATGCTGCCAGCCTGTGCTGGTGTCAAGCTCATCTGGGACTCTGTTGCTGCCACGCCAGTGCACTGCAACACGTTTGCCAAGGGGGTGAAGATATTCAAGGAAATTCAGTGCTATTTCTGCTCCAATGCCAGTGAGTGGGAGTCCAACACCATCTCCTTGGTGCTGGTGCTGAATGTCAACCCCAGTGTATAGTTCGTCACTGTGCCCTTGCTTTATCACATGGCCAGCGCCATCAAGTTGCCAGTATTACTTTGCTGACACCTGGATGATGTTCAGTGAGATCACTTTCCAGTCAAGTACTGGCAAAGGGCGGGAGGATTGGGTCCTGGAAGCCACAGCATCCATGTCAGGGAGCAAGGGAGGCATAGGTCCAGGGAGTGCCAAGTGATGTGCCATTTGTTCTGGAGCATAGAAATGTAGGAACTGCCAGACTGGATCACACCTCAGATGCTTGTAACCTACTCTCCTGTACCTGACAGCAATAGCTGCTGCAGGGGAGGGTATGAGAACCCTGTAGTAAGTGATGTGGGATAATCTGCACCCACATTAGGGCTCATCGTGATCACTAACAGACAGGCTTAATTCCAGAAGCAGGAGGTTCACTGTCCCTTCCCAAATGTTTATCATTAATTATGGTAACTCTGGATATTTTTGATAGCCATATAAATATCTGGTCCCTTTTTAAAATCTTGTTAAATTCTTGGCCCCAATGATTTCCTGTGGCAGTAACTTCCACAGTCTAATCACGTGTTGGGGGCAGGGGAGGGAAGTAAGTACCTTTTTATTGACTTGGACATTCCTTGGAATTGAAAAGTTAGACATTCCACTGTTCCTGTGTTATAAAGCAGTGAGAAGAGTAGTTCCATTTACCCATTAAAGTGGGTACTGGGGCTACTGTGGTACATAAGAACAGCCGTACCAGGTCAGACCAAAGGTCCATCTAGCCCAGTATCTGTCTACTGACAGTGGCCAATGCCAGGTGCCCCAGAGGGAGTGAAGCTAACAGGCAATGATCAAGTGATCTCTCTCTCCTGCCATCCATCTCCATCCTCTGATGAACAGAGGCTAGGAACACCATTTTTTACCCTTCCTGGCTAATAGCCATTTATGGATTAGCCACCATGAATTTATCCAGTTCCCTTTTAAACATTGTTATAGTCCCAGCCTTCACAACCTCCTCAGGTATGGAGTTCCACAAGTTGACTGTGCGCTGCATGAAGAACAACTTCCTTTTGTTTGTTTTAAACCTGCTACCTATTAATTTCATTTGGTGACCCCTAGTTCTTGTATTATGGGAATAAGTAAATAACTTTTCCTTATCCACTTTCTCCACATCACTCATGATTTTATATACCTCTATCATATCCCCCCTTAGCCTCCTCTCTTTCAAGCTGAAGAGGCCTAGCCTCTTTAATCTTTCCTTATATGGGACCCTCTCCAAACCCCTAATCATTTTAGTTGCCATTTTCTGAATCTTTTCTAGTGCTAGAATATCTTTTTTGAGGTGAGGAGACCACATCTGTACACAGTATTCGAGATGTGGGCATACCATGGATTTATATAAGGGCAATAATATATTCTCAGTCTTATTCTCTATCCCCTTTTTAATGATTCCTAACATTTTGTTTGCTTTTTTGACCACCTCTGCGCACTGCGTGGACATCTTCAGAGAACTATCCACGATGCCGCCAAGATCTTTTTCTGACTCATTGTAGCTAAATTTGCCCCCATCATATTGTATGTATAGTTGAGGTTAGTTTTTTTCCTATGTACATTACTTTACATTTATCCACATGAAATTTCATTTGCCATTTTGTTGCCCAATCACTTAGTTTTGTGAGATCTTTTTGAAGTTCTTCACAATCTGCTTTGGTCTTAACTATCTTGAGTAGTTTAGTATCATCTGCAAACTTGGCCACCTCACTGTTTACCCCTTTCTCCAGATCATTTATGAATAAATTGAATAGGATTGGTCCTAGGACTGACCCTTGGGGAACACCACTAGTTACCCCTCTCCATTCTGAGAATTAACCATTCATTCCTACCCTTTGTTCCCTGTCTTTTAGCCAGTTCTCAATCCATGAAAGGACCTTCCCTTTTGTCCCATGACAGCTTAATTTACTTTAGAGCCTTTGGTGAGGGACCTTGTCAAAGGCTTTCTGGAAATCTAAGTACACTATGTCCACTGGATCCCCCTTGTCCACATGTTTTTTGACCCCTTCAAAGAACTCTAATAGATTAGTAAGACACGATTTCCCTTTACAGAAACCATGTTGACTATTGCTCAACAGTTTGTTTTTCTGTGTGTCTGACAATTTTATTCTTAACTGTTGTTTCGACTAATTTGCCCGGTACCGACATCAGACTTACCGGTCTGTAATTGCCGGAATCACCTCTAGAGCCCTTTTTAAATATTGGCATTACATTAGCTAACTTACAGTCATTGGGTACCGAAGCCGATGTAAAGGACAGGTTACAAACCTTAGTTAATAGTTCCGCAACTTCATATCTGAGTTCTTTCAGAACTCTTGGGTGAATGCCATCTGGTCCCGGTGATTTGTTAAAGTTGAGTATCAATTAATTCAAAAACCTCCTCTAGTGACACTTCAGTCTGTGACAGTTCCTCAGATCTGTCACCTACAAAAGCCAGTTCAGGTTTGAGAATCTCCCTAACATCCTCAGCTGTGAAGACTGAAGCAAAGAATCCATTTAGTTTCTCCGCAATGACTTTGTCATCTTTAAGCGCACCTTTTGTATTTCGATTGTCAAGGGGCCCCACTGGTTGTTTAGCAGGCTTCCTGCTTCTGATGTACTTAAAAAACATTTTTGTTATTACCTTTGGAGTTTTTGGCTAGCCATTCTTCAAACTCCTCTTTGGCTTTTCTTATTACACTCTTGCACTTAAGCTGGCAGTGTTTGTGCTCCTTTCTATTTGCCTCACTAGGATTTGACTTCCACTTTTTAAAGGAAGTCTTTTTCTCTCTCACTTCTTCTTTTACATGGTTGTTAAGCCACGGTGTCTCTTTTTTAGTTCTTTTACTGTTGTTTCTTAATTTGGGGTAGACATTGAAGTTGAGCATCTATTATGGTGTCTTTAAAAAGGGCCCATGCAACTTGCAGGGATTTCACATTAGTCACTGTACCTTTTAACTAACCCCCTCATTTTTGTATAGTTCCCCCTTTTGAAATTAAATGCCACAGGGTTGGGCTGTTGAGGTGTTTTTCCCACCACAGGGATGTTGAATGTTATTGTATTATGATCACTATTTCAAAGCGGTCCTGCTATAGTTACCTCTTGAACCAGCTCCTGTGCTCCACTCAAGATTAAATCTAGAGTTGCCTCTCCCCTTGTGGGTTGCTGTATCAGCTGCTCCATGAAGCAGTCATTTAAAGTATCAAGAAATTTCATCTCTGTATTTTGTCCTGAAGTGAAACATTCCCAGTCAATATGGTACCAGTAGCTATAGCATTCATCCTGTAGAGGAGCAGGTTTTTGAGAAGAGAGCAGCAGCGTGCAATGGGAACATTCTCCTGCACAGTGCTCCTAATGATGGATTTGTGCTTGCAGGCTTTAGAATTCAGACTTGGCTGAGTTGTGGTAACCTGGGCTGGAGAGGATTAGGAACCTTTGAAGGTCCAGGTAGAGTGGAGCAGGTGCTCTGTGACATAAATTAAGTGCCACAGAGAAACAATCCATTCTGCCCTCATATAAGCTATGACTGGTGTGTGAGGGTCACCGACTCATCCTCAATTCTGTTTCTTAGATGCAGCCATGTACAACAACTCCAGAGCCCCTCCCTAGTCTCCTGTAGCACCCACCACTTACGGTATGTGTAATGCAGTATGTGGACACTCTGTGTGCTTAAGAGCTTAGTCCCCATCAGGGCTGCAGAGCTGGCACATTTCTGCAAGGAAGGACTGGTCACTGGATAAAATGCAACTCTCATATAGACCTCCTGAAACGCATGCCACTCTATTAGCATAAGGGCACCAGAAACCACCTCCAGTCTGAGGGTAACAGCTGCTGCAGTACCCAGAGATTATTCCAATATGGCAAAGTGCTACTTCATGATGAGATGGGCATAGGAACACCTTTCATGTGATTATATGGCTTGTGAGTGCATGCTGTCAATCTAGATGTCCATCTGATTTAGTTGGGGATTAGTCCTGCTTTGAGCAGGGGGTTGGACTAGATACCTCCTGAGGTCCCTTCCAACCCTGATATTCTCTGATTCCTGCTGTACAAACACAAAACAAAACTATGCTACTGGGAACTGATAATTGAGGTAACCCTCGTTTATAAAGTTTTGCATTCTCAGAGCTTGCTTCTCTCCTTGAGTAGAAAAATGTACTTTAGATTACCTATACTTGTGCTGTCTGACAGATAGGGTGACCAGATGTCCCAATTTTTGAGTCTCTTGTAAATAGGCTCCTATTACCCCCCACCCCGTCCCGATTTTTCACACGTGCTGTCTGGTCACCCTACTGGCAGAAGCAGCAGGGGCCGAGGGCAGCAGTAGGCCCAGCCCTGTGTCCAGGGTAGAAAGCAGTTGCTTCAGAAGACAGGTTTGTACATGGCCAGCGCTCGTTTCCCCTGCACGCACTGGTCGCTGCATGGTGCCTTACTCCAGAAAGTCCAACTTCCTACCTGGTGTAAGTAGGGGGTGAGGTGCAACGGGCTGACTCCCCCGGCTTTGTAACCGCGGGCCGCGCTCTGCCCTTCGCTGGGGGGCGGGAAGGTCTTTCGCACACAGACCTGAAGAACGGCAGCGGCCGGGACGGGCCTGGCCCTACCTCAGCGTTCACCGGCGCGGGGCGGCTGGACTCTGCGAAGGCGGCGCGCGCCCCGGCTACAGCCGCCCTGTGAAGTGCTCCAGAGGGGCGGGCGGGAAGAAGCCCCTGCTACTTGCCGCGAGCCTGAAGGAGCCGCGCGCTGCTGTGACGTAGACGGCGGCACAATTCTCCCTCAATACCCGCCCACGAAGACGATCCGGCGAATCACCACAGACTGGGGAGGTGCGGCGTCCCCTCGTGAAGCCCGAGGAGCCCTATCGTCGGTTTTGATTGGCAGAGCTGGTGATGTACACGGTTGCAGACCAATAGGCGACTGCCGTGTGTCTAGCGGGACGAGGCAGGACTTCTGGGCGGAAGCGGCCGGTCGAAGAGGTACTGTGTGGGGGTTCAGGCCCGCAGCTCTTCCTCGGGCTTCTTACTCCGACGGGTTCCCCCAGGCAGCCCTTGGCTGTAATGACTGGCCTCGCCCTGCTGGGTTGCCGCGCTCCCGACAACAGACACGTTCTCCGATCGTCCTCCCCCCGCGATAGGCCACCCGCTACGTGGCCTCCCGCAGACATACACACTGACTGCCCCCCCTCAGGCTCGTAACCTCCTGTGCCCCCAGACATATCAACACCTGTCCCCCATGGGCCCCCCCGCCACGTAACCCCACTCCAGACAGACCCCCGTGGACACCACAGCCATGTAATCCCCCTTCCCGCAGACATACACCAAGCTCTCACCCCCCAACAGAGCCCCCCAGCCACGTAACCCCACTCCAGACAGACCCCCGTGGACACCACAGCCATGTAAACCCCCTTCCCACAGACATACACCAAGCTCTCACTCCCCCCAACAGAGCCCCCCAGCCACGTAACCCCACTCCAGACAGACCCCCGTGGACATCACAGCCATGTAATCCCCCTTCCCGCAGACATACACCAAGCTCTCACTCCCCCCAACAGAGCCCCCCAGCCACGTAACCCCACTCCAGACAGACCCCCGTGGACATCACAGCCATGTAAACCCCCTTCCCGCAGACATACACCAAGCTCTCACTCCCCCCAACAGAGCCCCCCAGCCACGTAACCCCACTCCAGACAGACCCCCGTGGACATCACAGCCATGTAATCCCCCTTCCCGCAGACATACACCAAGCTCTCACTCCCCCCAACAGAGCCCCCCAGCCACGTAACCCCACTCCAGACAGACCCCCGTGGACATCACAGCCATGTAAACCCCCTTCCCGCAGACATACACCAAGCTCTCACTCCCCCCAACAGAGCCCCCCAGCCACGTAACCCCACTCCAGACAGACCCCCGTGGACACCACAGCCATGTAATCCCCCTTCCCGCAGACATACACCAAGCTCTCACCCCCCAACAGAGCCCCCCAGCCACGTAACCCCACTCCAGACAGACCCCCGTGGACACCACAGCCATGTAAACCCCCTTCCCACAGACATACACCAAGCTCTCACTCCCCCCAACAGAGCCCCCCAGCCACGTAACCCCACTCCAGACAGACCCCCGTGGACATCACAGCCATGTAATCCCCTTCCCGCAGACATACACCAAGCTCTCACTCCCCCCAACAGAGCCCCCCAGCCACGTAACCCCACTCCAGACAGACCCCCGTGGACATCACAGCCATGTAAACCCCCTTCCCGCAGACATACACCAAGCTCTCACTCCCCCCAACAGAGCCCCCCAGCCACGTAACCCCACTCCAGACAGACCCCCGTGGACATCACAGCCATGTAATCCCCCTTCCCGCAGACATACACCAAGCTCTCACTCCCCCCAACAGAGCCCCCCAGCCACGTAACCCCACTCCAGACAGACCCCCGTGGACATCACAGCCATGTAAACCCCCTTCCCGCAGACATACACCAAGCTCTCACTCCCCCCAACAGAGCCCCCCAGCCACGTAACCCCACTCCAGACAGACCCCCGTGGACACCACAGCCATGTAATCCTCCTTCCTGCAAACATACACCAAGCTCTCACTCCCCCCAGCCACGGAACCCCTTGCCTCATGGACCTCTCAACCACATAACCACTCCACAGGCCCCCAGACATCATACCCCCCTACCCTGGATCTCCTACCCATGTGACACACACCCCGACCAACTCTCAGGCATATAACCCCACAGGCATATACAGACTTCCTTCCTGAGGCAGGCATATAACCTCACCCACACACAAGTCCCGTTCCCCACTTAAAGCCTGCAGTCCTTGCCCCATGTTGCCCTCCTCCTGAGTTCAGCAGGAGTGTTTTGCTTTCTGGCATTTTGCTTGATATCCATTTTCTGGGTGAGCTTTCACCTCAAGGATGAGCACCTGAAGAGACTTATATTTAGTTCTTGCCCCCTCCCAACCCCAGACTTTTATCTGTATTGATGCAGCTCCAGTTACAGCAGTGTGAGCTGCCCTGGCTCCACCATTTATCTAGTTATTTGGGCTCAAAGCTAACTCAGTGTCTGCTCTGAACTTCACACTTTCCATGCTCAGTAGGGAAATTAATGTGATACCATGGATAAGAATAATGTCTCTTTTAGAGTAAATTCCTGGTGTCAGGAACTTGTGTCTTTGTAGAGTGCCTGGTACACTTTCTGGTGCCGTATATGTAATATCATCAGACTTGGGCAGCATAATTTTTTGCATCCCAGTCTTAGTTAAACAGGATGTCTTAATGTTTTAAATACTGTGGATGGGTTGTTAAAGGGATTGGGTGAGTTAATGAACTATTATAGGAGTCCCCTTCTTCAAGACAACATCTGTTCACAAGAGGGGTCTGGAAGGAACCTCCCCCAGTCCTCCTCCCTGTTTGTATGGCATTGAAGAGGTCATTGGCTGTGTTGTCGGGTTTCTCAACTTCTTCAGAAGCATCAGGTTTGGCTGCTGTTGGAGGCGGGATAGTGGACATGAAAGAGGAAGAGGTTAGCTTTTAGACTTTTTAGGGTATGGACTGTTTCTTACTGAAGTGCCTAGCATGATGAGGCCCTGGTCACAGTTAGGCCTCTAGGTGATATTGTAATACAAATAGTAACATGGGCTGATAGTGTTCGTTGTTACAATGGAAAATGAACCATTTAATCAGTGTGGTAGCGTTGCATACTGCTCAGTCTTGGTGAATCAAACCATAACACATGCACCATATAGCCCTACATACTTTTTGCTGATGGCTGTTACATACTTAATAATGCCTAGAAACCACAATGATAGGTATGTGGGAAATGCATGGCTAGAGAGAGTAGCTTTTCTTTTCTGTGTGTGGGCTGATTTTGAAGCAGGCAGGGCTGTCAAGCTGTGACAGATGGAATGAAATTAAGTTTTAATTGTCTAATTGAAAAACACAGCAAAGCCCATCGGAAGAGCCAGATGTTTGTAAAACTGGCTGAAAATTTTGAGGGAGTCTTCCCTTGCTGGGTTCTTACATTTAGAATCAGGTTTCTAGTTTAAGTTTAAAATCAAGTAAACCCTAATGGGGAAAATATATGAGAAGTGTTTTTAAATTATACAGTCAAAATGTTCCTCATTCCTCATGTTTGAAGAGGGGACTGCTGCTCTCTACAGACTTTCCATACTTGCTGGGAGCTTATCTGTGGAAGTGCCAGTCTTCAGACAAGACCAACTTTTTAATCTAATTCAAAGGAGAACAATTTTTAAAAAACTAATTCAAAGCCTATCTTCTGCACTTTCACCATATCCAATTAGTTGGGGTGAGTGGCACTTATTCTTTGTCTCCAAGAGTTTCCATCAAGTGCATCTTCCAATCTGACGCAGACCTTTGTCACATCCTCCTTCAGTATCTTGAACCACCTTTTACTGGGTTTTAGCTGTATGCACCTAGAATGTGGTAGCCTTTGCGCATTTTCCACAGCTGTCAAGCAATGTGGTTACACGTTGCTGCCGAGGATGCTCTAGCACTGAATTGATGTACTCCTTGAAGATGAAGACCCACAGAATTTATACAGTCAGCATAATTTTTACAAACTGGCTGGCCAGGCCTTATGTTCTTGGTATGAAATCAGACTTTTTCTTCTAGGAGACCCACCTTTCTCACTTCCACATTCAGTTAAGAACGCTTCCGCCAAGAGAAGGCCAGTTGAAGGAGTTCAACAGTCAGAGACAATGCCAACTTTTGAATATAACTCAAAGGAGAAGTTTAAAAAAACTGATTAAAAGTCGTGAGTGTGAGTGTGTGTGTGTGTGTGTGTGTGTGTGAGAGAGAGAACAAAATGCTCATAATTTGCCTAAAAATAAATACTGGAAACCCCATAAATGAATTAATTGTTATTGTTTGTTGTTGATGTTTTACTATATGTTTGGTTCTGACTTGCTCTGTATTGTACAGTACATAAATTGAGATATTGTCCCATTTGCAAGGAATTTATATTCTCAGCATTATGTTTATAAAGTACTTTGAAGATGAGTAACTCCAAATTAATGTTAAAAATTATTTTTCATAGTTCATAAGATTTTCTTTTCAGGGTGCTGCTCAGGTATTATCCTCATAGTATCAGGGCATCTTTTCTTTTGGTTTCTTTTGAAATATTGATTGCACTCCAAAATGCAAAATGAACTTGAATGCCGTTTCCTTGTTCAAAAATTGTGTAATTGCTTATGGGCTGAAGACTTGCATCAGAACTCCATGCTTGACTACTTTTAATTGTTTTGCACATCCCTTTGCTCTCTGAATTTCTGCATTCATTATTTCTCAGGCCTCGTTATGCAGTCATAGGCAATTAGTGCCCCAATTATCCTTCTGTCTCTATTAATGAGTCCTTATTCAAAATGTAATCTTAGTGTAATTCTGTTGACTTCAGTAGTTTTACACATGGGATAAATGTTGCCCTGTTCTTTGCTTTTTGTCTTAAACCAAGTCTTCTGTCCTGTTGCATCTGTCTCTCTTTTGCACTCCCTCTCCAAAAGTTTTTTCTTTACTATTCCAGATACAAGAATATGTTGCTCAGCTATAGTTGCATTACCTTCCCAGAGTCTTCCACAGATATATTTACAGGCTAGAGAAAGGAGATTAAATTAGATCCATGCAATCACTTGCAGATTCTGAAAATGTGACTAAGACTGTGACACAGTCTTAGGTGGGTGATTATCTGTGTTTTATCCACAGAAAATAACATTAACTGAGAGAATTATAAAACTATCTTGGAAGATGCATTTAATTTGTTTCTGGAAATGCTTATTACATTAGCATCCTTCAGATTGGATTACATTTCGTCTTCTATTACAAATTAATTAGAGTGGGGAGAGGCTAGCTCTGTAATATTGAACCAGCTAAAAGAGCAGAGAAGATCACAGCTATATAATACCTATCGAGTCACTGAAAAGGAAATCAGAAACTAAATGCAGATTGCCTGTTGAAGTTGCAGGGCTTTAGTCTACCCTGTCTGTTCCTTGTAGTGAATCTAGTTTAAGATTGTTTCTGGGAAAGGGATTGATTGATTTCAGTTTGTCCTGTTTGAGTTCAGAGGTCAGAGGAGAGTTACTGAGCAAGGCTCCTCTAATCTTTCCACTTTGCGTACAGTGCTGCTTATCACAAGCTAACTTTACTTTTTTCTTTTTCTGCAGGTTGATGGTTTTGTCCTGAATGACGAGTTCCCTAAGTTAATCATTCTCCAGAAAGCAGCTGTAAACAGAACGGAGAAGAAAAGAGAAGATCAACAAAGCTGTAGCTCTGCAAAATACTCCAGGATGTGAATTCTGATGAGAGTCCAGCCTCCTGTTCAGACACCCTTATAGCTGCTGTTTTACTTTTCCTCGTTCAAAACTGCTCTTTTGTTCTAACTTTTATTTACAAGCATTTACTATTTTTTTAAATCTTTTATTACAACTATTCACTACAGCTGTGAGCTGAATTTTTAAAAAGCAGGACAAATCCTTCTATCAACAGGATTTTTCTTTTTTTCTTTCTTGGAGATATTACTCTGAATTTACCATGGTGAATAAGGGTTACAGTTACTACCGAACAGTGATATTTACTGCCATGTTTGTTGGCTACACCCTGTACTATTTCAATAGAAAAACATTTTCATTTGTAATGCCCTCAATCATGGAGGAAATAGAATTGGACAAAGATGACTTGGGTAAGAACTTTCTTTGTGATAGAGTTTGTGCATGTTTTCTCTTGATATATATCTGGTTATTTTGTGTTACCAGAATCTATACATTAAATATATGTTCTATCCATCTGAAGAAGTGGAGTGAGAAATCACCTACTGTAGAATGTTGATTAATTTTGCCCTAAAAACTCTATCTTTTTTTACTGAAGTCAGTAGCACTATAGGCACTTGCATGAATAAATCTTTATGCAAGTGCCTATAGTGCTACAGACTTCAGTAAGACTGTTCAGGTGAGTAAGGCAAGTTGAATTTGGTCTATATTTTGTAGTCAAAAAATTTGAAGTGGTAGTACATGCTTTGTGTGCCTGAGTTATAATATCTAAAAAGGACACTGCCCAGTTAAAAATCCATGTATCTTTTAAAAAGATTTTCTTCCTTGGTTATACCACTTACATTATTTAAAATTAACTGTTGTTGCCATTGGAGCTGTTTCATTTGTTGCATTTTTACTGAGCTTGGTCATTCAAAATAATTTAATTTCACTTTGTGTGTAGTTAATTTCCCTTTGTAAATCTGAGGCACTAAAAAAATGCTACAGTGTTTGTTTAAAAAACAAACACACAAACACCTTGTTTTGTAGGAATTTTTACAGATCCAAAGGGAGACTTTGCTGAGTTTGAATTTTTTTAGTAGGGTGTTTTGGCCCTAATTGACGTGAAAGTGCCCCCTTTAATTGTTCAGAATGTTCACTTCAAAAAGTAACTTCTTAATCAGCAACAGTTGAAGAAATAGAAAATGGAAGAGGCCTATGAAGTAATTTTGTCTGTTCTCTGATATTGTAGACTTGATCTCACATATTGGAAGCTTTTGTTGTGTCAAAACAGTCTCAGGACTGAGCAACACATACAATTGAAAGTAATCTCTCTTTGATTCATTAAGCTGAGTAGACTCCTAAAAAAAATGAGTAGTGAAAAAAACACTGTAACCCCAGTTACAGTTTAATGAAACAAATGTAGAGCCCTTGTTGAAATATGATCAGGGATGGCATTTGGTTTGGGGCTCAAGAAGACTGTAGATTGACAGAGATTTGCTAGGTAAAACATCCCAAACATGGTCTTGTTTGAAAAATTCAGTTGTTTCCTCTAGTCTTGGTGAACCACTATAAGCCTTTAATGCCTAAAAAACCTTAAATCATTTCAATAGCTTGGCACTTTATTGTGTCCTTCATGTGTCAGTGCTTGGCGTGGAAAGTAAGATTAAATGATGGACGATCTATTATGCTGATTATTCTGTTATGCTGATTATCAGAATGCATTGACCTAAGGTGTATATTTCAGACAAAATGTTAGCAGTGCAGGTGGATCTATGTGGGAGTTCAGTTAATAAACACACAATCCTACATGGATTAACCCTTGGTGCGGAATAAAAGTGTCACAAGGGGAACCAGTGTAGAATAGCTATTCCACGCTAGCTGTTCTGGACTTTTTCCCCATGTAGACAAGTCCTTAGTCCGGTACACTGACACAGTTGCCTAAAGAGATTGGGAAACACTTTCTTTGGAGATGCCTATTGGTAGCACTAATGTCTCCTCTTGTGTATATCATTCTTTGTGCTCAACGCTTTATGGTTTACAAACAGCATGGGATGGTTGGATCTGTAGTTTGGTGAAGCTATAAACTTAACAGTCTCCACAACTATGGTGGAGTTAAAGAAGTCTCAGTGTGCTTTGAAGAGAAAAAAAATACTGCTTTCCATAATCTTTATGTATATCTCACTTCAGGTACTAATAATATTAAACTCTGTATCCGGCTTACAAAAATACGTTTCTGGAAACCAACCAAATAGAAGGCTGTTGTCATTCTAATAGCTAGTAGAACCGATTTGTGCCTGAATGACAACTCCTTGAATGTGCTCCAGTAGGAACATGGCTGAGTTGCCTTATATATTAAAAATGTACACACTTGGACTGAGGTGGAGATGGACATAGGAGACGGAAGTGTGGAGAGTCTCTGGGTTAGGCTAAAAGGGGTAAAAAACACAGGTGATGTCATGCTGGGAGTCTACTACAGGCCACCTAATCAGGTGGAAGAGGTGGATGAGGCTTTTTTCAAACAACTAACAAAATCATCCAAAGCCCAAGATTTGGTGGTGATGGGAGACTTCAACTATCCAGATATATGTTGGGAAAATAACACCGCAGGGCACAGACTATCCAATAAGTTCCTGGACTGCATAGCAGACAACTTTTTATTTCAGAAAGTTGAAAAAGCTACTAGGGGGGAAGCTGTTCTAGACTTGATTTTAACAAATAGGGAGGAACTTGTTGAGAATTTGAAAGTAGAAGGAAGCTTGGATGACAGTGATCATGAAATCATAGAATTTGCAATTCTAAGGAAGGGTAGAAGGGAGTACAGCAGAATAGAGACAATGGATTTCAGGAAGGCGGATTTTGGTAAGCTCAGAGAGCTGATAGGTAAGGTCCCATGGGAATTAAGACTGAGGGGAAAAACAACTGAGGAAAGTTGGCAGTTTTTCAAAGGGACTTTATTAAGGGCCCAAAAGCAAGTTATTCCGATGGTTAGGAAAGATAGAAAATGTGGCAAAAGACCACCTTGGCTTACCCTTGAGATCTTGCGTGACCTACAAAATAAAAAGGCGTCATATAAAAAATGGAAACTAGGTCAGATCACGAAGGATGAATATAGGCAAATAACACAGGAATGCAGAGGCAAGATTAGAAAAGCAAAGGCACAGAATGAACTCAAACTAGCTATGGGAATAAAGGGAAACAAGAAGACTTTTTATCAATACATTAGAAGCAAGAGGAAGACTAAGGACAGGGTTAGGCCCACTGCTCAATGAGGAGGGGGAAACAGTAACAGGAGACTTGGAAATGGCAGAGATGCTTAATGACTTCTTTGTTTCGGTCTTCACTGAGAAGTCTGAAGGAATGTCTAGTATAGTGAATGCTTACGGGAAGAGAGTAGGTTTAGAAGATAAATAAAAAAAGAGCAAGTAAAAAATCACTTAGAAAAGTTAGATGCCTGCAAGTCACCAGGGCCTGATGAAATGCATCCTAGAATACTCAAGGAGTTAATAGAAGAGGTATCTGAGCCTCTAGCTATTATCTTTGGGAAACCATGGGAGACGGGGGAGATTCCAGAAGATTGGAAGGGGGCAAATATAGTGCCCATCTATAAAAAGGGAAATAAAAACAACCCAGGAAACTACAGACCAGTTAGTTTAACTTCTGTGCCAGGGAAGATAATGGAGCAGGTAATTAAAGAAATCATCTGCAAACACTTGGAAGGTGGTAAGGTGATAGGGAATAGCCAGCATGGATTTGTAAAGAACAAATCGTGTCAAACTAATCTGATAGCGTTCTTTGATAGGATAACGAGCCTTGTGGATAAGGGAGAAGCGGTGGATGTGATATACCTAGACTTTAGTAAGGCATTTGATACGGTCTCACATGATATATTCTTATAGATAAACTAAGAAAGTACAATTTAGATGGGGCTACTATAAGGTGGGTGCATAACTGGCTGGATAACCGTACTCAGAGAGTAGTTGTTAATGGCTCCCAATCCTGCTGGAAAGGTATAACAAGTGGGGTTCTGCAGGGGTCTGTTTTGGGACCGGTTCTGTTCAATATCTTCATCAAGGATTTAGATGTTGGCATAGAAAGTACGCTTATTAAGTTTGCGGACGATACCAACCTGGGAGGGATTGCAATTGCTTTGGAGGACAGGGTCAAAATTCAAAATGATCTGGACAAATTGGAGAAATGGTCTGAGGTAAACAGGATGAAGTTCAATAAAGATAAATGCAAAGTGCTCCACCTAGGAAGGAACAATCAATTTCACACATACAGAATGGGAAGAGACTGTCTAGGAAGGAGTATGGCAGAAAGAGATCTAGGGGTCACAGTGGACCACAAGCTTAATATGAGTCAACAGTGTGATACTGTTGCAAAAAAAGCAAACGTGATTCTGGGATGCATTAACAGGTGTGTTGTAAACAAGACACGAGAAGTCATTCTTCCGCTTTACTCTGCGCTGGTTAGGCCTCAACTGGAGTATTGTGTCCAGTTCTGGGCACCGCATTTCAAGAAAGATGTGGAGAAATTGGAGAGGGTCCAGAGAAGAGCAACAAGAATGATTAAAGGTCTTGAGAACATGACCTATGAAGGGAGGCTGAAGGAATTGGGTTTGTTTAGTTTGGAAAAGAGAAGACTGAGAGGGGACATGATAGTAGTTTTCAGGTATCTAAAAGGGTGTCATCAGGAGGAGGGAGAAAACTTATTCACCTTAGCCTCCAATGATAGAACAAGAAGCAATGGGCTTAAACTGCAGCAAGGGAGATTTAGGTTGGACATTAAGAAAAAGTTCCTAACTGTCAGGGTAGTTAAACACTGGAATAGATTGCCTAGGGAAGTTATGGAATCTCCATCTCTGGAGATATTTAAGAGTAGGTTAGATAAATGTCTATTAGGGATGGTCTAGACAGTATTTGGTCCTGCCATGAGGGCAGGGGACTGGACTCGATGATCTCTCGAGGTCCCTTCCAGTCCTAGAGTCTATGAGTCTATGAGTTAACCATCTTATTATAAAATGTGTTACTAAAGTATGCCTTTGGTTTCTAATTTATTGCAGGTCTTATCACTAGCAGCCAGTCTGCAGCCTATGCTATCAGTAAATTTATCAGTGGAGTCCTCTCTGATCAAATGAGTGCCCGCTGGCTCTTCTCATCTGGCCTTCTACTGGTGGGCATAGTCAATGTTGTCTTTTCTTGGAGCTCTACTGTTACAGTCTTTTCAGGGCTGTGGTTCCTGAATGGGCTGGCACAAGGACTGGGGTGGCCACCATGTGGGAAGGTACTGCGCAAAGTAAGTGTACTTTGAAAATCCCCTTTTCTTTTCTTTTTTTTGGCAGGGGTGCAGTACCCGATTTAAACACCAGGAATAGTGCTTACTTTCTCCCAGGCTAGGCTTGGCAGTTCATATCCCCAGCACTTCTGAGCTTGCTGAGTCAGTTATGAAAGTAAAATATTGCTTGAACCCTGGCATCTCTCTCATTACAAATTAAGTGCTGACCAGGGGACACTGAATAGAGGATGATACAGGAATGATTGCTCGGTGTGAAGTTCATAGCAGCACTTGTCCTAACTTCTTCCATAATAGGTACTGTATGGAGAACACTGCAGGGGTCCTTGTGCTGGGACCATAGGTGAATTCACAGCTGTTCCAACTTCTCCTCGCAGGAAGTGCAGTATAGGTAGGGCTCCAGGCATGCAGTCTGTGGATGAACTTCCAGCTGCTCTATCCCCTGCCCTTCTTGGAATAAGAGTCTCATATGCCTCCAGCTGCTTAGTTAAGCCAAGAATACTCAAGTTGGAGAGTTATTTATTCCATTCGTTTGGTTTAAGCAAGAAGCTTTGGTTGTGATTTTGGTTAATTTGTTAAATCTCCCTAGCAGCAGAATTTGTAATCATAAGAAACCCCAGTTGCTGGATTCCAGCCCCCTGAATTGTGAAGACAGAGGCACCATAGCCTCTTCGCTCTAGTAGTTTGTCCCCTGGTGAAAGAAGGAATGATAAGTAAAGTTTGGTCTGAACTGGCAGTGGTCACATGAATTATAAATCACAAGCCAGATCATGTTGCATTTCAGGATATTTTGGGAGAAGATATGTATCCTTTCTGCCCCTAAGAGAAAAAAATCCAGTCTGCCTACACATAATATCAAGTGACATACGGAACACTGTGTGAGCAGGGCCTTGCTGAATTGTGTGTTGTTTAGACAGCTACAAAAGTCACAAATAGATAATTTGGCAGTGTGAAGAAATAAAGCTTGACATTATGAAACTAGGGGCTGGTACCTATGGTTCCCTGTAGGCAGGGACAAAGAAGGCGCTGCCATGGAGAAGGTCACGCCCTTCCTTCCATACGAACATTGGTAGGAACCTCCCTCTCAACCAGCAGTCCTATTTCTGTCTCCGTGCAAGACTAATCCTGGCAATGGGATGTGTAAAAATGAGGACAGGTGCACGTGAGAGATGGAGGACTGAACAACTAATCACCTGGATATGAGGATTCTCTCCATTAAGTCTTTATGCTTCTTCTGATCTATACCCTGGTCAATGAATGGAGCTGGGAGGAAGATGCCTTTCACATAGGGCTGTTTATACACAGTGGGGGAAGCTCACTGAAAATGAAGACAAAATATCAAATAACACTTCCAGAAGATTGTCAACAAAGTATTTGAATTACATGGGGCCTGATCCTACTCCCTTTGGCATTAATGGAAGTTGTACTATTGACTCCATTAGAAGCAGGATTGAGTCACAGCAGTCATTCTGTCAGCAAGGGCCCAATTTGTGCAGCGCTTCCTCAGCATCCACTGCAATTAAGGATTAGGGTCGTAAAGTTACAAGCTGAAACCTTGGTTTATCCCCTCATCTGGTACAAAGCAGGCAAACCTTTTCAGGATGACAGCATCATCAAATGAGTTAGAGAACTTCCTGTACCTCCATTTCCTCATCTGTAAATGGGAATAATACTGACCTACTTCACAAGGTAGGGGTCTGTGAGGCATACATCATTAACGTTTGCAAAAAGCTCTGAGTTTCTTGGATGGAAGGAGATGGAAGAGTAAAATATTTTTCAGTCTAGTTTTATAAACCTCTGTCTGCTAGGATCTGAATTGTCCACCAAGAAACTTAATTGCAGGTTTTAGGATCTAAGTATAATTCCCATTCCATGGCACTTTGCTCACACTCTCTTTCTTTCCCTGTTGTACAGTGGTTTGAGCCTTCCCAGTTTGGGACGTGGTGGGCAATTCTCTCCACCAGCATGAATCTGGCTGGCGGCTTGGGCCCCATTGTTGCTGCTCTGATGGCTCTGCGCTACGACTGGCGCACAACTCTGTCCATCTCTGGCTTCATCTGCGTGGCTGCCTCCTTTGTTTGTCTTGTCCTCATTAAAAATGAACCCTCAGACGTTGGGCTACCAAACATTGAACCAGGAACCATGAAAGGGAAAAAAAGGTGAGCATTAGACTCCTCATCTTACAATTAAGGAGTGCAGGCAGCAGGAGGAGCAAGAGGTAGATGAGACATATTGTAGCAAAATTTAATAGTCTGCGTGTCCCTCCTGCTCCTTGGTGCTGGAACAAGCCCTTCCCATTTTCTGAACTTGGTGCTCATCAGCATTTAACTCCAGGCAGGTCTGCTTGCAGTCGTACACTGTGAGAACACTTGAGGTATCCTGGTTAGGGAATACCTTGTGTGTGTCATGTGTGTCTCGCAGTGTGAAAGTATTGATGCCCTGGATTGTGCGAAGGACTGTCTTCTAATGGAGTCTCGTAGGGCAGGGAAAGATCCTAACCACTTTCATATCTATTCCCAGCTTTGCCACTGACTCTATGGGACTCTTAACAAGTCACTTCAGCTCTATGTGCCATAGTCTCCCCATCTATAAAATGTCTCTATATTAATATTCTTCTGTTTCCTCTGGGGTCTTAAATTATATATGTTGTGGTCTAAGATCCTCCACGCCACAGAGGGGCAAAGTAGAGCCTTTTGCGGGACTGTTTTTAATCTTGCTCCCAGACACTCTGCTATTATGGCAGCAGGCCCTGTGGGACCTGCAGGATCCCAATCCCGCTGCAGGCTCTACGCTAATCCCGCGCAGGGCTTGTAGTGCAAAGCATTATTATTTGTTCCTTACTGAGCAGCAGAGAGAAGTGCTGCCTTTGGCATGTCCCCACATGTCTCCAATAAACAGAGAATTCTGCCTCCTGTTTTGTTGACCTCTGGTTTGAGCGGACACTGCTCAACATTTGGTGTCCTGAACTAGGACATCTAGTTACTAAATGTTGCATCATGTCCAATGAATTGATCCTTCTCTTGAGAGCAAAAGGGCTGGAGGGTTGTTGCAACACAGGGACTGTCACTGGATTTAAAAGTCTACAAAAATGTATTTAAAGTACTGACTTCTGTATCACCCTGTAAACCTTTTGCTACTGGATTTGGCATTTGATAATTGTTGTGGGAACATAATTCCTACTACAATGTATTTTGGGGATATGAGTGTTAGCATGCATAACTGGCAGGTTCATGAAAGAACTGAGCAGCTAGCTTAAATGCTATGTCCTTTGTGGGATGTACACGGCTTCTTTCACTGACTAGTGAAGAGGACTAGAAACAAAATCTGGAAGAGCAGACAATATGTTCTCCAACATCTTCTATCGGAAGTGTTCACTGGGAACCACAAGAGAACAGAGTTATGGAGAGTAAAATGGAGCTTATTGATGTGAGCTTTTTAATTAAGTGGAATAAATACCATGGACAGGTTTCTTTGTACACAGCAAATGGGTGGTAGCAAGGCTGATCCCCTCTAATTATTATGAACTATTTCTACATTTAGAAAAGCCTTAGTGTTGCCAAGGCTGCTCCCACTGCACGCAGAATCTGCTCACAAATCATCCTAACCCACTGCTGGGTTGATTGTGTCCTATTGCTGTGTCCAAGCGATGTAATGGTGTTTCTACTAATTCTCCTTTCAGGCTCATCCAGAGATGACAGCACCCTGGCAGAGCTGCTACTCTCGCCATATCTGTGGGTACTCTCGACTGGCTACCTAGTTGTCTTTGGAGTGAAGACATGCTGTACGGACTGGGGTCAGCTATTCCTGATTCAGGAAAGAGGACAGTCTGCTCTTGTGGGTAAGACACAAACAGACTCATTTTAAAGCTTAAGGCTCTGATTTTCAAAGGTGCCTTAAGGCGCAAGTGTCCAATTCCCATTTTAATGGCATCTGAGTGCCTTTGAAAATACCAGTCCAGATTATTAGGGTTACTGAATGAAACAGGGAATGGTCAAGAAATGCCTGCACTTCCTCATTAGGTCACAAGTTCAAATTCAGCCCAGGCGTGTAGTACCAATAGTGCTCATCGGCTATTTGGTATATGAAATGAGTTTGTGTGTCTGACCAGTTTCTAATGACCAAGAAACCCCCAGCACAAAGGGCACAAATTGGCTCCTTTGTAGAGATTCCAGGGACTGACTAAGTCATGGCGATTGAACAGTCTTCTTAGCTCACCCCAACGGGTCCTCTTAGATCAGAGGTTTTCAGACTTTTGTACTGGTGACCACTTTCACACAGCAAGCCTCTGAGTGCAACCCCCTTATACATTGAAAACACTTTTTTAAAAATATATTTAACCACCATTATAATACTGGATGTAAAGCGGGGTTTGGCGTGGAGGCTGACAGCTCGCGACCCCCTCCCCCACATGTAATAACCTGCCTGATTTGCACCTGCTCTGTGGATAATTTCAGTCTCCCCGGGCTGTTGGTGTGGCACTACCTACCAGCTCTTAATTCAAACACTACTTAACTACAAACAACAAACAATATCAGATGCTCTGAGAAGACCTGGGGAAACTGAGAGACAAGGCAAAAATAAGCATTTTAGGGCAAGTTACTCCATTCTCCCTGATACTGCCTTTATACTGAACTGCTCCCTGTGCACAAACATAAACCATTAATAAGAAATTCTTTTGGTGTTTCCTCCCTGGACCTGATTGCCTAACCACTCCCCTATCCTATGCTCTAGGCAGTTCTTACATGAGTGCCTTGGAGATTGGGGGCCTGGTAGGAAGCATTGCTGCTGGGTACCTTTCTGACAGAGCAGTAGCCGGGTAAGTAGCTTGGAACCTTGTCCACTCCATTATTCTCAGTAGCAAAGCTGGTAGATCTCAGTGAGTAGCTGGAATGTCTGGTAACTCTGAACTTGGAAGTCCCAGGGGCGGGAGAAACTGCAAAGGTGAGAGGTTGTCACGCTGAGGATATAAAATGCAACCTTCCTGGGTTGCCAAGGGATGCTGATGCAGAGTCACTGACACTTTAAAATTAGTTTATTTTTTCTTTCTAAACACGTTAGAAGATACAAAAACTTTTCAAACAGCCGGTATTTTCCAACAGACTGCTGCAAGTTAAGTGCCTATCTTATCTAGGCTTCTTTGAAGTCCCAGTCTGCATGCTCTGTGCCCAGCAGTAGGGGTAGGGAGTATGGGCACACACCAAAATCATTTTCTGTTCCTTGCCTCCCCGAAACTTCTGATGTTTGTCTGAAACTCTATCTGATCTGCTGTGGTTTTGCAAAATACAAACCAGGGTCTGCCCCATACAAAGAGTTGGGGTAGAGCTACAGCTCCAGTCCATTAAAATGTCTGATAATTTCCAAATCAACGAGTCACAAGCATATGGAAACTTGGCCTGATGGGTGTGGTCAGAGGCCTAGGACTGCTGTGCTGCACTGCCGTACTAGTGAAAGTAATGTGAGATTTACTGCTGTCAGTAGTGGCACCGTCTAGCATTCAGTTGGAGTAGGGGAGGCATAACATAGATTGTGTTGTGGCAAAGCTCCTGCTGGGGCCCCTTTCTAGATAATGAAAATAATAAACATTACTTTAAAGCAGAGCAGCACAAAAATGGGTCTATACTGTGAAAATCACTAGCTGAGACTTTCCATCACCACCTTGGTCTCATATGATTAGTGGACACTTCTGCAAAGAGATAAAACTACCTATGAGAAATACATTAATTGACATGATAATATAGAGACCAATATACACGAATCTAGAGCTCATTGGTTTCATTCTGAGTTTTGTGCAACCCCACGTCTCCAGTTCACTTCTTGTGGGTATGCACCTCTTCACTTTTGCTCTCAGATTGTCTTTCAAACAAACCCCAAAACACAAAGTGAAACCTCACCTGAAATTGTTAGAACAAACAAGCAGTTTCCACCCAACATAGTAATTCACCTGACTCAAAACTCGGCTAGGGTAGTCAAAGACTCGCAGGTCTGGATTGAGTTTTTTAATGAAATTGAAAACCAGGTGAATTTTGCCTGGTTTTGTTATAAGTTTATCACAGCCCTATAATTAAATCATGCCTCTGGTTTCCATAAGGGAGAAGCTTTGAGATTTATATAGGTCACTCAAACCAGATTAGATTATAACATCTTGTAGTGTTACCATTTTATTCCTGAGGGAATTAAATTAATGTCTCGCGTAATTTTTAATTTTCCCGCCTAAAACACATTTTGCCAAAATGCGGCGATTCCTTCTTTTGTCCACCAGAGGCCGCTGTGACGTCAGAAAAGCCTGCTGCGTTCTACCCCACCCACAACGGCCTCTGGTGGGCAAAAGGCATAACTGCAGCACTACTTAGGTAAAATTTATTTTATGCGGGAAAATACAAAATTCTGTGCGGTAGAATTCCCCCAGGAGTAGATTTCATCACAACACCCTGCCCACAAGGGCACACAGTGCTGCTGTGGGGTCACCGACAGTTTCAGAATGGCTAGTGGAGGGGGACAGAGTGGAGCATGGGCTCAAAGTGTGGTCAGTAGCTACCGGTGTGGTGCTCTGCTCTTGTTCGATGATGATAACAGTCGGCTGCGTGCATGTTCCCTCTGTATGCTGCCCCAGCGCTGCACAGATAGCTGACACAACAGACTCCAAGAAAACCCCCAAAGTCCAGAGACTCCAGTAAGGTACGAAAGAACCCAAGCCAGGTTTATTATCAAACAAAGCACAGTAATAGTTCCCTTAGACTCTACAAGACATACTACGAATTTGTGCCCCCGGACAATGGACCGGCTCAGTCGTTGGTGGGACTTTCCCCTGCCCACTAGGCCAGACAAAGATGCGCACTCCAGGACCTACTTTTATACAGTTACAGGACAGATTACTCATCCCTACTGACGTAGGGAAGTACAGCCTCTTGGCTCATTAGGGTGCTGTCTCCTCTTTGATCATCTTGTTTCAAACAGATCTATCCACCATGCTGTCCTTTTGACTCTGTCTTTAAGATGCACCTGCCTGTTTCTTGTTAGCTCTGTGGAGTGTTCTGATGTCACTTGGCACAAGTTCCTCTATTAGCATGTATGTGTGGATGCACCTGCTTCTAGCAGCCCTCTTCTCGCCAACTTCTGTGAGTGGGGCCTGCCTCTGGCTCACAGCTCAGCTTTTGCTTAGCAATGCCTGGAAGTACTTGGTTCAGGCTTGAGACTGGGCCTCTGACACAAGAGTTTTATGTTTCCAGGACCTCATCTTACTACAAGGAGCTAGTGGGGGTGACAGCGGTGAGCTGGGACAGGGGAGCAGGGCTGTAGAGACCATGGGGATGGGGACAGGGGCAGATGTGCTGACTGAATGGGAGGCTTGGGGTCAGCCAGGGCCTGCATGGGGAGGCTTCCTAACACCCTCCAGGTTTCACTCCCAGGCTCCTTCCCTCTCCTTCAGCTCTTCTGTTACCCCTGACTCCCCCAAGCCTTTGCAATGCTTCTGACAGGTGCAGGACATACTGTTCTGTACTGTAATTTAAAAAAATTACACAAAGTTCTGTACTAATATGCCTAGTAAGCATCTATTTATTTGTCAAAAAAAAATATCAGAATTTTCTTTTGGTCTGTATTGTTACAGACATACTTGCTGACAGATGTTTTGAAATAAATTACCAAAATAATTGTAACTGGCATGATTATATTTGTGTTATTTTGACAAATAAAATATGCAGAATTTTGCAGAATTTTCCAATATTGTGTGCAGAAATTTTTAAACCTTTTGTTACATAATTTTTTTTTTTTGGCGCAGAAATTCCCCAGGAGTACCATTTGCAGGATTGGACTGCAAAACACAAGCCATAAAGCTTATAATTATACAGATATTAAGTATCCACAGGTTATAAAGCAGTAAAAACGTGGTTATGTAATTCACTGTGTGGATTCAGTGATGGGAGGTAAAATTACAGTTTGTTATAAATCCTGTATATTTATAGCCACATTCTCTGACCTCCACCCATGTAAAGAAAAGTCGAGATGAGAGAAATTCACTCCAGTTCTGTAACTATGGGCACTGCCTGTGTTATCCATCAAGTTTCCAAGGGAAATATCCGGCTGACATTGTTTCTGATGAGATTACAGATATAGTTGATAGAGGTAACTGTGGTGATAGAATATACCTAGACTTCTGTAAGGGAGTTGACTTTGTGCTTCACAATATTCTGATTTAAAAATAAACTTAGCGCTATCCAAAATTAATATTATCCAATATTAAATGGATTAAAAACTAGTGAACTGATAGAATGTGAAAATAAATTGTACATAGGAAATCCTCATGCAATGAAGTTGCTTCCCACAGATTCTATTCTTGGCTGAGTTTTATTTAATTTCTATCAATGATCTGAAAGAATACATAATATCATTGCTGGAAAAAATGTGCAGATGACACCAAAGATTGGTGGAGTGGCAAATAATGATAAATACAGGTTCATTATACAGGATAGATTGCTTGATAATGTGGGCTCATTTGAACAATATGCTAAATGCAGGGTCACATAACAAAGAATGTAGGTTACACAAGAGGGGTAGCATATCCTGGAAAATGGTGAAATTGAAAAAAACTTAAAGGTCATGGTAGATAACCAACTGAACATGAGCTCCCACCTTACTGCTCTAACTAACAGGCTAATTTATAATCCTTGGATATGTAAGCAAGGAAATCACAAGTAAAAGTTAGGGAGTTATTACTTTACCTCTGAATGTGGCATTAGTGTGACCATTACTGGATTACTTTGTCCAGTTCTGGTGTCCACATTTCAAAAAGGATGTCGAAAAATTGGAAAGGATTCAGAAAAGAGCTACAAGAATTATTAGAGATCTGGAAAATATGCCTTAGTGAGAGATTTAAGAAGCTCAATCTATTTAGTTTATCCAAAAGAATGTTAAGAAGTGGCTTGATCATGGTCTACACTACAAGTACTGTTACCTACGCTGGGGAGATTTCTGATAGAAGAAGCCACTTTAATCTAGCAGAAAAAAGCATAATGAAATAGAGTGGTTGGGAGCTGAAGCCAGACAAATCAACTAAAAGTAAAGTCAGAGAGGATAATTAACCACTGGTTCAACTGACCTTGGGACATAGTGGATTCCACATCATTTGAAAGACATCAGTCTTGATTTATAGATATACTGTATCTCAAACAGAAGTTATGAGATTGAAGCAGAAATTACTGGGTGATGTTATGTTATGCAGATCATCGGTCCCTTTTGGCCCTAACTTCTGTGAATCAGTTGGCATTAGTAAACTCACTTTTCTGTTTGCATTCTCTCACTTTGTCCAATATGTATTACAGGTGGGTCTGTCAAGTTATGGGAATCCTCGGCATGTGCTCTTGCTTTCCATGGATGGTGGGAATGTCTGCTTCAATGTACCTTTTCCCGGGTCACAATCACAAGTGACTCTCCTAAGGTAACCCATGCACAAGCAGTTGATTACGCAATGCACCAGGTGGTGGACAAAAGAAAGTTTAGATCAGTTTCATTTAGAATCAGGGGTGCTCAAACTGGGTGTCAGGACCCTCAGGGAGTTGTGAGGTTGATTACTGAGGGATCACGAGCTGTCAGCCTCCACCCTAAATCCCGCTTTGCCTCCAGCATTTAAATAGTGTTAAAGTGTTTTTAATGTATAAGGGGGGGGTTCACACTCGGATAGGCTTGTTGTGGAAAGGGGTCACCAGTACAAAAGTTTTGAGAACCATGATTTAGATGGTGGTAAATTGTTCTTGCACTCAGGCACTGACTAGCATAGGTTACAGAAGCAGATTCCTGTGTTATGCATTGGAAGTTCTTCATAAAATGGTAGCAGTTTGATGCCACATTATTTGTTTGATTGTGAGTACTTGTATGCTCAGTGCTGATCAAATAAAGGAGGACCCAAACGATCTGAAAGAGTTCAGTCTAACTATTAGCAAAGCATGCTCAAACACTAATAATGATTTCTGGGACTCTGTGAAATCTGTAGCTCTTCCTCTGACTTCATAATTTTTTTTTGTAAATGACTGTATAAAATTCCCAGGGCATCCTCTTTGAGAGATCTATAAAATGGATAGTAGTATAGCTCTCTGGAGCCCTGTTTCAGAACCACCATGCGTGGTCTGGAAGTTTATGGGTTTTATCTGCAGCTGAGAAATGTAAAGCATTGACAGCCTGAAATCTAGTCAGTTTCACTAACTCAACTAAAAATAGCTCCAGGGTCCTAGACTTGCCCAGAGTCCTTAGCTAATTTGGGTGATTTTATTTTCACAATTAGTTTTTTTTCCTCTCTCCCTTCTGCTGTGTGAAACTCCCACAGATGAGGAGAGACTGTTTCCAATGCAGACTCAAATTGACTATACATAGTGCTGTTAAATGTACAAAGTAAACAAACTGAAATAGAGAAAATGTCTCCTCTGCTCCCTTTCAGTTATTTGATGTTGTGTGTAATAGTGTAACAAGGTGGCAGGGATAAAGGGTCTTTTGCTGAGCCACCCTGTTGGCAGGAATTAGAATCCTGCAAAAAACTGCTGAGTAAGTACTGCTGATTGCTTGTGGCAAGTGCTGCTTGTTAGCTCCAATAGCATATAAGGGAGGTGGAATCAGCTGCCAGGAGAAAGGGAATTGGGCTCTGGGACAGAGCTGTCTCTGAAGGGAAACTATAGGAACAGTCATGACAGGGAGAAACTTATTTGAGGTTATGTTGTGGGGTTCAACTTCCAGTAAAGTCAAACTCCAAGAAGTGGTAAGTTTGAACTCTGACTATGCAGGGCAGTGTGGGAACTCCACCTGTTCAGGTAGCTAAAGTGTTATCAGGCAGAAGAGTGTTTAAGCTGATGGTATCCCTTTTACTGGTGAGGATTTTGTTAGTAGCAAGTTTGACAGTTCTCTGCACCAACCTCTGATATTTGTTTGTTCTGTTTCTCTTTCCCTGGTGGTTGCCAAACAAATGGAATTTCACTTCTACCCTTTTTAATGTTTCCTCACTTCTCCCTCAGGAAAACGACTTCTGGATTGTAGCCTTGCATCCTCTCCCTGCCCTCACAGGCTTAACAGAACAAGAGGTTTCTGCCTTGTCTTTCTCCCTTCTGCCTGTTTCTACTTTTACTGACTCTTTCCTACTCTGAAAGGTTGGTTAGTTGAACAGAATGTATAACCAGGGCATTATGAAGAGTGCTGTAAGTTTTCTGAAAGAAGCTTCATAATTTCATATTACTAAACTAACAATCTAATAAAACCAGTACTAGAACACCGATAGGTGCTGGGGATGTTTACTCTTTAGATGAGATAATCAGTCTGCACAACTCTTAATAGAATCTTGTGGCTAAGGCATAGGACTTGGGATTCCAGACCTGGCTTCTATTCCTGCCTCTGCCATTGACTTCCCTTTTGACTTTAGCAAATCACTTCCTGTCCTCCTTTTTGCCTGTTCCCAAACAGTAAGATGGGATAACACTTTATGCCCAAAGGGATGTTGAGGCTTAATTCATTAATAGTTATACAGCATTCTGTGATCCTCAGATGGAAAGCATTAAGATGGGCAAAGAATTATTAAACCCTTTATGGGCCTCAGATTTGGTGCTATTCCTTAGTACTTTTCAATGCTAGTTTTTGTTAGCGTAAATTCCACCTTAAGAGTCCAGTTCAGGCAGACTATCTTTTAATATAACATTGCAGGATTTTCAGCTGACAAAATAATGGGGATGCCTCAAAACAGGTATAAATGCCTTTACCAACATGTCTCCTCCAACTATAATGCCCTTTACCCACAGTCTTCAGAATGATTTTTTAAAGACTACTATGCAGGAAACCCCTTTTATGTGTCATTTCACTGTAACTTAAAGCTCATTAAATAGAACCTTTGACAAAAACACAGCAACCACATCTTCCTATTTAGGGTGTTTCATATTGAGACCTGGCCTTATGTGACAGTTCAGATGGTTATCATAACCATACATAAAAACAAAGTTCTTGCTCGGAAGCTGATAATGTGCTAGCCCAATGCAGTCAGGGATGCATTCAATTATAAACCATCTTACAAATGTGTGGCAGAGCAGACCTCTGTTTCACATGGTTAGACTTTATATCCACTGGCTAGGGAAGCAGGGTAAGCCAGAACAATGTTTAGTTTGAAATATATTGTAGACTGGGCCTTATACATTTTAGCCAATGTCTAACCCAATAGCAGTCAAATTTAGAGATCCCATTCTGATTTCTCTTTGCTTGTGTTGATAGCTGTGGATACTGATTCTAGGAGCATCTTGGGGTTTCTTCTATGGACCAATTGCATTGTTTGGAGTGATAGCAATGATGTGCGCACCTTCCAACCTGTGTGGCACCTCCCATGCTATTGTTGCACTACTGGCCAATGGTGAGTGATACTCCTCCTCCCTCACACAAAAACCTCAAACAAACCTCAGAACCTTTATTCTGTAGCAGCAAGAAGCCCCAGTTCCTGATGATCTTAGTCTGGCAAGATGAGATTTCAGATTGGCTCTGATATTCTTGATATGATTAATTGCTACTTAATGATACGAAAGGTGTGTCTCAAGCAGCGCAGATGAGAGAACTGGAAGCAAATGACTGTGCAAGTGAGTCTGTTTATTCAACAAATTCATGGGTCTCTGAAGATTTAAGACTGTCACTGAGCAACTTCCCTAATCTCATGCTTGATTCTCAACATGTTTAGTTTCAGTTGCCCACCATCAAGGACTCTGTGGGCCCCACTGAAGACTGCAGTCTGTACAAAATCTCTGGAGACTGCAGATACCCATATTCTAACAGGTTAGATTTAGAGATGGACAAATGTGAAGTGCATCTTTTGCGTTGGGCCTTCTGTACCCTGGTCATCATACGTCACCTTTAAAGACTTCTTGTTAAAAGTCTTTACCGTTGAAACCTGGGCCTTTACCAGTCCAGTGAGATTTAACGATAAAAGTCCAGTGTGCAGAGGGTTAATTTGTTAGGGAAAACAGTCCAATATACACTAATTCTCTTTAAGATCTTTCTAGTCCTTTAAAAAAAAAAAAAAAGTCAGTAGTCCAAGAGTTGCCACAACACTCTGAGCTCTGGACCAGGCTTGAGTCCTAACATCTGGGTCACAATGAGAGATGGTCCAGTTCAAGTTTGGATCCATACTTCCCCCAAGGCAGCGGTGTTTAACTCTGTAGTTTTGGATCAGGACACATTTCTGGTCACAAGTGAAAACACTGCACTGTTTAATTGTCTGTCCCTCTTATGAGGCTTCATTTTCCATATGTACAAATTTTGAAAAGCTTTGCCAGAGCAGAAAGTCTGTAGCAGGTAAGGGCTCATGTATACATCAGCTGCTTGCGCCGTGACAGGTGGCAACTCGTTCCTCGCTTTCATAATAAACATTTGTAAATAATAAAGATAATTGCAACCACAAACTTGTATCTTCTGTGATAACCAAATAGGAATAACTTGCTCCCCTGAGTTTTCTGGCAGTGAAACCTCCGTTGGAGTAAAATGTGGCCATAGCCCATTCCACTTAGGAACCCTGAAGGAGTGACCCCAAGAAAGAGTCTGGGCTACTGAGTGACTAGCTCTGTTTCCCAGGCAGGACAGAATTGCTCTCTACTGTATGTTTATAGTGCTTTGTCCTTAGTTTAAACTATCTGGCTTGAAGCATTTTTATAACTGCAGGGACCAGCACAAAGAACAGTGTCAGTAAGAAGAAACTGTAAGGTTCTGCTGCTATTAGGAACCTCTAACTCTGTTCTTTTCTCCCCATTATCCTTGCAGTTGGTGGTTTCCTGGCAGGACTGCCTTTCAGTACTATAGCAAGTACTACAGCTGGGCACACGCCTTCTGGGTAGCTGAAATAACATGTGTCATCAGCACCATAGCCTTTTTCTTGTTACGGAACATCCGCACCAAGATGGGTCGGGTACCCAAGAAGATTGACTAAGATGAGCTACAACGGTAGTAAGGATGCTCCAGATGCTTATCTAGGATGGCAAATGACTACGCACTGGCCTGGTATGAGTTTCCTACCAATGCTGCCTAGAGCAGAATATTTCATCAAAACTTCATTTAATTTTAGTCATATTCCTGTTTAGAAAGGCACAAGATCTTCATTGGCTGTTATGTTTAATGCCTACACAATTTGTGGTTGTTCAGTTATAGTTTACATCTCATGACCTCACTTTACCTCTTACTTAAGTACTGGTAGGTCTTGATAGCTAAGCTAGAAGTACTGCAGAAGACTAGTACCTGCCTAGCCTTCTTGCTGCTGGCCTCAGATGTAGGTTACTCTCAATTCACCTTCATGCTTACAGAAATATTACAGTTAGCCACCACTGAATCAATTTTCATTTACCCTCACTTGCTGCTGTAGGTGCAGCTGTGACCCAGCTTACTCTGCCATGAGCTACCCTGCTGTGCCTCCCTCCCCAGAAGCAGAGACCGCTAGCCTATTACTAAAGAAAAACACTGCTTCCCCAGCTATTGTCAGAGACTGTAACAGTTACTGGTCCACATATTACTGCAGATCCCTGCACTGCAGCAAAATGGCTCCCTTTTCAGTAATGGCAAATGAGTAAAGTCCTTGGAACTCCATTCAAGAGATGGAAGTACTGTACAACCAATTACTTTTTTCTTGTTAAATTAGTCACCGTGGCTTACTCAGAGTATTAGTGAACTGCAAAACAGATGGTTACCAGCAAACAGAATAGTACTTCTTGGAGTACCAAGGAAATTGATTCAAGCATGTATGCAGTAACAGCATTATAGACGCAGACATACTTTGTACAGCTCCTCTCTTTATGCATTATCTAGAAAAGTCTTTAAATTGAGATTATCATTAGTTTGTAGATTTGTATATGTAACAATTAAGGATATTGTCAGGTGAAAGTGTAAATTTCTAAGGCTCCAGTTCGCTCACCCAGGTACAGCATTTTAGGTTAAACTACAGACATAGGGGCTGCTTACTATATGAATGCTTGTTAGCAGGACCATTGCTCCATTGGCAGTAAATATGTCTCATGTTACCAGACTTTTCTTCTCAAGATTTTTGTGTATGTTCTCTGCAGGGTTTTAGTATTTAGAATGCCTGTAGATAAGCAAGAAGTGCCAGCGGTCACCACTGTAAAGCTACTTTGACATAAGATTGTTCTGTCAATCCTAACAAAATGGCTAAATATTGTATAAAGTAAACTACATTTGATACTTAAGCATGAGTATTAAGAAATACTGTTTACCAACGGGGAAATAAAATGGAGCACTGCAATGAGAGCATGAGATTTCTTGGGCAAAGGATCAAGAAAAAAAAGAGGGAGCTCTTGCCCAGAGGTCAGTGCTGGATGCACGACATTCCTCTTTCTACACTGAGCAGCCTTAGTCAGAAGCAGTCATTTTATGTGCCCTTCCCTAGCTGTATTCCTCAGAACAGCTGTGCAGACACAAAGGAACTTCTTTTTTCACTTATTCCTTATTAATTTCACCCACTCCCCTGGTTGAAATCCATTATTCCTGTTTACACAGAGGTAAGCTGAAGTGTTGCCTTCCACTGGGGTTCTGGCACAGGAAAACGCATCTCAAGCTAGAATGGTTTCAGATTGTAAAACAAACGAACGCCAGAGTGATAATAACCAGGCTGCATATTTCACTAACTACTAGCTCTAGCAGGAATGAATGCATCCACTCCAAGAATTAAATTATCCACACTTTTTGGGAATGTTTACTTGTACTCCATTTGTCTGAGCCATAAATTAAAGCTGCAGAGAAATATACACATACACACACACTTGAGTAAAAAGAGTATAACTGAAGTTTACCACTATGTTATGTCTTAACCTTCCTCTGTGTTACAGTGACAGCATTAGAGCTGCAATCATAGCTTCAGCCATGTATGCCCGTTCCTAGCTGTAATAACATTCACTATTAGGCAAAGGTAGATTCCACACCCATAGAATAAAGCAGCATTTCTGAAGATGACAAAAGCAGTTTGGGAGCTTATGACCTCCTCTCTTGCTGCTGTAGCCAGAGACAGGATCCTGGAAAGGCTGTCTATTGAGGAGAGGCTCAGTACTGACACTGGAAAAGTCCTATGATCCTGGTCCAAATGGTCCAGCTTTTTCTGCTACCTCCAAAGCAACTTTCAAGTTCTGATCAACAGCTCACACCTGAAATAGTCACAGAAATACAGGCATCAGAATTGGGTGACAGAATCTTCATCTACAACCCAAAACATAATGGTGTTTTTAATTGAACCGTTAGCTCGAAGACAGCCCCATTCCTGTACCAGCTTCTTTTCCATACTTTGCTAAGGGCAACTTTTTGAATCAAAAGACTGATTAATAAAGCAGCCTGAGCTCATCTTTTTGATTTGACGTGCCAAAACAGTTTGAAAAACAAAGCTTAAATGCCACTTTAAAGGGTTAAAAGTGCAATAGGGGCCCTGCCGAGAGAGCAAGTCACATTGCTCAAATGGAACAACTCCAGAGAAGGTTTCCTTCAGCCTTTTGTAGAGACAGGAACCAGACTGGTGTCCTTAGAAGACCTCCAAGAACTTGGCAGCGCTGAACCTCCTTATGGAATTTAGTTTAACCATGCAAAAAGTTAGGTTTTTGATTGACGCAGACACTAGTTTTGTTTAAGGCACAACGTAGTCAGGTATGCTACCAGAACTCCAGTCAGCAGCCCAGGTCAAAAGATAACCCAACAATCTTAAGTTTATTTTAGTGAATGGACTCAGGGAAGACATGATCTGCTTCCAATTCTGTCACTGTCCAAGTAATCTCAGACAGTAAAATCACCTGTCTGCTTTCCCACTCTAAAATAAATGTCTTCTCTTCCACAAAGGGGGTCATATTAATGGTTGTACAGTGCTCTCAAAGTGGAGAGCTGAGCAAGTGCTAAGTACCTTGTTCTACACATCATCTGCCTACTCCCTACCTGATTGGCATCTCCAGTGAGTAGAAAGGATTTTCAGAGCAAAGTCAGAATAAATCTCATAGATCTTGCGCAGAAGGGACTCTATTCCAGCTTGCCGTGGATCAGCAAGCACTACAAATTTGATCCCTGGAGCCATAACGAAAGAAGCATTAGCATAGACTACACACAAGCTGCAAAGGTAATACTACTATGAAATATATTCCCAATATAATTGAAAAGGCCTCACTTAGAAGAAGACAGGAGAGCAGCTGACACCATCTGAAGAATACTTAAAACTTGGCTTGTTTTGGTTAAGTTATATAGAGAAAGATTAATGCCTGAGTAGTGTATTTAGCAAGCTACCATTCAGGGTGTGATTTACATCTAGAGCACAGCACATTTTGTAATATTGCTACCATGCCTATACACTTGAGCACCTCTAGGGGAATCTTGCACTTCAAACACAGGCTGGGTTTTATTTGCAATTTCCTTAGCTAGATTCCAGACTTTAAAGACATGTTGGCATAGACAAGACAAGCTAGATTCCCTTGCTTTAAAAGGGATAATTCCTGGGTGGTGAGTAAGCAGTTGCGGGGTTAATTCATATTTGTGAGGGTACTTTGCCATTTTAGGACAAAAGGCAACTAGAAGGGGCAAAAGACAGTTATTTCAGTATCCAGTTAGCACAGAGGTATACATAGGATTTACTAAGGGCTGATGGGCCTCTACCCAGAGGAACTGACAATCTAATTCAGAGAAATACCATATGAAAAGATCAAACACAAAAGCAGTATATTGCTGCAAAACTACAAGTCTAATAAATACTCCTGAGGGCATTCTGCACACAATATTTTGAAATTCTGCAAGTTTTGTCAATAAATAAATGCAGAGGCTCCAGCATGGCAGTGGGGAGCACGCTGCAGCCTCCTCACCCTGGGGACACGGACTCAGTGTTGATGCTGCACTCAACCCTGACACAGCACAAGACCTGGGCCTGGCCTCTCTGTGCCAGATGCACCAGGTGTGGGGCGGGCAGGCAGTGCTCAACCAGCCAGGATCCAAGTATGGGATGAGAGGATTCTGTGTGGGACAATCTGGGTGCAGGCCAGCTCAGGGGGGGGATCTGGATGCACAGCAGGTTTCCAGGTGCAGGGGAAATGGGGCTCTGCAGGGGCTTCCAGGTGAATGTGATTGGGGGCTCAGTGGAGGGGTCTGGGTGCATAGGACTGAGCAGGGGCGGTCAGGGTCTGTGGGAGCGGGGCCTGAGCTGGGGGTCTGGCTGCAGCTAATTGAGGATCACTGGCGTGGGGGTCTGGATGTGGGGGCTCAGGGTGTGGCTCATCAAGGTAGGGGGCTGAGTGCAGGAGCTCAGTGGGGGGTGGTCTGGGTGCAGGTGCTGAGGTTCAATGGGGTGGGGTTTGGGTATGGAGAGCTTGGGGGGTCCTAGGTGTATGGGGTGAGGCTTGGCAGGGGTAATCTAGATATGGGAGGTCAAGTGCACAGGGGTTGGGTGGATGGCGGAGCAGCTCCCTGTTATAGTGATCCTTCTCCCCTCAGCTGAGGAGTTATGGGGGCAGGAAGCAGGGGAAGGATGCTGAGGTTCCTGCAGCTGGGGGTGGGTTTGATGAAGCCCCAGCCCTCCTTGCAGGGGAAGAGGAATCCTGTCTTCTCCTGCCTCCAGCCCAGCCAGGATTAGCAGCTGATCCCAGCTCAAGGTAGAAGCCACTGGCTGGAGTGTCCCCAGCCCTGCAGTGATTTACCCTCTCTGCCAGCTGCCTGAAACAATGTACCTGCACAGCTAGGGATTGGTGCGTGACTGCTCTTGCAGCTTCCCTGTCAGGAAGTCATTTTTCTGCAGGGAAGCAAAGAAATCTGCAGGTGTCATTAATTCTGCACATGCACTCAATCCCACGAGGAGTAAATAAAGCGTTTGTACTTGTCTGTTCAGAGTGAGGGAGAAACAGCCTCAAGACTTAACTAACAGGAATAACGTGAGGCAGTAAGTCTTACCTGTTAGGGTCTGGAAACAGTGTAGTTTAAATGTGTCTGTTTCTAACATCTCAATACCGGAACTCCCCAGCTCAGGAGACAACTGGGACCCAATTGCAAACAACCTTCACAACAAAGGGAAATTATTTAAGTCTAACACAAAAGATTCCTCTTCAAGTTACTAGAGATAAGATAGTGTATACTGGGTCCCTTCTCCACCCTCAATTTGTCTTTGGGAAGTGTAACCTTCTTCGGGGCAAGGATGTGTCTTCCTCTGGGTTTGGCCAGTGCCTCACAAATGGTGGGCATTACTACATCAGTGCCGTGGTAGCCAGGGCACAGAGAGCTAGACTTCCCAGTGCAAACTCACGAGTGGAACATGGAGGCCAGCATGAGCTTCTCATTGGAGGAGAGGCGAGGCCGGCCAAAACGGATAGACACAGGGTAGTTGGTAGGGTTGCCAAGGTACTCCAGCACCTCCTTCCCGTCAGCAGTGTATTTCCCATTCACATCAATGCCATTGATGGAAAGCACAGCATGTCCAACTGAAAGAAGCAAAGGGAAAAATCAGAGCTGCGCTTATTTGTTTCAAATGAATATTGGAACTAGGAACTCTAACAGCAGACCTTACCACTGGCCTCTCTAGACCTGTCTCTAGTTGGAATCACTATTAGAGTATTTACGGTTTAGCACAGCCATTGTTAAAGTGTAAATAGCATCATGACACTACTTCCCAGCCAGCAAGCACAACCAATGTACCCCAGTATCTCCCAAAAGCACAAGCACCCGAACACCTCTCCAGTGAGCACAGCCCCCAAACCTCCCCAGTGGTCGGTACCAGGCACCCTAACCCCCTAGTAGAGCACCAGCCTCTCCTCCAGCAGCCGGTACCAGCACCCCAATCCCTCCAGTGCCCCCAAGTGGGCAGTTACCACCCCCTAATGGCCATGGGCACCCACCCAGCGGGCAGTACCACCCCCTAACGGCCATACCCTTCCCACCCGCGGCCGTGCCAACCCCCTAAAGGCCATACCCCTTCCCCCCCTCAGCGGCCGTACGAGCCCCCTAACGGCCATCCCCCCCCAGGCGGCCGTACGAGTCCCCTAAAGGCCAAACCGCCCCCCCAGGCGGCTGTACAGCCCCCTAACGGCCAAACCGCCCCCAGGCGGCCGTACGAGCCCCCTAAGCGCCATACCCCCCCCAGGCGGCCGTACGAGTCCCCTAAAGCAAAACCGCCCCCCCAGGGCGGCTGTATACGAGCCCCCTAACGGCCAAACCGCCCCCCAGGCGGCCGTACGAGCCCCCTAATGGCCTATCCAGGCCCCAGCCGGCCGTACGAGCCCCCTAACGGCCATATACCCCCCCCCAAGCGGCCGTAACGAGCCCCCTAACGGCCATACCCCACCCCCAAGCGGCCGTACGAGCCCCTAACGGCCATACCCCCCCCCAAGCGGCCGTACGAGCCCCCTAACGGCCATAAACCCCCCCCAAGCGGCCGTACGAGCCCCCTAACGGCCATACCCAGCCCTCAGCCGCCGTACGAGCCCCCTAACGGCCATACCCACCCCCCAGCGGCCACACACCCCCCACGCGGCTGTACGAGCCCCCTAGCGGCCATACCCCCCCAACGGCCACAACCCCCCCAGGCGGCTGTACAAGCCCCCTAACGGCCACAACCCCCCCCCAGGCGTCTGTACGAGCCCCCCAACGGCCACACACACACACACACACACAGGCGGCCGTACGAGCCCCCCTAAGGCCAGACACCCCCCCAGCGGCCGTACGAGCCCCCCAACGGCCACAACCCCCCCCAGGCGGTTGTACGAGCCCCCCCAATGGCCACACACAACACACAGGCGGCCGTACGAGCCCCCTAAGGCCATACCCCCCCAGGCGGCCGTACGAGCCCCCTAAGGCCAGACACCCCCCCAGGCGGCCGTACGAGCCCCCCAACGGCCACACACACACACAGGCGCCGTACGAGCCCCCTAAGGCCATATCCCCCCCCCCAGGCGGCCGTGCGAGCCCCCTAATGGCCATACACCATCCCCAGCCGGCTGTACGAGCCCCCCAACGGCCATACCCCCCCCCCCACGCGGCCGTACGAGCCCCCTAACGGCCACAACCCCCCCCCAGGCGGCCGTACGAGCCCCCTAACGGCCATACCCAGCCCCAGGGGGCCGTACGAGCCCCCTAACGGCCATACCCAGCCCCCCAGGCGCCGTACGAGCCCCCTAACGGCCATACCCAGCCCCCAAATGGTCATACCCTCCCAGGCGGCTGTACGAGCCCCACAACAGCCACAACCCCCCCCAGGCGGCCGTGAGCCCCCTAAGGCCATACACCATCCCCAGCCGGCCGTACGAGCCTCCTAACGGCCATATCCAGGCCCCAGCCGGCTGTACGAGCCCCCCAACGGCCATATCCAGGCCCCAGCCGGCTGTACGAGCCCCCCAACGGCCATATCCAGGCCCCAGCCGGCTGTACGAGCCCCCAACGGCCACAACCCCCCCGCAGGCGCTGTACGAGCCCCCCAACGGCCACAACCCCCCCAGGCGGCTGTACCAGCCCCCCAACGGCCACAAGCCCCCCCCCAGGTGGCTGTACCAGCCCCCCCAACGGCCACAAGCCCCCCCCCCAGGTGCTGTACCAGCCCCCCAACAGCCACCCCCCCCTCCAGGCGGCTGTACCAGCCCCCCAACGGCCACAACCCCCCCCCTCCAGGCGGCTGTACCAGCCCCCCAACGGCCACAACCCCCCCCTCCAGGCGGCTTTAACCAGCCCCCCAACGGCCACAACCCCCCCCCTCCAGGCGGCTGTACCAGCCCCCCAAACGGCCACCACCCCCCCCCCCCCGGCGGCTGTACCAGCCCCCCAACGGCCACAACCCCCCCCTCCAGGCGGCTGTACCAGCCCCCCAACGGCCACAACCCCCCCTCCAGGCGGCTGTACCAGCCCCCCAACGGCCCACAACCCCCCCCCCAGCGGCTGTACCCAGCCCCCCAACGGCCACAACCCCCCACAGCCGGCTGTACCAGCCCCCCAACGGCCACAACCCCCCCCAGGCGGCTGTACAAGCCCCCTAATGGCCACAACCCCCCCCAGGCGGCTGTACGAGCCCCCCAACGGCACACACACACACACACAGGCGGCCGTACGAGCTCCCTAAGGCCATACCCCCCCCAGGCGGCCGTGCGAGCCCCCCAACGGCCACAACCCCCACCCCCCAGGCGGCTGTACCAGCCCCCCAACGGCCACAACTCCCCCCTCCAGCGGCTGTACCAGCCCCCCAACGGCCACAAACTCCCCCCTCCAGGCGGCTGTACCAGCCCCCCAACGGCCACAACTCCCCCCTCAAGGCGGCTGTACCAGCCCCCCAACGGCCACAACTACCCCCCCCAAGGCGGCTGTACCAGCCCCCCAACGGCCACAACTCCCCCCCCCAGGCGGCTGTACCCAGCCCCCAACGGCCACAACTCCCCCCCCCAGGCGGCTGTACCAGCCCCCCAACGGCCACAACTCCCCCCCAGGCGGCTGTACCAGCCCCCAACGGCCACCACCCCCCTCCAGGACGGCTGTACCAGCCCACCAACGGCCACAACCCCCCCCCCAGGCAGCTGTACCAGCCCCCCCAACGGCCACAACCCCCCTCCCGGCGGCTGTACCAGCCCCCCAACGGCCACAACCCCCCCCCCCCGGCGGCTGTACCAGCCCCCCAACGGCCACAACCCACCCCTCCAGGCGGCTGTACCAGCCCCCCAACGGCCACAAACTCGCCCCAGGCGGCTGTACCAGCCCCCCAACGGCCACCCCCCCTCCAGGCGGCTGTACCAGCCTCCCAACGGCCACAGCCCCCCCCCTCCAGGCGGCTGTACCAGCCCCCCAACGGCCACAGCCCCCCCCTCCCGGCGGCTGTACCCGCCCCCCAACGGCCACAGCCCCCCCCTCCAGGCGGCTGTACCAGCCCCCCAACGGCCACAGCCCCCCCCTCCAGGCGGCTGTACCAGCCCCCCAACGGCCACAGCCCCCCCCCCTCCAGGCGGCTGTACCTGCCCCCCAACGGCCACAGCCCCCCCCTCCAGGCGGCTGCACCAGCCCCCCAACGGCCACAACTCCCCCCCAGACGGCTGTACGAGCCCCCTAACGGCCATACCCCCCCCCCCACGGCGGCTGTACGAGCCCCCTAACGGCACACCTCCCCCCAGGCGGCTGTACCAACCCCGCTAGCAGGCACAGCGCCCCCCGGTGGACGCTATCAGTGCCACAGGCCTCGCAGGATCCCCCGTGTTTCCCAGCCTCCCTGGCGCCCCCGGTCGGACACCCACCCCGGATGCTGTCCCGCTGCCCGAACGCCACCACCACGCGCTCGTCGTGCAGTTTAAGCACCAGGTCCAAGGGGAAGCTAAACGTTTTCTCAGTCTCGGAGCGCGGCGCGTATGATCCAGCTGGTAGATGAGGCCTCCGGCCTTGTTCACAACGTACACACTGAAGATGGCCATGTCGGCTCCCGTCACCTCAAAGCACTTAGGAGATGTAGTTCTACGAGCGGCATTACGCGCCAGCGCGGTGCATTGTGGGAGATTACGTATTTCCGGTTTTGGAGAGTTGTATTATGGGAATTGTATTTCTTTCCAGTTGACCCTGACGCGGTGTTGCTACATGCTCCGGAAGTGCAGTGAAAGCACGGGGTTTCCCAGACTCCCTAAACAGGCTTCTTCCTTTTTCATCCGACATCTTGAAGTAGCAGCAGCAGCAGTTGCCGCTGCCAGCACCACCACCATGGTGAGCCGACCCCGGTGCCTACCTCCTCGGCTTGGCTTAGGACAGGGGTCTCTGTGAGAGAGCCGGAGCACGTGGGTGCCGGTTCCCTCGAGGTCTAACGCTGCACTCTCCCGCGTTGGCAGGCGCCTGGGTGGGGAAGGCTCATGTTAGGGCCGCGTGGAAGCTGGGGCCGGGGGGTGTCCGCCGTGGAAGGTTCTTTCCGTGCACTCGACGGGCCTGCGCCTGGGGGTATCGGGTGGGGGCGGATTTTCCCATGGCTGGAGCCTGCTTTCATCTCTCTCTCTTCCTCCCCCTCCGTCTCTTCTTTCTCCAGCCCCCCAAGGACGATAAGAAGAAGAAGGATGCGGGGAAGTCGCGAAGAAAGAGAAGGACCCAGTGAACAAATCTGGGGGTAAAGGCAAAAAAAAAGGTAGGAGTCTACACTGCGGTGCGTGGGTCCGCTGGGCCCTGGGGTGTGTGCTCAGCAGTAGGGTCCGGATACTCAGCAGAGCACTTGTCAATTATTCTCTGCGTGCCCTCTGTAAGATGAGCCTGTGTCATCTCCCTTGGAGAGGGCTAGGGGTCAGAGAGCAGTAGGTATGTGGTCAGTTTTCCTGTGTAGCTCAGCCCTAGGCTGTGCCTAAGGTTACATAGTGAGATAGTGTATTGTTCTATAATTAAATCTCTACTTTAATCATACTGGTTAATTGTATTTAAGAATTATATAGGAGAGTTTCTCCATTCGATATTAATGGTAGTTGTGACTACAGACTAACTCCTTGGTGACTGGAGGAAGCTTTCAAAGAGAGGTTTCCCTGTGTCATAGAGCTCTTTAACTGTTTTATTAATGTTTGAAGTGCTTTAAAATAAATTATATTAATTGCTAATTGGCAACTGTATGTCTTAGAACCCATGTACAAATAAGCGGATTAAAAATGTTAGCAGGTTATTGTAAACCTTATAGTCCCTTAGAGTTTAACTTGGTATAATTATTTTAAGAGGGAATGTTATGTGATTATTGAATTAGGAGTATCTCTTTAACCCTTTATACTTTTGAGTTGCAAGGGGGCAAATTGCAGCCCCCTACCCCCATTAGTATAAAGGTGATTTATAAGACTCTTCACCACTGAAGATGGTTTCATTTCCTTGGTAAGTATATAACATCATAATCCTACTAATTTTGGGATGTCCCATACTGTTACAAGGTAGCTAATGCCTGAATTTCAAATGTGAAAATTGAGCTGGTTGGGTGGGAAGTTTAGTCCTGCTTTATACATCACAAAGAAGCAAATGTTAGTTTCAAGTTACACTTTGCCACTTATGTGGATGACTTACTGGTGCAGCATTGATAGTACTGAATAGGCCCTCAAGTAGCTTAACACAGCATGATTGAATAATAGAGGTAAAAATGCCTGATTATTGTCTGCTCTGGAATTTTCATTTTGTGGTAGTGTAGAAAAAGCCCCATTGCGCATGTTGGAGCGTGGTGCTAATGGGTCAGTGCTGGTAACAGCGAATAGGTCTCTCTCTATAATTGTTGCTCATCTGAGCAACAAACTTGCATTAGGCAGTCATGGAGGAAATGCTAATCATGGCAAAGCTTTCATTGAGAGGGTATTTGTGTTGCTGCTTTGATGATGTTCCCCTTCTTTTTCTTCATGTAGAAGTGGTCCAAGGGGAAAGTAAGAGACAAGCTGAACAACCTTGTTTTGTTTGATAAGTCTACTTATGATAAACTGTGCAAAGAAGTGCCCAACTACAAGCTCATCACACCAGCTGTAGTCTCTGAAAGGTTGAAGATTCGAGGATCTTTAGCAAGGGCTGCCCCTCCAGGAACTGCTCAGCAAAGGTAAAATACTGAACTGTAGATTGTGCGACCTTAAACCAAATGTATTCTTTTATCTCCCTTATTTGTTGGTGATTGATTTGATACAAATCTATATGCAGGTAGCTTGTATACAAAGGAGTTCAATAATGAGCATTTTAAGTGTTTTTGTTTTTTTAAAATCTTAAGTCTTTCTTTTCTTATCAGTCTAATAGATATTTTACTTCTATAAGACTACATCAATTCTGATGTGGTCTTAATCTGTTCCTACACAAGTTACTTGTGTTCATAATATTTTTAAATATAATGCAAAAAATTATGGCTGCTTGATATGCATACTGTCTGTGAACAGTAAGACCCTACCTAGTGTGGAAAACAGTGTCAGGAGATGACTGTGTAGCCAGGTGTGCTGACAACCTAAATTCCCTCTAAGCTGCAGCTGCTGCCCAGTCTGCTATAAAGTGCTGCAAACTTCAGGTGCCCCTCCTGCCCTCTGCCTTGGAGCTGCTTCCCAGAGCCTATGATTCGTTTTAAATGTCTATCTATCTAGGCTTGTGTCTACTGGTCTAACCTTAATAACTTGGTGCACATGAATGGAAAAAATTAGAGTGCACATTGCTGACAATTGAAAACTTGGCTCAGTTTTGCAATGGTAACTGTTCCTGGATCATGCTAAAGTCCTGCTATCCTACAGAACATTTAGTGTTGGGACTACTGCGTTCTAGACAGGACTTTAGACTCTGGTTGCCAGGGGCTTCAATAGGAATTTATTTCAGTGTTCCTGGTGTAGAAGGCACAGTGGAACACTTATTTCAATCTACTTCTGTTATTGAAATGCTGTCTTAAGCACTCAACCTTTGGAAATGTGTGGGTCTCCCATGGTTGTGTTAACACTGCTTGCTTGTTTAAAGATTCTGCACATTTTTTTCCTAAATGTTTTCTGCTTCCTTTGTAGGTTTGATCAAACTTGTGTCGAAGCACCGAGCCCAAGTGATTTACACCAGAAACACAAAGGGTGGAGATGCACCTGCTGGTGGGGAGGATGCTTAAAGTGAGGTGCTATTGAAATTCTAGAGTTGCAGGTATCCATTCCCCTCTGATGTATACATGGTTAATAGGACTGCTAGCCAAAATCCTAATGTGAATTCCTCATGGTGGACTCTTCCAGTGCCTTGTGGAGTCCTTGATATTAGGAATCTACTTCTAAACAGGGTAAAAACAAATAGCCATATAGTGCTGAAAGCACTAATCATGAATTACTGCTTGCCCATCAGTGGAAGAAGGAAATTCTAATAAATTAGAGGTTGTGCTGTTATAGTAATGGATATTTGAGAAGATAGGGTCAATCATTTGTCAGGGTCACTCCATGCTTTTCTTAGTCCCATGGTTGCCTTCTTATTAAGGCCTCTCTGAAATTTGCTATCTGGCCAATAGCAACCAACCATCCAAAAACTTTTTATGAAGAAAAGTATCAGGAGTGGAGGACTTTTCTTTAACATTACAAGTGTTGTAGTAAGACAGATTTTATTAGATGAGTTCCACACAACTGACTGACTCACTCACTCACTGCTTTTTGCTTTGCAGGTTTTCCAGTCACCTCTGCAATCTTATGTAAATGTATACAATAAAACTGTTGAATTAATTTGTTTGCTTCTTCTTACGGGGGTGAGATGGAGTAAAAAAAATACGCATGTTAATGGTATGGTGCTGATAGCTCTGGCACAAGAAGCCTTAGACACCTTTTCATCTACGCTGTAGAACAGCACACTGAAGTCCCTCTTAGGAGTAGTTTTAATAAAAGGTAGATAAGTAAAATTAGTTCAAGAGTTTGTTTTCTATACAGTGGTATTATACACTGGAAAATGTAACAGCACTGACATGGTGTCAGAAGTTACAAACTTTGTACATTTAAATACAGGGATGTGTGTCTCTTTCATTGAAGCTCAGATTTTGGTCTCTTTTGGGTCTTCCTTTGACTGTCTCTGTCTTTGCCGGATTCAGCTTTGAACTGATGTCTTAAAAAAATGGAAAAGTTTGGAGAATGCAGCCTGCTACGAAACATACTGTAATCAGCCCTACAACACAGCACTTATCATAGATGCTCACCTCTATGCACTTTCATAACATAAGTCTAAATATTTCATAAGGATGTTTCTACTCTTCAGGTAGCTATGGCAAACAACACCCGCTGTAGTTCAGTAGAGTTATTCACAAATCTAAATCAGTACTTTACAGTAAGCTTCAGCCTGTGATACCCTACTATACATACAACTGTCAATTTATACCAAGTCCAGCCTCTTGAGAACAGGAGTCATGCTCTATAAGGCAGTTTTATCTAAAGTGCTGAACTCAGTGTTGCGGCAGCAGAGACATGACTTTGTTTAAAGGTAGTGATATATTACAGCAATAGAATTTCACAAATCCAAGGCTTCACACATTGAGCATTAACTCGTACTACTACTTGCAGCAAGACATCTATTTCAAATACATTACTACCCAGTCAATGATCATTTGAGAAATCTTTCCTACAAATTGTCAACACTATATACATACAAGGAACCCCACCTCTTTAATTTGTCAGCCCAACATAGGAAGATGCTTACCTGGATTGCCACCTCCTGCCCTGATTCCAGACCCGTCCAAAGGAGGGAAGCCAGCCTTTACCTGTCTGAGAGGTGTGATCAAAGTTGGCACCAACACGATCTGCTGGAAGCTTTTTCAGCTTCTGCTTCTCCTCTAAGAATCATTAGTTCAGAGAGAGTGAAGAGGTTCTATCAAACATTTTAGGTAAAGTTGTAGAAAAAATGGTTGGGAGAATACTGGTCTCTCTGAACATGTAGGGTTTTTGTTTGTTTGTTTTTTCTCTCACCAGAGTCTGACTCTTAACTGGAATTCATCTCCAGGATTATCAGAAAATCACCATTATCTAGCCTCTATGCAGAGTTTGATGTACCTCATCTACCCTGCACCACTGAAGTTTTATACACAAACTTGTCACACTGACTTTGTAGTAGACACTTCATTCTATGTATAGTGATTTGCTTTTTAAATAAAACCAGAATTTAAAAACTAGACCTCACCTCAACATATTCAAGTAGTAATCCAAAGCCACTCACTTTCTTTGAGAAATTCCTCATATGAAGGTCCAATCTGCTGTTTACTTCCAAACTCCTCTTCATCCTGCGTCAGCCAGGGAGGTTTGGCGCCTAGGAGGTAATAGGGAATGTGCTTGGCTACTGAAATAACCCTAAATACAAACCTAGGGGGAGAGAATGGAAAAGTACCCCAAAATTTCTGTATACTTTCCCTAACAAATCAGTGGTGAAATGGCTTCTCCTGGAAGTACTATCCTTTGCGGAGAAAATAAAGGACTACACATCTTAATTTTCACAGTTAAGAGCCATTACAGTTCATACTTTGCAACCATACAGTTAGTTTCAAAGGAGTTTCCATTATAAGCCTGATTTTGCTCCACTCAATTCTAATACCTAAAATCAGTCAGAAATAGTAAAATAGTTAACAATTCTCACTCCTGCCACAATTTTATGTTTTAAAATTACTTTGTAGTCTTCTGCTGGGTTCAGCCCAGAAATGTTTGATAAGATTGTAAATGTGAAACCCTGCCAACAATTAAACATGTACCTGTGTGAACATTTCCCTTCCCTTCTGATTCCTGTTTTCAAAAAATTAAGAAAATCCCAATTAGAACTGGATGATTGAAAAAAGCAACTTTTATTGTAACTTTGTACTACCACAGCAAATACACAAAAAACAGTAACAGTTAATAAACTATTGGATTGCACAGATCTTCAAGTATGGACAAACAGACAAGGGGAACCTGATACACATTTACCTCAATATAACACTGTAAAGCAGTGTGGCAGGGTTGCGCACTCCGGTGGATCAAAGCAAGTTCGATATAACACAGTTTCACCTACAACGCGGTAAGATTTTTTGGCTCCCAAGGACAGTGTTATATTGAGGTAAATGTGTAATTGAAAATAGCAGCTCACAGGAGTATGAATTCCATTTGAAATTCCCTTCCCCAGTGAAACTTTGCAATAAAGATAAAGAGGGTTAAGGGTCTTTTTCTCTATCCCCATCTAACAGATTAGCCAGTACTAGGGATCTTTCATTTTCAGTGCATTTCTTGTAGGAAACATTCAGTTAGTGAAACAAAAGTCCCATGTTTCAGAGCTAAGAGTTTTTCACCCACTCAGTCACCGAAATCCATTGGGTTGCTTCCTCAGTAGCTATGCCATTGGGGAAGCCTACAAACCATAAATCTGATTCTTACCAAATGCTAAAAGTATGATTTCCGTTAGCTATGATTTGAAATACCAGTACCCATGAAAAACGGAAAGTGACTCTGTAAGCTCCTCCCCAACCTTACCTGGTGGCCAATAAAAGTCAGAGCATGGTTTCCTTCCATCCAATCTAAATCAGGTGTTATCTGAATGGCACTTGGACCAAGCTGCTCTTCTGTGATGATGGTGATGTCACTAGAACACAGGAGCCAAAACAGCTTACCAGGTGAGGCATTTGGTATCCAGACAACAGCAAAAGAGTGAATGTCTTTCAACCTACACCATGGAATTGTTAAATAAAAGTTCTGGGACACAGGTGAGGCATAAATGCTTCAATTCATGTGTTCAAGACTGGAGATTTTGAATGGGGAGGAGGAGAGGCAATTGGGCAGCAGCAGCAGTTAACAATAATTAGCATTTATAAAGCACTCTGTCAGTCTAGCTCTTTGCAATGTTCAGTCCTTAAAACACCCAGGACATTCTCCACCTTTTCAGAAAGGGTAACATGAATTGTTTGTTCTATGGTACTGAAGGAAAAATGAATTTGACCACTGGGGGTTTGCAGATGGCTGAAGGTGCCTGCTGCTGCTCTTGACAACTGTGTTAACTCAGAGAAATGGTACAGGTAAGAAACAGATAGTACAGTGATAGCAACAGTCATTAATGCCCTAGCTATACTGGCCAGGGAAACTGTGTTAGTAACTCTCCAGATAATTGCTATTCAGCATTTCACCAAATTCAAAACTCCTAAGCAGAGGGGGACACACACGATGATATAAAAGGCAAATTTCTTACCTTTTATGCCCTCCAGGTGTACTGAAGGCGGATGACTCATCACAAAATTCTGTCCCTGTTTGAGGCTGAGTTTGATTCAGGAAAAATAAACATTTTTTCTGGTATTCAACACTAAGGCCCTTCCTGTTTTATGAGACACCTCATATTGCAATCATACATTCATGTTTATATTCTGGAGGCAAGGAAAACAGGAATTTTCAGTGTTGATACTAAAGTTGTTGGTTTTTTCGCCCTGGCTCTGCAGTGCGAGCAAGAGAAAACAAATACGGAGAGTGAGCTGTCTTTCAATGGCTTGTGAATCACCAAAAGGATTGTAAGCTAGGTTCAAATTGCAGAATATTTATTACTTATGAGGATGGAGCCAGACTTACTTGAGGAGCCCAGGGTGCTTTCAGTACCCACAATTATAAAGTGCAATCTTTTTTATCTGTAAATGGAGCAATTTGAACTAGAGTCATTGAGTCAATCTACAACACCACAATGCCATTTTTATGGAGTCAGACAAATTTTGCACTTTTTAAAAATATAAAAGGGCGAATAACTTTACCCGTTTTGTTTGAGTATAGTCTAAATGCCTAACAGATTCCATCCCCTGTAAATGCAAGACTGAACTCCCAGCAAGAGGATATATCTTGTTCCAGGTGCTTCTTTAGAGAATGCAATACATGAAGGTAATATATATACTAGTATCTTATAAACAAGGGTATTTAAGTGTCTAGTTTTCCTCAAGTATCATGGGTAGCCGTGTTAGTCTGTATCCACAAAAAACACAAGGAGTCTGGTGGAATCTTAAAGACTAAGGCATAAGCTTTTGTGGGTAAAAATGCATCTGAAGAAGTGAGGTTTTTTACCCATGAAAGCTTATGCCCAAATAAATCTGTTAGTCTTTAAGGTGCCCCCAGACTCTTTGTAGTTTTCCACAGTGCAGGTATAATAGTACACTTTATTCCAGATTCCTTCTCTGTCACCCACATCCAACCTTATCCTAGAAGAACTAGCAAGGATAAGAAGATTTCTGTCACAGTGATCATTCAAACATAAGCACTGCGCTATTTGTGAGACTGATAACCACACGTGAATTAAGCCAGAGATTTGCAATCACAGTGCAGCAGTCCTACCAATTGTCACATCAGAACCTCCCCACTGGTAGGTGAGAAAACAAGTTGTTAGAAGTAAATTGTATGTAGTTTCAACATAAGAATCAATGTAGAAAATAGCCATCTATAAGAACTCAGAGGGCTTGTGGAAACAATCATTTGCTGGATACTGCTCAGGTGCATCCTGGGAAAACAAACCTCTAAGACAGCATGTAGCATTTCTTGTCTGCTCTGCTCCACTTCTCGGATATGGGATGCCATCTGGAATCAAACAAAGCAAGAAATAGGATAAGGACAAAAGGCAAAGTAAACAGGTAAGTCAGGCACAGCACATCTAGGGCATCTCTGTTCACCTCTTTAATGACCTCATCCTCTTTTTCTTCATAAGCATCCAGAGCTTTGACAAGTGATGATTTGAACCTAAAAGAATATTTGAGAGATCAGTCACTTTTGTGGCATGATTTAGTCTGACAGCTGAACTACTGGGAACACCTGAATTTCTACCTCAACCTCTGATGCTGATTCTCTGTGTCCCTATTTGTAAGAGAGGGATAAAAGGCTTACATTTGCAGGGACCCTGCAAGTATTAATGAGTTACTGGTTGTAAAGCCCATGGAAGATAAGCCATGATGAATGCTAAAATTTTGCAATGTATATATGACCGGAATAAACACAGGACTGGATAATCTTATGACTCAGCTTTTTTATAATTATGCTACTAGAGGGTGAGCTAATCTTATGCTCGACAAAGTGAGGTGATAACTTGGGGAAGTCAGAAAATCATACCTACCACAGTGTAACTAGCCAGGTGCAGGGGATGATGGTATCAGATATTGGTTGCTGCTCAAAGCAGGAGTCTGGGCTATTTATTTATTTATACAACACTACAAATACACACACTAAAACATCTGTGTTCCAAAGAATTTTGAATCAATAGTTGGATCTAATGTAGCAAATTCTATACCCCTAAGCAAAGAAACAGACAAGGCGCCTACATACCGTTCATAGTCCTCAGGGGAAATCAGAAACTGCTCCTTTATTTTGGCGTCTGCTTTGTTCTCCCACCAGAACTTGTTGGCTTCTTTTTTATGCTCCAGGCTTTAAAAGAAAAAAAGAATAAAATCAAGTTTGATTAAATCACTTAGAGCTTGAGCTCTCAATCTAAACTAAGTAGAGAGCACATGATTAATCACTGGCACACACGTCTCCTTAATAGCTTATCTCAAACAGATTTATTAACTTATACTGATAGAGCAGCTTTTTGGGTTGCCCATGGCTATGTGACAAAAACTAGAGAGATAAGGATACCAAGATAAAAGGATATTGGAAGCAGGTAACATATGCTGTAGCACTACAGGTATTGGTTTTCATTGCTAATTAAAGCAACATTAAAAAGCAAAGTATAGAAGAAAAATTTTATATTTTGTGCAACCCCAATTATAGGGTTTAGCCTGTTTAGAAAGGTCAGTAACAAAGTCCATATTCAAAGGTGGGTTTGGGCATCACACACTACTAAAATCTGGTGTTTGGTTCATGCCCTTCTCTGATGTAGAATTTTGGCTGAGTCACAGAAGCCTCGAAAGACACACACAGCACATCTATCTCCCTTAATAGCTGTATCATGATCATCACTGTAGCTGTAGAGTGTGACCATTATTTCTTCCTATATCTCACAAATTAGTCCACACAAAAGCTAATGAAAGCTGTCTCTGAGCAACCACACTTTAATAAGGAAAGATTTATGGAACAGCAAACTGTTATTCACCACAGTTATACAGACCTTGCTTTTTTTTTTTTTTTTTTTTTTTGTGCAGAAGTACAATATTATACAGATCTACCATTAAAATATTATCAGTGGATAATAATACTGGAAGAGTTAGGAGTCATTTAAATTACTAGTTTAAAGTTATGTTGTGTTAGAGTAACTAGATTTTAAGCAGTGGGTTTTCTTCAAGATCAACACTTCCATATCTGAATTGTCACCATGTGCACCCCAGGAGGCACTTAATGTAGATTCTATATGAAAATAAGGTTGTGCACATTTTAGAGATATACACAGAAGACCGTCTTGGGTGTGTTTTCTTTAGTTATTCGCTTCTGGAGTGGACAAATTAAGAAAGCTGCCCACGTTAAGCAACTTGCATCATACACTTTACCATTAGTTCTCACAACCTCCACGTAAGATCATGGAGGTAAACAGAAGAGAAGTGACTTGCCCAAAATCTTATACCAAGTCAGTGGCAAGGGAGGAATAAAAACTAAGGGCTGTCAGAAACTTCAGTAGAACTGGAATTATGTTAACTTCTTATCCTACACAAGCATATCTAATTGGTTACAGCAGGGATCTAGTTAACAACTCCTTGGTTTTATTCTCAGCTCTGCCACTGATTCCCTATATGATTTGAAGCATGTCACTTCATCTCTGTGCCTCAGAGTTGAGGGGCTGTGCACATACAAAGCATTATTAAACAACATAACATCCCCCCAGGATGCAGATAGGGCTGTGGGCACCCTACCTGGCCATGTGCTGCAGAAGTCCCCCATGCAGCACTGTCAGGCTCCCATGGCTCAGGTGCCTTTTCACCTCCTGCTTGCAGCAGAGACACCAGAAGAGTTGTTCATGCTCCCCTACCTCATACTTCACAACCACTGCATTTTTAATCATCTTTCGAGCCAACTGCACCTGAATGAAGGAGGGAAAAGAGGTGAATTAGCACCTGTTTACCAAATTTTTGAAAGCTGGGCCTCTTCACAAAAATGAAACTAATCATGGCCCCTACTATCCCATCATGTGCTTAAAAAGGGCTATGCCTCTTATTCTACACATCTTTGGCTCATGCTCCTCCACGTAGCTAGTCTTCTGAACTCTCATCTCACCTTCCCACAAACACTTTAGTAAACACCAACACAGATTTTTGTAATATTAATTATCTTCTCCTTTTCCACGTGCTTTCATGAGTAGTAAAACAGTTGACATTGACGTTTAGGCTTTGTCTTCACTGTAGAAAAAGATGTTGTTTACACAGAGACAGGTATCTCACCTTAGCTTTCTCTATGTAAACAAGTGGTGACACGGCCCAAGTAGTTTTTACATCAATGTCAACCTTTTATCTTTCATGTTGTATTTACCTCAACTAGCTACATCCAGATAAAAACTACTGATGATTCCAGTAGGCTTTTACATCAACATAGCTATCTCAGCATAAAAACACACTTTTTTTCCCCAGTGAAGACTTATGTTACGTCTACACTACACAGCTTTTAGTCACCTGGAGGTGTTGCTACAGCCATGCTGCTAAAAGGTTCATAGTGTAGCTGCTGTTTGTTGGCTTGCCAACAAAAAACTTCTACCCCCAAACAAGCAGAGTTAGCTTTATCAGCAAGAGAGTGCTCCTGTTGACACAGTGCTGTTCACACCCAGCGCTTGTCATCGGCAAAACTTTTGTCCTTCGAGGGTTGGTTTTTTTTTAAACACCTCAAAGGGTATGTCTACACTACGGGATTATTCCAATTTTACATAAACCAGTTTTGTAAAACAGACTGTATAAAGTCGAGTGCACCCGGCCACACTAAGCACATTAATTCGGCAGTGTGCGTCCATGTACTGAGGCTAGCGTCGATTTCTGGAGCGTTGCACTGTGGGTAGCTATCCCATAGTTCCCGCAGTCTCCCCCGCCCACTGGAATTCTGGGTTGAGATTCCAATGCAAAAACAGTGTGGCGGGTGATTCTGGGTAAATGTCATCACTCAATCCTTCCTCCGTGAAAGCGACGGCAGACAATCATTTCGCGCCCTTTTTCCCTGGATTGCCCTGGCAGACGCCATAGCATGGCAACCATGGAGCCCGTTTTGCCTTTTGTCACTGTCACCGTATGTGTACTGGATGCTGCTGACAGACACGGTACTGCAGTGCTACACAGCAGCATTCATTTGCCTTTGCAAGGTAGCAGAGACGGTTACCATCCCTACTGCACCGTCTGCCATGCCATTGTAAATTGGCGATGAGATGACGGTTATCAGTCGTTCTGTACCATCTGCTGCTGTCATGGGTGCTCCTGGCTGGCCTCGCTGAGGTCGGCCAGGGGCGCATGGACAAAAATGGGAATGACTCCCCGGGTCATTCCCTTCTTTATGTTTTGTCTAAAAATAGAGTCAGTCCAGCCTAGAATATGGGGTAAGTGTACTAGAGGATCAGAGAGCACAGCCGCTCTGTGTCAGAGCCCCAGAGATCCCAGAGAAATGATGAGCTGCATGCCATTCTAGGGGGTGCCCCTGCAACAACCCCACCCATTGCTTCCCCCTCCCCCAACCATCCTGGGCTACCGTGGCAGTGTCCCCCTATTTGTGTGATGAAGTAATAAAGAATGCAGGAATAAGAAACACTGACATTTTAGTGAGATAAAATGAGGGGCAGGAAGCCTCCAGCTGCTATGATAGTCCAGGCAGGACATTAAAGGGTGCGGGGGGGGAGAGGAACCCAGCCTCCCACTGCTATGATAGTCCAGGCAGTACAGAATCTTTTCTTTAGACATGAAAGGTGGGAGCTGATGGAGCTCAGCCTCCAGTTGCTATGATGAAGACGGTTACCAGCCGTTCTGTACCATCTGCCAGGGATGACCGGGAGTCATTCCCATTTTTACCAAGGCCAGCCAGGAGCATTCACGGGCCGATGATGATGATGGATAGCAGTCATATTGTACCATCTGCCACCGGGAAGGGGATGCTGGTGTTCAGCACTGCAGCACCCCGTCTACCAGCAGCATGCAGTAGACATAGGGTGACATTGAAAAAAAGCGAGAAACTTTTTTTCCCTTTTCTTTCGGGGGGGAGAGGGGAGAAGGGTGTAAATTGACAACATATACCCTGAAACACCTGGGAAAATGTTTTTGACCCTTCAGGCATCGGGAGCTCAGCCAAGAATGCAAATGCTTTTCGGAGACCGCGGGGACTGTGGGATAGCTGGAGTTCTCAGTACCCCCTCCCTCCCTCCCTCCATGAGCGTCCATTTGATTCTTTGGTTTCCATTATGCTTGTCACACAGCACTGTGCTGTGGCCTCTGTCTATCATAGCCTGGAGATTTTTTCAAATGCTTTTTCATTTTGTCTTCTGTAATGGAGCTCTGATAGAACAGATTTGTCTCCCCATACAGCGATCAGATCCAGTATCTCCCATACATTCCATGCTGGAGCTCTTTTTGGATTTGGGACTGCATCGCCACCCATGCTTATCAGAGCTCCACGCTGGGCAAACAGGAAATGAAATTCAAAAGTTCACGGGACTTTTCCTGTCTACCCAGCCAGCACATCTGAGTTCAGATGGCTTTCCAGAGCGGTCACAATGGTGCACTGTGGGATAACGCCCGGAGGCCAATACTGTCGATTTGCGGCCACACTAACCCTAATCCGACATGGCAATATCAATTTCAGCACTATTCCTCTCATTGGGGAGGAGTACAGAAATAGGTTTAAAGAACCCTTTATACTGATATAAAGGGCCTCATTGTGTGGACGGTGCAGGGTTCAGTCGGTTTAACGCTGCTAAATTCGGTTTAAACGTGTAGTGTAGACCAGGCCAAAGACAAAAGTTTTGTCGTTCACTTGCCAGTGGCATAGCCTTAGCCATCGATTGGCACTGGCATTAGTAGCCACTGAAATTAGGAGGGCTGGGCACACCTCAGAGCTAGTGGTTTGGATGGCAAAACTCAGTAGGACATCTGTGCAGCATTTACATTTGCTTCACATTTTGGATCTTTTCACAACCAGAAAAGTTAGAAATTTACTTTAAAAAAACAGCAACTCAGAAAGGGGGGCTAAGGGAGAATGGCAGTGTATGGTCATACCCTTGTGGCGTGGCGTGTCTCCCCCCCACCGAGACCCACAGCCCCATGCTCTGGGAAATGCTGAATCAGCACCAAAGATGAGCTGTGAGAAGGCCGAGCACCTCTATTATTTCGCATTTAGGCAAACTCTGAGGCTCGTATTTCCTGATGGGGAGGCGGGACTCACCCCAGGCCAAGCAGTGAGCTGGTGTCGGAGGTGGGGACAGAACCCAGGCGTCCTGGCTCCCCGCCCCCTCCAGCTCACCGGCCCGGCCCCACACCCCGAGCTCCCTTGTGTCCACGGGGGCTCCCGGCTCTCACCTTGGCCTGCAGCCGGCCGAGCGCCTCCCGCAGCCGCTGCTGGTGGCTGCCGCTGTAGAGGTGACGCCGACCCGTGAAGGCGGTGAGGCGGCAAAGGGGGCAGTAAAACAGCCCCATCGCGGCGCTAGGAGCCCAGCCTGGCCACCGCCGCCATCTTAAGGCGACTGCCTCGACCGACGACTCTGTGCGCAGCGGTCGCAGAGGAGGGAGCAGCGCGCCCTAGCGGCCGCCCGTCAACTGCACGCGCGCTGGCCTCGGCGCCTCGCGGAGCCGCTCCCTGCGCCGCAGGCTGCGGCTCCCTCGCGGCCCCTCAGGGAGGCTCGAGGCCCCGCCCGGCTCCAGCCTTCCCGCCGAGGCTTGGAGCATTAGGCCAGCCCCTATGCTGGGTACCTGGGTGGGAGCGTGTGAGGGAAATCCCATGGGTTCCCCTTCACCGATTCAGGGAGCCTCTGGTCAGAGGCAGGGTGACCAGATAGCAACTGTGAAAAAATGGGACCGGACAGGGAATAGGCACCTAGATAAGAAAAAGTCCCAAAAAAACCAGGCCTCTCCCTATAAAAATGCTGTCAGGTATGGGGAGGAGGGCTTACCCCTGTTAGTCTGCAGCCACAAAAACGAGGAGTCTGGTGGCACCTTAAAGACTAACAGATTTATTTGGGCATAAATTTTAGTGGGTGAAAAACCCACTTCTTCAGGCGCATATAAAAATGGGACATCTGGTAACCCTAGTCAGAGGAGATCATCAGATAACTGAGGCTGAGTTCATGTGGAATTCACCCTATAATTCCCACCTCCAGCCTATACGAATTCTACATGAACTAGAACATATTTTTTAAAAAGACATCAGCCTCGATTTAAAGACTTCAAGTGAAGTAGAATCCACCACATCTCTTGGTAAGTTGATTCCTGAGATCTTCTCCCTTGGCCAAATCACTTCTCTTTGCACCACACTGTAGAATGGATAATGCTATTCCCCTACTGTCCATGGAGGTTGGGAGGCTTCATTTGGTGATGTGACTAAAGCCTCATCTGCAGACGGAAGTTGGTTGCATAGATTCAAACTGATTTACTCACATCAGTCCAAACCCTGAGGTGGACCCTCCTAAACTCATATAAGAGTGGCATATTTTGGATTAGTTCCAACCTATTATAGTTGACTGAAGCTAGCCCGAAATATTCCTGGTAAAATTAATGAACACAGCCTTTTGCAGTTGTTTAACTAAAATGGTCTAAAAACCACACCTTTAGTTAAACCAGTGCCGCTTTCTCATGCAGACATTTTTGAAACTCTTGGACAGAAGGCACTGCAGAGGAACAAAGCATTATTTTATTTATTCATTTCCACCAAATGTACTCTCAGCACTTGCACACACTTTATTAGTTTACTAGAAAAGCCAAAGAAAAAATACATATTTTCCTTTTAAAAATACTTTTGCTTCTAGATAGCTTACTTTCCTCAGCGTGCTTTGCCTGTGCAGCACTGTTGTATTAATTGCTCTTGTTGGTAGTGTTTTTCTACCCTTTGTAAAGCAAAGTGGTTTATATTTCAGGCCCAGATCCTGCAAATTATCCTGCATAAGAGGACACTGGCACCCACACAAAGACCTGTTGAAGTCAGTGGGGCTCTGCATGATGTAACCTGCAGGATCACAGCTTTAGTCAGGAAATCAATATAAAACTGCGCTCCTGAGATGTCGAGTCAAATTTTCAAACATACATAACTGATATAGGCTCGTAGCAACCTAAGTCCCATTGACTTGAAAGTCAGTTTTGAAAATTGGACATAGTCCAGGTCTACAGTAGAAAAGTTTTGCTCGTATAGCTACACTGGCAACACCCTCCTAGGGTAGACGCGGTTATACCACCAGAAAAGTGCTTTTGCTGGTATAGTTTATCTTAACTAGGTGAGCAAATTAAGGCCTTGTCTACATTATAGAAGGATTAGCAGTATAGCTATATCAATATAGTTCGTTATACCAGCAAACCCTGCTAGTTTACACAGAGCTTATACCAGTTTCCCAAACAAAGTAAGCTATACCCTGGTTCAAAAATGAACTAGATAAATTCATGGAGGATAGGTCCATCAATGGCTATTAGCCAGGATGGTCAGGGATGCACCCCATGCTCTGAGCGTCCCTAGCCTCTGAGTGCCAGAAAGTGGGAATGGATGACTGGGGACGGATTACTTGATGATTTTCTGTTCTGTTCATTTCCTCTGAAGCACCTGGCGTTGGCAGGATACTGGTCTACATGGACCATTGGTCTGACCCAATATAGCTGTTCTTATACTGGCAAAAGCAGCACTGTTTTCTGATACAAGTGCATCTGCTCTAGGGTTTATATTGACATAGCTATGTCAGTAAAAAAATCACACCGCTAACCAACATCACTTTGTCAGGAAAAGTTTGTAGTGTAGATCTTGCGTAAGCAAAAGCACTTTTTTGTTGGTATACCAATGTCTACCCAAGGGACAAGTCTATACTACAAACTTTTGCCAACTTAGCTGTGTTGGTTAAGGGTGTGATGATGTGTGGTTTACAGTTGATATAGTGGTGCCAACAAAAGCCACTAGTGAAGATGCTTTTTCAGGTTTAGCTTATTTTGGAATGTAGGGGTGGGACAATGACATGGCTGTACTGACAAAAGCACAGTTGTGCCAGTAAAACTAGCTGGAATTTTCAATTAATCAAGAAGTTGGGGGAAAAAATCATTTCAGGTCTAACAATATGTTTAGTTTGGAGGCATTTTTACACACACATCCACCCTTTTTTTTTTTTTTTAAATAAAGGGAAAGGAAATGAAATTTGGAACAAAGGGCTAGAGTCACAAGCGGACTTCCATTCACAAAACCCCAGAAGAAAAGATAGTATACCTCTACCTCGATAAACACTGTCCTCGGGAGCCAAAAAATCTTACCGCATTATAGATGAAACCGCATTATATCGAACTTGCTTTGATCCACCAGAGTGCGCAGCCCCTCCCCCCCAGAGCACTGCTTTACCTTGTTATATCTGAATTTGTGTTATATCGGGTCGGACTATATCGAGGTAGAGGTGTAGTAATAGTAGTGGTGGTGGTGTACCATTTATACCTAACGGGTAAGCTACTTACCTGGATAGGAGAGACCAAAGTTTGATTCTCTGGTCTGAGCAAGGACTTAAACCTAGGTCTTTCCCCATTCCAGGTGAGTGTCCTAACCACCAAGCTTTTGAGTATTGCGGGGGACCTCTAATTTTCTCCTGTTGAAGCTGTTCCACTTTGTATTAAATAATTAAATATTCACTGAGCCAGAGAGAGAAAACGCAGGAGAATGACTCTAGCCTCCTGGCTAGGGCACTCAAGGGGTGTGGGTGAGGGACACTGGTTCCAGTTCCTGCTTCAGTGAATAATTAATTATTTATATCAGGTGGAATGGTTTCAGGAAGGGAGATTGAGAGAACCTCTGCCTTAGAATAGCTCTTGGGGACTAGGTCACCTCCCTTTCCCTGAGAGTGGGGAGACCTGGGTTCAAGTGTCTGCTCCAGCACAGGGATTCAAATAGAGATATTCAGCATCACTAGTGAATGTCCTGATCACTGGGCTAATGTGTATGGGGGCCACTTTAATAGTTTTGTGAATGTCACCTAAATGTTGGAGTTAGGTGTCCAAGTCCCCTTGTGAATTTAGTATGAGACACCAATATTTCATTGTGAAAACGTCAAAATGAACCATTTTGACATTTCTGGGGGAGGAAATATTTTTACCAAAACAATTTTGCATATTTGTGTTGATTTTGGCTAATATTTTGATCTTCCTGAATCTACATTCTTTGATGAAAAAAGTATTGGCCAAAAGATTGTACCCAGCTCTAATCACATCTCTTCACACCCCTGACCAATGTAGCTATGCTGGCTTAACCTGTCATGTAGAAATGGAGTATGTCTACACTACAGCTGCTACAGCAGCATGGCTATAGGGCTACAGTTGTGCTGCTATGGCATAGGTGCTTTCTAGATCAACAGAAGGGGTTCTTCTGTCACTGTAGGTAATCCACTCTCCAAGAGGCAGTAGCTAGCCTCTGTACCTGGGGTTAGGTTGACCGGTGGTTGTCAGGGAATAAAACTTTAACAAGCCTGCTAATTGGTATTTAAAGGTGCCAATGAGAGGTGAGTCAATCACTGCCTTGCTAGCTACTTTCCCATATAAAAAGGATCAAAATGATGATGATAGAAGGAGAGAATTCAGGATAACAGCCCTTCTTTTGCCTGTAGTCATGTGTTCTTGACTTTTGAAAAGCTGTTGATTTTATTTGTTCCCTTGATGAAAATGTATTTAAACTTCAAAAACAAAAAGGGCTGGGAAAACCTTCATTTAAAAAGTGGCCTTGAGAATTGGGATATGGCTCAGGAACTTGAACTGGCTACTACCACTGATCAAGTTGCTGAAGGTAGGAAACAAATGCTTAGCGTCTCATTTATGTAAATATGCTCTCTTGCATTTTTCTATATGATGTTTCTTATACTCAAAGAATAAGGTAACTAGTTATTGTTACTTCAGTGACTATGCAAGCCAGTAAATGTAGCTGTTACATGAGTGGAGTAGTTCTAGACTTCCTCATTAGAACCTGTCATATGAGATGCTGGGCATCTGTGAATTATTGGGGCTGACGGGTGTGGTTGGTTTTCTTTACTTGGCTGAAGTAATCCATGAAAGTTTATTTAAAAAAAAGTTGCTGAAAATAAAGTTATTTGAATTAATTTCATGTTAATTGTATTTTAAGGAAGATTATTTGATATTATAGTTTAGGCCAAACAGTTTTTTTCATTTTGCATTTTGTAAAATCTCTTATGTTGTCTCATGACTCTCTTCATATTAATATCTATATAACTATGAACCTTCATATGTAATTTGTGTAGGACAATCAATAAGGAAACTGGTTACCCTATCTTTATCCCATTGGTACAGAGATATAGGTAACCAAGCAACACACAGCCTGTAGAGGAAATGTGATGTTACATACTTCCAGGTAGCAACAAATTTAATTCCTTGAGCTTGGATGGATAAGAAAACTGAAAACAAAATACTTAACAGGACAACAATTCTCTAAGTCCATTAGCTAAGTGAAGTTCCTGCAGACTGAGGAGAAACCTCAGGACTAAATATTATTACCACAGGAGCTGGTACTTCCAAGTCCTTTCTCAACAGTGATTTGCTGTATCACCTTGGGCAAATCACTTCATTGTCCTGTGCCTCGGTTTCCCCACTGTGAAGCAGAGATGATACTTCATTCTTGCAACCCATATGAAAGATATCTAATGTTTGTACAGAGTTTTCATGATTAAAGCAATATAAGCAGTAAGCTACAAAATCCTCTCTAGAATTAATCTTATCTGAACAGAAACTCTACTGCAGCCTTAACTATGGAGTAGAGTCTGCTCTCCATAAAGCTGACACCCACGGCTAAAGTCTAGTCCGTTATCTATCCCTGTTAACAATGACCTTTAGAACACAGCTTGACTTCACTAGACTTTGGGAATCTCTTCCAGCTGTACTACTGTGGATATAGCTCCTTTGGTGGGAGTATTAGCATACATATGGCATAAGCAGCTGCTGGCACTTTACCACCATGTATTGCGTTGGCCTCCTTGCAACTGGATTAGACAAGACACTGGTGTGGGTTTTGTGTTTTTTGGTTTATTTGGGTGGGGGTGGTTTTGTTTTTGTTTTTAGGTTTGAAACATTTTTACTCCAGCATGTATCTAAACAGGTGTTTCAACCATTGCTACTAATAGTGGAGCTGTTGCCCAAAAAGTCTGGTGTAAGCATTTTTCGTAAGCTTCTTTTCCATTTTGCCCACATGCATCCCCTGAAAAAATATCTGCTAATCTGATGGCCTATCTTAATTTGACTTTGTCTTGTGAGGTAAAAGGCTTTTCAGTATCTAAACTTCATAGCACACCCTAGAGTGTGTATCTGAGTGTGTGCGCATGACCTCCTTACATCACTGAGTGGGGTGTAGTGAGGAATAACAAATAGCTTGTAAACTACATGGAAATGGAGTGACAATGTATATTCTTTGTCTGATATTGCTGTGTTCAGAGCTCCCTAATCTATGGAGAGTGGGTCTTGTAGGTATACTTTCCAAGTTCTGCAGGGAATGTCATCTTTCAGGATACTTTATTTGTAGCTGCATGGGAGCTGGGGTCTTCTAAAACTAACTAACTAAATTGAGGAAGTGACAATTATGCTCAAGTATCCAAAGAGATGTAAATACTATGGAGAGAAGGAATTTCTTCAGGATGCTTCAAGGAAGAAGGTAGGAGAAATAATACAAAATTAAGGAAAGATGAAACTTGGCTGAATACCAACAAACCTTTCTTTGAGGTGAAGTGTTTTTAGGAGCTTGTTGGAGCTTAGTTCCCTTCTGAGACCAGTAAGTACTCATTGAGCTCTGATACTTAGTGTTGATAAGTTGCTTGCAAGCGTTGACCTGTTTGTGGCTCTGAGGTACAGCAGGGTGTCTGCAAAGTATAATAATCCCCAAGAAGCATATTACAGTAGCAATAACAGATGAGCACTGTATAACCAGTGGCAACCTAGAATTCTCTGTAATCATTGGTAGGATGACTCCAGATGGTGCACCTGCCTGATGCCTTAGCCTCACTAGCTTTGCTGAAGCAAGTTTGATTGATGGGTGTGATATGTTCTTGATTTTAGGTGGTTTGTTTTTTGTTTTTGTCTTTGCCTGTGGACCAGATATGGAAAATAATCTGAGCAAATATTTTCTACATGAGCCATACAAGCATCATTGGAGCAACTCTGTCACAGGAGCAGCAGTCCAGCCCCCTCTACCCAAGGAGCAAGATGGCAAGTGATGACTATGGGTTGTGTAGAGTAGGAATAAGGACAGGGTTTCCTACACAGCATGGCTTATGTAGTTGGGTTGGCAAAGTTAATGAGGGTGGGCAGGGTAGAAGGGTACTGTGGAGTCATGCACTAGCTAGTACCATGATACTCAGACTGAGGCTTGGGAGCTGCAAGTGTCTCTTTAATATGTCTCCTGGAGTTCTTTGCAGCACACATTAAAACGCTGATTTAATTATTAACCAATCAGGATACTTTTCCTGTGTTAGTAACCAGTTGTAGAATACTTAGTAATTTTGCTGTGACTATTAAAAATAGTAAAGAAACAATGAATTCACACAACTGTGACTCTTTTCGGTTATGGTGGTTGCTAATGTGGCTCCTGAACCACTGAAATTTGAGTATCACAGAGCTAGTGCATATGTACACCATGCTCCTTCATGCATGGAATGTCAGATTTGATGAAGTGTGTGACAGTTGCCTTCTGGTGGCTGCACCCTATTGAGTCAAAGTCCCAGTACTGTAGCTCACAGGGAGTCTCCTCTAGTTTGTGATAGGACTATAGTTTTGAAGTTGGATATACTGTTGCCTAATGAACTGTCCAAAGGAGCTAAGCAGCTTACAAAGGGAAGGAAGGGGGAAACCCCATGCAACTAACTTCAACAAAAGCACAACTTTGCTGAAGTGATCTATCACCTTTGTTTCCACAGAATCTGATGTGCAGCCACACTTGTGGATGTGGGTGAACCCCAACCTCGTTTGCCCCATAACAGGGTACCTCATTAAGGGAGTCCCAGGAAAACCAGTGCATTTAGTAGCTCCTGCACCCAAGGCAGCTGTTACAAAACCTACTTCAGTAAAACCAAGGCCCCCAGTAGCTGCTGCCCTACAAACTTCCTCTGGACAATGTGTTTCAGTGCCCCTAGTAACTGCTGCACCCAAGGTCTCCGCCAGAAAATATAGTTCAGTAAAGGCCGTGGCTCTCGTCAATGCCCTGCAGACTTCTCCAGTAGCCTCTGTTTCCATACCCTCATTGGCTGCTTCTGATGCTGTAACCCTGCAGGCTTCTACAGTCAAGAATGTTCCCAGAAAACCAGTGTTCCCTGTATTATTGGCAGCTGTTCCACCAAAGACTTTCATTCCAGTAAAACCTGTACCCCCAGTATCTGCTGCATCCAAGGCTTCTAATAGAAAACATGCTTCAGGAAAGACAGTGCCCCCAGTAGCTGACACCATGCAGGTTTCCGCACACACACCAGGAAAAAACATGTCCCTGGAAGCTGCAGCACTTGTGGACTCCTATCAAAAGCCAGTCTCAATTGCCTACAAGCAACTCTGTCCCAAGGAGGAGGTACTACTGTGCTCCAGCAAAGCAAAGGTATGTTAGATAGAAATTCAGTGGACATGAAGCCCATGTGGCTTACTGTTGTTTTGGAGGCAGCTGGCTCCTGATCTCGCTAGCAGCAGCATCAGAGGAGCTAGTGGTAGCACAGCTGTAAAATTGAGAGGGCGTGAACAATAGGAGACCAAGCTCCTGCATTAAGAATCTCTTGCTCTTAAAGTTCAGTCTTTTATTCCAGTGTTGTGACAGGCTCTGTCTTGACTGATTTGTGTCACTGTAGGTGTTGAGTGAGGAGGAGGTCTCTTGCGCTTGTAACTATTTCTGAAACTTGTCAGAGTGCTGAGAGCAGAAGATAGGTGGTCTCATCTGTGGTGCAGATGTATCAATAGATAAAGGTGCAAATGGAACTCAAGCACTAGACCTTGTGATCGAATGCCCAGCCAGCCCTCTACCTGGGAATTGAAGGAGTATGCCAAGAACTGTATAAAGCTCCTAACTCGCTGATCTCCTATCTCATAGACTTAGGACTTGCTATAGTGAATTCATCCTTTGGGTTTAGTTTGACTCTGACAGCCCCCTGCTTTAATAAAGCTGACTACAGTGCAGTACTTTGTTTGTTTGTTTTTTGAGGGGAAGGGGACTAGAGAGGAAATTCCTTCCTGATCCCTGTAGCAATCTTATCTCCTGAAACGGGTGTGGGTTACATCTTTCTCATGATTATTTGAAAGGCACTTACTGACCTCATGAGGCCCAGAGTTGGATGGATGCTGAAGTGTGGGCAAGAAATCAGGGAGGTCTCTGCACTTCCTGCAGCTTTCAGAAGGGAATGGGCAAATGACTGGTAGACTCAGATTCTGATACTTTATCCCAAGCTGGGAAAGTGTGCATGTTTTTGACCTCCACCATTTCATTACTGAGGAATCTCAAATTTTAAGTGATCATGTAGAAACAAAGGGAAGGGAAGGGACAGGACACATGAGGAACTCTTAGTAGTTCAAGGGACACAAGCAGCCAATGTCTCTCCCCTCTGCTGTAGCTGTGGGATGACATCACTGATCAACTGCAGGAGTCTATGGTTGGTGAGCTCCTGCGAGTCAGAACACAGTATCAGCAACTTACGATCGGAGTATTCATTTTTGTTATCTTATCCTTCAAGTTGCAGCCAGAGTACAGCCATTAAATTCTTGGCCAAAAGCTGCATTGGAAACTTGCCTTGTCTACACTGGCCTCTTCTCCTCTTGCGCCCCCACCCCTATATCCCATTAAAACTTCCCACTTGCTAGCAAGTACAGATGCTAGAGTTGCAGCTATTAGGTGCCCCATCTTACAGGGAAGCTAGCCAGCTTAGTGTTTTTATATTCTTGATACTTCCAGACTGGCTATGATGGACAATAAAACCTGATCATCTTGGGTTCAGTCTTCACCACAAAAATACCTACTCTTCCTCTTACTTTTGCAGTGCTGAGATTCTTATGACCTATGACTTCCACAGCCCTTGTGACCTGGATGACTTGACACCTGCCCTTCATCTCTTCTTTTCACTAAATGGTGCTGACTTCAAAATGGCCTTTGCCAGCAAGAGGCTACTGAAGATGGGCTTTGTGTGGAAAGCAACCCATCTTTCCTCTCACTCTCTCATATGGCAAACAAGTCCAACTGCCTCTTGAGTGCAGTCCTATTACATCTTAAACACATCAAGCCTCCATAACCTGACTTACCTTCCCCTCCGTGCCTCTCCTCGCTCTCCCCACACACCCTGCCCCCCTTTTCCACAGAAATACTGGGCTCCTGCTGACTTCAATGGGTGTGGATGGTGCTGGATGCCTGTTTGACTGTATTTCCGGGCAGGTCTGAAAAGTTTTGGTTTTGTTAAATCTGTGCCAACCTAATGTGCACACATTAGGATTCGACACACTAATGGGCACACATCTAAAAATCTATTTGTTTTGACTTAGCAGTACTAAAACACTAGTGTGTTGAACTGATCTAACCTGTGGTGTTTTGTTTTTTGATTTTCCCCGCAAGGTGATCTAGTTAAGTTGGTGCCAAAACTGATGTAAACAAGCCCCAGGTAGTCCTCCTGCCTGTCCTCTCTCTTAGGGAGGTAAGCTTCCACTGTACTGGCTGGCACTACAGGCCTGAGCCTACAGTAGGGATCAAATAAAGCTTTTTTAAAAACCATCACTTTAAAATAAAGCTTAAGTCTGTATCAGCTATGAACTTGCCAGGCATCTATTAAAACTTCAGTTTCCTTTTAATGCTGTATTTCTAATTCTTTAAGCATTCCTTTCTGCAGCTTCTATTCTTGTATCCCTCTCTGGCTCCTTCCAACCAAACTCGAAGTGCTTTTGTTACAAATGTCAAGTCTTTCACCTCTGGCATAAGAAATGTCATCTCTGTGACTTATCTATAAGCTAGAGTAAAAGTGACTTGTCTGACATCATGAAGTCTCTGGCTGAGCTAGAAATAGAACCCAAGTGTCCAGATATTTGGACCTGTTGGCTAAGCACAGGACTTTGCTCTACCTCTTGAAGGGGTTGTTAGGCACTAGATCCAATCTAGGCCTGCAGTAACGTGACTAGCTAAACAAACCAAACCTCTAGCATCAGCAAATATGGTCATTGCCAAGGACATGAAGTAGTCTGTAACCCCCACCCCAGGTAAAGCATTGTAGAACTACCAGCTACATGATCAGAATAGGGGAGTTTGCCTTCCTTGGTCATGCTGGAGGTAGGATATAGGAATAGATAGAATTTACTATTAAAATAAACCAATATACCAAGTGTTTCTGCCCCACCCCCTCATTGGAAAGAGGATCAACCTCTACCTTTTGGCACTCAAAGTAACATTAGCCACTTTCTGCTAGGCAAGCCCTTTTGTGAGAGAAGGGTGCTAAAAGAAGGGAAGAGTTTCTCCACATACCCTCCCATCTGACTTCTGCTGTTCCTCTTGCATGCATCTGACTGGAGTAGAAACCACCCCTCCTGTAGTGACTGCTTGCTAAGTGTGCCCACAACTCTTGTGCAGATTTAAGAGGCAAAACTTTACTTTGAATAAGCTTTCAAGGTCCAGCTGTTCTAGAGCATTGGTCAAGCTCATTCTCATGGCTCAGTCAATTGAAAATCAGTTTCCTGCTGATAAGCGTGACAGTGTGAGTGCTCTCCCTTGTGGCATGAGTGTGAATTGCTCATGTTCCTCTCTAGTTTGTGAGGTCTGCCTGACTGTTGAAACAGTTACTTGTTAATATAACATCCAGTTTCAGCTGTACCAGTAAACATCTTGCTTGCAAGACCTTACAGCAGGGAATAAGAGGGATCTATCCTAGACTAACAACAGGTCACCTTTGCGGTCACGTGCTCACTGGGGACTGAAAGCATGATCCTCTCTAGTAAATAGCAGTTAAGTGTTCACTAGATTCCTAAAAGATGAGTGGTGGCAGTGGTAGAACAGAAATTGTCAGATTATACATGAAGGGGATTAAGCCTACCGTGGAAGTGCTTCTGTTGGAAAGAATTTCCATCTGTGGGGCACTAGGAAGTACAAGTGTCTTAGTTACATGGCAGGCCTTATTTCTGATACCTTAAACATCTCTAATCTAGTTTAATCACACTTTACAACTCACTGACGACAAATTTTAGCATGTTACAAATAGGTGTAGCATCTGATGTTAGCCTCTTAGTAGGTATTACAGGTAAACAACCTAGGCACCTGTTGGACTCTGAACCATTTATTAAAATGTTATAAATTAAATCTTCAAATAAGTGATGATTTCTCTAGTTTGAAAAATAGTTCCTGTTGTGTTACTAACAGCAGAGATCAAACTAGCCCAGTCCCCTTCCTGTATTGTTTGCTTTCTGCCTTTCTTAGTCCAGGCATTTAGCACCAGCTGTTTCTAGGCAGTGCCACTATGTAGACTAGATATATGGCAGAGGGCTGGGGTTTTATGATCCATTCTGCCCTGGTTAGAGGAAGCAGCAGTTTTCATGTTAAATAAGACAGTGTAAAGAATCCGAGCTGCCAGAGGTGTTCAGTTACATTTTTTTTTTACTGCTTTATAATGAAGGCTTTTTAAAACAAAAAATTTAGAAATAGCAGGAATGGAATGTCTGGTCCCTGCTGAAAGTAAGAATGTGTGGCAGGCGATCTGTCGAGCAGGGGAGAGACTTTAGCAAAGACATAATTTCTCCCCAGCATTCATTAGCCTTTGGCATTAAATAGCTAAACAAGGGACAAACTCCCTTTCCTCTCACTTGCTAGAGCTTTTTTGCTCATGTCTCACATAGGGAACCAATGATGTGACAAGATCTGTTTCTCTGTTTAAACAACAGAATTCTGCCTCTATCTTCAAGAGGCAAGAGAAAAACAACCTAGTTTTCACCTTATCCCCTCACAAAGATAATACTAAATGGAGTGGGTCTCCTAGCACTGGCATTGAAAAGCACTTCGGTTTATTGTGGTCTTGTGCTTTTTAAAAAAAAAAAAAAAAGGCTAGTTAGCTGGAACTTCAGCAAAATAAAATGACAGTATCTTTGGGATCTTTAAGTGGCTGCAGTAGAATGTCTAAACTCTCCTCTACATCTTACTGTCTGCTTCATTTTTTTTTAAGTAGTTCAGCAGCCCTTAGTGCTTTTTACCTTCAGCATACTTTATACAACATTAAGTGCAGAATAAGGAATTGAAAAGTACAAAAATTCAATTGACTTTTCCCCAGTCATCTTGTACAGGGGAAACAGAACATCTTGCACAGAAGCAGCTGAGAAATTGCTGTTAGAATAAAGGGCCTCAGATTCCCAGATTATGCTAAAGCTTCCTGCAATCTTCCCTCAAACAAAACCAACTCTGACCATTGGCAACCAGTGGATCATGGATGGGATAGCCACTGAAACTGCTGAAAGGGGGAAGCTAGAAATCAAAATGACTAGATTTACCTACTACCCCATACTCTCCAGCTGAAATTCCCTCTTGAAGTGTATATGAGACAAAGCCTGCCCATAGCAAGCCATTGAGGGGGGAAGACAGGTCTGATTCCCTAGAGTTTCCATTCACTTCTAGGGCTCCCTTCTGCAATTGCTTAGAAGCTGACTGTAGAAGAAGGGGAGGAAATAAGCCTGCTTGGGAGCCATGTGGTCGTTATCTCAGAGGCAACAGGGCAGCAGGGATCAGAGACTGAACAAAGATTGCATCTGTTCTGCAACGAGAGAGAAAAAGAGAAGGTAGTTTGATGGCTGAGCCTGGGCCATGATCCAGGCTCTGGGTACAGGCTCTGCAGCCTCAAAGGGTTAATCAGCATTCCACCACCATTGCTATCAATGTCCTGCTCTCAGGATCACTCAGCCACCAATGTGAGCTTGTCACAAAAACTTAATACTTCCATTCTGATTTTCATTGGCCAAGTGTGTTATTCAGTATCAACTAGAAGATAAACTTCTTAAGCAGCCAGGAGAATAACCCTGCTTATAGTTGAATTTTTCTCAAGTACTTATCTTCAAAAAGGAGCTAGATAGCCATTAGCCAGGATGGGCAGGAATGGTGGCCCTAGCCTCTGTTTGCCAAAAGCTCGGATTGGGTGACAAGGCATGGATCACTTGATGATAACATGTCTGTTAATTCCCTTGGGGGCACCTGCCATTGGCCACTGTCAGAAGACAGGATACTGGGCTTGATGGCCATACTGGGTCAGACCAAAGGTCCATTCTTATGTTGTTAATGTGCCTCCAGGCTCCTAAGCTTGTCCCCCCACACCCATGTGCAGATCTCATGCATTCATGTTAAAATTGACTGGCCAGAGCTATAAGGACAGCACCACTTAAGGCTGTCTGGGTCTCTTGTTCTAAAGCATGGGAATGGTCCCTTTCACTGACCCAGGCAACTGCAGACCTTGATTCCAAAGTGCAACCCACCCAGTTATCCTCAGCAACCACTAACTCCCTCAGCAGCTTGTGAAGTAACTCACTCAGTGCTGGAAATAAGAGATGTGAGGATACTAATTTTTCCGTGCATGAAGTTTCAATGGGGTGGGGGGGGGGGAAGGAGGAGGAATAATTTTCAGAGAGGAGGGACCAGGATCATTTCTATAATTCAAAAGGGGGGGAAAACCTCCCCCTCCCCCTCTTCTTCTCTGGCCTAGGTTACCACTAAATGAGGCAGAGCGCCACCCTTACTTGTAAGGGCTCCACCCTAGAAAGCCCATCTTCTTCAGCCATCCAGTCTAGCCCTATGTACTTTCTCCTTCCCCTGGTCTGTCTACACCCTTATTACCTCTACAGCTCTCTTACTAGTGTAACCTCAAAACAAAGTCTTGGGAGACTCTCTGCTTTCCAGCACCACTCGTCCTAGCTCCAAAGCCTCAGCAGGGGCTACTGTCTCTTGATATGTACCTGGTTTGTTCAAGCTGTGGCTCACTAAGTCGAGGGCCTCCTCAGATAGAGCCCGTACCTCTTCCTGGAACTTTCTGCACCCTTCTGGTGTCAGCTTCCACAGGCATGACTTGCGGTTGCCCTCGTGGCACACAGAGTGGGAGGTTTTTTCAAAGCTGCTACTGAAGCACAGATTGTGACGAATGGTGTTTTTCCAGCCATCTGGGGCTGTCTGGAAAAAGGGAAAGTGCTGCCTGCAGAGAGAGAAGAGCACATCTGGGTTCATCAGCAGGGCAAGCCCAGAGCACAGGATTGGCTACACTGGCCATTCTAGGCATGAGGTCAATGTTTCTTGTCACAACCAGAGTGCACCTGATCATTTGTGGAACGTACATGGATGTAACCAAAGAGATTCCTCCCAAGCCCCTGTACCCTTAGGTTTGGCTGGACCAGTTGAACAAAGTAATGTTAAGTGGCAACAGACCAGAACTAAAACTTCAAGTCTGAATACTCCTGATCTTGGGCATTTAAATAAAAATCCATGTAATCTCTAATGGGAACAGAAGGGGAGTGACTTGCCTGGTGTCTCATGGTGAATCAGTAGTACAGTGAGAATAGAACCCAGGCGTCCTGACCTCCAGTTCCCTGCCCTAGCCATACTTCCTTCCCTAGTAAAAGCTAGGACAGTTTTGAACCCATGCCCCTTAAAACTCCCCCTATCACAGCATAGGGGAATTGGAGGGCTGTGGGTACCGTGTGAATTGGTAGATCTGCTGCACAGTCAGGCTGCCTTCTGCATTGTTACGCAGGGCCAGGGTGATGAGGATGCAGTAATTAAGCGGGGGGCGGGGCCATCCCCCTTTGATTTTGGTGCTCGCCTGCAGGATGTACTTGAGCTGCTTGCTCTGAGATCTGGGAACCTTTGGTTTCTGGAGTGCCAGAACAGCCTTAGATTTGGGAGTCTCCATTTTCTGAGGGAGTGAGATGTCCACTGATGAGGCACCTTCATCCTCTGTGAACTAGGAAGAAGAGGGGTGGAAGAGATAAGTTAGGCCTGCATGGAGTCAACCATAAGTAGACGTGATGTGTGTGGGAAGATGCACATCAGCGGCTTGTATGTAATGAGTTTGGGCCTCAGTCTAGTTCCCAGTGGTGATGTGTCCCCATCACAAATGAGTGCTAACTGACCCATTTCTATCTGTTTCAGCAGAAGTGTCATGGTGATGGTAAATGAGCTCCTCCCCACGTCAGGCCTGAGGTACATACTGCTACCTGTGCTATCCCTGTTCTATGGATAGGAAGGACTCCAGTTTCCAGTCCAGCATCTTGTACCTTCTGCCAGCCATAATTTGGGCTGAATTCACTTCTGCTATTCATAAAACAGGGCATGAGCAAGTTTAGTGCTATCTTGGGAGGCATCAAGCACAGAGACCAAGCGACTCAAAGCATGTAATGCCCAGCACTGACCACACAGCTTCCTCTCTGCCACATACCTTCTCTGCCTCACTGGATGATGACAGCAGATCCTCCTCTGAACAGTTAAGGTTGGAGTAATTCAAGGAAGGGCTTGGAGAAGAAAACCCTGATGCAGCAGCAGCTACTGAGAATGCTGGGCTACTGGTTCCTGGCATGTCCACACTAGGACAGCTGGCAATGGGGCAAACCAGAGTGGGGTTCACCCACATCCACAGATGGGGCTGCACATAAGATTCTGCTGAGACAGAAGAAGCCAGATCACTCTAGGGACACCATCTGAGGGCCTCTGCAACAGACAGGACTCCTGCCTCCTGGGAACAGGGCTGGGCTAAGGCTAATTAGGATGTAGATCCAAAATCTCAGGACTCTCCTAGCCCTAAGGCTCCATGCTCTCCACCTCTTTCCCACCCCCCGCAGCATCTATCTCACAACAAAATTGATTTTTTTTTTCCTTCCTGTCCTGTGGCCCCTCACACCACCAGGTCTTGGCCCTTGCTCACCCTGCGAGGTTTTAACGTCCCTTCCCCTGCCAGCAGTACCGGAGTTGCCTGCACTCCCACTACCCAACAAGCACTCTGAGCTACTGGTCTGGCAGCATCCAATGGAGAAAGGAGTACATAATACTCCCCTCAGAGCTGACCTAAGCACCTCTAACCCTTGGAGAAGATCAGACCCAGATGTCCTCTCTGTCACTGGTCCATCTCTCTGTAACAGGATGAACGAATGCCCCTTTACCTACACATCTGCTTATGGCACTGTCCCTTTCCCCCAGGGCAATACCCTGCACATGGCTCACCACTAAGCTGTGTGGATGGGAGGGTCTCAGACCGTTCCTTGGGGAGTGAATTCCTGCACACCCGTCGCTCACACTGCATGTGATGGTTCAGTTTTTCATCTGCCGCTGGTGGGAAATGGAAGTTCAGAGACAATATGGTGAATTGACAGCACTGCCGCCCATCTCCCTCCTCTTCTCCACCTCCTTTCTCTTCTGACCATCAGAGCTCTGAGACACATCTTCAGTCTAATTTAGGTTGGGGGAAAAAGGCCTTTTTCTGCATCATGATGGGTCACCCAATTTGGGCTACATAAGTTTCTCTCAACCTTTTCAGGCTACTGTATCCCTTTCAGAAGTTTAATTTGTCTTGCCTACCCCTCCAGCTTTCACCTCACTTAAAAATGACTTGCTTACAAAAATCAGACATGAGAATACAAAAGTGTCACAGTACACTATTGCTGAACAATTGCTTACTTTCTCTTTTACCACATAATTGTAAATCAGTTGGAATATACACATTGTACTTAATTTCAGCATATAGTATATAGAGAGTATAAAGTCATTGTCTGTATGAAATTTTAGTTTGTACTGACTTCACTAGTGCTTAAACCAAAACACCTGGTCAAAAAAGGACACTCCCCAGCCCAGTGAAAATGAGTGAGTGAGGGTGGGGGATAGAAAATGACAGAGCACAGGGGGAATGGAGAGAGTGAGGTAGGGCCTCAGACAACCCGTGGGGCAAGGGTGTTCAGTTTTGTGTGATTAGAAAGTTGGGAACCCTATAGCCTGTTGTAAAACTAGGGAAATAGCTAAATGAGTTGATGTACCCCCTGGAAGATCTCTGCATATTCCCAGGGGTACCACTGGTTGAGAATCACTGGGCTACACACATCAAAACCCTCATCCTGCAGTTGGACCCTTGCAGAATGGGGACCCGTGTGGGCCTAATGGTCAGATTCCAGGCCTAGAGCCTAAGATTGTGACTATAAGGTTGTTAGGGAGATGCCAGTCCCAGCATTTCCCTAGTATAGTCCAGAGACCCACAATCCATGTACTAAAGTATCATAAGAATTCTTTTAAACTGGCCCATCACTGGAGAGATTTAGAATTAGACTGTCCAAAGCAGCAAATCATAGCAACAACGGTAGAGCTGAACATTTGCGGACGATACCAAACTGGGAGGGATTGCAACTGCTCTGGAGGACAGGGTCAAAATTCAAAATGATCTGGACAAATTGGAGAAATGGTCTGAGGTAAACAGGATGAAGTTCAATAAAGATAAATGCAAAGTGCTCCACTTAGGAAGGAACAATCAGTTTCACACATACAGAATGGGAAGAGACTGTCTAGGAAGGAGTATGGCAGAAAGAGATCTAGGGGTCATAGTGGACCACAAGCTTAATATGAGTGAACAGTGTGATACTGTTGCAAAAAAAGCAAACGTGATTCTGGGATGCATTAACAGGTGTGTTGTAAACAAGACACGAGAAGTCATTCTTCCGCTTTACTCTGCGCTGGTTAGGCCTCAACTGGAGTATTGTGTCCAGTTCTGGGCACCGCATTTCAAGAAAGATGTGGAGAAATTGGAGAGGGTCCAGAGAAGAGCAACAAGAATGATTAAAGGTCTTGAGAACATGACCTATGAAGGAAGGCTGAAGGAATTGGGTTTATTTAGTTTGGAAAAGAGAAGACTGAGAGGGGACCTGATATCAGTTTTCAGGTATCTAAAAGGGTGTCATCAGGAGGAGGGAGAAAACTTGTTCACCTTAGCCTCCAATGATAGAACAAGAAGCAATGGGCTTAAACTGCAGCAAGGGAGATTTAGGTTGGACATTAGGAAAAAGTTCCTAACTGTCAGGGTAGTTAAACACTGGAATAGATTGCCTAGGGAAGTTGTGGAATCGCCATCGCTGGAGATATTTAAGAGTAGGTTAGATAAATGTCTATTAGGGATGGTCTAGACAGTATTTGGTCCTGCCATGAGGGCAGGGGACTGGACTCGATGACCTCTCGAGGTCCCTTCCAGTCCTAGAGTCTATGAGTCTATGAACTAGACGGGACATAATAAAAATGTTCTGTTTTTTTTCCATTCATAGAGTCAAAGGCCAGAGGGGGCACTGTAATTATCTAGTCTCACCTGCATAGTTCATGCCATTGAACTCCCTCAAATTATTCCTGTTTAAACTATATCTTTTATCAAAACATTTTCTGTGATAGTTTCACAACGTTGAACTAGAATCATGAACAATCACACGTATCCAGCACTGGCATCTGCTCTAGCCCAGTCAGTGCTGCTAGTTCTATCACATTGAGCCAGTCTTGCCAGCTCTCTTTAGGATCCCCCCAATATCAGAGTACCTGTCAGTTATTTACAGTTTAGTCTCCAGATTCTCCTAAATTTGCATATATTTTGACATTCATAGAAGAGAAAATTCTAATTTAGCAGCATTTAAACTCTTTGATAGCAAGACAAGATATGGTTTTTAATGAATTTCCAGGCTAGATCTGATTTCTATCTCCAGCCATCAGAGAGTCTTCCTTTCACCTGGAAGCTTCACAGTCAAGGACATACACATACATAACCAAACCATCCAGAACCCAAGCCTCTCAGAACTCCTTACCATGAGGAAACTGATCAGTGGTGGTGGTTAGCTTGAGCTTCTCCTCCATATCCCAGTCCTCAAGGCCACTTTTTAAATGCAGACTTTCCCAAAATGTTTTGTTTTGAAAATTCAAATACATTTTCTTATAATCTGCAAAATAACCCACAACTGCTGTATACCCAGAATGTTGGAGGAAGGACACAGAGCAAGCCACAGAGAGTTAACCTGCTAACTTTTAACTCTCCAGTTCTGGTCCATGTGATTTGATCTCACTTACAAAAAAAAAAAAAAAAAAAAAGAGAGAGATGTGACCAGGTGAACTAAAGACCTCTGTTTCACACTTTTAAATACCCATTAAAGACCTTTCTAGGGACTGGATGATTAGTATCAATGAAGCAAGCAATCTACTTGAGAATAAAAGAGATATCATCAGAAGGGCTTTTTTCGTCTGTCCAGTTAATCTAATTCTTGATAAGTGCTCAGCTCCTTAGTTAAGTTAGCAGAGCTTTATCCTAAAATTTCTGGAAAAATAGGTGTAAAGGAATAGATTTGCAACTGTTTGTAATATAGGATCATCCATAAGTTTGTGGCCTTTATGGTCTGAGAAACTCAAATACTTTTTGGAGGACATAGAGGGACTTTGAGGTTAGTTAGCTCAGGTCAGGATCCTCAACTGTCATGTACACATGAGGACATTGAGGCACCAGAGGGGCTGGGACTTGGCCAAGGTCACACAGTTAGTCCGTGACCATGTTAGTCCTGATTCCCAGTGTAAACCAGAAGTTTATCCTTCCTCCCTGCAGCCATGTGTTTCCTTATGGCCACCCTATAGTTCCAGTGTCAGAAACTTCAAGGAACCAAGCAGCAGCAACAAGGGCTATGGACATCATATTTCAGAGAAAACAGGAAGGAAGAGAGAACCTGCTGCTTTGGTTCCCCTGAAGAACATCCAGACAGTCAGAAAGGTCAGCAATTGCACTGTGAGTGAAGATGAGAGCATACAGAGGTGACGGTGATAATCTGGAGGCTGCCTTGTATCTGAATGGCTGGAATCTTCACAGCCAGGTGAGTTTTACCTGCTCAGGAGACAACCAATGGGAGCAGCCCTGAAAACTCTGACCAGATGCCCTTTCCTCACCACACCTGCCCTGACATTGAGTCACCCGTGTAACCCACACTCTGGGAATCCAGAGAGGCTTTATCAGGCCGCAGCTCAGAGGGCTGCGGCTTCTACCCCAGCAAGTGCACTTCTCCCCATTTTGCCCCTTGCAGGCAGCAGGGATGTGGGCTTTCAGTACAGCTGGGAAGGGATCCCTAGGTTTGACAGTGAAACTGTCTAATTTCTGGGCAACTGCAGAGGGAGGGATAGCTCAGTGGTTTGAGCATTGGCCAGCTAAACGCAGGGTTGTGAGTTCAGCCCTTGAGGGGGCTACTTAGGGATCTGGGGCAGAAATCAGTACTTGGTCCTGCTAGTGAAGGCAAGGGGCTGGACTCAATGACCTTTCAAGGTCCTTTCCAGTTCTAGGAGATTGGTATATCTCCTATTATTACTTGCAAAGGCTTCCAGGTGCTTGCAGGCAGAAGCAGTGTTTGCATGCAGCAGGAGAAGAGGGAGATGGGCAGCAGCAATTGTTGATCCAAGGTATATTACAGATGCTGGATTTTGCCAGGTTGGGAGGAGGAGATGAGATGGAATTCTGCCTGCACTGCAGTTCAGCTGGTAGTGAGAGAATGGGAGGGAGGCACTGTGCTTTCTCCATGTGGCAGGTGACTCAGGACTGTAAGATGAATCCTGCTGAGAGTTGAACACCAAGATTCAGGGTGCAAAGGAACTTGTCTCATATCTTAGAGCACCATGGAAAACACTTAATCCCCTTATTTTCTCTCCTCCTTTCTTTGAGATCCCTGTTGTTCATCTGAAAAGGGGCTGGATTTTTCTGACATAGAGACTAAGGGGTCAAGTCCATCCCTGGAGTAGGTGGGTGCAGGTCCCAGGGCTGAGTTTGGTCCAAAGACTCCTTTGGGCATGATTCCCCTCAATCCCAGATGGATAGCTCAAAACTAGCTGAACTCCTGCTCTCTCCACTCCTAGTTCTATGAGACAAAAGACTTGACATAGCAGCAGAGGATATTGTTAAATCATAGCATTTGTTACAGCAAATTCATCCAAGCACAGATCCAGACACAGTCCCTTCCCTAGAGAACTCACAATCTCAGTTGGGCAGTGGGTGCCCCTTGAGGGGGCATAGCCTAGCAGCTAATCCTTCTCTCAAAGGCAGCCTCAGGTTTGAAGTCCTTCTGGACGTTTTAAACTCTGTGACCCATCCCTCCCCCCTCTCCTCATCTTATGGTGCGTTAGACAAAGTAAAACTTCTGGGATGCATAAAATTCAACAACAAAGTATAGATTCCAAGCATTACTTCTGTGTGATCGACTGAGATGGCAAGGCAGTATAGTTCAAACCAATAGCCAGAGAGGTGAGAACAGGTATTGTGAGACACTTCCTAGAGGCCAATCGCAGCGCTGTAATCACCACGGTGTCTACACTGGCACCGCAGTGCTGTAGCCCTGGTGCAGAAAGCTCTATACCTCTCATCGTGGTGGTTTTTTAGAGCGCTGCATCTGTGCAGTTTCTGAGCACTAAGTGGCTTGTCAGTGTGTACACCTCAGGAGTTACAGGGCTCAAAGCTGCTTTACTGTGCACAAACTTGCCAGTGTAGACAGGGCCTCAGATGTTTGGAGACATTAGGGGAGGACAGGAGGCCCCTCATTATACACTCCTCCTCAAACCTGCGCCCCCCCCCCCATATGTATCCAGGACTCCAGTCTCCATGCTGATTGCACTGCCTCATAATTTCAAACAAAGGACATGACATGCTGTGGAGGGAAGGGCAGGAAAAACAAATCTGTGTGCTGCAGGAAGGAGACCCACTCAATAAATCACACATGTACCTTGTCAGGACTAGAGCCCAACTCCCAAAACATAGGCCTCTGCCACCTAAGCTAAACAGGATATTCCTTAGCTGGCACTAACAGTAGGGCCCTTACCTAGAGGGTGCCGCAGTCATGCACACAAAGCTAAGAGCCTCATTCTGGATGTGGCTTTTTGTGGTTTGAATGAGGCAGAACTGCTGTCTGTGCTGCATTACAACTGAATTTTGGTTCAGTTACGCTCCTCTCCAGACCTGGTTCTGTTTTGTACGGGATGACCTGGCTGTGTTCTATAACCAGTCTTGGACAGACCCAGTTAAGGTCCTGCCTACATTACATGTTGGGATGTGGTTATCACTGGCTCTCTTGACTCCTGTCACTGTAATGTGGTCAGCCTCAAAGACTACTGTGGTCTGCAGAGAAGCAGTCTGACTGGTGCTCCTGGGCCAGTGGATTCCTACTGGGCCTGCTTTGGTTATTGCTTGTGTTAGAGCACCCCCAAAAGCAATCTACTTCCTTGGCAAAGAAGGGAGTTATCTCGTCCACACTGTGCATGTTGTACCACAGCTGACTGGCCTGGTTGCAGGGTCATCTGGTTGCCAACAGCCCTTATTACATGGAATGTCCCTTATTTTTTCATCTCTGTACAATATCCAGAGTTCCTGAGTGCAGTAAAAAGCAGCAGGAGATACTCCTGGTGAATGTAAGTGAGTACTGCTTATTATTATTACTACTATTATTGATGATGATGATGATAATATTGGGAGGAGGGGCGGAGCGGCAGTGCTAAGAAAACAGTCCCTTATCTTTGAATTACAGTGTTGGCAACTCTACCTCCTGCTCTCATTGGCACTCCCTGAGACACTCTGTGCTGCAGCAGGCGTCTGAGGCTGTGGCTCAAATGCAGAGCTAGCTCCCAGGATTTGTCTCCTGAAGGCAGGATCCATGATCTGTTTGACAGCCCTCATGGTTAGGTTACTCAGAAATGGCTCCCTCTTCCTGATTAAACAGAGGGAATGTTCAGAGGAGCAGAGGCAAACTGAGAAAGAAAGAGACAGTGAGACAGAGAGGAAACCAAGAAATCTAAGACATGCTGTGGCCCTGTCAGCACCACAACTGCAGCTGTGTTGGGCACCTGGTTAAAGCTGTCTGTGCCCGGGCGTGGCTGACACAGAGCTTCATTTGCAGTGCAGATAGGTTCTAATCATTGTAACTATCTAGGGCTTTTCCATGACTTGAGGACATAATGAAAACCTGGGTAATGTCAAATTCATTGACCTTCTCCATTTGTAAAATGGTAGTTAATGACCTTGCCTTAGAGCAGTGGTCCCCAATCTTTTTCATCTGGAGGGCGCTGGACGACAAGCCACCGAGGACTGTGGCCGGTGGATAAGCATCTGCCAAAATGCCGCCAAGAAGCGGCAACATCAAGAGGCGTCGCCACTGAAATGCCACCAAGAAGCAGTGTCATAAAGAGGCGTCGCCATCGAAACGCCACCGAAAATCATCAGCATTTTCGTGGCAATGCCTCTTGATGACGCTGCTTTTCGGCAGCATTTTGGCAGATGGTCGTCTGCTGGCCAATACATGGGCGCAGATAGATGCCCCGGCGGGCGCCGTGGTGCCCATGGGCACCACGTTGTGGACCTCTGCCTTAAAGTAAACTGGCGGCAGCTCTGGGAATAGAATGCCCAAGACCTAACTCCAGACCATAATGCTTAAGGTCCTGTTTCTAATGGAAATTGAAACCATGCTTTCAGTGGAACATGAGGATAGCCCTGTTTAAGTAGGTCCCTTGACAGGAGTTATTGTTGCAGCATAGGTAGGACCTGTGTGTGCAAGTCCATGCCTACATGAACAGCTCTGCAGAAGCGCAGCTGTACCGATATAGGTGCACCACTGCAGCACATCTGGTGAAGACGTTCTATGCCAATGGGAGAGAGCTCTCTCATTGGCATAAGAAAATCACCTCCACGAGCGGTATAAGCTGTGTTGGCAGGAGAAGCTCTCCCACTGACAGCGCTGTGCACACAAGCGCTTATGTCTGTGAAACTTACGTCACTCGGGTGATGGAATATTCACACCCGAGTGACGTAAGTTTTGCTGACATAGGTTAAGTCTACTCTATAGCCAGACAGTGTGTAAGGGGATGGGTGGGAGGGTGAGTGAAACACACACACACACATTGTATGTGTGATAGAGAGCCGAGCAGTAGCCAGTTCATTGCACAATAGCTGCACAAACTCCCAGAATAATTAGTTTTCCTCATCTTTGTGTCCTGACTTCGAGGTATCTCATGTACAGAAACTTTATTTCTCAGGTGGGGGAATGAACAAATTTGCACCCCCTCTGTCCTTAAACTCTGTGAAATTGCAGCAGAAGAGCTGATCTTAGATCTCTGCCCCTCCTCCAAGATTTTCAAAACTACTTCAAAGTCAAGTTGGCAAGAGTATTTGGTGGTTCTGAGTTTGCTGCTCACCTTTTGTGCTGCTACCCCACTGAACAAAGTATGGCGTTTTCCTTTGATTTCCATGTTTGATAGCAATAGGAGAAAGAGTTTGAAATGTTCTGCAATCTTTATAAAAAAAAAGAAGAAAGAAATGTGCTCTGATACCTTCCCAGAGTCCTGGTCTCTGATGAGAGAGGCTGACTGACTAAAGGACGGTGGTTTGAGGAAGCCAGGGAAAAGACCTTAATCACAGGGAAATTAACTCAATGACAATTGATATTTGGGCAGAGGCTTCAAACAGCAGAGATGGCAAATATCTTAACATTTTATCTCTCCTCTTATAAGGGGAATAGCAAGTGGACTGCTGAGCAGGACTATGGGATTTGGCAGAGCTGCAAGGGGAGCCCATAACTGAACTAGCATTGGGTCTGCAGGTTGGGACTGAGGGTCATTAGCAGCCTGAGGATAAGTGGAGTGCAGGACTAGAAGGAAAGTTCAGTCCACATGGAAATAGAGCAGGACTGAGTGCAATACAAGGAAGCAAGATGCACCTGCACTATCTCTAGCTGTGCCTGGCACATGCAGAATTTAAGTCCTAAAAAAGGGATTAAATTCTGTTCCCATGATGGGGAAGTTGTGCTATTGTTTTTAAATTTCCTTGTTCCAATAATTCTGATAATCTTTGAGCCACGTCATCTCTGGATGCTGCAGCAAGCCTCCCTCTTCACCTTTGCTGCCACAAATGTTTTGTTTTTTTTTGTGTGTGTGTCACTGAGGAAGAAAATTGTATTTTACTCAGGAAATAACAGAATACCACAAGCAAAGCAGGTGGTGGGGAAACAGAGTGCCCCCTACCCTGGCCTACCTGGGACACACCGGAAAAGCATATCCCCTCCTGCTCTGAGTCCCTGTTGCCAATGCCCCTCAGTCCTGACCCACAGCATGCCTTGCTATCCCACTCAGAGTCATGCCCCCACAGTTGTGCTAATGCCCTTCATGACCCCAAAGATAGTGCCTGCTGCTGCATATCCTTTCGAATACAAACTTGCCAGATGAGATGTGCAAAGAGAAGGGCGCAGTCCTCTGCCTAGGTGAGAAACGCTGACTTTCCTCTCAGCGGCGCGGCTGGGATCCGGGAGGGGAATGACTTTGCGACTGGCCTTGCCTGCCCACCAGAGGGCGCTGCCGGTTGCCTATTGGGAGCCCAGCCAGCTCGATCTGGTTACGTACAGTTAGGCCTCAGATGTGTGGAGCACTACACTATAGTAACCAATCATTAAATATGATTAGCCAATGTGAATGGCTGGGGGGACAGGCAGCCGGTGCTGGTGAGTATTTAAAATGACAGTACCTCCCACATGGTGTAAGTGTGCCTGTTTTTGTCACAGAAGAATTACACTAAACCTAGTGCTGGCTGATGCTCACTGTGGTTCTCTGATAACCCCTGAGCCAGGGACAGCCCGAGCAACAGCAGGGCAAGCTTTCCCAGACAGCCTTGGAAGACAGGTCCCCTCTTTGGGGGAGAGGGACAATCCAACTGGGTGCACACCAAGCCCAGTACTTGTTTAAATGACATCACTGCTTCTGGCTGTTCAGCCTTTGTGCTCACTGCTGAGGCTGCCAGAGAAGGGGGCCAACTAGTGCCAGTTGTGCTGGTGGCTTTTGTGATGTGGGCACCTGTCCTGTACCAAAACTAAATCATGTGAATGAAGATGTGAGACTGTGACTCGAACAATTCTCTGGAAAGGGACATATATAGAGGGACTGTACACTCCCCTCCATAACCAGGGCATCGGGTGGGATGGATTCTAATCTCTGTGGGATGAATCCATTCTAGTAAATCTACTATAGTAAATCCACCGGAGAAGCTGCCATATATTCCCTAGCCATTACCCTTCTGCTCTGCTTTGTTCTGCAAAAATAATAGCATGAGCACTGAGCTGGATTCAGGCAGCCTTGCATAAAGGGGTGACTCTTGGGCCCCAGAGTATGACCTAGTGCACTGCGTGGTGTCCCTACAAAAAACAGAATCATAAATGCTGATCCTGTCAACTGGTGAGTCTTGCCCACATGCTCAGAGTTTAGCCGATCACCATAATTGGGGGTCGGGAAGGAATTTTTTCCTCCAGGGTAGATTGGCACAAGCTCGGGGGAATGGGGGGTTCGCCTTCCTCTGCAGCATGGGGCACAGATCACTTGCTGGAAGGTTCTCTGCACCTTGAAGTCTTTAAACCGTGATTTGAGGACTTCAATGGCTCAGACACAAGTCTGATACATGAGTGGGTGGGTGAGATTCTGTGGCCTGCATTGTGCAGGAGGTCAGACTAGGTGATCATAATGGTCCCTTCTGACATTAAAGTCTATGATTCTATGATTCTAAGCCTTGCGGCTTGCATACAGCACCATGTGGATTTATTATGAGGGCAAGTAAATTATCGCAATAGGCATGAAAATACATTCTCTAGAGTTTTCAAGAATTCATGACTTTAACCAGCCCAAGTGTTGCTGATGGGGCTTTCCAGGACCCAAACCCGTCTGACTGCTCCATGCCAAAGTGCACTTTCACACTATGCCCTTAGTTGACAACACCCATCTGTGTGAAAAGCCTATTCTGTAATCAGACTGTCCTCTGTTTTGGATCCCTTTTGTCAAGAAGATGGAGCACATCCGTGCCATCAGCCTTCTCTCAGAGGGGAAAGGGAAAAGCTGGATGATGATTCTCTGTGCTGCAGCAATGCCAAGGCACTACAGCACATTGCCATGTAGTCTAGGATGGACAGTCCTCCTGTGGCAAGTGGAAGGGATGGATGAAGTGAGGGCAATGTTGGAAGCTGGCCACGGCAATGTGATTTAAGAACCTAGCATTTTAGTGAAGCCTGAGATATTTAAAAAGCTTTATGTGCAGGGATGACCTCATTCTCCACTGAAATGCAACTACTTCTGAAGTGAAACAAATCAGCTGTTGACTTTGAAAATCCTTGACATCACTACACAAGAGTTTAGGGCAGGAATTGAAGAAAATTTTCATTTCCCAGTGAAACTTCGTAGGGAATTTAGGGAGGCAGAATAGACTAATCAGAATTGGAATTGGTCCAGAACATTGGAGTTAAACACCCCTGGTCTTACAGAAGTATACCTTACATCCCTTGATGACCACAAGTGGCCAGGACCTCAGTTTTACAATACACTGCCTTCAACACCATAGTGGGACATTGGGTCAGTAAGAAGACCTGTCAACTGATTCATCACCACTTCCTACATAACCCCAGAGGTCTTGTATCTAAGTATTGACCAGGTCTGGCTTTGCTTTAACTTATGGGAAGATGACAAGATCACAGCCTGAAGTGATACAGGTGCACTCTCAGCTTGTGGAGTGTTGTGAGGGAGGAGATATGCAGGCCATGGCTCTAATACAGTGTGAAGACATCTGAGACTGGCATAGTACAGGGCGCAGTCAGAAGCTGGCACTGGTAGTGATGCAGTGGGAGTGTGGGGTGTTAAACAAGTGCTGCCTTTATTTGCCATTATTATCAGGAAGGATTTAGGCATAGATTCTAAGGCCAGAAGGGACCATTGTGATCATCTTAAATATATTCCGTCAACATTATTACCTTTATCAACCAAACTTGTAATCTCATCCAAAAAAGAAATCTGAACTCAGCTTTTACTGAGAATTGGTGGCACTTTCATATATGTTACGGAGCTAGAGGATCTGGATGAAATCACCTCTTGTCCTTTGTTTCAGCAGCACTGAGCTGGATGCCTCTTAATTCAGATCCCTAAGAGGCAACATTCAACATCTAGATTTATAGCTTCTGAGGCCAGAAGGGACCATTGTGATCATCTAGTCCAACCTCCTGTATAACCAGTGTTTCTCAAATGCACCCACCATGGCTGCATGTGGCCACCAGGGACTTTTCTTGCAGCCACAGCCTCCTGGGCCGTGAGTGTGTGTGTGGGGGGGGGTAACAGCGGTTCCCTCCCCCAGGGCAGCCAGCAGTGATTGAGCCCTGCCCACCTCTGGAAACATAAAAGCTGGAGGAGCAGGCAGCCAGTGAGTTCCCCACATTCCTTGGGCCAGTAGGGTCAAAGCTTCAGACCCTGAGTGGTGGGTGGAAGGCTCCAGCCATGGGGCTTCAGGCTCTGTTCCCTGGCATACGGTGGCATGCTCTGGCCCCAAGGTCACCCCCCCCATACCCCTGGCTCTCGCTGCCTACTCCAGTGCCCCTGTCCCCTGCTGCCTCCATATCCACGTCCCCATCCAGGGCCTAATTTATCTTCAGGCTTACCAGGGCTGAGTAAGCTTGCTGTGAAAAGTGATATATGTATGTTTGCTAATATCCCTTTTCACAGCAGACTTAGTGACTAGTAAGTCTAAAAAATAAAAAGACATGACAAGAATCTGCAAAGCACCATTATTTGTGTTTCTATTCTGTTTAGGTCAGGGGTGGGCAAACTATGGCCCGCGGGCTGAATCCGGCCCTTCAGACATTTTAATCTGGCCCTCAAGCTCCTGCCAGGGAGTGGGGTCCTGGGCTTGCCCCACTCCACGTGTGCTGTGGCTCCCAGAAACACCAGCATGTCCCCTCTCCAGCTCCTATGCGTGGAGCAACCAGGGGGCTCCACACGCTGCCCCCGTAGCTCCCATTGGCCAGCAACCACAGCCAATGGGAGCTGCATGGACAGTGCCTGCAGATGGGGCAGTGCACAGAGCCACCTGGCCACGCATCGATGTAGGAGCTGGAGGGGGGACATGCCACTGCTTCCAGGAGCTGCTTGAGGTAAGCACCGCCCGGAGCCTGTACCCCTGACCCCCTCCAGCGCTTCAACCTCCCTGCGCCAGCCCTGATCCCCCTCTCACCAAACCCCTCGGTTTCACTTTCCTGCACCCCAGAGCCTGTACCCCCAGCTGGAGCCCTCACCCGCACCCCAATCCCCTGCCCTAGCCCGGAGCCCCCTCCCGCACCCTGAACTCATTTCTTGCCAACCCCAGAGCCTGCACCCCAGCTGCAGCCCGCACCCCCTCCGGCACCCCAACCCCCAATTTCATGAGCATTCATGACCCACCATACAATTTCCATACCCAGATGTGGCTCTCAGGCCAAAAAGTTTGCCCACCCCAGTTTAGATCCAGTAAAGAACAGAGACAACTAAACATTATTTTGATTATTGAGACTGCGAACAAAATCCTTCATAAATTAATTACAACGATTTGGACATGTGTGTGCATATTTATTTGTTTTTCCTAAAGTTAATTAAGTATTTTAGGAAAAAATTGTCGGAGTGACCACCAGCAAGAGTTGGTGGCTGCACTCTGAGGCCATCAAAAAATTTGTTGTGAGAACCCCTGCCCTAGAACTGCCCCAGAATAATTCTGAGTGCATATGGTTTAGAAAAACATCCACTCTTGATTTTAGAATTCTCAGTGGTGGAGAGTCCACCACAACCCTTGGCAGATTGTTCCAATTGTGAATTACTGTTGGACTTTGTCTAGTTTCAACTTCCAGCCATTGGTTCATGTTAGTCCTCTCTCTGCTAGATTGAAGAGCCCATTATTAAATATTTGTTCCCCATGTAGATACTTATAGACTGTAATCAAGTCACCCCTTAAACTTCTCTTTGTTAAGCAAAACAGATTGAGTTCTTTGGGTCTATCACCATAAGGTATGTTTTCTAATCCTTTAATCATTTGCGTGGCTTTTCTCTGAACCCCCTCCAATTTATCAACATCTTTCTTGAATTGTGGGCACCATAACTGTATACAGTATTCCAGCACTGGTTGCATCAGTCGTAAATACTGAAGTAAAATAGTATCTCTCTACTCCCACTTGAGATTCCCCTGTTTATGCATCCAGGATCTCATTAGCTCTTTTGGTCACAGCATCACACTAGTAGCTCATGTTCAGCTGATAATCCACGACAACCTCCAAGTGTTTTTCAGAGTCACTGCTTCCCAGGCTAGAGTCCCCCATCCTGTAAATATGGCCTATATTCTTTGTTCTTATTTTTTTCCTATACATTTACATTTAGCTGTATTAAAATGCATATTGTTTGATTGGTCTCAGTCTACCAAGTGATCCAGATTGCTCTGAATCAATTATATGTCCTCTCAATTTACATCTCCCACAATTGTTGTGTCATCTGCAAACTTTATTAGTGATTATTTTATGTTTTCTTTCAGGTCATTGATAAAAATGTTAAATAGTGTTGGGCCAAGAACTGATACCTACAGGACCCCACTGGAAACACATCTGCGTGATGGCTATTCCCTGTTTACAATTACATTTTGAGACCTGTCTGTTTAGTAATCCAGTTAATGTGTGCTATGTTAATTTTATATCTGTCATGGTATAATTCCCCACTCTGAACCTTAGTGTCCAAAAGATGGGGTACCAGCATGAATTCCTCTAAACTCAATTACCAGCTCAGAACCTGTAGCTCTGCCACCAACTAGGAATTCCAGTGCCTGGTACACTCTGGTCCCCCAAAAACCTTGCCCGGGGACCCCCAAGACCCAGAACCTCTGGATCTTAACACAAGGAAAGTAAACCCTTTCCCCCACCGTTGCCTCTCCCAGGCTTCCCCTCCCTGGGTTACCTTGGAAGATCACTGTGATTCAAACTCCTTGAATCTTAAACAGAGAGGAAAATTCACCTTCCCCCCTCCTTCTCTCTCCCCCTCCCAGACTCTCCCTGAGGGAGAAAGTAATCCTAACACAGAGAGAAAATTAACCTTTCTCTCCCCCTTCCCTCCTTTCTCCCCACCAATTCCCTGGCGGATCCAGACCCAGGCCCTGGGGTCTCACCAGAATAAAAAAAACAATCAGGTTCTTAAACAAGAAAAGCTTTTAATTAAAGAAAGAAAAACAGTACAAATTATCTTTGTACATTTTAAGATGGAATAGGTACAGGGTTTTTCAGCTATAGACACTGGGAATACCCTCCCAGCCTAAGTATACAAGTACAAATTAAAATCCTTTCAGCAAAATACAGATTTGAACTCCTCCCAGCCAAATACACATTTGCAAATAAAGAAAACAAACATAAGCCTAACTCGCCTTATCACCCAGTACTTACTATTTTGAATCTATAAGAACCTGTATCAGGGAGATTGGAGAGAAACCTGGTTGCACGTCTGGTCACTCTCAGAACCCAGAGAGAACAACTACCAAACACTAACAGCACACACAAAGATTTGCCTACCTCAAGATTTGAAAGTATCCTGTCCCCTGACTGGTCCTCTGGTCAGGTGACAGCCAGGCTTATTGATCTTGTTAACCCTTTACAGACAAAAGAGACATGAAGTACTTCTGTTCTATTAACTCTTACTTACCTGTTTTATGACGATATCATTCAAGATTTTTAATCACAATGTTGTGTGACACCAGCCAAACACCTTACAGAAGTCTTAAGGATATTACGCTAACAGTGTTACCTTTATCAACCAAACTTGTAATATCATCAAAAAAGATATCAAGTTAGTTTGACAGGATCTATTTTTCAAAATCCCATGTTGATTTGCATTAATTAGATTACCCTCCTTTAATTCTTTATTAATTGAGTCCCATATCAGCCGCTCCATTATCTTGCCGAGGATCGATGTCAGGCTGACAAGCCTATAATTACCCAGGTCATCCTGTTTACCCTTTTTAAAAACTGGCACAACAATAGTTTTCTTCCGGTCTTCTGGAACTTTCCCAGTGCTCCAAGATTTACTGAAAATCAACATTAATGTCCAGTGAGCTCCTCTTAGATTCAAGTTAACTGGACCTGCTGATTTTAAAATGTCTGATTTTAGTAGCTTCTGTTGAACATCCTCCAGAGATACTAGTAAAATGGAAAAAGTGTTATCACCATATGATGAAATTATAGCTGTTTTTTTTCCCCTAATACAGAACAGAAAAAAATATTGAATAGTTCTGCCTTATTATTGTTGATAATTCTACCATGTCTATCTAGTAATGAACCAAAACCATTGTCAGGATTCTTTTTGCTCCTAATATCTTTTAAAATATTCATTGTCTTTAACTCTGTTGGCCATAGATTCCTCCGTGCGTCCCTTTGCTCCCCTTAGCAATTTTCTATAGTCCTAACTTCTGATTTATATCCATTCCTATTAACTTACCCTTTCTTCCATTTGTTATATATATTATTTTTCATACCTTCCTTCACTTTCCCCTAAATCAGGTCATTTTTTTTAACCAGTATGGCCTTCTTCCTTGATTGCAATTTTTGGGGCATCTAGTAAGATATTTTTAAATGATTCATGATCGTCATTCACATTTTTTCTGATTTAATTCTTCCTCTCAACTGATTTGGCTTTTAATTGTTCTGAGCTTTATGAAATTGGTCCTATTAAAGTACCAAGTATATATATATTACAAGTCTGAACTTCATTCCTGACCTAAATGTATTTGTTCGGAATTCACGTCCCAGGCCCTGTATCTAAGCCCTGGAGCTGGAATTCACATTCTGAGTCTTCGAGTACAGTAGGATCCACACATCAGGCCACTAGTGTCAGGATTCACAGCCTTTGGATGAGGTAGACAGGATTGCACAGATGCACAGCTCCTGCTCCAAGATGAGTGCTGTCACTCAATGGGGAGTCACTGAGACTGTGTGGAATGTGTCATTTAAAGCATCACTTGAAAAATCACTTTTTTTTTTTTTTACGAAAGAGACAAGGTGGGTGAGGTAATATTTTTTTATTGGACCAACTTTTGTTGATGATAAAGACAAACTCTTGAGCTACACAGACCTGAAGAAGAGCTCTGTGTAGCTCAAAAGCTTGTCTTTTACCAACAGAAGTTGGTTGAATAAAATATATTACATTGCCCCCCATCCTTGTCTGTCTTATGTCCTAGGACCAACATGGCTGCAACAACACTGCAAACAGTGACAGAAGATATTCCTTTTTACTACAACTTGAAACAGGGATATTGTGTCTTTAAGGCACCCTCTTCCCATTCTCCCTAAAACTCAAGGCCTCTGAGTGTTTCTGGAGGAGCGGATCAGTGTGAGAGTTTAAGGCATCTCTCCCAGCTCTGTTGCACTGCTCACTTACTGCTCTGAAGGCTGTGCTTTGCCATTTCCATGGAAACCATTAGTTGCTAAGCAACTGGAGCATCATCTGAGCTGAGCCCTCGCATCTAATTATCCCATCACTGTAGCTGAGAGGGATTTGGTGGGGAGTGGGGGGATTAATTCTTCTAACATGGCAGATCCATTGACAACATTTAAAGGTACAGTGTCTGCCTTTCACAGTGTGTATTGATAGGCCCCGATCAGGTGTGATTGCTTGGTTATCATGCATAATCTCAGCATGAGAAACTGGACAGGCTTAGGTGAGCTGCAGATACATCCTCAGCTCACAGCATGCTCTTTACCCCTGCTGGGAGCCCTGTTAGGAGCCCTCAGTATCTGTCTAGTTGAGTTGACTGTGCTGTGCTTAGATGTGTGTGGACATTTGTATGTTGTGGACTCTGTGCCACATTTCTCATGTAGCAGCTTTCATAGAAATGTAGGGCTGGAAGAGACCTCAGGAAGTCATCTAGTCCATCCCCCTATGTTGACACATTAAGTAAACATAGACCATGCTTGACATATGTTTGTCAAACCTATTTTTACAAACCTCCAAGGATGAGGATTTCACAACTTCTCTAGGTGAGCTGCTACATTACATGCCTTCTTGCTGTCTGTGCTGTGGTCTGCTTGACATTGGGGCACAGACACTGACATGGAAACAAAGTCCCCATGATGTCATCTTCGCCAGATGGAGTATTGTTAATTCTGCAGTCTTCAGGCATCCTCATCCTGTTTGCTTCTAGAGATGGATGGAGCAAAGCTGGAACAAAACACTACAGGAAAAACATTTTATTGAGCCACTGTGAACCAGCCCAACTGAACTTCTGACCCACAGACTTTCGTCATTCAAATAAAACAGGACCTGGATGGAACCTGTCTGTGTTCTGGTGTGTCCAAATCTAGAGCCAGATTGAGGTTTTACAAAACTAATTTTAGTCCTCAGTATTGCCAGCCTGCATTTGCTTCCTATTGCCATGCTCTGAGCCAGTGGCAGAATGGTGTTGCTGCCAGGCTGACGAACCCCCGGACTGATGGGTTCCACCACCTTGATTGATGACCTTCCTGAAAGTCCTGCTGCACCAGGTGCTTGTGTAAATTACATCACTTCTTCCAGCCACACTGACTGTCAGCCAGAGTGACATCAGTGTGAAGAATGTTACCTTTCAGAGCCATGGGAACAAGGGGACCTGCCACATTGGCAGCAGTCATGTATCTGCATGTGCAGAAACAGTCCTTACCAATCTGAACTCTCCAGATGTTTTTTCTATCCTCCTACTTCTTCCCCCCTGCCCGATAATCAAACTCCTCTAGCAGTTTTTGTCTGTATATGGAGTGTCTTTCAATGTCCGTAATAAACACTAGCCTAGAGGAAATGGGAACCTCATGCTCATTAGCACAAGAACAAAGATGATAGAGCAGCACAGAATCAAAATAGTCACAGGAGATGGGATAGGGGAGGCAATGAAGGGTTTGACCAGAATCTTCAGCTATCAGTGATGTCAGCAAGCAGCCCATAACAATATACTCCATTACAATCTGTAATGAATGCGGAACATGCCTTGTAGCAAGTGTTTCTGCTCAGCTTCTTCTTTGTCCCTGCTGCTCAGCCCCACCTGCCTGTGCACAGTGTCTGTGCAAGAAGATGGCACTTTTCAGAGAACTCCTTTCCTGCTCTCCTGGTTGGCAGGATACTGAGGAATTGCTGCTACTTCTCCTGAGAGAAGAGTACTTCTTGGGCTGCTGCTTGGTGGCTGGATCCTTGGGGACCTTGAGGTCTGCAAGGGAGCCTCCCAGCTGCTAGCATTGTTGCATGGAGACCATGACCAGCTCAGTGTTACCACAGAGTCTTTGGGTGGTGGTGGGTGCAGCATCTCATGATGTAGGTGCCTGTGGATGGGATGTCTTCCTTAGGAGAGCAATGTGGTATAGTGGGAAACTTTCTGGGAGTTCCCATAATCCTTCCACTGAATAGAGGGGAATCCCACCGTATTTGCTGTCATTGACTGCACCTTTGCCCATCCCTGAACCCAGACTTCTGTCATGACTATGGCCTGCAGACTCCATCAAGCCCAAGCAGTATGCTGTGCCAACCTGTTACCTGTGTTTTCCCTCTCCTTTCCCTGACATGATTCCAGGCCTTGGAGCTCTCTGAGGAATGAGTGATTGGGGACTAGGTGGGAAGCAGCTGCTTGGGAAGATAGAACAGATACTCTCCCCACTTGCCCTCAGGGTGAGGAGGTTGTTATTAGAGCTCTATAATGATTGTGTGGAGGGGGCAGACGGAGAGAGAGAGAGAAATATTTTGTCATTAAAACAGTAAATGTAATTAAAGACTACGTCTTAATTAAGAGCTGAGGATAAGGGGGTAGTTGGATTTCTGGCTGGAATCTCAGTGGCATTGGTAATTAGGCACTTTGCGTAATGCTAATAAATAAGGAAGAATAACTGGAGGGGAGGAGGGCATGAAGTGAGCCCTCAGCAGAGGAGGGAACAGAAGTGAAGAAGTTCCTGGAGTTTGAGGGAAGAATGTTTAATGTAATGGAAGGTTCTGCTCTTATGACTGAGGTTGGGAGAAGGGACTAGGAATGTGGTGCTCAGCTTTTCTTCTCCAGGCCTTTGGTCTAACTCAGCCAGATCAATAACAATGGGAAGCTGTTCCTGTCCAATGTCCTTGTCTAGCAAACCTGCAGCACAGTTAACTCCCTTGCTCCAGACTCAGCAAAGGGGCAAGGGCTGAATGAGCCATGGAGAATGAGCTACCTTCTTGCCCTGAGCCCCTATGCTGCCAGTGCATTTGCTGTCCTGTGGGTAGAGGGTTTAATTCTCCGCAGCTTTAGGCTGGTAGCTTCTTACACTTTAAAAAAAATTGGGTAAAACTTTTAAACTCTCCTCAACTCATTGTATCCATGCAGAGGAGATCTTGTCTAGCTGCAGTCCTCAGAAGACAGTTAATGGGCAGGGAGCTGCTACCATAGCTCATTGCTGATCAGGGCACCTGAAATCCTGCTTATCTCCCTCTTTTGGAAATGTGTGAAATTGCTTAATCAGGTTCAGGCCCCCAGTGGCTGCAGCTGCCTTTAATAAAGAATTTAACACTTAGGGCTACGACCACTTTTGTTGGTGTAAATTATGTCCTCAAGGGGTGTGAAAAAACACCCCACCTTCCCCAGTGACATAAGTTACACCAAGAGAAGCACCGATGTGGACAGCACTCTGTTAGTGGGAGAGCCCTTCCCACTGACATAGCTTCCTTGGCTCGTGGAGGTGACTTTATGATGTCAATGGGAGAGCTCTCTCCCGTCGGCATAGAGCAGCTACACAAGGGATTTTACAGTGGCACAGCTGCACTGGTACAGCTGACCGTAACAAACATGACTGTAATTAGCAATGATGACACACTCATGTGTTCAGGAGAATGAGGTGAAGTGAATGTGCAAGGGAGAAGAGGCTGCTCACGGGGGGTGCACAGAAAATTGGGGGCAGTGAGGGAGTGGGGGCAGCCCTATGGGGGTATGCGTGAAGGAGAATTGGATGAGGTGAATATGCAAGGGAGGAGAGGCTGCCCTGTGGGAGTATACACTGGAAGAGTGGGTAAAGTAGGACAGACTGCCCCATGGGTTGTGTGTTCCTGTGTGCCCATGTACATGTGACTGGTACATGAGGGCCCTGAGTCAGGAAGTGGGTAATTTAGAAGGCTGCTTGTGCTGTGTGTTGAATGCTAATGAGGCTGCACAGCTTTCAGACGGAGGTGCTGCAGCTCCAGCTTAAGTCACTGAGTTTTACTGCTAGCGAGGTTGAGTCCCTGAGAAAAAGGAGTGGGGATGAGGATGGCAGAATGTGCCTGATGCCGGCATTCTTCAGGTCAGGAGAGCTGGACAGGATCACTAGCCAGCCCTTCCACGCTAGGGAGGTTGTACAAAAATCTCCCCATTGCTGCTCTGGATTTCTGAGTGCGGGAAGCCCTCATGCAGAGCAACGAGGCTCCCCATGTTGCCATGGCTGTTAATGTTGGACCAGAGTTAACCTGTAGAGGAACTGTTGGTACTTTTTCCCTTACAGAGTTGTTTTCACTTACCCCTTAAATACAGCTACCTCTGAGGTGGCGCACTGCAACTGCTGACACATAGAAACTGCACGGGGAATTTAGGGAGGCAGAATGTAGTTACTCAAGTTGAACTTTGGCCAAGACACTAGGGCTAACAGCCTGACACTTGCAAAAAATGTCATGGGAGTTTTAGTTGTCCAGTACTTTGGTTATAGTCTTATCTGAAAGATGTAAGATGGGCCTTCAGAGTACCTCGTACACCACGGATTCAGTGGCAGACTTGTTAGCAATCGAATTGCCAGCATTACTTTTCATAGCACCTATGTGAACTCCCATCCAATTACTAACTAAAGCCCAAACTGCTTAGCTTGTGAAATCTGACAGCTTCCCAGCCCCTGATGGCATGGTTGTAAGGAGCAGTGCTCAGCTGAGAACATGTCTGACTACACACATTCACTCCTCATTTAGCTGTAGAAATGATGGGACAGATTACCTAAGCAGACAAAACACTGTTGAAATATTAACCAGATCTCCCAACACTTCATGAGGCTGGTGAGTGTCATCATCTCCATTTCCCAAAGGGAAGTGACTTACCCAGGAGGTCTCAGATCTGGGACTAGAACCCAGGAGTTCCTGGTGCCTGTGCCATGATGCATCCAACCAGGGCCGGATTAACCTTTTGTGGGCCTGGTGCCAAATATATGTGTGAGCCCCCATGGGAGCAATGGAGCATGGCACGGGAGATCAGTCCCTGGAGCAAGGGGACGGCCAGGGACATGGTATGGCAGGGGTGGCCCTGCTCCACCAGCCCAGTGCGAGGGCACTATTTTTTGCCAGACACACAATATCCTGCCCGGCCCTGTGCTCAGCATGCCCCTTCCTATCGGGGGTGGGCCTATGCCACACCACACAGCCGCCCTGCCCAACTCCCCCTCCAGACTCCCTATGGCCAGCACCATCCCTGAGACCCTCCCCCAAATGCACAGTGCCCTGCACAACAGCACCACAGCCCCACCACAACTACCCAGCATCCTCCACAGAGATCTCACTGCCTAGTGCCCCAACACACAGAGACCCACTCCCTGCCTCCTGGCTGCACTTTCTGGCCTTGCTGGGAGGTGACTGTGTCTGCTAGGCTGAGCCGGTAGCGTAGCCAGGGCTGGTCCCAGGATAGGGAATCACTTCGGCCTCTTGGGAGTGGCGCAATCAGCCAGGCCTGGGCCTGCCCCAGCAGGCCTTCCTCAGGACCCACTTGCCTGGAGGGGCCCACCCAAGCCCTCCCCCAGCCCACCGTGAATCTCTCACCCCCGACTACTGAGACTGGCCAGGCTTCTGCACCAGTCCCAGGAGGCTCAGCTCCAGGGAGACAGATGAGGCCCCACAGGTGATGAGAAGCAGAGACTGCCCAGAGCCGGAGGTGCACTGGGGTCCAGCCAGGGGGTGGAGAGGAGCCCTCGGCTGGCCAGCAGGCAGGCCAAGAGGAGTAACTGATGGTGTTGCAGGGGAGACAGCAGGCTGGGAGAGTCTCGGGGCACACTGTAAGCAGAGCAGGCCAGGGCCTCTTCTGAGCATGGGCCTGGTGCCACTGGTGCCATTGTAAACCCAGAACTGCATCCAACAGACCACATTGTCTCTCTGTTTTTTCTTTTTGGCATGTTGGTGCTTAAAAAAGTCTTTCTGTAAGGAACCAATGTTAGGAGAGCAGCAGTCAGTGGAACATTGCCAAATTCTCTTTCTCTCTTGGTTTGACAATGCTGCACGAAAGCAGATGGTCATTAATTAAAGAGAGTCGAGTGAGTAGTTTGCATTGGCCTCTGAATTCTTATTCCAAAGAAGAAAAAATCTAATAATCTTGGAGGAACATCTTCTTCTCCCTTGTGTCTGCAGTGTGCAGTGATCTCAGTAGTGTCTGCTGGGGATCATTGTGGGGAATCCATCCTGCTCTGGAAATGGAATCTCTAAAAAAGTAGACTCAGAATGTTTGGTAAGAGCCCAGTCTTGCTGCCACTGAAGCCAGAGGCAAACATCTCAGGACTAGCCCTAGACTTGTGATATGAGCATACAGGACATTAACATAAGGATCTTCCAGCTGCAAAGTTGGATGGAAGTGAAAGAATTTGCTGGAGAGGGGATTGAAAAACCATTATGAGCCTTCATCCCCCACAGAAGCTAAAACTAAGAGCTTCTCCTTCCAGTGGGGAGAACAGAAATAAGCCTTTGGGACACTTTATGTCCCGCTGAGCTGTAGATTCAAGATGAGCCATCCCCTGGCACTCTGAACCCTTTTGTGTTCATCATCATGTTACATCTTCCTTACAGGAGTGTACTTCAATCATAGCCATCATCGGACCTTCTGTATACTGTCTGGGTTACTTCTCCAAACCCATGTTTTTTTTTTCTAATGGCACTGAGAGCTGGATGGTTGGGGTAGCAAAGATCAAGCACTGTGTGTTTCTCTCTCTTTACTGTCAAGAATATTTGGTTCCTAGAGCCAGTCGTAACATACTGTCAATACTTAATGATCCCACCTCATGTGGAAAAAATGCATATGGGGGAAAAAGTATCCGCAGCAGTATATACCTTCTTCTCAACCTCTAAGAAATGTGTAGTAGCTGTACCTCAAATCACATTTAGGATCCTGGTCCTCTGTGGGTTCCCTTTGTTGAAGTCCTGATAGTTCTTCCTATCCATGCTATTGCTGAAGGGCTAGATTTCCTGGGGTTTGGACCAGCCCCCAGGGCAGGGGAGCTGACCTTCAGGAACAGCATATTGCCCTTTTGGGTCAATGGTGCGCTGCTGAAGTCTTCCGCTCCCACTGCAGTGCGTCTTTTGTCATTCCCCACATATGTCCAGCTTAGGCAGGCCATAGGGAGATTGTTCCAGCTCTGCTGTAGTCTCTGTGTGATCCTTTCCCAAGTGCTGACACCAACTGTAATACTGCATGAGCAACAAACATGGCAACTGCCAAAAAGAGATTTATGTACTCCTCTGAATTGTAGAGTGATTTTACATTTGTTTAGTGCCTTTCACCCACATGTATCAGAGGGGTAGCTGTGTTAGTCTGGATCTGTAAAAGCAGCAAAGAATCCTGTGGCATCTTGTAGACTAACAGACGTTTTGGAGCATGAGCTTTCATGGGTGAATACCCACTTCGTCAGATGCATCCACCCACATGGAACTCAAAGCACCTTCTTAACTGGGCAAATTTTATAGACAGCACAGGGGCCAACTCATCTGCTGCTGAAATGCAGCTGTCTTTGAGGGGAATACAACAGCTGTTGACAGTGCACATTAGCAGTACTGATTTAAGACAGTGCAAGGTGCCTTTGCTCCAGCCAGATTGCATCCTGCCATGAAGCATACTGCTCATAAGGGTTTTTCTCTCTGCCCTCCTATCACCCCACAGTGCTCTCTTCTGGGTGAGCATAAAATAACAGGCCTCTATTTTGTCCCCATCTCTCTGCACTTTTGTATCCTCACTTGTAGACCTGGCTCTCAACTGCAGGAGGGAGAGGTGATTCCTCTGAGCACCTCACATATACCAAAGCAATGACCCCAAAGGCTGGAGCTATGGGATGCCTGCCTAGCCTCCACCTGCTTCTCTGCTCAGGGCTGCCAAGAGTGGGTTTGGGCCCCGGTGAAAAAAATTTTTCGGGCCCCCCCAGCAAGGGCGGACCGGTTAAACAGGGCTGGGGAAGCCGGGCCCCCTTCCAGACCGCTGGGCCCCGCTAATTTGTACCAGCTCCCTCCCTCAATCTCCCATCAGCCCTGTCTCTGTCGGGTCTCTGTTTGACATGCAGATCAGATGCCTTTCCAAATCTGGTATTTGTAGAGGGGAGGGGCAGGATCACCTCTGCTGCTTGCTCCATGATAACGGGCTGTTCCAGCTCATTTGTGAAATACTGCTAGATGGACAGATCTCCACATTAGGAAATACCAATGTGCTGCACACTCACATGCATGCCTCTCGTGCACGTGGCAAGTTGCTGTTGAATCCTTCATATTTTGAAGACAAAGAGACTTGGGACCAAATTCAGCCCTTGTGTCCATTGCTATGCCCACACCAGTGTCCTCCCACATGCTCATTGTGCTGCTGTTTATTCTCCCCAGCTCCCTGGATGTATACCAGTGGCTCCCATGCTGCCCTTATCAGCTTTTTGGGGACTCCTGGATGGGGAAAGTGTATTAAAAATAAACAAGGACCAGAACTCAAATCCAGCTCCCCTTTTGAATTTGAGAGATTGAGTTGAATCCTTGGATCTTAGCCTGCCTGCACAGTTTGGGCCTAGGTCAGATCCAGTACCATCAGGGACCTATTGTCCAGTTTCAGTTTGGTTTTCATGGATTTCCACCTAATCTGATGTGATTTGGGTGCTGTCTAGACTGACGTAGCCCTGATTTGGCCCCTGGTTTAGCACTGAATCTGTAGCACCTAATCCTAAATTACTTTGAATTCTGGCATCCTCAGCCTGTAAAGGAAAATTAATTAGATGGCACTGCTATGGCCACATTGGACACCACTCCTGTCCCCTCTTTTGTAATGGAATCAGAGGACTGGAAGTTTGAGAGCGATAATTGTTTCTGTTTTAATGTCCTATCTTGGGGCGAATTAAATTTGCTGGCAGGTGGCTATCAGCTGTATAGGACTGTACTGCACCCTTTTTTTTCTTCCTGTGACATGTCACAAGTTGCAGGGTAAAATACTGGTAGATTTTGTCAGGAGTGACTTTAGGCACCTGTGAATCTTCCTAGTGCAGGAGCTTGGAGCAGATGCAGGTGAGTGTAGCTCTGTTCACCTTATATAGGGCCCCTGCATTTGATGTTTTCGGGGCTCTTTATAGGCCCAAGGAGACTGGTTTGAGGTCTGCTGTGGCGAGAGCGGGAAACCCCAGTCCCTGTGTGTTCCTGACACACACAGATCCATGTCTGTTTGGTCTCACTGAAGAATCAATCTCCCTGTCATGAAATATTCATGACTATTTCCGAATGGGCTCCAGCAAAGCAAATCTACATGTTCCTCCCCTCCCCCTGCCCTCATGTGCATACCACCCCCCCTGCACACAGACACAGAGGCACAGCGTCTGCTGCAGTGAGGGCGGCTGCAGGCTCTGCTGTGAGGTGAAACCGGCAGCTGATCTCTATGTCTTTGAGGAAATAAAATAGAAAGAGCAGGAAAAAAAGCAGCAAAAGCCTCAGGAGATGGTTGAGAGACTTAACCCTTTTGAGGTCAGGGAGCATCAACGGAAAATCCAGAGTGCACCAGGCAGTCTGAACAGGGAAAGGGAGAAGGAGATCTGGGGAACAGAACAGATTATGCAGGACTCACTCGCTTAGGCTGGATGGTGACTCCTAATTTTGAGAATCCTGTTGAGGTGCAGCTCTGGCTGCACTGGGGCTAGGAATCCATCTCTTCACACCTGTGCCCTGGATCGTGCATTCCGCTGCACTCAGAAGCACTGGGCCACAAGAATGGCCATACTGGGTCAGATGAATGGTCCTTCTAGCTCAGTATTCTCTTTCAATAGATGCTTCAGAGGAAGTACATAGAGCAGAGCAATTTATCGACTGTTTGTCATTCAGGCCCAGCTTCTGGCAGTCAGAGGCTAAGGGATACCCAGAGCATGGAGTTGTGTCCCTGACAAAAGGCTAATTGCCATCGATGGACCTATCCTCCATGAACTTAACTAATTCTTTTTTTAATCCACCCAGTTATACTTTTGGCCTTCACAACATCCCTGGCAACGAGTTCTTGTGTGAAGAAGTACTTCTTTTTTTAATTTTAAACCTCCTGCCTAATAATTTCATCAGGTGACCCCTGGCTCTTGTGTGATGTGAAGGGGTAAATAGCACTTCCTTATTCACTTTCTCCATCCCATTCATGATTTTATAGGCCTCTATCATATCCCCCCCATCATCTATTTTCTAATGCTGAATAGTTCCAATCTTTTTTAATCTCTCCTCATATGGAAACTATTCCATACCCATTATTATTTTGGTTACCTTTTTCTGTACTTTTTTCAATTCTGTTTTTTTTTCCCTCAGTGGCGTGACCAGAACTGCACGTAGCATTCAAGTTGTGGGCGTACCCATGGATTTATACGGTGGGATTATGATATTTTATCTTATCTAATTATGTATCCTAGTGGTTCTCAACCTATTTATCACTGTGGGCTGCATATGCACAATATATATACTACTTGTATGGCCCTGAAGATGTCACATGGGCTGCTGCTCTGTGCTGTATGGGCCACAAGCAGCCCGTGGGTTGAGAACCACTGATCTATCCCTTTCTTAATCTGATCTATCCCTTTCTAGCATTCTGTTAGATTTTTTTTTACTGACGCTGCACATTGAGCAGGTGTTTTCAGAGAACTTGCCACGACTCTAAGATCTCTTTCTTGAATGGTAACCGCCAATTTAGACCCCATAATTTAGTGTGTATAGCTGGGAAAATGTTTTCCAATGTACACTTTGCATTTATCAGCATTACATTTCATCTGCCATTTTATTGCCTAGTCACCCAGTTTTGTGAGATCTGTTTGTAATTGTAACTCTTTGCAGTCAGCTTTGGACTTAACTATCTTGAGTAATTTGTACCATCTGCAAACTTTGCCACCTTACTGTTTACTCCTTTTTATAGATTATTTATGAATGTGCTGAGCAGCACAGGTCCCAGTACACATCTCCGGGGAACCAGCTATTTATCTCTCTCCATTGTGAAAACGGACAGTTTATTCATATGCTTTGTTTCCTGTCTTTTAACCAATTACTGATCCATGGAAAGACTTTCCCTTTATCCCAAGTCTGCTCACTTTGCTTAAGAGACTTTGGTGAGGAACCTAGTCAATGGCTTTCTGAAAGTCCAAGTACACTGTATTGACTGGATCTCCCTTGTCCATGTGTTTGTTGAGACCCTCAAAGGATTCTAATAGATTGGTGAGGCATGATTTCTCTTTACAAAAGCCATCTAGATTCTTTCCCAATATATTGTGTTCATCTAGGTGTCCGATAATTCTGTTGTTTATTATAGTTCACCGAGTTTACCTGGTACTGAAGTTAGATTTACCGGCCTGTCATTGCCAAGATCACCTCTGTAACCTTTTTAAAAAAATCCACCTCAGATTAGCTATTCTCCAATCATCTGATACAGAAGCTGATAAAAGCAATAGTTTACATACCACTGTTGTTAGTTCTGCAATTTCATATTTGAGTTATTTCAGAACTTTTGGGTGAATATCATCTTGTCCTGGTGAGTTATTACTGTTTAATTTATCAATTCATTCCACATTTTCCTCTGTTGGCACCTCAATCTGGGACAGTTCCTCAGATTTGTTACCTAAGAAGAATGGCTCAGGTGTGGGACTCTCCCTCACATTTTCTGCAGTGAAAACTGTGCAAAGAATTAATTTAGCTTCTCTGCAACAGCCTTATCTTTCTTGAACGCTCCTTTAGCACCTCAGTTGCCCGGTGGTCCCACTGATTGTTTGGCAGGCTTTCTGCTTCTGATGTACTTAAAAGTATTTTTGCTGTTAGTTTTTGTGTCTTTTGCTAGTTTCTCTTCAAATTCATTTTTGGCCTTCCTACTTATTCATTTGTACTGCATTTGCCAGAGGTTATGTTCCTTTCAATTTTTCTAAGTAGGAATTGACTTCCAGTTTTTAAAGGATGTCTTTTTGTCTCTAACTGCTTTATTTACTTTGCTGTTTAGCCATAGAGGTGTTTCTATTATCCTTTTATTGTTTTTTTTATTTGGGATATGTATCTAGTTTGAGCCTCTATTATGATGTTTTTAAAAAGTTTCCATGCAGCTTGCGGGCATTTTACTTTTGTACTGTTCCTTTTAATTTCCATTTAACTAGCTTCCTCATTTTTGTGTAGTTCCCCTTTTGAAGTTAAACGCTACTGGGCTTCTTTGGTATTTCCCCCCTACAAGGATGTTCAATTTAATTATATTATGGCCACTATTACTGAGTGGCTGTATTCTCCTCTTGGTCTATATCCTGTGCTCCGCCTCAGGCTAAATCAAGACTTGCCTCTCCCCTTCTGGGTGCTAGGACTCTGATCTATGAAACATCCTATCCTGAGGTGACATGTACCCAATCAATATGGGGATAGTTAACATTTTTCATTATAATCTGTTTTTGTAGCCTCTCTAATCTCCCTGAGCATTTCACAATCACCATCACCATCCTGATTGCGTGGTCAGTAGTATATTCTTACTGCTATACTCTTATTATTCAAGCATGAAATTTCTATCCATACAGATTCTATGGTACAGTTTGCTTCATTTAAAGTTTTTACTATATTTGACTCAATGCTTTCACATATAGTGCCACTCCACCAGCACGACCTGTTCTGTCATTCCTGTATATTTTGTACCCCGGTATTATAGTGTTCCATTAATTATCATCATTCCATCAAGTTTTTGTTATGCCTATTATATCAATATGCTTATTTAATGCCAGGCACTCAAGTTCACCCTTTAAACTTCTTGCATTTGTATACAAGCACTCATAACGTTTGTCAGTATTTAGTTGTCTGCCTTCATATGATGTAATTGAATGGGACTCTTTTTCCTTTGACTTTTTCTCTTCAATTCCTGCCTGTACTTTGTCAACTTCTGTCCTCTCCTCTTTACTAGGATATAGAGTATCCCCTTTAATAAGTCCTCCCCTAAAGGATGTCTGTGTCCCAACCATGTGCTCCTGTACACCTTCGGCTTTCCCCCAGTCCTCAGTTTAAAAACTCCTCTTATGGCCTTTTTCATTTTACATGCCAGCAATCTGGCTCCATTTTGGTTTAGGTGGAGCCCGTCCTTCCTGTATAGGATCCTCCTTTCCCAAAAGGTTCCCCAGTTTCTAATAAACCCAAAACCCTCCTCCGAACACCATCATCTCATCCATGAATTGAGACCCTGCGGTTCTGCCTTTCTAATTGGCCCTGTACATGAAAGTGGAAGCATTTCAGAAAATGCTACCAGGGAGGTCCTGAACTTTAATCTCTTTCCTAGAAGCCTAAATTTGGTCTCCAGGACCTCTCTCCTACCTTTCCCTCTGTCATTGGTACCTACATGTACCATAACTACCAACTCCTCCCCAGTACTGCATATAAATCTATTTAAATGTCTTGAGAGGTCCACAACCTTTGTACTTGGCAAGCAATTCACCATGCTGTTCTCCCAGTCATCACAAACCCAACTACTCTTTATATTTCTATTAAGCAAATCCCCCTATTATTAATACCTGTCTTTTCCTAATAACTGGGGTTCCCAAATTCATCTATTGTGTAAATGTGGCCATCTCCCATTGGCTCTGAGGGGAGCTCTGCTTGCTTACACTGGGCTGCATTTGGTCTGCAGAGTGAGAGTCCTGGATTATAATTAGTAATGCCAGGCAGCAAGGATTATATGTTGCCCCAATTAAATAGTAATCTTTCCAGTCAAAGAGAGGAAGGATAGTTTTATATCTTAAGCATAGGACTGGAAGTCAGGACTCCCAGAGTTCTTTTCCTGGCTCTGCCAAAGACTCCCCGTGTGACCTTGGACAAGTCCCATCCCTTCTCTGTGCCTCAGTTTCCTCTGTGTACAGTGGGTACTATGCTATTTGCCTCAGTGGGAGATGTAGAGCTAAATGAACTGATGTGTGTAAAGTACTCTGAGCTTTGGCTGCAGGCACCAGGGATGGGCAGGGGGCAGCTCCGTGGTGGGATTCCACTTGTTTGCAGCACAGGTGGGCCATTGTGCAAGTGGGCTGGTGTGTCTGCTGGGTGCAGGTGGCTCATCCCTCCCCAATTTGTCCCCTTGATAATCCTATTTACATTCCCCTTTTCTTCCTCTGGATCCTGCTGTTACCATGGGAACTATGTTCTCATTTGCGTTTCATTGGCTTCCCAGAGAAACCCTTTTCTTTTCTTAACTTAATTTCAAGGCTTAGAGATGGGCTGTGGCTGTGTGTTTGCTGCAGGGAGAGGGAGCTCTTGGCCACATGTGGGGGCTCTGGGGAACTGGGGGGAATCAGGGATGCCATGGGGTCCTCTGGCCCTGGGAGCAAGGCAAATGGATGATGTCCCCATTGAGTGGCCAGCTGTAGTTCAAGTACCATTGTCAGGAGAAAGTGCAGACCGGTGATGAGTCCCATAGGTGTTTGGGGCAGAGGCAGGGACTTCTAGGCAGGAATTTTCCTGCTTCATTCTGCAGCCTCCAGGTGAGAAATGGGGTTCTGGGTGGGCAATGTCCTAAGAGCTGCCTCTTTGCCCCAAGGCATGTCCTGGCCTCATGATGGTTCCCACTCTGAACTGCAACTAGAGAGTCGGGGCCAGGCCTCTGCAGCATGTACCATGACCCACCCCGCCCTGACTGGGGCTTTCTCACCCCTGACCCTGCCAATGTCAGGTGGTGCCCTGGCTGCTGGTGTTATGAGAGTGAGGGTAGGACAGGCACTGCAGGGCCCTGCACTGTCACTGTCTGCTTCCCTCGGCCCAGGTGAAGGAGAGATGTTGGGGTTTTGGGATTAACAAACATTAACTTGATGTAATTTATATTTCTCAAGTTGCCAGAGAGAAATCGGGGATGGGGAAGGGTAGATGGGCCTGAGCTAGAGGGAGTTCGTTCCTCTGCTGCGTGATCAGGGGGCTACTCCTTCCCTTACCTCTTTCTGTCTCATTTATGGGGGAGGAGAAGGGGGCCTCGAGGTAAGACTATGGCACCCTCTCTCTATCCCGCCCTGACTTCTGCACTCTTACTCCCCTCACTTCTATTCATAATGGTGCTGCCAGATCATCTTCTCAGCTCGTCCACATAGACCACATCAGCCCCTTGAGACCCTCTGCTAGCTCCCACTTTATCTACATATCAGATAAAAGCTTCTTGTCTTTACCCTTGAGGACCTTCATAATGTAGCCTCGCCCCACCTTGTGGCTTAGGTACTGATTGCAATGTTAACCCCTGTGTTCGCTCTGCCAGAGTTCCCAGCTTTCATTGCCCATCAGGCAGCTTCTCCCTCAGACACCTCCATACTGCCCTCATGGACTAGGAAAATTCCCACTGCCATTGCCTTTGGATGCTACCAGAATATAAATATTTAATAGGAGTATGGGACAGGGAGTCAAGACTTCTGAGTTCAATTCCCAGCTCTGCCACTGACTTGCTGCATAGCCTTGGGGAAGTCACTCCTCTTCGGTGCCCCACTTGTAAAGTGGGGATAATACCCACCTAGTAGGGAGTTCTGAAGTGCTTTGAGATCACTGTTCTGTAGATGCTGGGGAAGGGCAATGCCTTATATTTTCCTGTCTCAGGATGATGTCTGTGCCAGAGGGGATGGTTTAATGGTCTAAGCACCAGCTTTAAAGCATTTGCACTTTCTAGAACTGAGGGTTCAAACTCAGCACAGTCCTCAGCCTCCTGATGTAGAAAAATTGAGTGAGGATCTCTGAGATTCAGCTCATCTCTTCACTGCCTGGACATTAATGTTCAGATGAGGCATTTTCCCTGAGAGCCAAGATTTCTCTTGTTACCCCTGGCTAGAGCATCAGTTCCTGTTGAGCAGTGTGCCCTGCCCTGGCTGCCATGCTTTGCCTCAAAGGTAGCTGCATCTCCATCATTCTACCTGGGATGGAAGGGTGTGTGTGGTAGGGATGGGGATTATTATCTCTTGGGTTCTTTCCCGAGATAGCTCTGCTATTGTTTCTCATTTTACATCCCTGTTAATCCACCTCTGCAAAAAGAAAGTGCTCCTGTATTATTGATGGATATGTCAGGGAAGGAGCTGTGTGACTCAGCAAGGAGGAGGTAAGGTACAGCAATAAACCTCCTGCTCCTTGATGAGGCCAGGGCTGACCAGCAGCGGAAGGATAGGGCTGGTTTGATACAAAAGGCTGATGCAGCAACTAGAGGGTCTTTCCCAGGTTTGACACCTGGGAAGAGCTCACTGCAGGGAACTAAACCTCATTCCCCCCGGGGACGTCCTGGAACTGGGATTCTGCAGAGGAGTAAGGGGTATCACGGCAGTGAAGTGTATGTGTATCAGTGACCCCCAACCCTCTACACTCCTCCTGTATCGGACTCTGCTCACTTTGTGTCACTTTGCAATGCTGATACCTGTCAGCATCAAGGAGGGGCCAGTTGACTCATCTGGATAGGTAGGGATGAAGGATCTGAACTATACAAAGTAGCACTAGAGAGCTGAACTAGCTCCCCAGCTCCATGTGCCCTGTGTCCCATGGCTTCAGTCAGCCCTTGAATCAAAGTGTCACTGGGAGGTGAATCCCACCCAGCCCTGTGTGGGCAGGACTTTGCAGAGCAGCTTGGGGCCTCCCCTCCTGGTCCCACGCCCTAGTTTCCAAAGGCTGTTAGTTTTATTTTCTGGGAGTCATCTCTGCCCCTGGGTTCCCCTGCTGCCCCACCCCAGCTGGGAAGACCATCCCTGCCCCCTTCTGCTCCACACTGGGGAAGACAGGAGCTATATTTGCCTCTCCCAACCCTTACATCCCACTCTGAAATGGCTGCCTCATCTCTGGGACCCTCCAGTCCTGTGCTACCAGTGCTGTCTTTGCCCCGTTAAGTGAAACATTCCATTCTTGGATGCCTCAGTAGATTCTTTCCATCCCGCATGAGCCATTACTTTCCAAAGATGCTGCCAACAGGCCTTGTGGCAGCTCCAACGGGGGATAAACACACACTGCATTTTGCTTTCATAGGGATGGACTTCAAGCCCCCAGGCTGTCTGTACCAGGGACAGGGATGCCTCCCAGTTTGCTGCATGAGCTTTGGTGATGGGCCAGGGCCTGCTGTGAGGGGAAGCCTTTTTCTCTGCAGATGGGATGATGGATCCTTTACCAAATATGACTGTCCTTGGAGTCACTCATCTTTCTGCTATCTGGAGTCTGAGTCCTCTGTCTCTTCCTCTGACTGGTAATGACTCAAAGACCCTCTCCCTTCACAGCTGCCAGTCTGAATCCAGATCAGGCTGCCAGAGACTCATCTGATGGCTGTGCAGTGGTACCCTGGATGAGATTACTTTGGTGTGTCTTATTTCAGTTCTCAGGAAACCAATGCCCACATCAAAAAAGCCATTGCTATTAACGTCCACCTGGTCAGGGGAGAGACCAAGAACTGAAATGGCTGTGGTGCCAGTACTCCCGTCTCACTCCTAAGTTCTGCATCCCAGGCAGGGCTGAGGCACATTGATGTGGGAAACCATTCTGTCTCTACTCTGCAGAAGCAGAAGGGCATCTGTCTCCAGGGCTTCATGGATATTAGACAGTAAAATAACCAGGATGCAGGATTGTGGTAGTTGCAAGGAAATGACAGCAACAGAGAGAGCTTGCTCTCTCCACTCACCAAAGAGAGCAGTGCCCAGTGTGTGCCTTGCCAAGGGAACCTTGAGAGCAGAGATATCGTCCCCATCCAGGGAGCAGAGCAGCCCCCTCCCACTTAGTAATTGCCTGCAACCTTAGGGTAGCACCTGAGCGAGTGTTTACACTGGAAACAGGACTGTGCCACAGAGTTTGGATCCAGAGAAGGCTCTGTGCACCCCAAAGGTTGTCTCCTTGCAGAGATGAGGTTGGGCCACTGAGATTACACCTAGATCCATACGTGTCCCTGAGGATGACTCTAATTTGCATATTTTAGCTACAGAAGTTCTCAAAACAAAATAGGACAGAAATCAAAGTCCTTAATTCCCAGGCCTGGTGCCCCCTTTCCCAGGCTGCCAGGAACTGGCAGAAGAGCAAAAATGCTCAGTCCTTAGGGAGGTACATGGTAGGGGAAAGTGCCTTACATTGCTTTCCTTTGTCTCCTTGGCTAATTAAAACAATTCATTAAGGGGTTCTGATGAAAACTTGACATGGATGGAGAGATGGTGCCTGTCTTGGGGAATGGGGAATGGATGGACAGCCCCTCTGGCTTGGCTGCAAGTGTTAGTCTGTATGTCTGTAGGCTGGTGCAGGGTGATGTGATTTAGCTAGGGCCTGCTCATAGTTTTCAGCAATGGGGATCCAGGTCTGTCTTTAACAGGATTAGGAGTGGCTTTGTGGCAGAATTAACCTCCTTGACAAGCTGATTCCAGCATCTCCCGCTCCCAGTTCTCTGACCTGGAAACTCTGTGGAGCATCCCATTCCCTCAGCCTGCAATATGGGAATGTCTGGAGGAGCTCTTCTGGCAGAGTGGGGTATACAGCATTGTGTGACCCCTGCACTGACCACCATGGGGAGCAGAGCAGCCCCCTCCCACCTCGTAATTGACCCCTGCACTGACCCTCCCATCCTATCTCTGACCCTTGCCTTTCCTGCAGCCAGGGGATTAGAGATGTGACCAGTGGCCTTGACAGGTGACATTGCTGCTAATCCATTCTTGACCACCAGGTGGCACCCCCTTTTCTCCTGTACAACCTTACAGCTCTCTTGTGCCACACCTTGTTCACATCAAACACTAGTCTCCTCACGGGAATCCAGGTGATTATCCTATAGCAGCCAGATGGCAGCCTGTGAAGTCCCAGCTCCTCTGGAGAAGTCAAGCTGGGAAGGCCCCAAACTATGAAAGACCACACTCTCCATTCTTCCTACTTGACCTCATTTAACAATCCTCCCATCTTCTACTCCGGGGCCAAATCCAGCCTCAGAGCTGTAACTCCTACTAAAGCCAATGGCGCCAAATACCTTTGGCAGGAGACCAGGCAGGTAGCGCTCTGCATGACATGGAGGACACTTTGGCCAAAGGCTTAGGAACAAGCCCCCTTTTGCTTCCCACTTGCCTCAAGGGAATCTGTTGCAAGGTTGGGAAAGTTCCACAAATTCATAGATGCTGCCTGATTTTTGTGGGCTGGGTCTAGAAGCCAAAGGTTAAAACTCCTGTTTGAGGACCTGTTTTGGGGCAGCCCTAGTCTGAGTAGAAGCAGGAAATACCAGAAATTACCTGGGTGAGCCAGAACTTTGGAGGCTTCAAGGCCAGCCCAGCAAACCTAAGAGGTTCAAAGAGTTCAGTACTGGGCAATGCTGCAAGGCCATCATGTGTAGATCCAAGGTCAATAGAAGTTCTCGCAGGGGGCAGTTCTCCAAATTGTTTGTTCCAACTTGACAAAGAGGTGCAGGAGAGAGATCAGCTGTTTCTGCCCACCATGGACTGAGAACCCTGGGGCTGAAACACACCAACCTACTAGTGACCCGGTGCATCTCTCCAGAGAGAGGGTAGAACAGAAGTATGTGAGGGAGCAGTCTTCTCGGGCTTTCTGTAAAGGCTTCACAGATGCAGAGATGCTGAGTTTGAACAGGGCAGGGGCCAAAGAAAAGGTGAAAGCTGAGTGCATAGGGTAGGGCTGAGAACTACAGAGAGAAAGCATGGCCCTTTGCTAGCTCCAAATGTCTCCGAGTGCTTCTCTGATGGTAATTAATTTGGCTGCTCAGCGCCCTCCTGAGGCAAGAAAGTCTCGTTATTCCCAGTGTACAGATGGGGAAACTAAGGCACAGAAAGGGAGAGGGACTGACCTAAAGCCATAGTGGCAGAACTGGGAATAGAGCCCAGAATCCCTGATATCCAGTCCCCTGCTCTAATCACGAGTCAGACAAGCCTTCCTCAGATCATGCAGGGGAGCTGGCACCAGGGCCTGTTTGGGACCCCCTTTAGCTTCAGGGAAGTTCTGTATTCCTTGCTTCGTCTTAGAGTCCCTGCCTGGCACGCAGAACTAGTCGCATGCAGGGCCAGGACCTTCTCGCAGCTCGTGACAGTCGCCACATTGTTAAGATATTGTATATATAGTTGAGTAAATGACTGCCTTGGAACCTGGGCCAGATAAGTCCATTGGGTCCTGGGCACAAGCAGCCGTCAGAGCTTAGACCATCAGTCATGGGTGGCCTAGCAATCCCTGAGAGAGTGAGAGTAGGAAGTCAATTGCTTGCAGTGTCCAAGCCTCAGAACTCCACTAATGGTGAAGAAACACGGACTGTGTGTGTGTGTTATGGAGGAAGGGGATTTGGAATCAGGGCTTCTGGGTGCAGTTACCAGCTCTGTGACCTTGGGCAAGTTCCATCACTTGACTGTTGATGTCCCCATCAGTACAGTGGTGATAATGAAACCAACCAACCTCTCCAGAGTTAATTATTCTTACTAAAGCACTTTGTGATCCTCAGATAAAAGGCGCAACACTGTGTGTCGTGTGTGTCTGAGTACACAGGATGCACGTCTTCAGCCATGCCCTGTGTGTATTATACTTTGTGCGTGCAGTAGTACATGTGTATGTATGTAGAATGTCCATGTATTGTTTGTGTCTATTACACCCTGTTTGTTTAGTTACATGTTCAGGGTGTGCATTTACCTACACATCCTGTGTGTGTTTGGGGTACTTTCCCTATCAGGTTTGTTGTCAGAGGAGCTTCAGAGGTGCAGAATGCCTGCAGGAGCAGAGCCAGGTGCTTGTGCTTGCGGGGGAGCTCAGGAATGCAATAGCAGCCAGCCAGCAGCAGAGCCAACCACCTATCTGTGTGTACTAACCTGAAATCCCCTGCAGCCTGTGCAGGGCCTGTTCACGCATGCGCAACCAACCAGGAATGTCATAGGAAAATTTCACTCCTGGGGGGTGGAATGATGTCTTTCTCCCCCCACACCAAGATCTGTCTGTCTCGTCCCAACCCTCAAATGTGCACATCCCTTGCCCTATGGCCTGTATCATCCACTGAAGCTAGCAGGGTGCATGTCTGCCTGTCCCTGGCCCACAACAGCCCCTAACTCTCCTTTATTTCAGAGGGGAGATCTGGCTGGCTTTGTGTCACTGAGGCGCTGCGATTTCAGAACCAGCCCTGCCTGCTCAGTTTTTCCAAACCCTCGCTTGGAAGGAAGGAGCCGTATCAGGATAAGAGTCCTCCCAACCCACCCCTTTCGCTGCCATCTTTCCTGCTCTCCAGCCAGACCTAGCCCTAGGTGGCGGTGGGAGGGTTGTCTTTGCTGATTGCTACATTTATCACACTGGTGGCCTTGCTAAATGGTTTAACCCTTTAGTCCCCACCATCCTCATTGCACTGTGTGGCTGTCTGTGCTGACAGCAGCCTAGGAGGTTAGTTCTGCTGGTGGCTGCCCCAGCAGCCTCCCTTGCTGCACTAGGATCCAGGTCTTACTCCTCAGGCTGGGCTTTTAGTCTCTGGCTCCCAATGATGCCTTTGCTGTCTGTCTAGGGTGGGAGATGTTGTAGCTGTGTTTGACCCCGGATATTAGAGAGACAAGCTGCATGAGGCAATATATGTTATTGGACCAACTTCTGTTGGTGAAAGAGACAAACTTTCAAGCTACTCTGAGTTCTTCTTAAGATCTGGGCAGCCCTGAAGCTCTGTGTGGCTCGAAAGCTTCTCTCTTTTACCAACAGAAGCTAGTCCAATAAAAGATGTTAGCTCACCCACCTTGTCTCTGTGATGGGAGAGACAGATTCCACCCTCAGCTGACTCCAGAGCTACATCAGCTCTCTCCTGACTTGGAGCACAGGGATCCCAAGATGCCAGATGGCTGGTTTGTGTTTGCCCATGTCTTGGGCTGCCAGCTAAACACCACATCTATTGGCAGCAAAGCAGAGGTCTGTGTGGATCTCAGTGCAACAAACACACCAGCTCTGGGACCAATGGAATAGGAACCTTTCACCACTTGCCCCACCCCTCTTTGACAGCAGGATCAGAGCGAGAGGCAGCTGATAGCCTGATTTCCAGACTAATTCTCTCCTTCCAGAATTTGTCTGCTCCAGGACAGGCCTAAATTGCTGCATGAGTCCTGCGTGTTACCACAGTCAAAGCACAGATTTGCCAAGGAACCTTCCCTTCGCCAGTCCAGTAGGAGCTGTGCTGATCTCCCTGGCCAGGGGATGTCCAGGTTCACAGCAGTGCCAGGGCTTTGCATACACCATGATGGATCTGGGTTTAGGGCATCCTCTGAGATGCAGTAGGCATGTAAGATTGCAACAACTCTGGGACTGTGCAGGCATACAGTGGGCACGGGTATGACAGTGCTGGGGCAGTGCAGGTAGGATTGTGACAGCACTGGGACTTCACAGGTATGCAGAGTACATCTGGCATTGCAGGGATACTGAGGCTACGCAAGCACCCAGAATCATGGCAACCCGGTAATGCTTCTGGAATTTTGGTAGCTCTAGATCTCTGCAGGAAAGTGGTGCAGTAGCTGCATTGTGACTGCTAAGCTGAATGGGGCTCTCCTCTCTGCCATCCCAAACCAGGACCAGACCTGTGCCTTTAGAATTGCAGTATACATGAAACTCTCAAGAACCCAGGCTTGGCAGTTAGAGCAGGAGGCTGGGAGTCAGGACTCCTGAGATTTATGCCCAGCTTTGGGAGGCAAATGTTGAGCAAGACAGAGCCTGGAATTCCCAAGCTCCATTCCTAGCTCTTACATTAAGTCACTGGGTGGTCTTTGCCAGGACACTGCTCTGTGCCTCAGTTTCCCCTCAGTGCAGTCGAGCAATTATCCTGTGCCGATGGGGCTGTGATGGTTAATGAGTTAGGGTTTGTGATTGTGAAGCAGACTGAGGTCCTACCATGAAAGATGCTATAAAAGCAAAGAGGAGATCCTCATCATGGCCCTCTTCAGATCCATCCAACCAAGGTAGCTGCAGAGTTGGGATAGGTGGTGCTGGTGGGATAGGTGGGAAGTTAGCCCTCTGTTCTCAATGAGCTGTGTATTACACCTGTGTCTCTGGACTAACTCAGTAAACATTAAAAGGTGTGGGCTAGAACATTAGTTGCAACAAACAGTGCCTCACTTTTTTAAACTATTCTCGGGCACAATTAGCCAACAGGAAGATGGCATCTCACAGTGAGTGCAGCTTAGTTCCTGCTAAAACAATTAACCATTTTGTTGCTAAATTAAACCCTGTGCCAATACATCTGCAACAGAATCCAGCCTGTCCCTTCTGCCTGTCTCCATTGCAGACTAGCTCATGAAGTTTCTTTAGGGCATTTGCTTACCATCTGTCAGTCAACAGAAAATGATAGGAAGCAACAGCTACACAGGCTGATAGGTTAGGATTAGGGTCAGGCCAGGCCAGTAAGAGATAATCACTCTCTGATCCTTTGATGTCGTAGCTCCAAACAGGGTCTTTTACTTACGGGATGGGGAGATGGGTATTGAATCAAAGTTCTTTTCCTTCTCAGCTTTCTGCAGTGAGTTGGGCCAGTTTGTATCACAACCTCCCTGAACAGTGGGGAAGGCAATATTCCCCCCTTCCCAATAACGAGGAAAGGAATTGCTGTTTGGAGCACTGGGGCAGGAACACCCCAGCATTCACTCATCCAGCAGAGTGCTTGCCTCCTCTTCCTTTATCCGGCTTCCCATCCCAGCACACATGCTGTAATGGGGCCCCTTCTCTGCAAGAGAAATAACAGTGGAGCCAAACACTGGGTGGTACAGAAACCTATGGTGAAATGTAATTTCAAACTCAGGAGATGAGGAAGGGATTGGGGTATGGAGCCTCTGGGTTGCTGGTTCAATCCATCCCCAGGCAGTAGTGAGTGACAATTGTTACTTGCTGATTGCTGGTCATTGGCCTGTCGGGGATGGGTTTGGTAGATCTCTGGTGTGGTGGGTTTCTAGAGCATGGGTGTATACAATTTAACTGTCCTGTTCCTGCCAGCCAAGGGTTGGCTGGGCCATGGAGCCTGAAATCTCCAATTGCCTGGATGGGTCCATTGAGGGCAATGGGGCAGCACATTGTTGGGACAGTGTGGAGGAGCCTGCGCTGCCCTAACATTGTGTGCGCTGGCGATGGAGAGAGGACTTCGATCTGTGGAGCTGTCAGGACAGCATCTTTTGCTAATGCTGAATTTACTGAACAAAAATTTCAAGAGGAAAAAACCCAAATGGCCTGAAGTCAGGAAAGCTCCGTGTGTGGCAGAAGCAGGTAGCAGCCAGTCTGGGCTGCTCAGCCTTGGACTCATTAACATGCTGATGTACCAGGCAGCTCCTGGAATCAGCTGCTGGGATTTTGTTGTTTTTGGCATAAGGAGGCTGTGAGGAGCTCCAGGGACTCTGCTTCCCCCATCCCCTCTCCTTCCTGTCTCTCCTGGTGTGGGCGTAATGACAGAGGAGGGGAAGGGGAGATGGGAGTAAGAGTCAAGTGCAGGGAGGATGGCTTGCCCAGCAGATGTTAATTAATGACAGAGGCTCAGCACTGAGCCGGCAGCGCCTGGTCCTCCCGCTGACCTTTCCCAGTCTCACTCTATCGCTTTCATGCGCACAGCCTGGGAGAGATGTGAGGTGCTGTGATGTAGGGAGCCCAGGAGGCCAAGGAGAAAGAAAAAGAGGACAAGGGAAAGGTGGCTGGAGGGCCTGGCGAACAGGGGCTTGGTATGTTCCATCTGGATTGGACACAGCTGGAGAAAGGCGCTGCCAGCATCTAAACCCCTTCCACAGAGTGTTGGGTGCCACCATGTCAAATGGCAGCAGTCGGGTGCTTTTATTAACCCTCTGTGTGCTGTGGTTGGCTGCACTCATGGGGCATTAGATATATTAGTAACTTTACATTGCTATGGGGAGAGAAGGAAGGGTGAAGCCATGAAAGTCCCCAACCCCATGCAGACGGGGAGTGCAGACCAGAATCCCATGTGCTAGGGCAGTTTAGATCCATAAGGTGTTTTAAATCCAGTTTAGATCCAGAATTGCATTATCTCACCAGTTATGGGTCACCTGGGCCCATGATGTGAGAGTAGGGCTAGGCAACCTGCTGGAGGCCGAGTGAGAATGCCTACCCCTCAAGCTTTGAAAACATTTGGGTCTGACCCACATGCAGAACCCCAGGGCAGGTGCTCAGATATACTTCGGAGAAGCATCTGAAACATGTTGTGCTGTTCGAGGGTGTGGCCCATTCAGAGCTGGGACCTTTGTGAGGCTCCCACATCTAGGAATTTCACAGACAAACGCTGGGGATGCTGGAGACTTGGCTGGTGTTCTGAGACAATAATGAGAGCCAATGTGGTCTAGGGGTGAGAGCAGAGGGTGAGGGGTGAAAAGACCTGGACCCTGCCATGCATTCATTATGGGAGCTTTGGCTTCACCTATCTGTGCCTTTGTTTCCCTGCCTGTAAGAAGGAGGGTCCATGTGTGGCTGCATGAAGCAATCTGAGATCCTCCTCCAAGGAAGGGTCAGTATTGCTGTTATACAGGGGTGAATAGATATGTCTGTATTATTTTGGCACTGTGGCCAAATTGTCCCCTTTCTCTACTCCAGTCTATTTGCTTGTCTCCTCAGGGGCAAAACCACTCAGTGCCTTGGGGAAAATACCTTGAAAAGAGAATTCCAATCCCTTCTCTTTGGGTTTTGGGAACAGTGAGAGTCTCTCTCTTCTCTAGGATGTCTCTTGGCTGCAATATCTGAAGTTTGCTTTGGTAAATTCTGCAGAATTTCATGCATGTTGTGTTTATTCATGCTGCCCCAGCTTACTCTGTACCCAAAATGCGAACAACCAAAGGAAGAACGTGGCCTCAATAAATATGATTTGTCAAATGAAGTACATTATTTCCTGCTCCTGTCTGGGGAGCACAGGCTATGGTTTGTTCACTTGTTAGAGTACAGTATGAATGTTAATGATGTCACCTTCCTGTCCACACACATTCACACGGATTCTCTTTGTCTTAGTTTATTATTTTATAGTCCAAATAAAAAACACCACCACAGCTGTAGGAAGAGAGTGGGATCTAGTGATGAGACTGGGGAGCCAGGACTCATGGGTTCTTTTCTCAGCTCTGTAAATCACTTTCCCTCCCTGTGCCTCAGTTTCCTAAGCTGAAAAGTAAGCTTAATACTGGCAGCTACTTCATGAGAGGCTTCATTACTAACATCCCAAAATGCCCTGAGATTTTTCACATGGCAGGTGCTAAAAAAGAGGAAAAGCATCATTACTGGTAGACGCAGCTGTTCCATCCTCAGATACCAAGCTGGGTGCAAAGCCAGGGGGACTGGAACAATCTGTTTGTATAGTGGGGGTGCTGAGAGTCATTGAACCAAACTGTAAGGCCTGTATATAATAGAAACCATTTCAAGCCACGGGGCATAGCAACACCCCAAGTTCCAACACCTATGTGCAAATCCTTCTGGAAAGGCAACATTGCCCTTGTTTCCACTCTTTCCTTAGCAGATGTGACATGTAGGACTTGAGGTTATCTGTGTGACTGACGCACGTTTCAGACAGGGAAAGATGTTTCCTGGAGGAGAGGCAACGACATTCCAACTGCCTGCCTGGCACCTATTCAGCCAAGCAGAGAAAGCTGTTGTGGATCAGCAGTTTAGGCACACTCCACAAGGGGGCAGTGGTGCACAAACCCTCAGCTGCAGTTCCTGTGGCTCAAGTTAGCAAGAGTCCCAGTTCTTGTCCCAGTACAGTCTGGGGGACAGAGAGAGCCTGTAGCTCAGAGTGCTTTGCACACATTGAAATTCCCAAGCCTCCCAACCCCTGCCAGGTCAGAAAACAATCATGCTACTCACTGTCCTTAGTATGGGCAGTCCCAAGCCTCCAAAAATCATGTCACAGAGCCAACAAATAAATAAATAAATAACAATTAAAATAAAAAAATCACAAGATTTAAGATCTGAAAAAGAAAAGGTTGAGGGTAATTTTATTTGCTTTCCGGTTTCTGAGACTTTAGAGTGTGCTTGATCCGCCATTGATTGCTACTTCCTACTGGGGATCTCGAAGTGCTGTCTCCCCTTCTAAAGCTGCCCACTTTGCCTGCTCTCAGGTGGAGGATGAGGGAGGGTTGCTGAGGAATCCTATGAATAAGGCTGCTGCATGCTGCACTTTTATGTCTTCCACAAAAGATGGCACCTTCTGCAACATGGTACCCTGTAGCATCAGGATGGGACACTGGCGTGAGTGCTAACTTGGTGGAAGACCATGCCCTGCTGTGTTACTCACATACTTCCCTGTAGTGCAGCAATTACTTTGTGGGACTGGTAAGCTATCCACATTGCTCCCTGCAATACAGTGCCCCCAGTGCCATACTCTCACATTGGTTCCATATGACTGAAAGCAGTATCTACCTAAGATACCAGCACTGCTCCCTGCAGCTCTTGGGTATTCCTTTGAGGTCTAGCCAATATTTTTTTACCTAGACCATACCTGCTTAGCTTGTGAGATCTGAAAGATCATAGACTTTGACACGACAGTTGCAGGGCTAGACCTGAGTCCTGGGTCTTTGCTCGCCAGAGGCCACATTTGCTTTCTTGCTGTGACATTCCTCCCTGCTGGCCATGGGAGGGTTAATAATATAGGGTGTCTCTCTCTCTCTGGCTGTGGCCACTCCTGTCTGCACATGGAGCAGGAGGGAAAGGTGTATTTTCATTTCCAATTAGGGCTGCTGCTTCCCATCAGCTGAGATTGATTGTTTGTCCCTGGATCCCCTTTAGCTGTGCAATGCTTTAAGATCTCCTTTAGCTTTGCAATGCCAAGTGGTCCCTGCCTCCAGCTGTCTCCACTCTCCCCAACCCACCTCTGAACAGTTAGTGTGCTGCAGACAGGAAGGTGACACATCCTGGTTAGAATGCTGCTGGCATCAGCCAAAAGCGGGTGGACTGGTTTAACAGCCTAATGTGTGTGTGTTGTACAGCTCCCTTCTGCTTGCAGGAGGCAGAGTGGGGGCATGCAAAGAGCCCAGGCGACCAGCTGTGTCCTTTCTCAACTGTATCTGTCATGCCTTTACCAACAGCAGACTTCCACTTGGAATACATTTCCTGAGGTGCATGCCATCCGCTGCTTGGAAGTCTCTATTCCTGCCACCCAGCCAAAGTAAATTGTGCATTTGAAATAGATGTTATTTTCACTGTATCTAAGCCTCTTGCCCCCTCCATTCCTTCCCTCCTTTAGCTCCTAGACTGACTGTCTCCTCTCCCAGGTTCAAACCTGCAGAGAGACTCCTTTTGTGCCGAGGTGCTGCAAGTTTAAATTAGATGTTTGAAAATCTCACTTTTATACTTTTTTGAACTCTTCCTTGTTCAAACTGTCCCAGCATGACAGCCCTGCAGGGTTGTTCCTGAACTTATCAGGAAAATGAGCAAGGAAGGACTGTTTAGATCTTGGGGTGAGAAGGACTCTAAAATACCTCCACTAGATTCTGTATACAGTTTAATTGTAGCAATGTTGGTCCCAGGATATGAAAGAGACATGGTGGGTGAGGCAGTATCTTTCATTGGGCCAACTTCTGTGTGCCTTGAAAGCTTGTCTCTGTCACCAACAGAAATTGATCCATCTCACCCACCCTGTCACTCCCCTAGATCTTATTAGATGAGTGGAAGAGGGGGGTCAGCCCCATGGAGGGACCTGCCGATGAGGAGGGGGATTTTATAATGGTTTCTGGAGGGGACAGGAAACCAAGGTGATTTCAATGGAAGCGGATAGCTGTGCAGCCCTAGTTCTAGGTACAAGAGTGGGGAGATGCTGCTCCATGCATGAAGAGTAGGATCTCAAGGCAGTCAGGTATCAGAGGGGTAGCCATGTTAGTCTAGATCTGTAAAAGCAGCGAAGAGGCCTGTGGCACCTTATAGACTAACAGACATATTGGAGCATGAGCTTTCGTGGGTGAATACCCACTTCGTCAGATGCATCCGACTAAGTGGGTATTCACCCACGAAAGCTCATGCTCCAATACGTCTCTTAGTCTATAAGGTGCTACAGGACTCTTTGCTGCTAAGGCAGTCAGATTGGTGGTTGGGAGTTGTCCAGCTGAGAAGACGTGAAGACTCAGTGACCAATCTTGGAGACGTTGTGGGTCCAGGGGAAGGAGGAAGGAGAGAGTGGAATGTCTGGATTCCTCATGGGAGTGAGGACATGCAGACTAGGGTTCTGGAGAGAGATGCAAGTGGTGAGGGATTTGGATTGAATATGCGGCTTAGTGGAGTTTCATTCAGAGATGGGGCCTGGACAGTTTGGGGTGAGGATGGAGCAGAGGGGTCTGGAGTTTGGTCTGAGAAGCCTCTTCTTGCCACTTAGCAGGGCATCGGTTTGGGATTCGTTAAGCTGAATTAAATGGTGTTGGAGTCAGGCACTGGTGGTGCAGAGATGCTTAGTGACTAAAGGACAGAAGCTATGACAAGGGTAAAGTCTGGAGTGCACGCAGGTACACTTCACTTCCATACGTGTGTACATTCACAAACATGTACATGCAAAATAGAGACAAACCTTTAGTGATACTGGTTTTGGCTAAACATGGACCACAGCATGTATGTAAACAGACTCCTGAGTAACTGTAGTCACATATACTTCTTGCATAGCCACATGCCTGAAAAGCCACTTGCAAGGGTGCGTGACCATGGTGAGCATTTAGGCTCTGCCATTTCCTTACAGTGTGTGAACTCCCAATGCAATCATGCATGATTTTAAACTGAGCAGCAAGTGACAGCTAGGGTTGACTGCCAGAAGATGGGACTGGATGAGAGGAGATGGATCACTTGATAATTGCCGTGTTCTGTTTATTCCCTCTGAAACATCTGGCATTGGCCACTGTTGGAAGACAGGATACCGGGCTAGATGGACCATAGGTCTGACGCAGGATGGCTGCTCTTAGGTTGTCAAGTATCAGAGGGATAGCCGTGTTAGTCTGGATCTGTAAAAGCAGCAGGGAGTCCTGTGGCACCTTATAGACTAACAGATGTATTGGAGCATGAGCTTTCGTGGGTGAATACCCACTTCGTCAGATGTATGTGGCAAAGTGGGTATTCACCCACAAAAACTCATGCTCCAGTACGTCTGTTAGTCTATAAGGTGCCACAGGCCTCTTTGCTGTTCTTAGGTTGTTCTCTGATCTTCCTGCATAGTGAAGGAAGAAAGACCTCTGGAGATGTGGGTGCTCACAACAGCAGCGTCTGACATACCTGCTAGTTTTAGGTAAAGTACTCAATAATCCCATTAGTTCTGTCCACTAATTTGCCACTCCCCCCCTCTCATACACACGCAGTTTACTAAGTTCCCATTTTGGAGCTGGTTGATCAGACCGATGACCCAGCCCTCTTATTAACTGTACAGCACTCAGCTCACCCTGAGTCTGCTTGGATGTCTGGCAAAGCCTAGCTCATGAGCATTAGCATAGCATGACTCGGTGTATAGAGCTTGAAACTGTGAGGTCTTTGTTTTGTGTGTACTGTATCTTTACATTTCTGTTACCTCTCCCAGAATGCAAAGACAGCTGCCATTCTCTTCTGAGGTGCTGCACCTGTTGTAGAGATAACACATGCTACACTCTCTCCTGGAAACTTTACTTTTGTTCTTGGCATTTTCCTCATTCTAAAATAAGTGGCTTTAGGCTGAACATTTCTGTTTTGCTGCTTCTGCATGGAAATTTAACTCTTGTTTGTGTAGTTACAGCCCCCCTAGTGAAACAACACTGTACCTTTCCCTGCAGCAGCAGAATGTCTCAGGCCAAAAGCATCACACAGCCAGAGCACTGGATGACCCAGTAGGTACAGTCCTTTTAGAACCTTCTTTGCTGAAAAATCAAAGTAAAGTACATTTCTTCCTAGCTGACAAAAGTGCTGGCATTTGGTGACATCCATGAGCCATGTGTAAAGGACTAATCATTGATTTAAACTGGAATAGGCCACAACCTGCTAGAAGTCATACCAGGAGGGAACAATTCTGCACTGGTGAGGCGATGGACCTGAATAAGGATTTTGGTGACCCCACCGTAATAAAACACTCAGAAAAGGAAAGACTTAAACTTTCATAGCCAACAGTTCAAAAGCAAATAAAGGATTTAGGGCCTGATCCTGAGAGGTGCTGAGTACCCCCAGTCTCCACTAAAGTCAGTGACAGGATTGGTCTCTTAATCAAAGTAAGCATCCTGCCCTTTACTAGAATCCTGTGGAGAGTTTTCAAATGCTCTGATCATTAGTAGATCAATGAGTGAGTCAGATCCACAACAGCAACAAGGAACCTCCCTCTTCATTGTCAGAGTTTAATTAATTCCCAAGCAAGTGGAGGAGCTGGTAGGGGCTAGGGCTCTCTGGGGGCTGTTTTTAATTACTGTGCCAACCAAGCCAGAGACTCAGATGCAGACATTTAGCCAATTTGCTAAGCCTGCCTACATGGGGGCTGTCTGTCCTCTGCCATTAGCTTGGGCAGCTTTCCTTATGTCTGAAAAAACCTCATCCCTCTTCTTTCACTCCTAGGCGCAAACAAGAGCACCAGTCCTGAGTGTGTAACATTATAAGATTTGCTCTTTTGCAGTTTCCTTATTTTTGTGTTTGTTTGTTTGTTTGTTTATAATTTATTTTTAATGTTCCTCATCAATGTCCTTTAAAAACTTTGCCTCTCATGCCATTATTTCCCTGGGCCATAAGTGCAGGTGAGGCATTTAGCAATGGGGGTTAATTGTTTCCCATCATCTCTTTTTGCAAGGTGTTCCTCTCAGACAGGCCACTGGGAGGCCAGAGGAGGAGACCTAGATTAGGAAGCAGTTAATCAGTGGAAGAGGCAAACTGGGGCTTTTATTTTGACAGGGCACTGCTTGGCTTCTTGTATGAAGGCAAAGTGAATGATCCTGTTTCTCCAAATGATTATTCAGACTCAGGAAGAGAAAGAGAGAGAGAGAAAGGAGCACTCCATACACAGAGCTTTGCCCACTTTATAACAGCATCCTCTCAAAAACACAGAAATTCTTAGCTGGAGGGATCTAACAGACAGTTAAACAATAATAAGGATCAAGAGTGGGGAAAAAAAATTGTGGAGAAGGTTCCTGTAACTTCAGGGGGGCAAGAGGGAAGTTGCTGCTAAAAATCAGCCAACCAACAACCTCCCCCACCAGAAACTGAGTCTGAATTCTCCTCAAGTGAAAGTGAAACAACTAAAGGAGTGAAAGTGTGTGCGAGAGGCAGAGTGTTTGAAATGTGTGTGTGTGTGTGCTGTGCATGTAGGTGAGACTCCAGTGCGTGTGGAAAGAGCATGATCCACTCCCCAGAGCCCCCTGCAGCTGGCTGGAAGGCTGTTGGTGAAGAAGATCATGAGCCCTGACTGCATGGCTGTCCCCCAGCAGCTTCCAGATCCTCATCTCCCCTCTAACAAGCTTCACCGAGCAGACAGCTGCTGAAAAACCCAAAGGAAAAAAGCACAGGATCACTATGGGAAATACCTCTGGCCTTTCTTGAGACCTGGAGTAAGAGAAAGGTAAGTAGTCTTCCAACCACTTTCTTTCAATGCCCGAGTGTTTTGAAATGAGAGGACTGTCCTACAGGCAGGTCCATTTTGTATGGTGTAGTGATAAGTCTGGGGCTGGGCAGAGGGAGTATTTTTTCCAGTATGCTGCAGACTTCCTAGGTGTTTTTCTTAAAAGATTGGTTAGAGTCCTAATCTGTATTTTCCCCTGGAGACTGCAAGGGTCCTTGTAGGGAACTCCACTTTTGCCTTCCTCTTAGATTTGTGAGGAATGTGGTGTGTCTTGTACTTAGGATTCCTGGTAGCAAATGAAGACCTGTAGTTGCAAATGTTTAATTGTTTTGAATTTAAAATTAAAGGTCATCTTGCTTTTTTGTTCTTGTTTGTGAGCAAGTGCCCTCCCTTGCCTCCTGTTGGTATGCAGGGCTGTTCTGGGAGCTCAGCTTGGGCTGCTGACTTGGAGTACAATTCTATGTCTGTGTGTTATTTTTGTGAGAAATTGACAGTTTCTTTTGAACATCACCTCAAAGCCCAGATCTTTGATTATGGCTGTCATTTTCAGTCAGCCTAGCTGGCAATAGGCAGGGGGTGATGGACAGCACAGGCATCCAGTGACTGGGTAGAAGTCACTGAATTGAATCAAAGTACAGCCAGTGTGAAGAGAGCAGGCAGGCCCTTTGGCAACTGAAGGTTGGCTGTGTGGCCCCAAAGGCTTCTGGTCGCTGTAGTCTTTTCCTTTCTCTTGTTTGTCTGGCTACTCAAGCAGAAGTCTTTGCTTTTCTCTTAATTTTTTTCATGTGCTCAGAAATCATGGTGGGCTGCAGACTGCTGTGCACAGAGACTGAACACAGGCCAGTCAGCAAATGCAGCATGGCAAAGTAATTGATTAGTGCCCGCAGCAGGCTTTACAGAGAAGTAATCAGACATTGTACTACAACTTCTATGGGGCTGTTTTGTTTTTAGGGGGTGAAGGTGGCAGCATTGAGAGGTTCCTAGACAGAGGTGATAAGAACTTCTTGTGGAAAGGGCACTCGTCTTAGAAGAGCCTGGATGTATTGGGTGGTTTTCCAGTATCTCATTTCTGTCCCTTCTGCTCAGTTTGCAATGTGCAGAGGGCACTTGCCTACAGCTCTGGAGCAATGATGCAGGGGATCCAGCCCTCTGAATATTTCTGTTCACTCCTCACTCATGGAGAGTTTTCTGAGTTGTGGATGTGTGGGAGAGAGGCCCTGTCTGCACCTCCCTCTCTCTGGGTATGTGATGAGCCTCATCTCTGTTCTCTTTGGCCCTTGGTGCTTAGTTTTTGTGTTTGGAAACTCATTCTCTTAGGCTGCAGTGCTTCCCCTGTGTGAGGGCACTGTCATTGGCAGCAGTTCCAAAAGCAGGTTCAGAGTACTCATTCATGGCTCTGCTACAAGTGTGACAGGCTTACCTGCCGTGCACCTAGCTTTCCTCATATGCTCCAGATCTGGCCTGCTCTGTCTGGGACACATCTGGGTTTCACAACTCGTCACCAGTTGGGTCCAAACCCTGGGGTGGCTTGGAATAGAACTATTTTATCTGGAACTGTCGAAGTTCAGGTAGAGTCTGAATAAATGGTTCCAATTTTGGCCAGTCTCTTAACAGTGAAATAGACAACAGGGAAAAGCTCTCCCTATTCCCCGGAATATCTTACCAGGGGCTGCTCACTGTTCTCATATGGGAAGGAAGGATGCCTGTTCAGTTTGCAAAGAGCAAAACTCCTTTTTTCTTCTGCATTAACCTTCCCCCCCACCCCCGCCATCCACATGAATGTGCCCTTCACTGTTTTGTGTTGAGGTGGTGAAGTTGCCCTAGCGCTGCTTTGTACTAGCAGCCACTTGCTGGGATAGAAACATGAGAAGGCTGCATTTCTGTACATGTAAGTAATGCTACATGACAGGGCATGCTGTTGTGGTGTAGTATGCAGCGTCTGTATGCCTTGGGGCAGTGCTACATGACATAGTGTTCCGCTGGGGTGTCATACACCTGCGTCCTGGGCATGTAAGGCAGAGCATTGCCAACACTGAAGGCACAAACAACTGCACGCTTAGGACTGTGTTGCTGTCTTTGCAGAATGGAATACGAAGGATTTAGCTGCTTACTCTTGACCTGTGGACTCTAGTCTCCTGTGAATACAGCCCTGATTTCTTGCCACCCTTTCCAAATGCTGCATCATGCCAAGCAGGAAATGATGACATGCCATCAGTCGCAAAGTTCTTTGCAAAGGAGAGTGTGCATTGTTCTCCCTACTTTTACAGAGTGAGGGAGAACGAAACTGAGGCACAGAGGGGAAGTGATTTGCCCAAGGTCATGTGGTTAGTCTGTGTCAAAACTGAGCATCCAAACCCTTAATACTATAGCTATCTTTTTTTACATCTAATCTACCATTTCTGCTGGACATAAATATCCTGTGATGCCCTCTCCTCCCTCTCTAGCTATATTGCATAGTGAACTGAGTAGAAATCTGTCTTGTTTTTTTCACAGGTTTTGTGCCTTAATCATGTTTCAGTTCTCTCTAAATCCAAAACCAGAACTTAATCTCTTTTTTTGGGCGAGAGTTTATAGGAAGAGTGTTAAAAATATACTCAAGAGGCTAATAATAATATATACTTATAGACTTTAAGCCCAGAACGGACCATCATGATCATCTAGTCTGACCCCATGCACATTGCACAAAATATTACTTTAAAACCTTCTACGTATTAACTCATCTCCTGTAAGATGGGTTCTGTTGCCCCATTTTACAGATGGGGAGAAAAGTAAGATCTAGTATTTGAAGTGACTTACCCAAGATCTCACAAGGCAGTTCAGAGCTGAGATTAAAACTCAGGCATTACTGGGGGCACTGGAACAATATGTATAGTGGAGGTGCTGAGAGCCATTGAACCAAAATGTAAACCCTGTATATGATGGAAGCCACTTCAAGCCAGGGGGTGAGGCAGCACCCCTAGTACCAGCACCTATGGGAGTTAGTGGCTTGCAGTCCTGTGCTCTAATTGCTAGGCAGTGTTGTCTGACTGCCAAAATGCATTGAGACTAAATTCTGCTTTGGTTCCACTGGTGTAATTCTGGAGTAATTCTTGACTGGGCCTGAGGCCATGCACTGGACTTCTACTTGTTTAGGACCTCTAAGACTTTGCTAGCTCTGTCTGTCTCTTTTGTGGACAATTCAACCCAGTTTGCACAAGCTTCTCAAAGTTTGGTATTCTGGGAAGGGATCTTTGCCTTCTCTTCCCACCCCTGGAATCCACCTTCCTGCTAGCATCCCCCATGTTCTCACCCTTGCAGCTCTACTTCCTGAGTGAAGAGGCCTGAGAGGGTATTCCCCTTTTATCGCCATTGCTTCTTACCTAGACAGAAGGCTCTCCTTTACCTCACGAAGGTACCTCAGCTGCATTCCTGGCCCATGCAGCCTGGAGGCCAAAGGATTTTTCTGCAGTTATTTTGTCTGGGTTTAACCTACCCCCACCCACCCTAGGCCTGATGCATCTTCCCCTGTCAGGTACAACAATTGCGAAGTCCAAGTCACTGCCAGTCTCATCAGCATTTCTTGTGCCTGGTCTCTTACTTATCGCCAACACCATGACATGTTTCCCTTGGCTGCCTTAGCTGGCGGCATTGGGTTCATCTGCTCTGGTGAGTGAGGCTTTACCCATCCCTGTGTTGCAGTCTGCTTGTTTGCTCTCTCAGTGTCTGCCCTTGTGGGGATCTAGAAGTAGAAATGAACTTCTACAGGTGAGGAAGACTGGTTGGGGCCCATCCCTAGTGGGCAAGACAGACTGGATCCCAGCTCTCCATTCCCCTGATGTCTGTCCATTTCAGCTGTGAATGTCTTCAGTAATGGACACCTAGTCCCTTAGAGAAATGATTCCTCCATGGAATGAGTCTTCTGGAAGAATCTTCCCCTCCTTTGCTTGTGCTCTTGGACCTATCCAAGAATCACAGCCTTGTGGACAGCAATTGCATTCCACTGCCAGTCATCCGGTGGCCGGGTCAGACAGACATAGCTCTCTTTGGCTCTTCGCTGCTGACTTACTGTTTCTAGACCCTTCACTGTCACTGCTGCTCTTCTGTAAAAACATTTTCCAGTTTGGCACAAAGTTGAGGCTCATTTTCTACCCATCCCACATGCTGTGGGGACCATGTGAGGTTTTCCTCATCCATTCTCCTGCTCCTTTGTTCAGGTAATTCTAAGATCACAGAGCCTTGATGGCATAAGATGGCCATGCTGGTCACGTTGGATGTCTGCCCAGAAATACCCAGAGCCCCCAGTCTCAACTGAACAGGACCCTGGAGGTTGTCCTACAGCTGTGGTTTTCCACTTGGTGGCGGTGGTGGTGTTCTGGCGAAGACCCAGAGTTATATCAGCCACTGTGTCTTCTCTGCAGGGTGCTGGACCCTGCCCTTGCAGGGGTAGAGACTCAGGACAAGTCTGTAATTAAAGCTGTTGCTGGGATAGTAATCTCTGTTAGGTGTGAGTGTGTGTGTGTGTATGTGTGTGTGGGGGGTTAATGACTTTTTTATACCAGAAAAAGCTCTAGTGTAGATGGAGTTATAGGGGGGGAATGCTTTTGCAGATATAGCTTAGTTTGTTTGGGGTTAGAGTGGGGTAAGCTATATTGTCAAGTGCACTCTTTTCTGGCATAGATTATGTGCCTTGGTCCCTTCCAGTTGTCAGCCAACTGGAACCTGATTTATTTCTCTCCTATGGAAGGTGCTGAATGGCCAGTGCAAGTTCCCTGAGCTGTTTGTCTCACTTCTCCACAGGGTTGAACTTGTGAATCCCGGATAAAAATGACCCCGAAGTCACTGGTTCAGACTGCCCAGGGAAACGCACACATCTCGGAGCGAAGGACCTAGGAGTTTGGCTGCTGCTTTTCCTTCTCCATTTCTGATAGTAACCACAAGATATATTGGTGTGGGCTGGGGGGGATAAGGAGGGAGCAAGCAGGGAAGGCTGGAAATTAGGATTCTTTGAACCAAGAATTGAATCCATCTATGACTCCTGGTGTGACCCTTGGACAAGTCATTCCTGCTATTGGTGCGTCAGTTTCCCATCTGTAAATACCTCCTAGGGAGTTGTGCATGTAAAATACTTTGGGTTCCTGTCTGAGAAATGCTGGAGGAGGGCAGGGTCTGTCAGTCTCTGTGCTGATCTCTATTGTCCTTGCCCAGCCTTACCCTGTGAACCAGAGCTGACCAAGTCAGATGGGCCTTATTGGAGACCCTCTCCCAGATGGTGTGTTTCCACAGGACAATCTCGAGGACACCTGCTTGGCACCAGGCAGCTCCAGTGGATATCCATTTCTTTCCTGTCCTCTGTCAGACCCAGTTACCAATTGTGGGTTTGGGTACTGAATTACCTCTATCTGGGGTCACCTCCTTGTGGAGCCTGTACCTACTGCAGGGCTATTACCTGTCAGGAGTTGGCACAGAGGAAGCAGTTAATGTCACTGGCACCTGCTTTTGATTTAAGGGAGAGCCATGTAATCAAGGGGCGTGTTGCCAGGAACCATGAATGTATCCAAGTTCCTTGGAAAGCAGGGTTGTGTTTGTGAGTGCAGCAGGCATTCTGTTTTCCAGTGCAGGAGGAGAAGGGGGCTTACGTAATACTAGCCAGGCTTTGTCATGACTAACCAAGGCCTGTGCCGATTCCCAGAGATCAGGACAGTGAGATTCCATCTCCCCACCAGGTCCAAGCAAGGCTCCCTGCTCCCCCCTCTGCTTGGCATCCAGCTCCATCCTTTGTAGGGGTGGGAGCAGGTCATTGTTGAGACCTGGTGCTGCTGCCTGGGTTATTAGGTGGGCTATTAAACTCCCTTGGGACTGGAGGAGTTATGAGTGCTCCTGCAGCCAGTACTCCTGCCCAGCTCCCTACAGCACGCCATGCTGGGAGAGGCCAGCACTGGGGACTCCTTTGGGAAGGGGCCACAGCCATGGCCAGTGGGGTTCTTCAGTGCTAGTGTCAATTACAAGGAAGCAGGGCAGAGGAGAGACTGGAGACTCATGGTAGGGCAGAGAGGAAGTGACATCCCATTCTTTTCACAGCAAGGAGCTGGTCACTGGAGATGTAAAAGTCTCTTGAGGCTGCTCAGGCCTGGTCCACACTACAGTGGTAAATCGATTTAAACAGCGTTAAATGGATTTAACGCTGTACCTGTCCACACTACAAGGCACTTTAAATCAAATTTAAGGGTTCTTTAAATCAATTTCTGTAATCCTACAAAACGAGAGGAGTAACGCTAAAATCGATATTACTATGTCGATTTAGGGTTAGTGTGGACGGAAATCGAAGTTATTGGTCTCATACTTTTACTGAGCTATCCAGAGTGCACTGCTCTGGAAATCGATGGTAGCCTAGGACCATGGACGCACACCACCGAATTAATGTGCCCTAGTGTGGACGTGTAAAATCGATTTTATAAAACCGGTTTTAATAATTTCGATTTTATGCTGTAGTGTAGACGTGGCCTCAGACTGAGAGTGGTGGGGGATGGGGTGCCTCCTTCTTATACGCAGCTGTCGGCTCCTTCTGGAGGGGGCAGGGGAGGGCTTTTCCTCCTCAGCTCACAGGGTCTGGATGTGGTTAATTGAACGGCTCCTTTCTGAGCCCTGATTACCCCTTTCATCCCCCAAATCCAATGGGACCATCCAGGGAGCTGTAAAGTGGGGAAATTGGGCCAGGAACTGCCTCCCTCTATATCAGTCCTGCTGCTAGAGGGGAAGGCTGTTCTCTTGGGGAGTCTGCTTCCCTCTGCCCTTCCTGGCAGAGTGGGAGGGCAGGCCAGGCTGTGGTTCCAGCTCCTCTGGCTCTGCTGCTGTTGAATGGGAGCAGAGGGGGAGGACCTGTAGGGTGTGATGGTTTGGGGTCTGGCACACAGTGAGACTGGCCCATGCATCCTGCAGCACTAGTACTTGTGAGCAGTGAGACGTGGTAGGCATGCCCAGGAAGCAGTGGTATTGGCTGTAGCTATAAAAGTCTGAGCAGGATCTCTGTGGTAGGGATGGGGCTCTGTCTGTTAGGAACTGTTAGTCCCTCCTGTGGCTCATTCCCTTCCTCCAGGCCCCTCACTTCCCTGGGAATAGACGTCTCAGCCCTGGCTGTCTGGCTCTATCTGGCTTCTTTCCTTCTGCAGCCTCTGAGAAGCTCAGGCCTCTGTCTGGCCCATAGAATCTGCTCCATGCTGAATCTATCAGGGCTGGGAGAAGTGAGTCTGTTCCTCAGTATATGAGGCTTCAGAAGGCAGTGCTGGGACCTGCTTGTCTTCATGTTGAACACTAACAACACTCGGCTCTTTGGAAGCATCTCTCAGCTGTGGAGCTCCAAGTGCTTCACAAACCTGAATTTCCCAGCTCTCCTGGGAAGGGAGCAGCAGTGCTCCCTCAGTCTTCCAGGTGGGAAAATCAGAAGTACTGAGAGTAGAGAGAGATTCTGCAGGCTCACAGAGTCGGTGACCGAGCAGAGATCAGAACACAAGAGCCTCAGCTCAACCTCCAGCTCCTCCCACTAACCTCTCAGAATGGGGGATAGAACCCAGGAGTTCGGGCTCTCTGGCTTTTATTGCTAGATCCCATTTCCTCCCAGAGCAGAAATAGAGCTGGGGCCTCCTAATCACCTGCTCTAACCATGACATCAAGGTGCCTTGAACCCCAGTACACATTAGTGAAAGTCAGGGAGTGAGGAGCTTGCTCTGGGGTTTTCAGCTCTGTGGCTGTGGCTGATATTCCCCAAAGTAATAAGCAGCTCCAGGAATTGACTGCATTCTATGCCTGGGGACGGGGTGTCTCCCTGGTTGAAGAGAAGCTTCAGTGGAGCCGAATCCTGGGCCAGGAGCCAGGTTGGCGTCCTGTGCCAGAGAGAGGGCGAGACTTGGAAAGTGGAGCCAAACTCCTCCTGTGTGAGAGATGGCCTGAAATACCGAGTGAAACCACAGAGTGCTCCTTTTTCTACCTCTTCCTGCTGGTCTTCCCTGGGCTGATGAGTTGTGAGAGGTCACAGCACTTGGCTGCTGAGGAGCAAGCAGAGCCCAACAGAACATACGGGCCTTTCTGCTGTCTCCCAACTCTCAAAGATGCTTGTTGAGTTGATTTTGTTTTTAGCCTTGTTACTCCCATCTCTCTGTCCCTTGCTAGTACTAGTTGCAAGAGCCTTCTCTGTATCTCCTGCTGTTTGAAACAGCCCATGTACAGTTGCTCTCTTATAGCTCAGCTGAAAACCTCTCCTCTTACTTTCCTCTGCCTCTTTAAATAATGAAACAGAGGGAGAGGAATTAGCAGGAAAGTGTCTTGAAGACATAGTTTGTATAAAGATGCTGCACAAAATATTGAATGTTTACAGCCTTTATGCTCCTTAAAATGTAAGCAAAGGAAATGCCAGGTTTTGCTTGCATTTGTGAGAGTACATTGTAGCTTTCTATATGTTACCAGGTGTTCTGTTCAGTTAGGTGTAATGACCGTGGATTCTGGGATCCAAATACCTAGGTGTGTTCAAAGCGTCCCAGCAGATGGCTTTGCTTGATAAGTGGCATGCTGTGTGTAGGAATTGGGTAGTATGTCTTGAAATCATTTGTGAGCCTTCTCATGGTGCTCTCTGTGTTCTGTGTTTACCACCCTATCAGGGCAGCAGTGTGTATGTGTGGCTAGGACCTGCAAGTTGTGTATAGTTAGTAGACAGTGATTTGGACCTTGCTGTGCCTGTGTGAGTTCTTCATGTTACATTTATTGTCCATGGAGCTAAAGATACAAGAGGGTGTTTTGTTGCACTGCATTCTCCTGCTGTAGAGAGGGCTGGGCATGCTCCAGCAAAATGCCAGTCCCTGTCTCCAGGTAAGGCTGCATCCTTGTTTGGGGAAGGAAGCTGAGTGGCTGGACTTTGCCCCAGAGCATGTTGTTTGTGGATCTGAATGTTGGCAAGCTTGTCAACTGAGCACCATCCTCGTATCTGCGTTGAGTTCCTGCTGATTTCACCCACAGGTCCAGTCATCACATTTTTGGTTCTTTCTCATATGAACGTAACACTGGTGGAAAGGCTCCAAACTGACAGTCTTAGATATTGGTGTCTTCCCTATCTGCAGAGCAGGAGCAGCAGGCAGGGGAAGTTTCCCCCACACTAGGCCTGCCAACATAACTCACCCCAGCCTGCCAGGGACATGATGTTTCCTCTAAGAATTTGCCTGATCTGTCAAGCTTCAACCCCTAGAGTCAAATTCGGTCCTTTTGCAAGGGGTGTAACTCCACTGAAGCCGATGGAGGCTGCACCTGCCTGCAGTCAAGATGTATGTGGCCTGTCCTGGCTATGGTAGATGCCCACGTGGTGGATTCCCCCACCTCACTTATATCCAAGAGTGATAACTGTCCTGCCAGGCCTGTGTCAATCAGCGCATCATACAGATAAAGACTCAACTGAGCATTCCAGTCTTCTTTAAAAACAAATACTGGTTTAACTTGCTCAGTCGATACAATGGTCTCCTTCTCTTTCTGTCCTAAATGATTGTGTGGTGGTTTTATGCAGTGGTAAACAGCTGTCATGCTCCATGCTGGAGGTGACTGCATTTCAACAGTGAGTAAGGTGATGTCTGCCTCATGCAGTTGGGTACTAAAGTGTTCTAGACTTCTTAAGAATGATATAATGTGAGGCTCTTGCCGTTAGTGGGCTTGGGGTTTTGAACTTGGGCTAGGCAGGGCCCTAAATATGCATAGTTTGAGGCTTTGGGAGACCCAAATGTCTGAGTCTTCTAAGAGCATAAATGGCTGGGATGAGGAGGAATCGCTTGGGGCGCTCCAAGGGAGAATGACTAGGAGCCAGGGGATGAAACTCCAGGTGACTTTCTGACATGAGCTGGATGAAGCAGTGTAATGCTCTATAGTGTAGCTGCATTCATTCTTTCCCTTGGTAGGAGACAGTCCTGCATGTCCCCAGTTGGGATTGGGTCACACGAGACATGAGTGGAGCTAGTCTGGCCACAGCTTAGGCTCAAGCATGAGTGGTTAGACTGAACTGAAAACTGTTTGTGTCCAGTGTCTGCTTGGTCATATTTGAACTTCTCCCTGGCAAGGAGAGAAAGGAACTGGGGAGAGAAACAGGGCTGGGCTGAGCAAGTTTCTTCTGCCCTCCCTATCCCTTGGACATAAATGGGGCAGCAGCTCCAAACTCCAGCACTGTCACCAAGGACAGCTTGGGGGCCTTGGTGCTGGTGGTTGTTCAAAAAATAAGTTTTGCCTCCAGAGCTCTCTGCCTCTCAGGCTGTGATGTTTTCGAGGGAGGTGAAGCTGTGGTTTAGAATGAGCCCTCTGGATGGCAAGAAAATTGCTGAGTAGCCGGTTTCCAGGCTGCTGAGGACTAAGCCAGGGCCCAGCTTGGCTGCCAGAAGCAACAGGCTTGGAATTTCCTCTGCCCGGTGCCAGGTCCTCTCAGGCTGGCCACTGCACTTCTGATGGGGCCAAGGCTCCTCCAAAGCCCCACAGAGGGGAGTGTTCCCAGAGCAGGGTGGGTTATACTTGGAGCTGAGAACCTCCCCCCATTCTTGGGGCCTGGGAGAACCTCCCCCCATTCTTGGGGCCTGGTTTCTATTTTCTTTTCCAGGGTCCAAGCTGTTTTGAATTATGCAGCCTGCACCTCCCGCGGGGCTCCCAGAGCAGCCGCCTAATGAGCTGAGCTCCTGACAAACTTCACTCTGGCTCTGGCTGCGCTTGGAAAATTTTACAGCCTTTTTAGAGAAAGGAAATGCCAGTAATGTCTGTCTCTTCTTATTTTTATGAGGGGGTCCCAGTTGAGTGGGGGATGGGAGGCTTGGAAAGGAAGACAGGAAGGATTTTGTATAGCACTTATTGCCGTAACCCGCTGCCCCCCTCAACCAATGTGCATTGGAGTGGGGATGCTAGTGATTGGTGCATGGTAGAGTGAAACTGTCATGGCTGCACCCTTTCAGAGCTGTATACAGTATGGGGTAAGAGCTGTAAAGGACCATCAGGGTGGGGAGCATGGTGGAGATTTCAGAGACCTGGGCAATGGGAATAGGAGGAACCCACCAAACAGTGACAGGCCCTGGGGAGGCAGGAGAGTGAATGACAGTGGCGTGGGACCAGGCCACCAGCCTGGATTCCATGAAGTACTGAGCCCCTCTGTACCAGAGCATCTGGCTTCCTAGTGGGAAATAGTTCTGTGGAGACAGGCCCAACAGCTCCCCTTCTCCCCTGCAGCCCACAAACCACCTGTCATCTGTTGCTGTATGCTTAGCAGAGCTGGAAGGGCTGGGGAGGAACAGGGAAAGTTCGCCCCCATCTGGCATGCTACTGACTCAGTGGGAGGGTAGGGTAGGGGAGGAAAGTCTCAGATGCTAGAAATTGGGGGCCACATATCGGTGGATAATTTTGCATTGATACATGGACTTGTCCAAATGCTCCTCACACAGACAGTGGGGAACTCTGCTACTGGCTGCCAGAATAGTTATTAGTCATTTAATCTTTGCTAATTATGTGATTAAATGAAATATAAAAACCAGAGTTTTATTATTGCTACTGTGGCAGCACCCAGAGGCCCCACCTGGGGTCAGGGCCCCATCCTGCAGAGTCAATTAGACGATCCCTCCCCAGAATGCATTAGTGACATAGTGCCTGGGCAATAATCTCATGAGGAAAGAGGGGTTAGGATCAGCATGGCCCTTCTGACACAAGGAAGTCCAGGAGCCTGGTCTGTTCACAGATTGAATGTGCTCCCCAGATGGCCAGAATATTATCCCAGGAGACTAGCATCCTCTCTATTCTCAGAACATGGGCAGAGCAGGCTGCCCTGTGTTGTCCTGTGAATGGGTGTCTCCTTGTTCTGAAGTGGTCTCGACTAGAGTGAAAGGGGAATGCAGACTCCCTGGGACCTCTGTTGAGACTGCCAGCAAGGGATCAGTTGTGGCATGGTCACTATCTTCTGGAAGCCACCAGTTTGCTTATAGGTAACCATTAAACAGTTGCCAGCTGGTCACATTGCTGTTGTGCTGGGCTGGATTGAAGGTGGCAGCCTGGAGTTGAAAGTCTCCTGTTAAGGAGGCAGAGCTTGTGAACTTACCCACTCCTCTGTGAGGGGCCCTTAGGACTAGGATTTAGCATGGGCAGGGGGTTGCCCATGTGTCCATGCCTTGTAATCAGGCTCCTTCTCTCACTGTGTAGCGGCCTGATACGCAGCTCCTACCTTGTGTGCGTTAGTGGTGTCGCTGGTTCCTTTCTCATGGCCTATAGGGATCTGTGAGGCGGGGACGGTAGGTGGAATATATAAAAATGCAGCTGCCTAGGGAGATGCACAGCCTCTTCTCTGGGTTGGAAGGGGTTTCTGCATGATCTGTAGGCATCAGCTGTTGCCAGTCAGAGTGAATGAGTGTCAGATGTGGGCCGTGCATTGCCCTGGGTGGATGAAGGCTTGGGTTGGTCCCGCTCTGAGGGCTTGTTTGTTATTTGTGTCAGGAACATGGCTCTGGATGGCTATTTGATGTGGCAGCCTCAGCAAGCCTGGCAGCCTCCAAAGCAAGTTGAGTAGTGGGGAGCAGGCACCAGAATTGTGCCCCATTTCTCCTTGCTTTCTGCTGTACAGGGGTTGGAGGGCACACCTCCCCAGGGCAGTGAGTGATGGGTCACCTCCCCTCCCAACCTGGGAAGTGAGCAACAGCCCCCACGTTCTCTAGCAGATTTTATGGGTGGAATCTGGATTTTATTGGGCTAAAGCCTGGAGGCTCCCCCACCCACCCCCAGCTGCGTGGGATGGGAGCAGCACGGGGTCCCAAGTGCTCCTGGAATGTGGCACATTTGTGATTCTGCCGTGTACCATTTGACATCAGAACTAGCATGGTCTGGAGCCTGTTTCTAGGAGCGTCTGAGAACCTGTAGCCCCTGTTGATGTCTGCACTTCCAGAACTAAGGCTTCTATTGCCCAAGTGACTCTTGGGTCATACCCAGGTTTGAGATGAGGCTCAATATCTCCCAGTACCACTTGGTGAAGGAGTATTGAGTCTGTACTGGGTTATCGCCACATCAGAGTAACAGGGCTGATGCCCAGTAATTGAAAACCAGGCTAGACAGCGGGGAAGTGGAAAAGTTTGAGTGAGTCTGAAAAATGAGGGAAGCAGCCACTCTCTCAGCAATGTAGGTGCTTTGCTATAAAGCACAGGACTGGAGGTGTGTTTAGGAGGGGATTGTGTGTATGTGCACATGTGGGCAATGGGAAGTTTCTGCATGCATGTACATACAGTCAGGGTTGGGTTTTTTGTGTTTGTGTGTTTTTTTTTTTGTTTTTTTTTTTGTTTTTTTTTGCGTGCCATGTTGGCTCCTGGCGGTGTCTGGAAGCACAGTCTAAATGACCTCCATTCAAGCCCAAACTCAGAGACGGACCCTATCTGCTCTCTTGGGAAGAGCTGTGTTCACAGTGGCTCTGCTGGTTTCAGGATTCCCTTGAGCATGGTGCACAGGAGTTGGTTTTTGGCCAGGAAAAGGATTGGTTAGTCTATATCCTGGTCTTCATGGAGAAATCCTCCCTCTGCACCAGACCAAAAATCACAGACTGATGACCTTCACTGTGTACATAGCCAGATTCTGAACCCTGTTGTAGAAAAGGCCTCTGAGGGTTTTAAATGACTGACTCATGGTCAGTTGTAGAACAAAATGTGCTGTCTGAGTTGGCACTGCTGGGTTTACAGAAAAGAGCACCACTGAATGTATGAAGGGAGCTGCTAGGATTGTGAGCCACCAGACTTCTTTCAGAATGGAAGCCGTGGTGGGATGGGACAGCATGGGTGGGGGTGGTTGGGCAGGAAATGGCTGTTGGCGTGTGTACCCCAGGCCTCAAAAATTGCAGCCCATGTGGTTTCAGATGGCTGTATCTGTGTGCTACAGTGTCAGCAACTGCCCCAGAGACTGGGAGTTTAGACTTCTCCAGGCTGACAAATATCATGCTTTTAAAACAAACAAACAAAAAAAAATCAACATCTTTTATTTGCATGATGCCAGCAGTGACTTCCCATTTTATAGTCTTATGTTGATGAAGTGGATGTTTTGTACTTATTTCTTTTAATTAGTTTCCTAATTGTTAGTAGAGTTTGAATTTTTACATAGCAATTTTCTTTCTACTAATAAGTTTCACATTTAAAATGCTTTTCTATGCTGAAAAAGATAAGTCCAGGCCTTTCATTAGCATCCTTGCTGTGAGAACAACACAAACTCAAATGCAAAACAGAGAAGTAAATAGCTTGTGCTATATTTACAGATGATAATACTTTCTGATGTATTGAACTTCCACAAGTCAGTAAAGTTGCAGTGCTTTGACCAGGCTATGCTCCTCCATCAGCATTTGCATTCTGACATAAATGGAAACTGGGGTCCTGTGTCACTTAAGGTGCTTTTGAAAATCTCAAGGTACAGTAGGTACCTAAATACGGATTTAGAAACCTATTTTTGAAAATTTGGGCATATGTATAAGTAAGAAAATTATTGTGACTTTTATGTATTGAAAGTCTAAACTTTGATAACTCTGGAGCTATTTTGTTTTGAAGTAACAAAGATTTTATGCCACTAAGAGAGATCTCTAATAAAAATTAAATTTTAACTCTTGATTGCTGCTAACGCTTACACATGAGTCACTGGAACTCTTTCTGAGAGTAGTTCCTACTTAAATGTTTGCAGGGTCAGGACCTTAAGTTTCAATATTTTGTTTAGCCAGTTTTGTAAAATTAAAATAAAAGTCCCTGTCAGCTGTGGCATTTAAAATCCCAGCATTTATTATTCAGTTTATTAGAAATTTTAATCTCAGATTGCAATAGCACAATTTTTAGATGAATTTCACAAAGCCTCAACCAAATTTGAACAAATCTACTCTGGGACTTCTGGGTTCTCCTGCGGACTGTCACTGCGTTGCTATGAGCCCTCTTTGTGCACCAATTTCCCCATCTGTCAAAGGGAAGAATACTTGCCCCTCTCACATGTTTGCAGGTGCTAGAAGGTGTTGTCGTGACACGGCAGTGTCTATACTGCGCTCTGTATCCATCTCACCAAAACCAGCTGGAACAGTAAGTTGCCTTATGTGATATCTGGCTATGATTGGGGCATAGATGAAGGTGGGCTGAGGCTCAGATTGGGTAGGGCTGCAGTGATGATTGATTGCTTGGAAGCAGCAGGAAGAGGTGACAGGGGTAATATCAGCCCTCCTCTTGTCCAGGGAATGTCCACCTCTTGCTGTTTAGGTTTGCAACCTAAGGCCATTGTTGGCTAGGGCCCAGTTGGATGGGTGAGTCTGTTGTTGCTATTGGTAGTTGTGTTTGTGAATGTTGTCAGGGCACTCAGTGACTCGTATTTTCTTCCTGTATAAAGTGGAAGAAGAATTAAGCTAATAAACACCCCTGGAGAGTGACCAGGAGGTGCCTGTTGCTCTCATTGTTTCTTCTACCCTTCCATCGCTTTGTGTGCAACAGGCCTTTGCCTCCTCACACACGCCATCAGGCTGGCTATAGTATCTGACTGGTTAAACTCAGCTTTCAGCTCAAAATCTTGTTTTTCATCCGTCCCAACATGAGGGTCAGCAGGATATGACCATGGCCCTTCCCTGCTCCCATAGCAGAATTATGGTTGTCCAAACTCTGTGTTGCATCTTGGTCTTATGTCAATGAGAACATTTCAGCTCACAAGGCTAGTTCCAAATGTTTGACTCTTGAGTTGAGGTCTGAGGAGGAGAGAGATTGGGATCATAGCTCAGAGCAGAGGGGGAGTCCATGCTTTGCCCTGACCCCAAAGCTACCCTGGCAACTAGCTAGGAATCACAAGTCTCAATTTAATTTGTATATAATTAACTTTTTAATAAGGATCCACACCTGCCTCAATACTTGCTGATGCCTCTATCTGCCCCAGGAAAAGACCAGGAATTGTTTGATATGAACAGCAGTGGAAACAAGCTGAGGGAGGCCACACAATCAGTGATTGGAAAATGGGTCTGGGAGTCCGGAGTCCAGAGTCCTGGGTTTCATTTCAGGTTTTACTATGGAGTCCACCCTGTGGCCTTTGCCAAGTCTTCCCATCCGTAAATGGAAGGCTGCTATACTTATACTCGGGGCTTTAAGGTCCTTGGGAATAATACAGGCCATGAGAGAGGAATCTGGCCTGTTTAGTCTCTGCATCTACTGGGGCACATGGGCTCGGTTCAAGATTTCCATCACTAATGGGGGCTCTGGTGCCATGGAGCAGGCTCTCTGCCCTGGTGCTATCTCAGCTCCTTATCCCCTATCCATACCGTCTTCCCCAGGACTCTACATCCCAGGTGGCACAAAACAGAGACTTAAAGGTAAAGTGGGGGCTGAGATCAAGAAGCTTCTCTCTGCCACTGTGCCCAGCAGGATGTATTACTGGGGAGAACCTGAATGCAAAGCTTCCCCAGATTGCCTCATACTGCAGAAAGGGAGCAAAAACCTTCTCTACCCAGAGACAGGAAACCAGAACCACGTGGGCTGCGTTAGAGCCCAGCTGATACCTCACGTCTGCAGAGAAGGGACTTGGCTTGGTCTAGGTTCTCTGGCTGTCTTCCAAGGAACTGACTGCTGCATTCTGTATCATCTGTTTGAAAAATGAAGGGGGAAATACAGGCCTTCACTCCCAAGTGTATGGGGGAGGGTGGAAACTATAAACCTGAATAGTCCCTGACAGGGTTTAGAATTGTCTAGTGCTTAAAGTTGGGGACTGGGAGTTAGGACTTCTGGGGTCTGTTCCTGTTTTTCCTTGTGACCTAGTGTCACTGTGTCAGGCATCTATACCACAACCACTGCGAGGTGGGGAGAGGTTTCAGTAACTTTCTGTTGGTTACGTTGAGACCAGGTAGAGTATTATCTACCAGGCTTTGGGGGGTTTGGACCCAAGTGCAGCGCTGGCATAAGGGCCTGCAGCTCCGCTGAATACACCGAGAGAGCCACTTGCGCTGTGTCTGCCTGAGATTCCTGGTTCAGAAACTGCTGGGTTTTATTGTGGGGCTCTTCCCTCCTTGGATCCAGGTTCTCCAGTCACTGTCCCGATCTCTTCCTCTGACGCTAAGCTCAGGGTCCTCGGATTTCTGCTTCACATCTCACACAGCAGTGGTTATTGGAGGAAAAAGGCAACTTAAGCTTTCTCAGCACAGGCTGTCATGTTTGTTCAATTACAATGCAGCAGCAGTGGCACCAGCCCCTGCCTCCTTCCTATTGCTGGGCTGGAGCAGGGTGGCCCTTGGTGGACATCTGCTGCCTCCCCGCCCGCCCCCCTCCCCCCTGGTAGGCAGGCTGCAATGGCTTTCCATTGAACTGAGTTGCTCTTTACATCACTCCTGCACCCCAGCCAAAGCTTCCGTCCACTCTGATAGGCTCCTTCACTGGACCTTGAAATGGTGGTTTCCCTGGAGCTGGCTAATATCCAAGCAGCTTTCCCTCTCACTGAATGGTAGGTTAAAAATCCAGGGAGGATGGTAGATGCGAAAGGCTTAAGGGAGCCTGGGTGTCATTTGCTCCAATCTGGGTTGTGACCGGCAAACCTCCTCCAGGCTAGTCTCCACCTGGAGCCCAGGGCCCCAGACACACATGGTCTGGGACATTTGGAGCTTGGATAGGTTTGGCTGGAGTAGATACAGGTGCGGGTCAGCTGTGAACTTAAGGCCATATACCAGAGTCTGGTGTCTGGCTCAAACGTATCCCATGTAGGTGTGAAGGGTGGGGTTGCCAGTACAGTGTGTGTCGCTGCAGCTGTGCAACTGGCCTCTTTCCCCAAGAATGAGTGTCTGTTTCCTCCCACTGTGTCTAACTGGGGCAAGAAACTCTCTCTTTTCTCCCCCCGCCCCCCTCCAGTGGGCTGGAGAAAGGCAGTTAATGTATCTCTTCCCCTGTGACAGTGACCTGGAAACTCAGTGCCTTCACAAGTCACAGAAGCGACTCCAGTCCCCCAGCCTTGGAGTGCTTAGATTGATTGATTATTTATTTTTGGCCTCTTGCCATACTGGGTTCCTGTGTGTGAACATGTAAGCGCTCCAGAATAGTGGCATTCTGTGAGTATGTACGTGGGGCACCAAAGGAGGGGAAGATGGGGGTAGTCTGAAGTCCAACTTTTGCCTTCTTCCCAACCTTCTCGTTCCCTGACGCACATTCTCTGAGGCCCATTATCTGTAGGGTTTGTGCTTCTAGCCTCAAAGCTCCGTTGGAGATGGGTATATGCCTGTTGGGGTGTGGTCTACAATGCCACCCCTTTGTGCAACTACAACAGATTCAAAATGTGGTGGAGAAATGGAAAATCCCTTGGGAATTCAAGTTCCCGTCTCCCTGCAGGAATTTTAATGATAGGTGGGAGGAGGGGGAGTATGACCTGGAGCACGGTCACTAATCACCATTATGTAACCCCTCCTCCCAAGAGAGGATAGGGAACAGCAAATAGCAACATGAAGGGGCAGCTGGCTTGTAAACTGTGGGACAGCCCAGGGGTGAGATGCATGGGTTGTTAATCAGAAGAAATGGTAGAGGATAAAAGAGGGTGCAGCAGTGGTGACTGTAAAGGCAGGTTTGGAAAGAAGGAGGTAGAGGGATTTCAGGTGGGGTAGAAACATGAGAGTTTGGAAATGAGGAGTGAATGGATGTGGTGGGGGATTTGCTGCTTTCTGGCGGGAGCAGCATGATGCGTGAGAGAGAGAGAGAGAGATTCAACAGGGCTTTTACAAGAAGACAAGTTTCCAGGTGGAGGGAGATGGAGTTGATTTTGCTCACACTTACCAGCATCTTTTTCAGTTGGTGCCAGGGAGGTTGAAAAGCCCAACAACAGCCCCTCCAAGATCAGAGAATCTACTGCTGACATACAGAGTAAAGTAACTGTACCTGGCACATGAGTCATCAATGACATGATGTCACACAACAGGCCCCTCAGTTTGTCTAGCAAGAAGCTTGTGTGGGAGAACAGTGCAACCCCTTGCCAGTGCTGGGCAGCTGAGCAGTAGTGGAGGGTGCACTTAGAGGCACAAGTGAATAGTTAAATCATACAGGAACCTACTTAGCTTGGCACTAGAATGAGACCAATGGGTGGGGCCATTTGGGGGAACAAGGATGTGATTAGGTAATTAGATCCATGGGATTGACCTAAGCAACAGCTAGGGACTCAGTGTGGGAACAGCGTGAGAGAAGGGGGTGTTTCTGGGCTGGCAGCAGAGGCTTTTTAAGGGAAGGGCTATCTTCAGACATGTTGCTGGGCCGTGGCACTTAATTACCTGTTACGTTCACTCCCTCTGGGGCACCTGGGATTGTCCACTGTCGGTAGACAGGATACTGGGCTGGATGGACCTTTGGTCTGACCCAGTATGGCTGTTCTTATGTTCTTACCAGGCACCAGCAATGAGTGTGGTCACGTACAAAACCAAGAAGGAGGTGCTGCCCCCAAGGAGCCTTTTTTCATTTTGACAGGGACTAGCAGGGCAAGGATGAGGCCCTGGGGAAGGGGGAGATGTCTGGGCAGTTGGTGGGGCCAGGGCCTGGAGGAATCTCTTTGCAGGTGGCAAGGGCACTGCGGGGAATCCCGGTTAGCTGGCAGGATGGGAGCAGGTTGAGGTGTATTTTTATATTAACTAAGATGCTGAACTGCAATGATTGGGATCAGACCATTGCATCAAGGGAAAAGTGAGTGGGCCACGGTCATGCAGCAAGATCTGAAATTAGAACCCAGGTCTCTTGGCTGGGCATTAACCACAAGCCCATCCTTCTTGTTGGCACAACAAGCCTTTGTATGTAAGGAAGATGAGGCGAGTGAAAGAGCCTGAGGCACCTAGAAGATGGGGCTGTGTGTGAGTTCATGCAACACGTGAGGGATGCTGCCGAAAACCGTAACGGAACTCTCTGCCTTATTGTTTGCTGGCAGATACTTGGCAGGGGTGGGGGCAACAGGACTGGGCTGGAGGCCAGAAATGTGCGCACACTTCCTTGGGAAAGGATGTCGAAAGGCTTCAGGAAGCCAGGCTCTAGCCTGCACAGGTGATTAAGGACCATCATAGGAGTGAGAACACAAAGCCCTTCCCATACTCAGTCTGCTGAGCTCTGTCCCGGAACCTGGAAGGAAGGGGCCAAAGAGATAAGGGACCTTAGGCAGATGGTGTTTAAAACTTCCCCTTGGAAATAGGAGTGGCATCAGCAGCCTGAGGAGAGGCTAACAGATTTGTATTTACCTGAGATGCTGGGGAGAACCAGAAAGTCCTTGTAAAGGGCTGTTGCTGGTCCAAAGGGGAGCGCAATGGAGCAGAGAGAAAGCCAACTTGGATATTGAAGTCACTGTGGGGGGAAGATGGCTGATGAGGAGATACCAGGGTTAGTGCCAAGATGGCTGCTGATGTTGGCATCCTTATCTCCAAGCTGGAGGAAAGAGGGCTTGAAAGCTAGAAGCCAGGACTTCTGGGTTCTCTCTCTGGCTCTGCCTGTGCCTCCTTGGCCCATTTGAGATGCAGGAGTAGGATTACATGGGAGTTATGATTCTAAAGGTCTTTGAGATCTGGAGTAGAATGCACTGGACAGAGCAGAGTGTTGTTCATACTGATGTTAGGGACTCAGTGCAGGAGGGAAGATCAGTGAGTGCGCAGAGTGTGGCTGTGCACAGAGTCTTTGGACATCAAGGGCCAGAGGCCTGTAAGAGAGTGACTGGTGTAAATGGGGGACTTGTAGGAAGAGGACTGTAACTTTCAGCATACTACCTGCAGTGGGAGAGGGAAGGCTCTGTGTCAAGGCCTAGGGGAAACAAACCAGGAACCAAGCTTTTCCCAAAAGTCGGGTGACTTAGCAGTGTTCCCGGGAAGGGAAGTATAGGCCACCATTTCCAAGGGGGACTGAAACTATTTGACCTGGTGTGAAATGGGAGTGAAGGGAGTTCCAGCTCAAGTCCTGGGAGAAGGACCGTGCCTGGCAGGGATTTCCTTATGCAGGAGCATAGAACAAGCCTTTCTGAACCACAGGGAGGAAGCACTGCCTCTTGTGATTACACTGCAGGGTTCTGTGCTGTGCTGGAACTATGGGTCCTGACCCGGATGGGGCCTCTAGGTGCTGCTGTGATCTAATGTGTGGGAGGTGGGGGTTTCAGGGAGACCCAGACCCATTTGGCTGCCTAGTTCTTCTGCGAGTTAATACAGCCATGTATTCTACTCACCCAGTGCATTGGAGCCAGAGAATTTTCCTAGAAGTACCTGTAATAGGTGGCACTTGCGCCTCATGCTCGTAGCTCCTATGCAGCAGCACTTTGACCCTCCTCAGTTTCTTCTTACCATCTGTGGCCAGAGTCAGAGCTCTGTCTGGTTCCTAACCTCACAACCTCTCTCTTCCTTGGTAATTTTTTTCTAATTGTATTTAGTTAAGTAGTGCTCTTAGTATAGCGTTAGTTAGACTTAGAACTAGGTAGATTTAGTTTAAATATTTCATCAGTGATGTCCTCACCAGGGTTTAAATATTGCCCCCATACGACGGATAATGATACCCAACAACAATCCCTGCACATGATACTTGCTGTGCTTTGGCAAAGCCCGCATCAAGAAGTGGTGTTCAATTTGCAGGTCATTCACGAAATGGATTCAGGTGGAGAGGGATCTTTGTCTAAAGAACTACCTGCTCAAACAGGCAATGTGACCTGCTCTGGCACCAAGGCCCTCATCAGAGTGGAGGTCACCCTCAGGTTCTGAGAATGCTGACGTTTCATGCTCTAGAACCAGTGCGTCTCTGAAAAGATGGAGTAGGCGTTCCCTATCAAATACGCCAGGGAAAAGGTCACATAAGACCTATGGAGGCCACTCCAGGTTGCGTGGGGACTCATGCATCCTCCAGAAGGCGCGCAGACCAGCATGGTGTGAATGCTGGCATACGGGATGGAGCAGGTCCTGTTAACTGCTCCCCGGTACTGTGCAAGGATGCACGAAGGTCAGAGACCCCATACCGTCGACTCCAGTTCTGGCGCTGGAGTATTTGTTGAGTCTGGTATTGCCGAAGGTGATACTAGCACTGGCTGTTCCCACACTGGTGGTGTATCAGGTGGCAGTGGACCTCCTCTGCCTTTCTGTCCCAGCCTCTCCCTTGGTCCCAGAATTTGCAGGGACTGTGTCATTTATAGCCCCATTGTCTGAATGGGCTGCTAAACCTGTCTGTCGGCACCACATCCTAATGTTTCCCTTCCACAGTCAGTGGAAGTGAGGCTAGTGCTGGGCTCTGCACAAGAGATCTCTGTGGCATCAGGAACTTTCTCAGCACCCTTGCTGTCGGCGCTGCTGATGTTACTACGGAGGCACTCACCACCCTCTGCTACAGCAACGTCAGTCTCCTCGGTGCTGACTTCCGGGTCGACGCTGCTTCTGACACGAGAAACAATGGAAGCGTACTTAGTGCCAGCACTACTATTTCTACTGTTGGTGCTAATTTTCTCTTTGTTCTGGGTATGGGTGAGTCAGTCTGATTGCTCACGTGCTTAGGGCTGGCTCCACCTTTGTCCCCTCAAGTCAGGGATTCCTCAGCATCCAGGTCGGGATCATCCTCCCCCCGCTCTCTCTTTCTTGACCTGCATCGAGGGCCAGGCTGTTCATGCAGCATTATGGGTATCAGGATTGGTGCCTGTGTCATGGTCGGGACAGGGACCTCTTGCCTGGGGCCTACTGGCCACCGATGTCCTATTCATGTCAGTAGCCTCCATGGAATCCATGGGATGCTTCTTGGTTGTGGGGGTCCCACTCCTCATCAAGCTCTAAGGAGAGATCAAGTATGTCTATGGCAGTGACCATCAATCCACTGCAGGCCCAGGCACTGGTGAGCCTTCCCCTCAGGGAGCCTCCAGAATCATCCTTCCAAATCCGTCAGTCCTGGAACAGAGTCTAGGTCTGGCATAGCTAAATGCTTTGTCTTCATCCCTGGATGATTCTGTTGTGTCTAGCTCTTCTTCTTTGTCACCGGAGGATTTCATGGCATACCAGGACCTTTTGCAGCATGTGGCTGCTTCCCTGGGTATTCAAGCAGAGTTTCTGCAGGAGAATACTCAGACGTTTTTGGATATCCTGCAGCTGTCTGCCTGTGGAGTGTCACCCTCCCTATTAATGATGTGTTCCTGGAGCCTGCTATTGTTTTTTGGAGACTGTCTGTCTGCTTCAGTACCACCTACTGCAAAGAGCTTGGAGAAACACCATTTTGTCGTGGACCAAGGATCTGAAGGATTTTACTCTTACCCAGCCCCAAATTCCCTGGTCACAACCACAGTGAACAATAGGACTCGGCAGGGCAGATTTAAGGCCACTCCCAAGGATAAGAACTCTAAATGGATGGACCTGATGGGTAGGAAGATTTACACCACCTCTTCCTTGCAGATGTGCACTGCTAACCAGCAGGCATTGCTGTCCAAATGTTGACATGACTTTAGACCTAGCCATCCAGTTCACAATTTTGCAGAGAGGACGAGTTTGATGGGGTGGCGGAGTGCGGTCAGGGACGAGGCGGGGGGCCATCAAGGGCAGGGTCCTGGGGGGCCATCAGGGAACGGGGGGTTGGATGAGGCAGGAGTCCGGGAGGGGTGTGTGGATAGGGGGTGGGAGCTGGGCCATGACCCCCTCCCCTAACCGGCCCTCCATAATTTCCGAAACCCAATGCGGTCCTCAGGCCAAAAAGTTTGCCTGCCCCTGCATTATATGAACAGGCAAGGGGGAACACGCTCCTGGGTGTTTTGTCGAGGCAATAAGGTCGTGGCAGTTGTGTATTGAGGAGATTGTCACTCCCATAACTGATCACTTGCCCAGAGTCCAGAATCATCTTGCAGATCATTTAATCAGGAATTTTTCTCTGAGTCACAAGCGGTCCCTGAAGAAAAGTGTCCTCTGGATCATCTTTGCAGCCTTGGGCATTCCAGTGGTTAACCTGTTTGCTACAAGGGACAAGGAGAAATGTCATCTGCTCAGCTTTCAAGGGGCTATCAGTCTGGACTCGCTGCTTCTTCTTTCATATGGCTGGTGTAGAGCAGCAACTACAATGTCACTTGAAGTTGATTGAGCCAAATGGCTACATCAGAAGTAGCAGAATTTATTGCAGTGATGCCTCCTTCATATTTATAATTTGGGCAGTAGGTAGTGATATGTTCAATGGTTTGTTGTGGGCAACCACGTTTGCATGCCAGGGAGTACTTGATTTTCCATTTGTTCATTAGAAGTCCACATCTACTATGGTTGGTTTGGATTTGGTTCAGAATTGATCAAGATGACCGTGGAAGGTCAAACCCAGGAACCTTCTGCATGGGATCTGGCACAAGTTACTTATTTTTTAAGTGGTCTTTAGCCCAATATGCTTTCCAAACCTCCTCCTGATCGTAGCTTGATTGCATGAAGCTAAATGAATGTTCCCAGAAAGGCTTGCAGGACTTAAGACTTTGTGGGGTGCATTGTCAAGATCTTGGTGGACAGGAAAGACATCTGTTTTCCTGGATTTGCTGAGCTTTGGGGAATGTCACTATAATTTGGCATATTGGCAGGGAAACGATGTTAGAACAAGTAGTCATGGTGTTGAAGTTGACTTAAGGGTTCCTGTAATGCACTGCATTACTATATTCAGCTGGGTGTCCAATGCCAAGGTAGCAAGATTCTTAAAAGGGCCCCTTCATCTCCATCCACTGGTCTGAGGGCCGGTTCCTCTGTGGGACCTTAACATGGTCCTAGTGGCTTTGATAGGACCTCCATTTGAGCCCCTGACATCTTGTCCCTTTCTGCTTTTGTGTCAGAAGACTGCATTCCTGGTAGCGATAACATCAGCAAAGAGAGTGTGAGTGGCAGGTTCTGTTGGCAGAGTCTCCTTATACACAGTTCTCCAAGGACAAAGTGACTTTATTACCACACCCAAAATTTTTGTCTAAAGTGGTTTCTCAGTTTCGTTTGAACCAGGCAGTTTATTTACTTGTGTTCTTTCCACATTCATCTACGGAGGAGCAATGTCTCCGTGCAATAGCTGTCAGTCAATGTCTAGCCTTCTGTCTGAACAGACTAAACTGTTTCATCCTTCACCTTGTCTGTTTGTGTCATATGAAGATCATATGAAGGGGCAAGGGGTTTCCTCACAGATGATCTCTAAATGGATGACGTTCTGTATCAAGACTGTATATGAAATAGCTTCAGTTACACCCCTCAGCAGGTGTGAGCTCATTCTACAAGAGCGTAAGCAATGTCAATAGCATTCCTCAGTGATGTCTCCATATTGGACATTTGCAGACTGCTACATGGTCGTCGGCATATATGTTTACGAACTATTATGCCATTGCCACATCATCAACCGCAGATGCAAGTTTTGGTGGGGTGGTCCTGCAATCCTTGTTTAGGTAGACTCAGCCCCACCTCCTGGGGTTAGTACTGGTTGTGAGTCACCTGAGTGGAATACATGGCTGCATCTACTCGAAGAAGAAGAAACGGTTGCTTTTTGTAGTGATGGTTCTTCAAGATGTGATGCAGATGTGTATTCCACAACCCACCCTTCATCCACCCTACATTGGAGTCTGGTCTCTGGGCGTTTGGTGCGAAGGAACTGAGGGGGATCAAGGCGCTGCCTCCTCATGTAGCCAGAGGAGGAGCTATGTGCATGAGGTGCAAGCTCCACCTCCTACAGATACTGCTAGGAAAAATTCTCTGGCTCCGCTGCACTAACTACAGAATACACATCTGCACCACATCTTGAAGAACCAGTTACAGGCAGTAATGGTTTCTTCTTTCACATCCTAAAATGGCCTATGTTCCCTGTGGTCTATAATTGTCATTCTCTCCCATCCCTAGTGTGTAGACCTGAGCATGACTAGTGCTGGGATAGGGCTAGATTCTGGGTACAGCTTGATCCCTCACTACAAAGCAGATAGGTCTGGTCGTGCTCTGCTCTAGTCTTTCCCCAGCTCAGTGTCAGGCACTGAAGCCCTAACATATCAGGCGCTATTGGCACCTATGATCCTTGCCGGTAGTTATGGTGGTTGGTGAGCTGGGAAAGCAGTTGAGATTTATATGCTGGTGTTTTGACTCCAGGCCCTGGGTGCAACTGACGCACTGGCTCTCATACCTGAGGAGGTGCACCTCCGCTCCTGTTCTGCTGATGTCTGCTTCTGAGCTATCTCCCCTATCCCTGGGCTGGGGCCTGACTGAAATGCAAGCGAAGCTAGCAGCTGTTTGGGGTCCCCCACCTCCTCCTCCACATGAGGGAGAAAACAACTCTTTGCTAGGTTTCAGAGTAGCAGCCGTGTTAGTTTGTATCCACAAAAAGAACAGGAGTACTTGTGGCACAAGTACAAGTACAGCGTCCTATGAAGTGGTCTGTAGCCTACAAAAGCTTATGCTCAAGTAAATTTGTTAGTCTCTAAGATGCCACAAGTACTCCAACTCTTTGCTAGTCCCCCTCCATCTCCTCCCACCTCAGTCAAGGGAAAGAACTCTCAGACCCTTGCCCACCACCTTCCCGGTGTTTTGAGGGGAGCATGTTCTAAGGCTTCCCCTATTGACTCATAGACTCATAGGTCAGAAGGGACCAATCTGATCATCTAGTCTGACCTCCTGCACAAGGCAGGCCACAGAACCCCACCCATCCAATTTTATAACAACCCCTATTCCAGGACCGAGTTATTGAAATCCTCAAAATTGGTTTGAAGACCTCAAGCTGCAGAGAAACCACCAGCAAGCGACCCGTGCCCCACGCTGCAGGGGAAGGCGAAAAACCTCCAGGGCCCCTGCCAATCCGCCCTGGAGGAAAATTCCTTCTCGACCCCAAATATGGCGATCAGCTAAACCCTGAGCATGTGGGCAAGACTCACCAGCCAGCACCCAAGAAGGAATTCTCTGCAGTAACTCAGTTCCCATTCCATCCAACATCTCCCCACAGACCATTGAGCAGACCTATCTGGTGGTAATCCAAGATCAATTGCCCAAATTAACAATCCTATCATAACATCCCCTCCATATACTTATCAAGCTTTGTCTTAAAGCCAGGAAAGTCTTTTGCCCCCACTACTTCCCTCGGAAGGCTGTTCCAGAACTTCACTCCCCTAATGGTTAGAAACCTTCATCTAATTTCAAGTCTAAACTTCCTAATATCCAGTTTATACCCATTCGTCCTCGTGCCTACATTAGTACTAAACTTAAATAATTCCTCTCCCTCCCTAACGTTAACCCCCCTGATATATTTATATAGAGCAAGCATATCCCCCTGCAGCCTTCTTTTGGCCAGGCTAAACAAGCCAAGCTCTTTGAGTCTCCTTTCATAAGGCAGTTTTTCCATTCCTCGGATCATCCTTGTAGCCCGTCTCTGAACCTGTTCCAGTTTGAATTCATCCTTCTTGAACATGGGACACCAGAACTGCACACAGTATTCCAGATGGGGTCTCACCAACGCCTTGTATAACGGTACTAACACCTCCTTATCCTTGCAGGAAATACCCCACCTGATGCATCCCAAAATCGCATTTGCTTTTTTAACAGCCGTATCACATTGGCGACTCATAGTCATCCTGCTATCAACCAGTACCCCAAGGTCCTTCTCCTCCTCCGTCGCTTCCAACTGATGCGCCCCCAACGTATATCCAACATTCTTATTATTAATTCCTAAATGCATAACCTTGCACTTTTCACTATTGTATTTCATCCTATTTCTATTACTCCAGTTTACAAGGTGGTTCAGATCTTCCTGAATAGTATCCCTGTCCTTCTCCGTGTTAGCAATACCCCCCAGCTTCGTGTCATCCGCAAACTTTATTAGCACATTCCCGCTCTTTGTGCCAAGGTCAGTAATAAAAAGGTTAAATAAGATCGGTCCCAAAACCGATCCTTGAGGGACTCCACTAGTAACCTCCTTCCAGCCTGACAATTCACCTTTCAATATGACCCTCTGGAGTCTCCCCTTTAACCAGTTCCTTATCCACCTTACAACTTTCATATTCATTCCCATCTTTTCCAATTTGACTAACAGTTCCCCGTGCGGAACCGTGTCGAACGCCTTACTGAAATCTAGGTAAATTATATCTACCGCATTTCCTTTATCTAAGTAATCTGTCATCTTCTCAAAGAAGGAGATCAGATTGGTTTGACACGATCTACCTTTACTAAATCCGTGTTGCAATTCGTCCCAATTACCATTGACCTCTATGTCCTTAACTACTTTCTCCCTTAAAATTTTTTCCAAGACCTTGCATACTACAGACGTCAAGCTAACAGGCCTATAATTACCCGGATCACTTTTATTCCCTTTCTTAAAAATAGGAACTACATTAGCAATCCTCCAGTCATACGGCACAACCCCCGAGTTTATCCTCCACCACCACTCCACAGTGAGCAGTGTTGTGTTTACTGGGACAGACACAGCAGAGCAGTTGCCATGCAAAGGGTTAATTCTGTGCAGCAGCTTGCTGTGTGCTGCAGGAGTGGTGTTTAGCAGCTTGCTCCAGTTGGCCTCTTTCCCAGAATGCTTTGGAAAAGCACTGACCTCTGACCCCCAGTACAAACTGAGCCCAGCACGTGGGAGGGAGAAATTACTCCCAGACCTTCAGGCTCCAGAGTTTACAAGCTGCCTGCAATAAAGCAGCCATTTTTCCCTGACAGTCATTAAATCTCTCCTTCTAGTTCCACTGCTAACCCCAACCTCCCCCCCCCCCCCAAAAAATAAAATAAAATAAAATATTTTTCCTGGAGCTTTTCCTCCAAAGGTGACACCAACCCAGTAGCCCAAGAGGTTGTAGCTCTGCAGATCTTCAGGGCTGCTAGTTCTAAGCTGTGAACTGTGAATTTCATTGTGAAAGATTTTGTTAGACTTGGCGGTCAGCCTCTTGTTGTCTGGTCTGGCTGCTTTCTGCATAGCACTGTGCTCACTGGGATGCCTGCATGCCTTGTCAGGGCCTCTCCAGAATGGTTTCTCCAGGGAGTCTGTGCACCTGCCAGTTTTCTCCTCGACCCTTACCCAGTGTGTACACATGTAGAATCCTGTGCCTGCTCTGACTATGGACTGAGACTCCTCACAAAATGTGGTGGCGAGAGGATCGGTGCTTGTGTTACAGATAGTACCTTGATAGAGAGGAGCATTGTCTACAAAAGCTCACAAAATGCCAATTTAAAGGGCTGGATTACAGTAGTTCATTGAGTGGCAATATTGTCTTAGTGGTCATATGAGGAAATAGGAAGTCAGGACTCCTGGGTTCCATTCCTGGCTCTGCCACTGGCTTGTGCAATTCCTTAGCTTTTCTGTGCCTCAAGTCCATCATCTACAAATGGAAATAAAAATACAGTGGCCACACTTAACTCTTTCCAATTCCTTATGTAATTCATCTCCCTCCACATTCCCTGCAGTGAGTCTAGAATTAATTTCCAGCCAAGCTGGCCACTTTCTGTGAGTGATTGCTGTGTGGGAGACGCAGGTGACTTCACCAGCTAGTATTTGTAAAGCATGCGATCTGTGCACAAGAAATCAGGGAGGTGCCAGCTGGTGCTCTTTCTCTTATGACTTCACTGATGGCTCCAGGTGAGACTGTAAGCTGTGTGTGTCTGGTGCTGCGCTGAGTACCTCAGTGCTTAGCACTGCCATACAGGTAGCTCCTGCAGCAGAGGGTGTGGAAAGTGATTCATGTTTGAATGGCACTTGGAGAACACTGTTGACTCATTACGAAATGCTGCCATGCCATGGGCACTACAGAATCCAGAGAAATAAAACAGGAGTCAATATTTAAAAACAATTACTTCCGTGCTTCTGCTGCTGCTTATATTCAGATTTCTCAGACCGACTGTGGGTCTCCCCGAAGGTGGGGAAACACCTGCAGCATGCAGGATTTGGAGCCACAGACCCGGGACCTGTGGATCATTGCACTGGCAAGAAAGAAACCAAGTCATTCTGTCTTCTAGACACATGCACAAAGCCAAACCCGCTTCTCAGGAACAGCTCTCTCACTGCATATTGCTTTGGCTTGGCTATTTTCCACCTATAAGATAGACATTACCAGGGCTAGGAGAGCATGTATCAAACACATATTACTTTCTCCCAGCTCTTTCAAGATCTTGAGGGATCTGCAGGGGGAGCAGACCTTAGTTTAGCCTTGGGGTTTTATTTTATTTATTTTCAAACCAAGGCATTTTCAGAGGGCAGTGTGGCCAGAGACCTGTGCTGTGCTGCCCGAGACCCTATTGACAGTGTGATAGAGAAACCATTTTCCTAAATACATATTGGGCTGGTCTAGAATCCATTTGCAGTCAACAAAAAAGCACATTCATCTGAATCCCCTGCTCTCCCCTCTCTGAGAGCTGGGTTTTGTTTTTAAATCTATGTGGCAGGAGACCAAACTGGCTGAGTCAGTTGGTTGGCTGGCTGGCCACCAGAAATAAAAATGTGGTTTCTGTCCCCTCCCTCATTCTCCCCTTGGTATTTTTTTTTTCTTCTTCTCTTAGCGACAGTTTCATGTATTCATAACAAACCTCTTTCTGTCTCACTCCTTCTCAGGGCTGGGACAAGTGGAAGCTGGTTTTTGTTCCGAGAATCAGTCTAAAAGGAAAAGGTGCTGTGTGGCAGCTTGTTTTTGTCACACACTCTAACCCACGATGATGGAGTTTCTGAAGAGGTGGAAAGCTGCGTGCTGAACTCCTGGCCACAAAAGGACTCTGGACAATTCAAATTCTGAAGCTAATGCTCTGCACTTTTCTAGAATCTTGTCTACCAGTCTCTAAGTATGCAGTTAGTGGTGCCACCCCACACCCATGTGAGGCAGCTATTACCCCCATTTTACTGACAGTTAATGGAGGTGCAGAAAGGTTGCCTGAGCACACGCAAGCTAATTCGTGTTAATCCCTTTCTTCCTGTTGTACCACAGGAGGCCCCCTGGCATGGGGTTGCTGCACCAGCCACAGGGCAGGTGTTTGGGGAACGAGAGGAGGTAAAAGGTGAAAACTGTGATTTCTAAATGTTTACAGTGCAAATGGCCTGAATGGCACAGAACTGGGGAGGCTGTTCGAAAAGAAACAGCCTCCCCAAATTTAGCAGCCTAAATACATGAGAGGCCTAATTTTTCAGAGGTCCAAGTGGCTGATTGGTAGTCGTGGATGCTTAGCGCTTCTGAAAATCAGCCATTTGCTTCTGGAGGTGCCTGGCTTTGGGCAATTTAGTTTTAAACTCTTCTGGCCTTGATGTCCATGTGCTTGGCTTTTCCCCCCAGTGCTGAGCTTTGCATCTGGATGGCAGAGGGGAGAGTTCATGTGCTGGTGGCTGTCCGTCTGGCCAGCGGCTGGGGCTTGGTGGCAGTGCTTGTGTCTATGCCTACCCATCCTTGAGGTGCTGCAAGGAGCCATTAGTTAATGTGTGCACACTGGGAAGCACTCCGAATGCTAAGTGTTATTACTGTCTCCCACAGAGGTGAAATTGCATCACTCCCTCCCAGGCTATTGCACCAACTCCCAGGGCAAAGTACATGAGTCTGAGACATGCACACACACCCCAACTCGTCCGGAGGGGGTGGGGGGGATGTCTTGGGTTGTATGGGAACAGCAGCAGGAGGGTTTAAGAGCCTCTCCCTCTACTGACCACATTCATAGGTTTGCTAATTCCCAGGGGAGAGCACCCAGCCTTGGAAGTACAGCTTTTCCCCAGGGCTGTCAGAAAGGCTGCCAGCCCCTGCACTTGTCGCATGCCCCTGCATTCCCGCAGAGGAGCATTCGTGCCCAAAAGGTTGCTGCTCTAGCAGGAATGTCTCTTGGCCTGAGGCTGGTTGAGTCAGACCTGCACAGCCTGCTGGTGGCTTGGAGGGAGCTACCTCCTAGGTCCCAAAATCCCACACATCTCTCCTGCTTCTCTGACACCCTGGGGAAAGATCCCACCTTTGGCTCACTTTAGGGAGGAATAGTAACTTTCAGGATGGGGCTCTGGAGCAATGGTGGGCAACCCGTGGGCTGCATGCGGACCATCAGAGTAAGCTGATTGCAAGGGGGCCAGTTAGTACCGATGACTGCTGATGTGAAACTCTGGAGACTGCGGGCAGATGCAGCAAACTCAGCCCTGCAAGATGATTGGGAGGGTTTCTAGTGACTATCTCAAACTACGGCTTGACTTGTCTCCGTGCTGCAGTTTCATCTAAGAGGATCATCCCAGCTGGGGCATCAGACTCCATTATTAGGATTTATTTGTATTCTGGTAGCACCTAGGGTCTGACTGAGAAGGGGGTCCCATTGTGCTTTTTGCTGTGCAGGGTAGTAGATAGTCCCTGCCCCTCAGTTCTTGTTGCTCTGAGCACTCACCAGATGCCTGGAGGGGTGCTGGAAGGCAGTGCTTTGCCCCTCTGTAGCTTGCAGGGACAGGGTGCTGCTACTTGGAATGGACGATAAGATCCTGTCCTCATTGACCCAGTCACTAACCCACCCAAACTGGAGATGCCCTTTGAAAATAATAGGGGAGCTCCTGGATGCTCTCTGATTGCAAGGGAGTTTCCGTTTTGATGCTGGGACTTGCCCACTCTTGTGTGGCTCTGTTGGGGAGGCTCTCTGTGCTGGGTAACTAGGCAGGACACTTCTGATCACGTTGGAAATTTCTTAACAGACCACAGTCCCTTCTCCTTTCTGTGTATCCTGCAGGAGGAGGTGCCAGCAGGCCCATGTGCCAACATGCGTGTGCGCAGCGGCATGTGGCAAATGGGAATGGAGAAGCACTCTCTCTAGTTGTCTGATTGTCCTTGTGGAGTGAACAATTGCAGCAGGAGGGGAGAGTGATCTCCTTTTCCAAGCAGGGAGCCAGGACAATCTCGTCCTGGGCGGCCATGCTCTTGCCATGTAACTATTCCTACCCCCACCAACCAGCTGCATCTAAACGTGGAGAAAAGCAGGGTGCATGGGAAGGAGGGAGCATTTGGTTCCTTGTGGGCTGTGGTTTGGCTCTTGCCTGTCAAACTTCAGTAGTGCTTCTGTGGGCAGCCCAGTGACATGTTCCGGGCGAGTGGGGAGACAGTGGGTAGCATTGAAGCAGGTGACTGACATCTCCTGTTGCTGCCAAATCAGCTCCTTGCTGCACTGAGTGTTCATGGCTGCCCTACGTCTCCATTTTTCACCGTGTGCCGTATCAAGAGCGGTGTTGCGTGCAATCAGACGCCCATTGGGGTGCACAGGAATTGTGGTGCACAGCACCTCACAGTAGCAGCACTTATTTAACAGGCCAAGGAGACCCCCTGGAGTGAGATTATATTTCTAATGCAAATTGGCCAATCAGTTTGAGGTAGGTTTTCTTCATTTGTGTGTTTGGATTTTATTATTATAAACGCACAAATGCTGGCAAATGCTTCAGCCTTACTCTGGCTTCTGTGTGCTTGAGCGAGGGGCCTGCATAAATGCAAGGAGCCGGTTGGCTGTTGTGAGCCATGCGGGTATTTGAGGATATTCACACTGGTCTGAACTAGTTTGCTGCTTTCTCACGTAATATATCACCGCTCAATTGCAATCCGTACTTCCAAGGCAAGGAAGGAGAGAAATTGATTTACTGTTTTTATTTTAGCTGAAGAGGATGTGATGGGCTAAAAAATGGAAAAGGGGAAATAAATCCTCTTGTAAAGAGAATTCACTCCACTGAAATGAATTGAACTTAAGATGTGTAATAAAGGTTGGGAATGCAAAGAAGAGAAGTTGCTGGGGGTTCCCATGGGTCTAAGCTGTAGCTTTCACCTCAGCCCCCTGCTCTGCACCAGGGGAGCTGGACACTAGAGAGATGGCTCTCCTCTTCCCTAACGGTGTCTGCCCACAAATAAATCATTTTCTCGTTTTGATTCAATGGCCATGGTCCTGTGTGCGCTACGCAATGTTCTTCTTTGAGTGCTTGTTCATCTCAATTCCAATCAGGTGCGTGCGTGCGCACATGCACGGTAGCTGGAAGATTTTTCTCTTAGCAAAATCCGTTGGGTTGGTCCAGGCGCCCCCTGGAGTCGCGCCTTCTTGGTGCTCAATATAGAGCCCTGCCGACCCATCACCTCTTCAGTTCCTTCTTACCGCCAGTGACAGTGGCTGGAACTTCCTGTAGCCCTTGATTAGCAAGCGCTTTCAACTCCAGTTGTTTGTTTATAGTTAGTTTATCCTTTTAATTAGTGATTACAGTTGTTGGCGGGGTCTCCACCCACCTTCCAACTCCCTGGAGCTGTGGTATGCCATGGTCCCCGGTGTTTAAAAACTGTGTGGTCTGCGCAAAGCACATGCCAAAGAGCAATCCACACTCCCCGTGTTTACGGAGCCTAGGGGAGGTCACCAAAAGGATCGCTGAAAGATCTGCCGTGAGTTCTGCCCTAGAACTCTTAAAGAAAGGGAGCAGTGGCTTAAAGTGATCCTCATGGAGGCAGCTGTACACCCACATTCAGACCTGGGCTCAGGGGACCTGGTTCCTAACACTTCCTCATCAACGTGGAGCACCCCGGCGCTGTCATCGAGTTCGGTGCAGAGAAAGGACTTATCCTGGGATGCTTGGCACCGGCATGGCATCTCCCAAGGCCCAGCAGGCACCAATCTCACTCGTCATTGCCCCAGAAGGAAAAGCTGAATAGTTGGTCACCTCCGGCTAAATCTAAGGAAGTGAGACCCCAGGCAGGCCACAGCTCAGGATCCCCCATTAGGGCCATGTTGACTCCTGCCCAGGCGAGGCAGCTGAGTCTGTGTCCCCCATGTTCATTTACGTGCCAGCAACTGCTGCTTCCTTCAACGCTGAAAGCTTTTGAAGCTGCTCGGGCTCTGCTGCACCTTATGGTGCCGTTCTCTCCCTCTAGGAGGGAGAAACCTCCTGTGCTGGCGATCCCATCCTGCCCCCAGGTGGAGTGGAGGGAAGCCTGCAATGATGTCCAGGCATTCCCTCTCTCCACATCCTTCGACACTGGCCCACTCAGACAGAGAGCCTAGTCGCTCCCCAAACTCTTGACACTTGAGGCACCAAAGCTTGGAGTCAGAGTCTGATTTCTACCGCTCTTGGAGGAGTGGGAGCCGATGATCGAGATCAGGGAGAGACAGGCAAGAGCCCCACAGAATCCACCACATTCTGGACCCTCTGGGACTTTCACCAAAGCCAGGAAGGGAACAGCACTGCTCTGCAGCTTCTTCAGTGGCCTCAACCACATTAGTCCCGCTGTCAACCACGCAGCTTGCTTCGATGTCTGTCTACATGCCAACGCCATCGGCTGCAGCACCATCGCTGGCTCCAGCACCGGCGAATCCTTCAACTTCTGTGCCAGCATCAACAGCATTTTTGGCACCAATGACAACCTTGGCACTGAGAGCAGCACAGACAATGGCCCTGCCACCTTTGTTGGCTCAGGCAGCTGGTTCGGCACTGGCTCCACCGGCTGTACCACCAGTGTCTCTAGTGCCCATACCAACGCTGAGTTTGGCATTGACAGCCCTGCCACCGACGGGCGCTCCATCGGCGTTGACATTCCCCCAAGAGTCGCAGGACCCCATGGGAGCTGATGGCAGGGAGCATCCTCTGCTTATAGAGGCTTCCTCCTTGTCATTTCTGGATGAGGCATTGGCAGGCACAGCCAGCCATTGCCCCAGTGCTTGAGGACAACAGGACACTACAACAGTTGCTGCTCAGGGTCTGGGCATTAAGGCTGAAGAGGTGGTCGCGGAGGTTGATCCCATGGTGGATATCCTCGCCCCCTCAGGACCTTCTTGTATTGCCCTACCATTGATTAAAACTATGGTGGATACCACCAAGACCCTGTGGCAGACGCCAGCTTCCTTGCTGTCCACTGCCAAGCACAATGAGAGGCGTTATTTCATGCCCTTAAAGGACTACGAACATTTGTACTCTTAGCCACCTCCCAACTCTCTTATCGTGGACATTGCTAATCAGTGTGAGTGACTGGGAGGCTAAGCGACTTGACCTTATCAGGAGAAACGTCTACTCTGTAGGGGGTCTTCAGCTCCGTATTTCGAACTAACAGGCCATCGTCAGCAGGTACTTTTATAATACCTGTGTGGCAATGGCCAAATTTGCAGAGCTCCTCCCTTCAGACTCCCTAGTCAAGTTCTTGGCCTTGGTGGAGGAGGGAAAGCTAGTCTCCCAGCCTTCCCTCCAGGCCATGTTGGGTGGTGCTGATGCCAAGTATCAGGGGGTAGTCGTGTTAGTCTGTATCCACTAAAACAACAACGAGTGCTGTGGCACCTTAAAGACTAGCAGATTTATTTGGGCATAAGCTTTTGTGGGTAAAAAAATTCACTTCTTCTGATGCCACCAATAGGGTCATGGCTATTGGGGTGGCCATGAGAAGGGGCTCCTGGCCCCAAGTCTTGGTGCTCCCTTATGAGGTCCAACAGACCATTCAGAACCTCCCATTTGAGGGTGTGACTCTTTTCTCTGAAAAGACAGACAAGAGGCTGCGTAGTCTGAAAGACTCACGAGCCACCCTCTGGTGTTTGGACCTTCACACTCCTGCCACACTGTGGAAACACTTTAGGCCACAACCTCCTCTGAGGTTCTATTAGCAGAATGCCAGGACGGTTCTCGGAGGAGGAACAGGAGTGGTTTGAGCATTAACCTGCTAAACCCAGGGTTGTGAGTTCAATCCTTGAGGGGGCCATTTAGGCATCTGGGGCAAAAATCTGATGGTACTTGGTCCTGCTGTGAAGGCAGGGGACTGGATTTGTTGACCTTTCAAGGTCCCTTCCAGTTCTGAGAGACAGGATAGGAGTGGCAGGGAAAGACAACACCCGTCCTCAGGCCAGGGCTCTGGCCAATCCAAACCACCTTCCAGACCCAAATCGGCCTTTTGAAGGTGCGGTCGAGGACGGCGCACCAGAACAGAAACTGGATCTACCCCGCCTTACCTTTTCCTCCCGACTGTCCCCTTTCTACCTTGCATGGTCCCGTATCACTTCGGACTGCTGGGTGCTCCACCTGATAGAGAGGGGATACTCCATCCAATTATGTGTCCCCCTGCCCTTCCACCCTCCTTCCCTGTCCCTCTTCAGGGACCCTTCTCACGAGCAGCTCCTTATCCAGGAGGTGCAGTCGCTCCCATCTCTAGGAGCAGTGGAGGATGTTCCTCAGGAGCATAGGGGTGAGGGCTTTTATTCCCGGTATTTCCTAAAACCGAAAGCCAAAGGCTCCCTCGGGCCTATCTTGGACCTGCAAGAACTCAACAAGTTGGTGAAGAAACTCAGTTTCTGCATGATCTCTTTGGCCTCCATCATCCCCTCACTGGATCCAGCAGACTGGTATGCCACCCTCAACTTGAAGGATGCATATTTTCATATCGCAATCACTCAGCCCCACAAGAAGTATCTCAGGTTTGTGGTCAACAGTACCCAACACCAATTTACCATCCTTCTATTTGGCCTGTCAGGAGCATATTGAGTCTTCACCATGTGCATGGCAGTCGCTGCCATGTTCTTGCACAGGCACCAGGTACAGGTGTTTACGTACCTTGACAACTGGCTGATCAGGGGCCACTCCAGGACCCAAGTGGAAGCTCAGGTCAGATTGATGAGAGCCACCTTCACCAACCTAGGTCTCCTTCTAAACAAAGCAAAATCGACTCTGTCCCACATCCAGTGGATAGAGTTCATAGAGGCAGTACTAAACTCGACCCAGTCCAGGGCATACCTGCCAGAAGCAAGGTTTAAGGCCCTGACTGATCTAATTCAAGGCCTCAAGACAGTTTCTCACCACCACCACAGCGAGAAAGTGCCTGAAGCTTCTCAGACACACCGCTGCCTGTACCTATGTGGTGCAGCACACCAGACTCAGGCTTCGACCTCTTCAGACATGGCTGGCGTCAGTGTATCGCCCAGCCCGGGACAGCTTGGACAGGGTTGTGACCCTGCCTCGCCCAGTCGCCCAGTCCTTGACTCCCTCCTGTGGTGGCTCATCCCTCAGGAAATATGCTCAGGGGTCCCCTTTGCCATTCTGCAGCCGTCTCTGTTGCTAGTGACGGATGCATCAGACTTGGGCTGGGGAGCACATCTGGGAGACTGCAGGACTCAGGGCCTCTGGTCTCAGGCAGACCTGGGTCTCCACATCAATGTCAGAGAACTTAGAGCGGTGCGCCTGGTGTGCCATACCTTCTGGGCACACTTAACGGGCAATGTGTATCAGTCATGATGGACAATACAACAGCAATGTTCTACAGCAACAAATGGGCTCCAGCATGGGTGCATTCCTCCTCCACTGGGGAGATTGTCTCCTATACGCCTTTCTGCCCATACCGCTGGTTCACAAGGTGCTCCTCAAGATCCAGAGGGAATGAGCTCAGGTCATATTGATAGCACCAGCCTGGCCCCGTCAGTGTTGGTACACATCTTCCCTAGCCATGTCTGTGGAAGCCCGGATCACCCTGTCACTCTTCCCAGACCTTCTGACACAAGATCATGGCGAACTTCAACTTCTGAACCTCGAGTCACTTCACCTCATGGCATGGAAGCTCCATGGTTGAACGCAATGGAGCTTTCCTGTTCAGATCAGGTTAGACAAGTCCTCCTTGGCAGCAGAAAACCCTCTACAAGAGCCACATACCTTGCCAAATGGGAGAGATTTTCAATCTGGTTGGCACCGTGCCATTCATCCCCGATGCTAGCCTCAGTGCTGCTTACTCTGGACTACCTCCTCCATCTGAAGCAGCATGGGCTTTCATTGTCATCAATAAGAGTGTACTTAGCCGCCATCTCATCTTTTCAACCAGGTGTGGAGGGCTGCTGTGTTTGCTAACCCTATGGTCTGCTGGTTTTTAAAAGGGCTCGACAGTCTATACCCTAACACCCATCAGCCTGTCCCTGCCTGGGACCTCAACCCAGTCCTTTCTAAGCTCATGGGACCCTCCTTTGAACCGTTAGCTACATGGTTCCTGCTCTATCTCTCTTACAAGGTGGTGTTCCTGGTAGCAATAACCTTGGCCAGGAGGGTGTCTGAGCTCAGGGCCCTAATATCAGAGCCTCCTTACGCTATGTTCTGTAAGGACAAGGTTCAACTCAGGCCTCTTTCTGCTTTCCTCCCGAAGGTTGTGTCACAATTTCACATCAACCAGGACCTCTTTCTCATGGTATTCTATCCTAAGCCACATTCCAACAGCAGGGAGCAGAGACGCCGCTCTCTGGGATGTTTGCAGGGCGGTAGCCTTTTACATCAAGAGAACGAAACCGTTCAGAAAATCAGTCCAGTTATTTGTGTCAGTGGCAGACCTAATGAAAGGACTGCCTGTGTTGTCACAACGCATTTCATCATGGATAGTGTTCTGTATTTGTGAGTGCTGCAACCTGGCAGGTGTTCCTGCACCTCCGATTGCTGTGCACTCCACCAGGGCGCTGGCTTCATCAACAGTGTTCCTGGCTCAGGTTCTCACTCAGGAATTCTTCAGGGTCATGACATGGTCCTCCATCCACATCTTTGCCACACACTGTGCGATTACTCAGCAGGCCACAGACTATGCGGCCTTCGGACGAGTAGTGCTCCAATCAGTGGAAAACTCCGACCTCACCACCTAAACTTGGGCTTGTGAGTCACCTGATTTGGAATTGACATGAACAAGCACTTGAAGAAAAAACGGTTACTCACCTTCTTGTAACGATTGTTCTTCGAGATGTGGTGTTTATTTCCATTCCAGTACCCACACTTCTGCCTCTCTGTTGGAGTAGGCGGCAAGAAGGAACTGAGGGGTTGGCATGTTCGGCAGGGCTCTATATTGAGCGCCATGACGGTGGCGCCCAGACTGATCTGATGGATGCTGCTATGGGAAAAATCTTCTGGCTGCCGTGTACGTGCACATGCACACACCTGATTGGAATGGACATGAACAACACATCTCGAAGAACAACAGTTATGAGAAGGTGGGTAACTTTTTTTTTTGTTTGCCATGTTTGAGTACAGCTGTGAACATGTTGCAGTGTAGGCAAGGCAAGAGTTTGCTCAGGAACTGGGATAACCTGGTGGGGGTGGGTGGGCAAGTGATACAGGTGACACCTGGAATGTGTTGGCAGAGCTTTGTTGAGACTCTAGGACTGGAATCACATAGGGTGGTGCAGATCAAGAGTGAGGGGTATTGGCAGAGCTATGGAGGGCCTGGACCCCTGGAACTGGGACAGTAAGAGGTGCTCCAGGGTTAGGATGAGAATCCACTAGTACAGCTGCCTGGGGAAATATATAGTGCCCCTGCTTGTGCCTAGCCCTAGGCCCCTGCTACCTTCTATTCCCTTTTCAATCTTTAAAACCCAGTTCCCCTGACTTCGGAAGGTGTTGGGAGAAAGAAGGGTTAATGCCTGTGGACCTATGTCTCTGGTCAGAAAGCCCAGTCCTGTCTAGCACCAGATTTCCTTAAACATATTTAATGGTCTTCAAATAATCCCCCTTTTTATCAATACCTGAAAAGGCCCCCTAACAGAGGGTGGCTAATCCGCTAATCCGATACATTCTGCAGCCAATGAGATGAATTGATCTTCTCTCCAGGGTGTTATGACTGCTGGCCCAAGATGCATTGGCAGAGCTGTGTGGTGTGGGATCCTGTCTGTAGTATGCCTGGCAATGCTCAGTGCCTTTAGTTTGTTGTTTGAATAAACACCAAAGTCCCCCAGTGAACAAAATTTGGGAGTTTTTTTTTTTCATCTGGCTGTAGAAATCCACCCCTCAGTGTTGCAGTAGTGGCTTGCTGAGCTCACAACAGTAGAGCTTGGGAGAGAAGGTGAACGGGGGCCAGGAGCCCTGTTAAGGACTGGAGGAGGAGACATTAATTAAGTCAGAATGACCTGCTGGCTGCTCAGATGCATCTCAGTGCTTTAGAAGTGTAGACCAACAATTCCAGCCCTGGGCACCTAACACTGCTGACTTCAGTGGGAGCTGTGTGTACTCAGAAGCTCTGAGAACTGGCACGTTTATTTGGGAGCTTAATAGGAGGCACCCCAGTGAGAAAACTGCAGTCTGCTGGCTTTGGTGCAAACGTGAGCTTGGCCAGTCACAGCGCTGAGAATGTATGTTCAACATGATAATTACAATAATTACTGACGTTGGCAGTAACCCCAGAGATTGTTCTGAAAACCAGCTTCCTCCTCGCTGTTCCTCTGTTTTGCTTTTTGCCATTCTCTTGGAAGATTGGTTAGTTCCATGATTTTCTGGTCAGTTTCCCTTTCTGGCTCTCCTGTCCTAGCCTAGTGCTGCAATGGTTGGGTTACAAATGCTGCAGAAATGTTTAAATCCCAGTCATTCTTTCTGAAATGAAGGAAAAGAACCGTGAACATGGATTTGTTAATGGCAGAATTGTTTAAACTCCTCCACCCAAACCTCCTCGCCTGCCCCCAACCAAACTGAAATCCCATCTAAACTTCATGGCAATTGATCCCCTTTGACATTTTGTATTGTAAGCAGTTGTTGCGCTGCCTGATCCACTCTTTCCTACAGGGCACACACTGTTTTGTGGCCCACACTACAGCTGTTGGTAGTGTTCTTCCATCCTAGCAATTGTTTTTAATGGTGAAGGAGTGGGAGGAGGGAAGAGTCCCCGAGGGAAGAGTCCCTGAGGGACTATTTAACTTCCACACCTGCCTTCATGTTTCTCCCCAGGCAGGTGACCGGAGCTTGGCACAGCCTGTTTCTAACGTAATCACTCGGAAAGACGTTTGTAACAAGGTCTGACCCATGGGCAAACTTTAAAACAAACACAAACAAACTCCTGCATTCAATCGATAACTGGATCAATGGGTTATTTTTTTCCCTCTCAGGGAAGATTCTAGGGCTGTGTTGACTCGGTCTGTTGAGGTGGCTCTGCATATGTGGCTGTTTCCCAGAAGGCTGAAACTTTAGGGCCAGAATTTCAAATGCTTAGTGCCCACAATTGGGGCCAGATTTGGGGTTCATGTCAGGTGCTAGATTCTTGGGGAAAATCTGGTCCATAACATCTATTGCTGGATCCCATGTTGAACTGGTCCTGTCTTGGGCATATAAAAAACTTGAAGGTGGGCGAGACCACTCAGTTTTGGAGACAGAGGGGTCCTTTCAGGGACTGGTGATAGGAAGAAGTATGTGTGTGTGTATTTGCGTGGGAGGGTTTCTGAGCTTTTGGGCAGCTTGTAGATTTGGATCTGGACCTTGTTCTACTTTGAATCTACTTCTGCTCCTTAACTCTGTCCTCCTGATTCTGTAGGGCCAAGTAACATATTAATGCAATGGTTGTTCAGCCAGTGACGCATATGGCAAATCCCATGGCAAGTTCTGGGATAGTAGTATTTTCTACTATTTGACCATCCCTGGCAGTCGTTTTGTCTCTTTTAAAGCGTCTTAAATGGAAAGCTGATTGACAGCATGTTATAGTGAAATGCAGTGCCCCAGGGCTGGATGGGTGGCAGCATCCATCATAGCTAGTAAGTTTAGTCCTGTTACATCTTGGTAATAAACAGCTAGAAAAGATTCCCCCAGGTTCTGTGACCCAGCACACTTCCCAGACACCCACGACTGTGTGTCTGAAAGGCAGGTCCAGTCCCACATGTGCTGTGCTGTGGCTGATCCACTCCATGGTGCTACAGTGTGACCAAGGTTGCTATCCTGGAGATCTCTTCTGGGGCCATAATCTCAATAAAAGTAGAACCCTCGGGCCCCGTGACCCGATCCTCGGCCCTGCTGCTTTTTTAGTTTCACTGTATATGACCCCAGCCAAATTGTTGGGGGAGACATATTCACCCTGGAGATCGCTGGAAGCAAAATCTGGGTATTCGCTAAGCCTTGATTAGCCTTCACTATGCTGACTGGCCTTCATTTTTCCCTTCAATGCTTTGTGGTCATGTGCTCTATGTTTTTATCCTGGAGTGTTGGGTTAGCCAAGGGCAGGGCATGGTCTCGTGACGGTCCCTCTCTGTGAATTCTGGTCAGGGTGGTTTTTTTTGACCTGGAGATTAAACTTGTTTAAAATGAGATTGGAGAAAAAGTCTCCTTAGGAGCAAGGAGGGGTTCATTCCAAAACACAGGCCCAACTCAGGCTGCAAGCATAGCTGCTCCGAGTCCTCTTGACCGGCATGAGCTGGGGAGGAAGTCTCTGGCCCCTGGCAGAGCCCTATGACAAACTAATGCAGAGTGTTTAGAAAGGAAACATGGGCTTGTAGTGAGGTACTGGGCTGGTACTCAGGAGATCGGTATTTAGTTTCCAGCTCCACTGGAAACCCTGTCTGACCTCAGGCAAGTTGCTGAATTTCTCTGTGCCTGTTGCGCCTTCGGTAGAATGGGTTTAGTAACACAGGGGGTTGTGAAGGTAAATCCCCTGATATTTATGAGGCTCAGACACTACAGTCGAGGAGCTGTATGAGTCCCTAAAGAGAGAGAGAGAGAGGACCCGACAGAGTGTGTGGGAATTCAGTCAGGTGCAATGTACATAATATAAGACTTGCCTCCATAATCTATGTACACATTGGTTGGGGAAACCCTGCAGCCACCAGCCATGCCCAAGTGTGGTGTGGTGTGCTGTGGTGGAAGCTAGCATAGCTCTGGCTGCAGTCTCACCCCGGTAGGGCCTCAGTCACCTTTCTAACCAGGTTCTGATGTCCAAGGCTGATTCTGTTTAGTTTACAGGGCTTGGCAGCCAGGAGACAGAATACCCCAGATACCCCATCCTCCACCCCTGTTTTGGTGAATGGAACCCCCATGTACTCACTGCCTGCACCCATTGTCTGGATGGGCCCTTGTGAGGGCTTGGGGACAATGGGCGGGGGGCGGGTATAGGGCTCTCACAGAAATATCCAGGGAATGCTCAAAATGAACAGTGGCTGGGTACCTGCCTGCCACAATAGTGTAGTTTCAGCAGGAGGGAAAGTGATACAAAGAAGACCTCAGCGTGGGTCTCTGGTTTCTACCATGCCTCCCCTTGACACCAGAGAATGCAGCATGGCAAGAGTTACACATTCCCTATCGGCCTCTTCTGCACACAGACAGACATGCTTATGTGGGCACATTCCCGTCCACGCACGCTGACACATGCACATTCATGTGCATGCAAATGCAGACTCCCACTGGTATGGGCATGCTTGTACAGGTTCACAAAGATATGCTCAAGCAGGCATTCCCATGCATACAGACTCCCGCTGACATGGGTACACTTGCGGTCTTGGTCACATGCGCATGGATGCAAGCTCACGCTGGCGCAGGCACACACACATTGACACGCTCATGCACACACATAGGCAGGCGGCAGAGCTAAGCCAGCTCTAGTCTATTTTTGGGAGGACTCCTAAGAGTTTAGGACGTATTTCAGATGTTACAATCTTAGATGGGGGAACGCAGGAACAGATGGCTGGAGGGTTCAGAGCAGCAGCCCTGCTGGGAACTGATATTTATAGGTGGATTTAACCCTTGTGTGGTCTTTGGAACCACCTTTTAAAGGCACAGGCACAGAATCTCTGTTCCAGAAGTGAGCTGCGAGGACCCACATAACAACCAAATCCAAATATGCGTGGTCCTTTCCCTTCTGTCTCTGCGAGTCACACTGCCATCCAGATCAATTAGTGATCCAGCTTGGAAATCCAGGGTAACATGCTCCTCCTGATTCCTTGAGTGTGGGGATGTGAGTCTCTCTGCACTGTCAGCCTGGGCTGTTGGCTTAGCTGTACTCATTTTTCCATTTGTCTTGTTTAAATTGGGGCCCGTCTGTCTCTTCTGAGCTGCCTCCAGGAGCTAGGGCTGTGAGTGCTCAGATGAGCCTACAGTTGCTGGATTAGCAGGACTAGAGATATCCAAACAATGGCTTCCTTGCCCTATTTATGCCAATGGCCACCCAGACTCTTGCCTTGTCTGCTGAGGGGGGAGACATTGCAGCCTAGAGAAACACTTGCTCCTGGGCAGACTCCCCTGTGAAGGTGCTTGAGCCTCTCCATAAAAAAATCCTTATATCTGACCTCTTCAGTGCTTGTGTGTGATGTTTTAGATGAAGAACGTACTAAGTTAGTTGAGCAAAGCTGGTCATGGAGCATGGAATACAACCTGTCAGTGCTTTGCCAATGGCTGCAGACTCATCCCTTCCCCTTCCCCTAAGAGCAGTGAGCTCCCCAATTGGGACCCGAAGTTCTAAGTACTCTGTATCTTATATAGTGCATCTTACACAGTATCCCAAAGGGCTTTGCTGAAGATGAGTAACTTCAGAGGAAGAGAGCAATTAAGAGGCAAAGGAGGAAAGTGATGTCTTCACCTGAGACTTGGCGTGACACAGGAGCTACTGTGGAGAAGGCTCTTGGACCGACAGGTGAAAAGCAGGGCGGAGAGGCAGGGATGTCAGACAAATCCACTTAGGCCGATAAACATAAGAAATCCAATTATCAACTTTGGTCTGGAAATGAATGAGAAGCCAGCAGAGCTCCTGAGCCAGAGCAGGAGGCTGATACCCAAAGGGGTATCTGAGCTAGTCCGAGTGAAGGGACAGTGGAGACAGGTTAGTGCTGTCACATTAGTGGGTGGCACTGGACTGTAGCTGCTGATGGTAGAGAGCCTGGTCACTTACCCTATGTGGGAGATGGAGGGGGGAGGTCCAGGCTGGAGGTGGAGATGGACACGCATCACAATGTCTAGCTACCCATTAACCCACTAGGCTTTCTACTGCACTATAGCTAGCATGGTGTGTACCAGTGCCTGTTCCTACCATGTTGGGATCCTGGGGTGTTAATGTCTGTACTCTAACTCACACAGGGCTGTGGTTGTGTCTCCTGTCTGCACTGCATGAAACATCCAGAGTGACTCGAGGAGGCCAAACCCAGCACATTTCAGTGATATGGACCAATGCAGGGTCTGGGAATCAGGACTCCTGTGTTCTTTTCCTAGCTCAGCTGCTGACTCACTATGTAACCATGGGCAAGTCACTTCCCCTTTCTGTGCGTTTGTCTGAAACCTGGGGATGTGCTTTCCTGCCCTCGCTGAAGGGGTTGAGAGGGTAGGTTAATGTTGGTTAAGGGCTTGGCCATGCAGGGGACAAACACCTAAAATCCTCCCTCACCCCAGAGGAGACTTTCCACTATATGAACTTAAAGGGCAGCAGCTGCTCCCTGGACCCTGCTCCGCTGCTTTTCTTTCCTGTCTGAGGTTGAGATTTGTGTCCTTGGAGCTTGCATGTGTGCCGTTTGGCAATTCCCAGCAGTTCCCTGGAGCCTTGGCTGGGCTGCAGGAAGCTGTAGTGTACTTCAGGCAACAATGTTGTGGTTTCTAAGGCCTGGCTTGTCCCCTCTCGTTGTCCCCATCTTTCTGCCATCTCAATCTTTCTTCTCCTTCCTCTTTTCCAGTTCAGAAGCAGTAATAAATTTTACTGACATCTCCCCTACTACGCGCCTGGTAATTGCTGCTGTGTGCCCCTCACTGTTTAACATGATGATTGTTTCCTCTTCCACGCACACCCCCTCCAGCCTCTGCTGCTTTATCTTTCTCCTAATTATGCAGTAGATCCTATACCAGCCAAAGTGGGAGCCAAATGTTCTCTTACAGTTGTACCGTGCTGGCAGCACAGAGTTGGGGAGAGGGGGAGTGAGAGTTGTTGTTTTTGTTTGTTTGTTTGGCTTCTGTGGCCAACTACCTTTGCCCCACGTTTGGAATCCTGCCTTGGAATATGCCTGTGGGGTGAAGGGAGAGCCTTGTACCTCCTGCCACCAATCCCCCTGACTTTAGAATAGCTCGTTATGTTGCTAGCCATGCTCTGCAGCTAGCATGCAATGGCTTAGAAAGCATAGCAAGGAACCATCCTGCTGCACTCTAGAAGCTTTGAATGCATCTGTCTCTATTCGGATGTGGCACTGGCTCCTGTAATAAATGATTGTGGAGGCAGTAGAAGCCAGGTTGTTCAGCAGCATGATGCATCTTCTCGAGATGGCTCGGTAACCTTTGGCAGCGGATTGCTGTGTCCTGTGTGGCTCTGACCACATCTAGATCTGTATGCAGGGCCGGGGAGGGGTACTCACTCTCTTCCTGTACCTGACCAGGGAGGAGGAGAGTGCATGGCAGGAGCAGTACACCCATTTGGTAACTCCCAGTGCCAGAAATCTGCCCACACTTGCCTGCCTTCCTGCAGTAGCCTAATTGTTCCTGCCAAAAGCAAGGAGACTTCCTGCAGTTCCCTGGGCATTGTTAACCCTCTGGTTACCAGCTGCAGAACCAGCAGTGTGATCCTGGGCAAGTGCAGAGTGGAAGATGTAGGGGGCAAATGGGGAGAGCTGCTGTTGCCCTTGGGCTAGTGGTGCAGCTTGGGAAGCAGGAGCCCCAATTCTAGTGCTTCCCCACAAACTTCTGTTGGTTGTTACCATTTCAGAAGATGGGTAGCAGATGCCTTTGTTGAAAATGTCATCCCAGCATCCCCCAAGGAGAGCTGTATCTGAGGGGATGTAAGCAGGGAGAAAGGGGTCCAGCTGAGTCCTACAGCCTCTCCCCAAACGAGAGCAGGGGGAGAGTATTCTGCATATTTCTAGGGTGCTGCTTCCTGTGGCATCTAGCCAAGGTGACTTGCTACTCTGGGGGCAGCCCCAGCCTGCACATCTGCACACACAGAAGGATCCAGGCCATCCATCCTCTGTTACTCTGGCACAGTGTCCGGGACAGGAAGTGCCTCTGGGTGTGGGGAGATATATTTGGGATGTTGGGGTGCTAATTCCAATGGCTTAGATACTGGCATGGAAACCATTTAAAGCAATCCCAGCTTGATCAAAGTGCCCTCCTCCTTCCTGTGCTGTAATGTGATTGTGAGCCCAGGAGCTGCTCTTGGGCTTCTCTGGTTTCTGACTTCTGTGGCTTTAAAGACAGCCCTGAAAGGAACAGACATGCTTCACCAATGCACTCGCACAGCATGGATACAGGCTTGCTGTCTGGATCGGGACATGGATAGAAACAGCATCGTGTGTGTGTGAAAGAGAGAGAGAGAGAGAGAGAGAGAGAGAGAGAGAGGAGTATAATGGATAGTGAATGTAAGGCAGTGCTGCTGAGTACTGGGCTGTGGGAACCCAGAATCCTGGGTTTTGTTCCCTGCTGTGGCTCATGTGCTATGGCTGTGTCTATGACAGCCATCTTCCCACTACCGGAGACCACCTGCAGGGGTCAAGACAGGATCTCTCCCACAATGTGTTCTGGGTTTTGTTTTCATTTTTTAATCTCCTTATGCAGAAGCATCCGGGATGTCTGTGGCTGGAGATAGAATATAGGAGGGGCGGGCACCGAGCATTCTCTGTCTCAGGTGCTTGGCTGGCAGGTTCTTGCTCACATGCACATGATCTACCCAATTGCCATATGTGGGGCTGGGAGGGAATTTTCCCCTAGGCCAGGTTGGCAGGGACCTTGTTGAGGGGTTTTTCAGCTTCCTCTTCACTGTGTGGGTGTAGGTCACTTACTAGGATTATCTGGGTGTATCTCAGTCATGTCCCTGCCATCGTGGGGGGCCTCCTGCACTGGTGCACTTCAGTCCCTCCTATTCGCTGCCTGTGGCATGTAATAGTCTAGTTTCTTGAGGGCTGTAATACCTTGGTCTCATTTCAGTTGTTGGGTTCAGTGTGCAGGTGCTGGTGGCCTGTGACGTACAGGAGGTCAGACTAGATGATCTGGTGGTCCCTCCTGACTCTTTATGCCTCAGGGAGGAAGGGTCGATGCTGGTGCCCCTACCCCCGCCCCCCACACGTTTTCTGGGCGAGGGGGGCTGCTCGAGGTGTTGCTGTTGTGTGTGTTAGCACAGGGTTTACTGTTTTTTTTTTTCTCTCATGCATGTTGATATATTGTGACTCCTCTATGAAGACTCTGTAGCTAAGGGTCTGGCTGAGTTTCAATTATAAACATTATAAATCCATTCAGAGTTGAAGCTTGGCACAAACTCTCAGGCCCAGAGGTGACTATTTTCCCCCTTCCAACTGCAGAGACTCAGCCCAGCTGAGGTGGGGGCTCAAGCTGCAGTCATCTCTTTGGAACACCCTGCTACCCTCAAGTCTGCATAGACCCAGGGCTTGTCTACATCAGAAAGTTGCAGCGCTGGTGAGGGAGTTACAGCGCTGCAACTTTGAAGGTGTACACATCTGCAGGGCATCACCAGCGCTGCAACTCCCTGTTTGCAGCGCTGGCCGTACTCCCGTTTTGTCTCGGGTGTAGAGGATCCAGCGCTGGTGATCCAGCGCTGGTAATCCAATGTAGACACTTACCAGCGCTTTTCTTGACTTCCGTGGAAGGAGGAAGCCTCTGGTAATCAAGCTGGTCTCCTTTCCCGGTTTGCTCTCTCGTTCCCGGAACCCCGAGCAAGCAGGTCTCCTTCCCTGCGGTTTGCAGGGTGGCTCCGGGAACGCGAGAGCAAACCGCGGCGAAGCTGGTCTCCTTTCCCGGTTTGCTCTCGCGTTCCCGGAACCCCGAGCAAGCAGGTCTCCTTCCCTGCGGTTTGCAGGGTGGCTCCGGGAACGCGAGAGCAAACCGCGGCGAAGCTGGTCTCCTTTCCCGGTTTGCTCTCGCGTTCCCGGAACCCCGAGCAAGCAAGTCTCCTTCCCTGCGGTTTGCAGGGTGGCTCCGGGAACGCGAGAGCAAACCGCGGCGAAGCTGGTCTCCTTTCCCGGTTTGCTCTCGCGTTCCCGGAACCCCCCTTGAAGCCGCCCAACAGCGCTGCAGTGTGGCCACATCTAACACCACTTGCAGCGCTGGTTGCTGTAAGTGTGGCCACTCTGCAGCGCTGGCTCTATACAGCTGTACTAATACAGCTGTAACAACCAGCGCTGCAAAATTTTAGATGTAGACATGGCCCCAGTCTCTGTCCTTGCTCACTCAATACCGACCTGTGATGTGGTACAACAGGACTTCCTGAGGGTCACATGAAGGCAGAGCCCTGTGCAATTGCCACAGCATTCCTTCTGTAACAGAATTGTGCTTCAGAATGGTGAGGGTTGGGGTGAAGAAAGGGAGGAGGTGCTGCACTAGTTGTTCCAGAATCCTGGGGGGAGTCTCTCTCCAGCTCTGAGTTGTGTTTATTTCACAGTGACTATCAGTAAGCTGCCATCCCAGTGCCAGATGCCCCAGTTCCCACTATGGACCTACGAAACAATGTCTAGCTTCCTACCCCACACGTTTTCAGTGCAGTAACAGGTCACTATGAAAATCAGTCACATGTTGAATGCAGAATGTATTAGGCAGAGTAAAATAAAGGGAAATGACCATCCTAGTGATCAGCCCCAACCTTTCTCTGAGTGTGGTTAACTCCCAGAGTTACTGCACTAAACATAATTGAAGCTGCCACAGAATTTTTGTCTGGCTGCACCATGGCTGCACAATCCAACCACCTGACCACAGAACACGGCCTGTTGGCTACAGGAGCCACTGCATACCTTGAAATGGGCCCCCAATGAGCGCTAAACACTCAAGGCTAGGGGCTCTGTGGTTGGAAAGCCAAGGGGTATCTGCATGCAGCCTGCTGCCTGTCTGCTGGATCTTGACAATCCTGCCTGCAGTCCCTACCCACAGAGGAATGATCAGCGATCCTAATGACTCTTTCCATTCTGTGACCTGGCTGAAGTGGTGACACTGAAACAACAATAACTCCTGTTGTTTGGAGCACCTTGCTTCCTGCCTGTGCGGTCCATACACTCCAGTATCACCTGGTCTCTCTGGTCCTTTCTTCTCTTTATGAGGTGAGTGTGCAGGTAGCTTCTATCAGGCTGACTGACTCAGCATCCCCACCTGCATCACCCACTAACTCCCAGGACTGGGCTGCTGTGCTGCTCCTGAGGGATTGGCTTAGTGATCTCTCTCTCACAAACACACACACGGGATTGGCTTAGTGATCTCTCTCTCTCTCTCATACATCACACACACGTGTGTCAGTGAAGGACTGGAAACGGCTTAAGAATACTCATACCTAGGGTTGCCAACCCTCTAGTATTGTCCTGGAGGATCCAGGAATTAAAGATTAATCTTTAATTAGAGATTGTTGTGGGATGAAACCTCCAGGAATACATCCAATCAAACTTGGCAACCGTACTCATATGCTCAAGAAACTCTTTCTCTCTCACCTCCTTGCCAGCTTTGTGGATGTTATAAATTAACAAGGCATCTTTTCCTTCTGTGCAGGAGTCTTTGTAGGGAGCACTAGGAAAAGTTGTTCATTGGGCCTGCCCCCTGAAAAGTAAGCTGTTGTGTGGCACCACTGTGCTGCTGTTAAATTTCTGCCATGCCTCACCCGAGCAGGGCTGCATTTCAGTGCTGGGGGAGTGATTCCTGTCGTTAGTCTGCTGTATCTCGTAGAGTGATTGGAGAATTAGGAAAATAGAGTACCTAAAGGGCTTGGAGACACTGGTCTTATGTGCTGTAGAAAAGCAGAATAACCTGAGACTTGGGCTAGTGCTGTGGAGTGTGTCTCATTTATGTGCACCCACCAGAATGGGAAATCCCGAGAAACTTCACGTGAAGGTGGGAGGAAGTCTTCTGGGACAGGAAGCACTGGGGGGCTGGTGGAGCTGATGCCCTTTCAGGATGCTAGGTGGGAAAAGCCCAAGTGATGTCCAAATCCTGCACAGCAGTGCAAAACCCAAACTCTGATACAGTGATGGAGGGGGGAATGCTCTGTGCCTGCTCATCCCACTCTAGGCTTTTCTTTCCCCTTCCCCTGTCTCTCCCACCCCCAATCCAGAGGCCCCTGTGCTGAAGTTTCGACACCCTCAGACTGTCCCAGCTCCTTCCGCTCTGGCGATCTCTTACAGGCAGCTGCCACTGCTTTGCTAGCAGAATTCTAGCTGCCTGCTCTGACGCTGCACTGTAAAAGGTGAAAGGTCGCCCACGGTGGAATTTCCTGCCAAGCAGATGTGTGGCTATTTCCCCTTTAACCTTAAACCCCAATGCGCCTTAGTCATGATTGCATGCAAATAAGAGCAAACGGGGGTGTGGGGAGCTGCCGGGAAAAGGAAGCGACCTCTGTCAAGGTTTAAATATAGAGCCAAAGCTTTTCGCTGCATGCCAGGCCTGTTATTTATAATCTTGGAGGAGTGTTTGGTGGCTTCTCATGTCTCATCTGAAGCCCAGGCTCATACAAGGCAGCACAGTTAGAAAGTGTGCAGAGTGAGAGCAGTACAGGGCAGCCACTCCTGCACTCCCAGCTGTCTCCATCATTTCCCTGCATGCCAGTGCCTCACATTAGTGGTAGTGTTATACAGATGTACGGCTCTGTGATTTAAGCTGCTCACTAGGGTATAAGTGGTCTAGCGCAAGTCCCCTGACGCTACTTAGAGATGATCATGCCCTTTATGCAAAGCTGTTGGGGCTCAGAGTGGGCCATCAGGTCAGAGTAGGGGAACCTAAATCTTTCCCAATCAGGAGTACTTTAGAGGCTACCCAGGAAAGTTAGGGCTGCAGCTGATGCGTGTGGTATGTAGAGAAGGGCCAGAGCACACTTACGTAATTCAAATTTCCCCCTGCCCTTGGGTAAAAATTAGTCTTGTTCATTTCCCTGTAAGGCTCCACAGAGCCAAACCTTTGCTGGTCCCTAATAAAGCAGAATGAACGCAGCAGCTACCGTGCTCTTTGATATGGCGATGCGGACTGTTTGGACTACAGGTCCCAGCATGCAACATGACTAGTTTACTGGATCTAGTTGGAGCATTGCACGATGGGAGTTGTAGTCCACATGGGTTGGACCCCTGTTCAAAGCAGGAGGTGATGGCAGTTTGAATGGTTTAGAGTCTCTGTTTCTGGGAGGATTTTATGCAGATTGTTGAGGAGCCTTCAACTGCTCTAGGATGGGGGAGTGCCTTGAGATTTCCCTGGCAGTTCACAGCAGAATTCTCCATGCACTGTTTATCTGAGTTGGCATCAACTGGGTTCCTGCCAGTGGCTCATAAGGGCTACATGGCTCTACTCGCCCATGCCATCTGCAGCACTTGTAGTAACTGCTCCCTGGAATGCTGCTGTTCACAGATTCAGGACTTGGGGCCAAGGGAAAGGGTCCAAATTGCAGGTAAAACCATTGCTGTGTGGTGTCAGAGTTGTCTGCCTTCCTGGAGCTGAGTAAGTTTGCCAGTTCTCAGTCCCAGCTGTTGTAAGGCCTGGGAGTTTAGCTGAATCCCCTGTGCAACTGTGACACCTAGTGGCACAAGATCATAGTCCACGGGCCAGGTTTAGAGACAGGCTACTCACCAAGACACCACTAAAAGTCTCCTCATTGCAATCTCTGGCGTGCTGAGGTTGGGTAGAGCTGGCTGACAGCTCGTCCATGTTGGGAGCTGAAGGAGAATTCCCTCAATTTGCTCCAAGTTTCTGGAGTGGCCTGTGGGTTTAGTCCCAAGAGGCACTGACCATCCTCACACAGGCAGATCCAAGAAGACAAAGTAGGCTACTCTGTGTGAGGGCCTCGCTTGCGTGGAATGTACCTTGAGTGCAGACAGGGAGTGTGAGTGGCCTGTCTGATCCCCTGGGCACAGAGTTCCCGATGGAACTGTATGCCACACCTGCGAAGGGAGAGTTTAGTCAAAGGGCAGGAGCCCCCTGGGCTTTTTTGCTTGCTGAGGTGTAAGTGGCCTGGCCTGCATTCCGTGACACTGTAATGCCCCATGGGTGAGCCCTGAGAATAATGAGCTTAGTAGCCTGCCCTGAGGCTGCTGACCCTTGGGAGGTGGGACTGTTGTGGGAGAGACTGACCTTAGTGTTAGAGCAGGGAGAAGCCCAGGGAAGGGAGTCTGGGTATTACGGGCCAGGCACTGACTTATCCCGTTCTCCTCTGTCCGAAGGGGATGATAGCTGCTTCCCTCATGAGTGCAGCCCCTTAAGACTCTCTGCTGTAAAGGAGCTACAAAAATGTAAAGTGTAATTGTTCCCTTCCTCTCTTGGGGCTGGGAGAAGTGATGTATATGCCCTTCAAGATTGTCTGTGCCCTGTGTGGGAGCCCTGCCCCAGGCACACTGGGCGGGAGACTAGGTGCTGGGAGCTCTGCATTTGATGTTACTAGGTAATACCTGAGCTAGTCTGTATCCCCCTGCCCCCAGGAGATGAGGCTGAGTCTCAAGTGAGTCACTGGCACTTGCGGACCAATCCCTTCCGGAACCCATTTGATTCTCAGGTAATGGAGTGATAGCAGCTAGCAGTGCCCTAGGCCCAGTGAAGCCCTCTGTGCCCAGGGGCCAGGCTGCCTGCAGGAGAGGGGTGCGGAGAGGAGGAACGTTAGAAGGAGACACTGAGGAAGCAAGTTCACTTATAAAGCAGCTGAGCCACTCCACTGGCGGCTGCTGCTGCTAGTGATTCAGTCAGAGCTGCCTCTAGGAGAAACTAGAGAGACCAGGTGGGTGAGGTAATATCTTTTATTGGGCCAACTTCTGTTGGTGAGAGAGACAAGCTTTCGAGCTTACACCGAGCTCTTTTTCAGGTCTGGGAAACATGAGTGTCATAGCAAATTACAAAGTGGAACAGATTGTTTAGCATTGTTTAGTAGTTAACACACATTTCAAGGGACCATTCAAGGTGAAGTGTCTGTACACTGGTTCCTCCCCGACCTCCCAAATCAGGTGAGCAGCCTGAGCTAAAATAGCATTAACCCTTGAGCTGCTGGTACGAAAAGATAGCTGTGGTGCTTGTGGTACGGACTGTTGGTGTTGTATTGTACAGAGGCCTGCTGTCTGAAATACCCAGGGACTCCTTTGGAAAGCCACATGGTTATGTAGGGCCTTCAGGGCATGGTGCCAGGTACCAATAGTTTTAGTTCAGCCTTTGGCATGGGGAGTGAAGTACTGGGTGGAGCGCCTCTTGAATGGGGAGCCAGGTGTGATCTTGGGGGGAGGGGGAAATTGGGGGCTGGGTACCATTTGTGAATTGGGGAGGGGGTGGATTTGCTGAGGGAAGGAGCCCTCAGGGATGATGGGGAGCCCAGCACTCCCTTCTGATGCAGTGCAGACACCTGCTGGGCACCACAGGCCAGCACTGTCTTGGCAACACATGGCCTGACCCAACCTCGAGCAGCTGGACTGGGAGGGCCTCTTCATCACCATCTTTCTCATCCCCTCCTTGGCAGTGCATAGCCTTGTCACAAAATGTCCAGTCCTTTCCCCATTCCTTGCCAGGTACTAAGGGGCTTGGGCTGCCTGCAGGTGAGGAGTGTAGCACTGTGGCACATTCAGTCATTGCCATCTCTGCTGAAAAGGATCAATTAGTGCCAAGTGTAGTGCTGTGTGACAAAGTCCACTCACTGGAGCACACCTCCTGCTGTCCATTACAGGGATTAGCTCTGCCAGCCGGTGTGCCCCCTCCAGGCAGTGCCTCTCCTGTCATTGTCTCCACTTGGACACCAGTCTCAGTTCAGTTACTGCAGCATTCTCTTCATGATTTGGCCCTCCGGCTGTATCACCATCCATTTCTTCACACTTCTGGGGGGCGGGAGGGAGAAGTATCTTAGTTCAACCATCCAGCCACTTCTCCAGTGGCAGGTGCGAGGTGACCTGAGCCCATTCAGTACTCTGGGTCCTAACTGAGGGACCCTGTAGATAGCAGCCTCCTGCTGCATCTCCTTAACTTCACTCAATGCTGCTTCTGTTCCCTGGGCCACTTCTCTGTAACTTCAGCACCTTCTTCACCCTCTTCTCAGGGCTTTCAGTCAGCCAGAAGCTCCCTCCTGCTCCCTCAGTCCCTGCCAGCAACTGCTCTGTCCAAGGTGCTACCCTTCCTGTAGCCCATTAGGAACACAGTCCTTACTCCTTAGGCTCCCTGCAGCAGCTGACTGTCTCTGTCCCTGCAGCTCTCTTTTATGTGAGCCTGCCCGGCCCTGATTGACTGCTCTGTGCAGCTTCTCTCCAATTGGCTGATCCTTGCACAGCATCCCAAGGCTGCTTTTAACCCCTTCCTTTTCTGGTGTGGGGTGAGCATCTCATCACATGATGTGTTTGAACAGAGGCCACCAAATAGTCATGAAATGGGAATGGCTTCCATTCTCCTACTGGGTTTAGATTTAGAGGCTCCACAGCCCAGGAACTGCTCTTCTCAGCAGCCCTTCCTGCTCTCCTGCTGGAATTTCTTCCCCCAAAGACAAATCCTTTGGCTCTGCCAGCTGCAACTGGTAAATGTGACTAAAAGCACCTGTGCTACTCTCTTTCAGGATGGGAGCACTCATGCTTTCAAGGGCCAATGCACAATGCGCATGTAGAAAGAAAATTGCTGCCACAGAAAGGGACAGTTGTTATGGTGTTAAAGCAACAGGTAGGGACTTGGCAATATTAGTGGCCTACCAGCACTCATGCTTGGATCCTGATCCAGGTAAATGTGGGTCTGCAGCCTGCTCCTGATGCCTGTCCTCTGCATCTCTCCTGCCTGTGGCCCCCCTCACTGGCCACTCCCTGGAGTCCCAGATCATAGTATTTTGTTTAATCCTGAAGGATGCCAAAGTGTTTCATAAACTCTATATGCAGCCCTGCTGAAATACTCTCCACCCCAGAGGTGGGTGCATCAGGCATGTGCACTGCACACTGACCAAGCCCAGCCTTCTCTCCCATAGCAGCTATGGGAGAGCAATGATGAGCTGGGGTTTCAAGGTCTTGCCCTGCACCTGTGGGATGGTTAGAGTGGTGGGGGTCAGAGGTCCACACCAAGAGCAAAAGCCAGAGGCTGCAGAATTCCACAGCCGGTTACTGCTCCAGCAGCAGCAATGACATCAGTACACAAGCATGGTGAGAATAGCGTAAGGGGATCCTGTTATCTTATGTAGTGGCTGGGCCAAGGGGGGCTGGACTGCAGAGCTGCACCAGGGCTGGCAGCCTCACTTGGGAGAGCGGTTCAGATAGGGAATCTGCAGTTTTCCCCTTACATGCTGCAGTCCAGATCTCACCAATGCTCTTGCCCCCACTAAAGAGCTACATGTCATGGCAACTGAGGGATTCCCCAGGAATTGTCTAGGTAACAAAGAATGAGGAGTAGGCTGAGGTCCTGGGATCTTTTGGGTAGCAGAATAGGGTGCTGGGGGCAGGACAAGGTCTCAGGAGATTCTGGGTAACAGGATCTAGGGCTGTTCCTTGGGCACTTGGGGAGGGACATTAATGTTCATGAATATCTCCCCTACCAGGACCTGCTCTGCCTGAGTCCAGCTGTGCTGGGGCTCTGTTCTCTGCGAGGCCCAGCTCCGACTGAGCAGTGCCAGTACCTCCCCTTGTAATGTAAGAGTTCTGAGATGTTTACCAGATGTGGGTATGGGCAGCTGGCTCCCAACAGCAGCTTGTGATTCTGGCCTGTTCTCTCACACAGTGCGGGAGAGCTCCTGCCTCAATGGAAATCAAAGCTCCCCAGGCCTGAATAGCCAGCAAGTGTCTAGATATTCGTGGCTTTTTTGCCTGAGCTCTGGATCACTGCACCAGGGTGCAAATAAGTGATGGTCACATTAACACCACCCTATACCGAAAACCTACCGACCGCTATGCCTACCTTCATGCCTCCAGCTTCCATCCCGGGCACATCACATGATCCATTGTCTACAGCCAAGCACTGAGGTACAACCGCATCTGCTCTAACCCCTCAGACAGAGACCAACACCTACAAAATCTCCACCAAGCATTCTCCAATCTACAATACCCGCACGAGGAAATAAGGAAACAGATCAACAGAGCCAGTCGTGTACCCTGAAGCCTCCTACTGCAAGACAAACCCAAGAAAGAAACCAACAGGACTCCACTGGCCATCACAGTCCCCAGCTAAAACCCCTCCAACGCATCATCAGGGATCTACAACCCATCCTGGACAATGATCCCACACTTTCACAGGCCTTGGGTGGCAGGCCAGTCCTCGCCCACAGACAACCTGCCAACCTGAAACATATTCTCACCAGTAACTGCACACCGCACCATAGTAACTCTAGCTCAGGAACCAATCCATGCAACAAACCTCAATGCCAACTCTGCCCACATATCTACACCAGCGACACCATCACAGGACCTGACCAGATCAGTCACACCATCACCGGTTCATTCACCTGCACGTCCACCAATGTAATATACGCCATCATATGCCAGCAATGCCCCTCTGCTATGTACATCGGTCAATCTGGACAGTCTCTACGGAAAAGGATAAACGGACACAAATCAGATATTAGAAATGGCAATATACAAAAACTTGTAGGAGAACACTTCAACCTCCCTGGCCACACTATAGCAGATCTTAAGGTGGCTATCCTGCAGCAAAAAAAATTCAGGACCAGACTTCAAAGAGAAACTGCTGAGCTTCAGTTCATCTGCAATTTTGACACCATCAGCTCAGGATTAAACAAAGACTGTGAATGGCTTGCCAGCTACAAAACCAGTTTCTCCTCCCTTGGTCTTCACACCTCAACTGCTAGAACAGGGCCTCATCCTCCCTGATTGAACTAACCTCGTTATCTCTAGCTTGCTTGCATATATATACCTGCCCCTGGAAATTTCCACTACATGCATCCGACGAAGTGGGTATTCACCCACGAAAGCTCATGCTCCAAAACGTCTGTTAGTCTATAAGGTGCCACAGGATTCTGTGTCAGAACAGCTGTTTTGGGGTCAAAAAGCTGAAGTTTTCAATTCTGGTCTCTCTTTCTCTGGTCAGAAGTGACTAGAGAGCCCTGGACCTCAGAAACGTTCCTGTTGAAAACTTTGGTGAAATCAGTAAGTCTCAATAAAACATTTTGGTGTCCACAAAACAGCATATTTCAACAAAACTACATCACTGAAAATATTCCGACCATCGCTACTCTTGACCTCTAGGATTTTTCATATGAGATGTTATTGGCCAGTACTAATGACTCCCAACGGAGATCTGTAGGCAGGGGGTCCTGTTGTCTGGTGGGGAGCAGTCTTTGGGGTCATTTATTTTGCTGATCCATGAAGGGTGCTTAATGGGCTTTCTGTGGAAAACAATGGTTCTGGGCCCCTTGTTTCAAAGTGAGGACTTCCTGGTTGAAGGTTTGGGAGTATCCATGAGGTACTTCAGATCAGGGCTTCTTGTGGCATGATGGGGGCAGTTTAGCAGCATGTGAGAGAGTGGGTATTTGCAGTAGGAACCTGTCTGTTACCAGGAGGACTGGCTGGAGGAGAGGGGCAGGGATGAATATTTCTGCTTGCTGCATTGCTTTGTCATGCCCCATCTCTCCATGTATCAGAGGGTAGCCGTGTTAGTCTGTATCTACAAAAACAACTAGGAGTCCGGTAACACCTTAAAGACTAACAGATTTCCATGCATCTGAAGAAGTGAGGTGTTTGTTTGTTTTTTTACCCACAAAAGCTTATGCCCAAATAAATCTTAGTCTTTAAGATGCCAACGGACTCCTTGTTATCTTTCCACGTGTCCACTCATTGGGCACTTGCATTCTATGGGGCATGACAGCACAGCACATGGAGAGCCCAATTCTGGTTTCACCTGTGCCCATGTAACTCCAGATTTACTCTGCCCTGTTATGACCTCTTGACCAAGTGTCTCCTTGCTGACGAGTAGAGAGGTGTCACTGACATGGTCAGTCTCCTTCGTTCTCTAATTGTCTTAATTTTTGGTTTTCCCTGCTTCCTTTCTTGCTGTTGCTCTGTCAGTGCACCGTACGCTCCCCTCTTGCTGGCTGGTGTGACTGAAGGATTGCACTGCAGTGGTATCAGTCTGCACTGAAGTGTGGAAGTAGCAGGGCAGGCGGATTGGCTGCTGGGTGGCTTCCTTGCTGCTTCTGGAGGTGGGGGGCGGGGGAGCCTCCGTGTTCTTGTGGCTGCGTCAGGAATCTGTGTTATCGTCCTTTCAGTATGAGCAGGAGTATGATTCACCAGAAACTCCTCCGAGAACGCGCCAGGGTTTCAAGTTGCTTGAAATATCAGCTAGCAATTCCGGGACTGTGAGTGTGTCAGGTTCAATCCTCAGCCTGGAGTTTCCTCCTCCTCCATCGATCAGACTGAGACTGCAAGAGACTTATTGAAACCAGCTTTTAGGTTTTTTTTTTGTTTTTTCCTGTCTAAAGGTCTTTTGATTTAGGTCTGCGGCTTGTTGAATGTGCAGAGCACCAAATACTTGCCTGTAATGTTTTGCAGCTATCTACAAAGGGCTGTAGAGGCATTTATTAAACTTCACTTATTCCTTAGCGCACTAGGTTATCCTCTCCATTTACTGATGGCGACACTGAGGCACATAGACATGAAGTGTCTTGGTCAAGGTCGCTCAACGAGACAGTGGCAGAGCAAGGAATAGAACCCAGTAGTCCTGGCTCCTTGTTTTAACAACTAGGAATCAAAAGTTGCTGCTGTCTTTAAAGCTGCCAGGTAAGGGTAAGGTTTCTGCTAAACCCGCTGTCTTGTCACTAATTGTCAAGGAGCCACATTTCTATGCAGCCTCATTCTCTTTGATGTGTCCTTTCCAGGGATATTTTGGGTCATTTTTCACCCTGGGTCCATGTAGGTGCTTCTCAATGGATTTTCCATGGTCCGGATGTTTAACATGTCTGCTGGACAATTTCCCTAAACCCTTCAGCTGCCTCTTCACCCAGAAATCCATCATCTCCCTGCAGAGACTGATGGGGGAAGCGGCTTATCTCTCTCTGTATCTTCAACACGATGCAACTGTTGCTACTGCCAAAGGCACTGTAAAAACTTGCAGACAGTCACTTCTGGCTGCAATCCTGTTGGATCTCACAAACTAAGGGAGGCCAGACTTCATTAGAGTGTGAGTAGGAGAACCTCCCCAGAGAAACTTCGGATTAACAGAGGGGCTTGAGTCAGGATTGGGGATTGGCAGTGTTGAGGGAAGGAGGAGCCATGGCCTGAAATAACAGGGGGTGCTGACTGGTATCAAGGAGCACTGACAAAGCAGTGTGTGTGGAGCCCAGGGCTGGAATTGGTAGGGGTCTGCTGGTCAAGATTGAGGAGGCATCAGAGAGCTGTGTGTGGCTATCTGCACTGTGTTTAGCTCAGGGAAATGGTGATTACCTTTCATGAGCACCAAACTCACCTGATTCTGTAACAGAAGGGGGGAGGGAACTGAGGCAAATGCCTGATCTAAAGAGAAATCTTTTGAAGCCATGGCTTGACTAGGCAAATGAGGGCAGCTCACTGGCAATGGTGGTCACTAGGCTCCCTAGGGTTGTTCCATCTTAGTCTACACTAATGCTAACACGTGTTAGCTAACACATTTTTACATTTTGACTTATTTTCCAAGTCCAGGCATGGCTTGGAAGGGGCTTTGCTAATTGCCGTAGAATGGAGCTAGGCTGGGAGGAACCAGGACTCTGCTCTGGAGAATCCCTTGCAGTGGGGAACTTTTATTTACAGGGCACCTCATATCCAAATGCCTCCCAATGCCGGTGAGATCTGAGAGAACCCAGCCCCAAAGGCAGCATGGCCTAATAAACAGCAGAAAACAGAGTCCTCTCTAACTTCTCTGCCAAACACAGCAGATAGGGCCCCTTCCAAGCACACAGTCCAAGCTATGGGAGACTTGGAAGGAAACCATGGCTACTGCTCAGACAATTTCCGTGTCTTAGTATGATATGGACACAGTGTCTGTGGGGAATGTCTTTGTCTGTGCCTGGCTGAGGGGCCTGGTATGTGGATCTCTGTTGTGCATGCAGGATGTAAACAGTTTTTGTTAACTTTTTAATTTAAACATTACCTTTCTCCTTCGCTATTTTAATGATTTATTATTGCTAAAAGGGCTGTCTGTATAGCAGGTTCACTGCATCAGCCACAGAAGCCCTGTAACCACCATGATGGTGCTGTGTCCCACTTTTGTCTGTGCTTGGCAGAGCTGACTCTTGCCCAGACCATGAGCACTCTGTCCTGGTGCTGTGCAGTTCAGAGGGGCAGCCAGAAGGTTAATGACTGAAGTGAGAACAGTAGGCATTTCTCTAGTCAGCTGTGCCCTTGAGCTGGCAGCACAGGCCCCAGCCCCTATGGAGCCTGTCAGCAGAATCCATAGTGATCAAGGCAGTCTGCTCACTGGTTTTGTCACCCATGGACAATGGAAATGTTCCAAGCATTGGGACTTATGAGAGAATCTCTGAAACCAGTTTTAAGTGTTCCTTGTCTTGTTTCTAGAGACTTTCAGGCCTGCTTGGATGGGATGGCTGGTGGGTCTCAAGCACCTAGACTCTCTAGAACCCATGGGTTTGAGTTCTAGCAAGGCTGTCTCAGACCCTAATCCCCTCCACCCAGTACTAGCAGCTTAGTGGGTATGTGTGATTTGTGTACTCAGCCTTAAACCCAAAGGCCTCTTGTCTGCCCTGGATGGCCATTAAGTGTCACCAAGCCTAGGCACATTTCCTAGGGGTAGGAGTTTACACTCCAGTCCTTGGCCATGATTCCCCCCATCACTGATGCATACAGTACTGTGCCCTCCCACCTCCCTGAACTGGCAGCATCCTGGTGCTGCTGGGTGTGCTTGGTGAAGCACTTTGAGATCCATTTCAATTTGGTGCTGTGTCTATGTGAAACTTTGGACACCCTGCTGATCTCAAAGCATCCTGCATGCTGTGCACAAGGGGATGGCTACTGAGAGGAAGGATGACATCATCTCTCTGCCTCCCAGTAGAGCCCCAGCCTCAAGTCAAGTGTGTGACCCTCAGGGCCTTAGTGCAATGTGCTGCATAGACTGCTGGCTTCTCTGGGATCTCACAGCAGCAGGAGCTACTGCAGGGCTTGCTTTCTGGAATGCCGTGTGGTAGCAACAGCGGCTTCCAGAGGGGCTGAGGGCTCCCTGCAGGCAGCCTGTGTGCTTATGCTGCAGTTTGCACCATATGGACCTTCTCCTCTTCGCTCATCCTCCCAGTGTCTCCTTCTCTGTTTGCTCCCCTCCCCCTGCAAGCAGTTAGATAGAGCAATTGGCCAGGCATTGGGACAGCAGCACTGACATAAATCTCTCCTGGTGTGGAATGAGGGGTATAAATATCCAGAGAGTGATGTGATCTTTCCAGCTGCTATTAATAGGTCCCTAGAGAGAGAGAGCAAGCAAGCGAGACTGGCTGACACTTAAAGGGCTAGCTACTCCCTTATGTGCTGTGAAAATTAATCAGCACCATGGCTCACCATCTTCCTCTAGGCTAAAGCAGAGCCCTCTGCTAGATGTGTGGGGATAAGGAGGAGGAGGGAGCTGCTAATGATTTCCTAGTTAGGAAGCAGTGATAGGCCAAATGGTGCGGGAGAGATCTCACTTTACTAACTAGAAATGCTGGGGCGGGCTGTGTGGCAGCACTGCACTTGCAGGCCTCTGAGTCCCATCTGCTTTGGTCTCTCACCCATTAGCAAGGCAGGTGCTATCATCCCACATTTTACAGATGGGGAAACTGAGGTACAACACTGTGAAGGGACTTGCAGAGGTTATGGGGGAACTGGTGGCTGGTTGCCTGTTTGGGTCCCGGCTGACCTGACACTGAGGCTGTTGCTGTCTCTTGGACAGCACAGAGCAGCAGGCAGACTGGCTGCTCTGCTGCATCTTGTTCAAGGTCCAACATCGTGCTGCAGTGGAGTGGGACTTGGCTTTTCCCCCATTGCGTGTCCCCGGGTCCACTCTGAGCAGGTCAGAAAGGGCATCCATCCCACTGCTGGGTTGATTCAGTTCTATTTAGAGCCCTGGGGTTTGGATTGGTGCCCAGTGCTTCTGGTCCCTGGCTGGCAGAAATAGCTGTGTTCAGTGTATGGGTAGGGCAGCCCGGCATCATGCAGCAGAGTCCAGGCAGAAGGGCTGGTACCCTGTGTGTGGTGTGGTGTGGGGTGATCTCTCTGCCTGTGCACGGGAGGAGGCTCCTTTGTGGGCAGGGTGGTTTCTATAGGGTAGAGAGTTAAACAGAGCTGAACAAGCAGAGAACAACACAGCAGCTTCCACGACAGCTGGCTGGAGGCTTCCCCCAGGAAGTAAAAAGCGAGTGAAGGGGAATGTCCGTATCTTTAGGGCCAACACAGCAGAGGGACATGGGGTGTGTCTCTGGAAGATCCTGGCACAGTATGCAGGGTACTTCTCATGGAGAGTTTGGATACACTGCCTTTTTCCTTTCTCAAGTGCAGAAGCCATCTCACATTGCTGGTGGTTTGTCAGGAGCACAGGGCAGGAGAAGACACCGCTCCCCTTGACTTGCTTCCCTTGCCTCTGCCGGGTGACTCTGAGTGCACTTCCCTCTTCCTCTCCTCCCATTGTGGTACTGCATTTACTCTGGGCTCACTGGGGTTATTGCTCCCTGCTAAAGTGAGCCACTGTTTGTTGCATGCAGGGAACAGTGACCAGCCATGAAGGATGCAGGCTGCAGCTGCCCAGGCAGCCCGTTGAATTATGAGTGGTGCTGCATGGCTCCCCAGAGCAGATAATGGACCCAGCAAATACCTAGCACCTCATTCCAGTCACCGCAAGACTCCTTATCCCAGCATTCAGGGCAGAGACACGGGAGAGCCCTAGTGAAGGGGTGAGGGTGTGGGTGGAAGAGTCCCATGTTAAGTCAAATAGATGCTGAAGAAAGGCTGAATCTGTATTTCCTGAACAAACCGCGCACACGCCACTGCCCAGCCTCCCATATGTGCCCTTTGCTCCCGTCTTCCCTCTGGGCACCCTGTGCGGCTATCTAGAGAACTGTGACCAAGGTGTGGTATGGTGAAGACCTCACCTCATTATCCCTGGCAGCACCATGCTGCATCACAACATCCAGCTGGAAGATCTGGAGCTTTCCCCATCCATCAAGCATTTCTGTCTCAGGCCGCTGTAGCAAGTGCTAAAGCTACGTCTTTGCCCCCTACAAGAGCAGTGACTGTTGCTTGGCTGGCAGGTTCCTCTGCCTGCTCTCACTTCTGCCTCTCTATCTCTCTGCCCCCCACCTCCTCCATCCCCTTCTTCCCTCAGCCTTGTTCATTAATTCCTGCTCAGAACAGCTCCCTCTCACCTCCTGCTCCCTCTCCCTCCCTGGATTTCTCCCCTACTGCGTTCCTCCCCTCAGTAGGCTGGGTTGTCCCCTCTTGTCCATCAGGTTGAACCACATGCTGACTGCTAGGCACCATGTCTCATGTGTTTTGCAAAGCACCAGCAAGGCTCTTTCAGTACTAGTAACAACTGGGGCTGGCTGAGAAATGGGCAGTAGGATTTGGGGTGCTAAGGCCTCTGTATTTTTGTTCACTGTACAAATTTGTTCTGTACTCTGGCAAACACCTGCAAAATCTTAGAAACATAGGACTGACTAAGGCAGGAATAAGTATTATGTAGACCATCCCTGACTGGTGTTTGTCTAACCTGCTCTTAAAAACCTCCAATGACAGAGATTGCACAGTCTCTCTAGGTAACTTGTTACAATGCTTAACCACCCTGACAGAAAGTTTTTCCTAATGTCTAACCTAAATCTCCCTTGATGTACTTTAAGCCCATTGCTTCTTGTTCTGTCCTCAGTGGTTAAGGAGAACAATTTATCACCCTGTTCTTTATAACAACCTGTTACCTACTTGAAGACTGTAATCATGTCCCCCCTCCATCAGTCTTTTCTCTTCTCCAGACTAAATAAAGCATTTAGGTTTTGTTTTCTTTTTCCCCCCCCTCCCAATCCTTCCTTGTAGGGCATGTTTTCTAGAGACCTTGAATCATTTTTGTTGCTCTCCTCTGGACTTTCTCCAGTTTGTTCACATCTGTCTGAAAGTGTGGAAGAATTGTGCTGGATGTCCTTCCATTCAAGAGAGGACAAGCTTTGAGTGAAAATAGCCCCATTTTACTCATACCATATTGAATTGGGGGTGTGTGGTGTGTGCATGTTTTTGTGGACATGCCTCTACTTGGTGGAATTGCTTCTCTGTGTGTCATAGATCTTATACTGCTTCTAGCAAAGGAGGCTTCTCCTTTAGCTCCAGTGGTCAGGGCCTGATTTTTGCCTTTGGGAAGTCTGGTTCTATCCTGCTGCCACCCTGAAGTTCCACACAGCCAGATATGCAGCACAGTGACAGTTGTGATCTCCTGGGTCCCCAATGTAGCATTTAAATATGCAGCTTAGAAAATATTACTGTGTGAAGAATCCCATTATTCCTGGCTAAAAGGCCTGCAAAGCTTATTTTTTGGGGAGGTGGTGTCAATGTAGAATTTTGTGTCCATCCTTAGCAATGTGTAATGTGCCAGGACTACTGAACTGGGCATGCTGGGCTTTGCTAATAGTTAGAACCCTGCAAATCTGCGGGGATGAGGATATCCATGGACCATGTTTGTGGATTGCAGATCAGATACGGATACAAACTTTGTATCCACACATGACTCTACTCATAGTGGTAGGTGTGGGTTGCAGGCATTTTCAGTTGGGACAGGCACAAGGGGTGCAAGCACCCTTGATGGAGGGAGGGAAGGAGGCATTTGGGCTGTGGGCACCCTGGATGGCTTGTGGGGAGGCCTACAGGCACTCCTGGTGGGGGAGGCATGTAGGGCACAGAGGTTTATTGATTGCTTTCTCTTTTTGCAGGTGTTTTGACCAAAGGGAAGCAGCAGCAGGGACTTGGAGCTCCCTCCACTGTCGCTGCCAGAAGTTTTAGCCAATCAAATGCACCCTGACAATAAACTGACCAATCATGGAAAGACAGGTAACAGCGGCACCCAGTCTCAGCACCATAATGTGAGCCAAGGACCCACTTGCAACCTGGGGTCTAAGGGCGTGGGGGCGGGAAATCATGGCAGCAAAGCCAATCAGATTTCTCCTGGCAACTCTGGACTGAAAAACAGCCAGAACGCTGTTCCAAACTTTGGGTCCTTGAAGGGCAAAGTGAAACGGGAACGAAGCATCTCGGTGGACTCAGGAGAGCAGCGGGAAGCCAGCACCCCCTCACTGGACACAGAATCGAAAGGTAATGCTAAAAAACCTTTGCCTTGGAGAGACTTTCTCTGAACTGTCCCTCACATCCTAGTGGGAACTGGGTGTGGAGCAGCTAAGAGCCTTCCCTGCAGCCTGTGATCCTGCAGTGTCCCTGCTGGGCTAGCTAGGAGCTCCCCTACTCAGCCTGTGCTCCTGCACCCTTGGGCTGCCCTCTCCCTGCAGGTGATGCTGGGATTGGAATAACTGTGAGCTCACTCATGGCCTGTGTTCCTACACTACTCCTCACAGCACCTTCTGCTGGGGAATGCTTGGATTGCACTGGTTGGGTGCGTCACCCCAGACACCTTATATACCCCATACTGGGCTCCGTTTTGCACTTGCTTCTAGGGCCCTAGTGAGCTGCAGCATGTCATTAGGAGTTGTGGTGAAAATCCCCTAATAGTGCAGATTCCAAGCACAGACCTGAGACAAGTTTTGTTAATTGTTTAATTGCTGTTGCCAAAGATCTGACTTTTTGTGGTGTCCTTGCATCTGTTTTGTTTCTGCCCAGCCGTGGTTAGAGGGAGTTGGTGTGAGGGTCGCTGGTTGAAGAGTTAGTGGTTTTGTTTGCAATGGATGACTTTTGAGTTAAATCACATGGATTCTGGAAAGGGGCTGAGTCAGCACTTCCTGACCGTTGGCTTCCCCATTCTAACCAGCCTCCCACAGCTTGTTGGGCCCTGCAGAACACTGTGCCAAAGGGCTGCATGTGGCACTCGCAACAGCAGACCTGGGGGCATTTTGCCAGTGAGTTGCAAAGTAAGAACCTCAGGAAGTATCCTTGGTTCCTCTTAGGGGCCATCTTTACACGGTTGCCTGGAGCTTCTCTTTCCAGGAGTAGCACTGCTGCTCTGGCCCATATTCCAGCACGTCTCATGATCAAAGATCTGTTTAGCCTTCTATAGGAACATAGAAACTGGCAGGCTGGCTTGGACCAGAGCTGCATCCAGCCCAGTGTCTTGTCCCTGACCATGGCCAGTGCTAGCTGCATCAGAGGAAAGTGCAAGAAACACCATTATAGACTGTGTCCTACTTAAAAGGAAGGCTTCTTCCTCAGTGACAGTGGGAGGTTGGCTAATGCCCTGGAATGTGAGAGTCCATAGCCCTGGTTAATGGGATGGGGATGTTCTCATTATCCATGTAAATGTTCAATCTTTTATTGAATCCAACTATGCTTTTAGCTCAGTGTACTGAAGCATTGATTTGAACAGGTGATTTATTAAAATAACTCAGTCCAGAATGTCTGAATCTCCTATCTAAGTTCCTTGGCCTCCCAATTCAGCTACAGCTCACTGATGTCTATCCTGAATCTGGCCTCTGAACACTGTTTTGTGTAAGAGGCTCAATGAGGGAGTGATGTCTTGGGGGTTATAGCAGAGGACTGGAAGTCACCACTCCTGGGTTCTATTCCTGGCTCTGACGCTGATATCCTGTGTGACTTTAGGCAAGTCTTTCCCCCATATCTGAGCCTCAGTCCATCCCTCTGTGTAATGGGGAGGGGACAATACCTAGTCTTGCAAAGTCCTTTGAGATCTTCAGGTGACAAGTGTAATAAAATGGCAGGGTATTATGGCACCAATCCCTCAAATGGCCCTAAACCTCCCTTCCATTTTCACCCCTGGAAATCTCTGTGCTGCAACCTTGGGCTTAGTGCCAAAGCCTTCCATCACTTGCAGCAGGAGCCAGGTAGCATTTGAGTATATGTAGGGCCCTACCAAATTCACGGTCTGTTTTGGTCAATTTCACAGTCATAGGATTTTAAAATCATAAATTTCACAGTGTTGTAGGGGTCCTAACCCAAAATGGAGGGAGGGGTGTGTGTGTGTGTGTCGCAAAGTTATTGTAGGGGTGTGTGGTTTTGCTACCTATATTTCTGCGCTGCTGCTGGTGGCATTGCCTTCAGAGCTGAGCAACTGGAGAGTGGTGGCAGCTGGCTGGGAGCCCACTCTGAAGGCAGCACCACTATCAGCAGCAGCACAGAAGTAAGCCTGGTATGGAATTGCCACCTTACTTCTGCACTCCTGCCTGCAGAGCTGGGCCTTCAGTCAGCAGCTGCCATTCTCCAGCCACCCAACTCTGAAGGCAGCAGCACAGAAGAATGGGTGGCGTGGTATGGTATTGCCACCTTTACTTCTGCACTACTGCTGGCAGGAAGCTGCCTTCAGAGCTGGTCACCCGGCCAACAGCCGCTGCGCTCTGGCCGCCCAGTTCTGAAGGCAGCGCAGAAGTAAGGGTGGCAATATCGTGACCCCCCTGCAACTCCCTTTTAGGTCAGACCCTCAATTTGAGAAACATTGGTCTCCCCTGTGAAATCTGTATAGTATAGGGTAAAAGCACACAAAAGATCAGATTTCACTGGGGCAGACCAGATTTCACGGCCCGTGACACGTTTTTCATGACCGTGAATTTGGTAGGGCCCTAGATATATGGATTCCTTTCAAAGAACAATAAAGTATCTCGTATTCCAAGCTGCTTGTGTTTATAGAGCTGCAGCCTGAGATTCATCCTCTGAGGCAGTTGGCGAGGATGCTTACTAGCAAAGATATGTACAGAGCTCTCTCTCCTGGTCACACGCCACGGATGGGCTGATGTGAATACAAGGCTCCACCCCCCACCTCCATCCCCCTCCAAAAAAACCCATACACACTGCATTGGCAATGCTGATCCTTACTGTATGTTACTCTTTCCTCCTGCCTGTTGGGTGGTCTTGGACACCTGTGGAACTGATTTCTGGGAATGCTGTGAAGGCCAAAAGTATAACTGGGTTAAAAAAAAAAGAATCAGATAAGTTCATGGAGAATAGATCCAAAACTGGCTATTAGCCAAGATGGTCAGGGTAACAACCTCACACTCTGGGTATCCCTAACTCTCTGACTCCCAGAAGCTGAGACTGGACGACAGGGGGATGGATCATTTGATAATTTCCTATTCTGTTCATTCTGTGCCTCTGAAGCACCTGGCACTAGCCATTGTCAGATTACAGGATGCTGGGCTAGATGAACTTGGTCTGACCCAGAGTGGCCGTTCTTATGTTCTGATGATGGTGAGACGAACTCCTGCCTTTTGCCTTGTTGAGACCCCATTGAATCCATGGGGCAGGAAGCCATCTCTGGGGCAAAAGCTACATCCCTGCACCAATGCAGCATGTACCTGTTGCTTTGGCCTAGCTGAGCTTCTATGGTTGTTTTTTTGCAATCATGTCCCTGCTGCGCCCCCGCCCTTCCCCTTTAATTCTGCTCTGATTGGAACTAGTTGCCATTTTCTGGGGGCAGGAAGGGGTTGTTAGTAATTTTTCTTGTATGAAAACCAGTGGTGCATCTCTCCCTGCCAGTCACCATCCACAGCTGCAGAGTCAGGCCTCTGGGGAGAGAGTCTAAATGCTGAGGCCAAGATGTCAAGGGAGAGTGCTCATTGTGTCTGGCTGGGAGAACTGGGGAATGTGAACCCCATGCAGGGAGGGGAGTTAGAGCAGGAGCAATAAGGGAGAAGAACTTGGCTGAGACTGAGAGGGGAAAATTTGGGCTGGATGCCAGGAAAGTGCCCACGCAGTGTGATGGCTCAGGCTGGGGAATCGTCTTCCAAAGGGAGGGTACGAGCCCCATTGCTTGGCACATTTCTGCTACTCAGGGCAAACCTCTGGGTGGGATCCCATTGGGAACAATTCTGCTGCAGCCAGCAGGGAGATGGGAGTTGACAGGCCTCTAATGAGCCCCCGTGTCAATCTGTTGTGCCAGACTGAGCTCTTGTGAATGGCAGAGGTGGCTGGTATTGACTGAGCTTTCCTGCTCAGCATTCCAGCAGCAGCTTTGCCTCCCTTGGCTAATGTGTGGGTCGCAGCTCGGGGATGGTGCTAGGCTCCAGCAAAAGCTTCCAGATCCCTGACAATCTCAAGCTGTTTTAAACAGTTCTGTTGCAGCAGTTTGGGCCCAGCTCAGGCTGTGATCCCATCCCCCCATAGGTGAGGAACAACTGCATTGGAGAGTGGGTCCCAGCCTGGGCTCTGACTGCTAAATGCCTTTTTGCAAAGCCATGCTAGCAGGGCCTCACCCACAGCACAACCAGGGCCTTGCTGCAGGCACAGCACAGTGCAGCCAATGATCTCTGGGCAGAGATGGAAATTCTGCTTCCAAGTTGTGCACTGTAGGAGGGAGACTAGCTGCAGGTCCTGCATTACTTGGGGATAGCAGGGCTTCTGACCCACGTAGGGCTGTTCAGTCATTGGGCAGGAGTCCACATGGCTCCATGCTGGGTGGAATTGCTGTGGTTTAGTGCAGGAAGCAGACAGAGGCTGGTTGTCAGGGCCAGAGTGATGCCTGTCACAGGGAGCTGAACCCTTATACATCTGCCCCTCTGTTCATTGGACTCCTCCGACTGGTTTTGCTAGCATGACCCTAAGTGCCAGGAGATGGTGGGGCAGAGCCCCAGCCTACTCAGTCCATGCCTGTGCCGTGGCACTTCCCACTTTCTGACAGGTTCTATCCCATTGCAGGGGAGGTGGCTCCCCGCAGCAAGCGTCGGTGTGTGCTGGAGAAGAAACAGCCATATAGCGGGGACGAATGGTGCTCAGGACCGGACAGCGAGGAGGACGACAAACCCATCAGCAGCACACACAGTGAGTATTCCCTCCCCAAACAGCCCCGAGATCACTGTATGCCCAGTTCCTGTTCTGGAGTCTGTCATTGACGGCAGCGATGGCAACCAAAGGCTCCCAGAAGAAGCTGTCTGTTGGCTTAACAGGGCACTTGGTGAGGCGTGTGGTGATGCTGCAGGGTTGTAGTATTACACACTCTGCGTGTGTGTGTGTGTGTGTGTGTGTGTGTATTGTGAGGGAGGTGTGATGTGGTGCTCTGCAGGTGGATTTTGTGCAGTGTGGTTTAGGTGGTGGTGTGCTGGAGGACTGTTGAATGCAGTGTGAGGGTAGGAGGGGTCGGTGTGTGATATGGGACTGGATCAGTCCCCCAGCCCTCTTGGCCCTGTCTCCACGAGGGGAGATTTTCTCCCCCCAACTCCCATGACAGGTGGGCTGGCCACGCTGGCCTGTTGTGCATGGCTGGCACTGACTTGGCTTCAATGCTGTTTGGCAGGCCAGTGGGCATGCACAGAGCTCATCGTGTTCTGTGAGCGCTGTGCTCAGAGAGTGCCTTCGGCATGGATTTAGATCCCTGTTCACACTGTAGTGTTGGACCATCCACTCTGGAGTCACTGCAACCCTGCCTGCAGGTGGTTGTGCTCTGGCATTGAGGGAAATGCTCAGGGCCTGCCAAGAATCTGGACAGGGCTGAGTTAACCAGAGTGCACTGCACACAGCCTTAATTTCTGATCAAGGCTTTAAATCAAGTTAAAAGCTTGCTCTGAGGCCCTGCGGTCTTTATTGTAAGTCTCTGGGGAATGGTGACGTTTTATCAATAGGTTTCATGTGACTCTTAAGCCTCCGCTTCCTCATATCCCCATCTCGGTCCTCTCTCCCCACCCATTGGAATCTCATATGTTAAAAAAGTGTCATTTTGTGTTTAGCTGGAAGCTGAGGCACTTCCCTCGGCCTAATAAATAGCGCAGTGATCGTGTGTGTGTGTGTGGGGGGGGAGATTGAGAGAGAGAGAGAGAGAGAAAACAAACTGAAGGTCCCACTTGCCTTCCAGAAACAGCAAAATCCTTTGATTTGTTGCATCTTGAATTCAACAGTTTTCAAACTGTGGAAGTGAAAATATTTTTGAGGCAGCTGGGTCAGGTCCATTTGGGTCCATCCTTCACATTCTCACTTCTCATCATCCTGCCAATGGCTTTCCCAACAGACAAGTTCCCCAGCTGCTGGAAGAAAAAGCTAGATTTGTTTCCCTGGATGTATCTATCCCATTCACTTCCCTTTCTCTCCAGAATTGTGTTTAAATTCTGCTCACAGCAAATGGAACATGGTAACGTCATTAAGAAAAGTCTGAAGCTAAGAGTTTGTGAATCAGAGCAATTGCCACTAGAATGATAGAGGAGATTTTCCTATATCAATATTCATGATGGTTTGTATTTCTTAAAACTCTAGATACTTTTAGCCATGAATACCTCCCACACATCCTCTCTGACCCAGGCTCCCAGTTTGACATAAGGGACTCACGTTGTTATCTTCTCCATCCACATAGCTGCAATCTTAGCTTTCAGTAAAAAGACTATAGGATAAAGACTGGTTTGCCACATACTCTGAAGTATGCTTCCAGTTATTGAAGCAAAATGCATGCTATATATCCACTACAACATGAACCCCTCTCCTGAAATGAGCTGACCTCAGAATGGCCAAGAGCACATTGCAACAAACATCAAAACAACGTGCTCAACCGTACTGGTGCTCTCTCTCTCTCTCTCTCTCTCTCTCTCTCTCTCTCTCTCTCTCTCTCTCTCTGTGTGAAAAGATACAAATGTCCTTTGAGAATGGAGGTCTAAGAGGATGATGGAATCAAGAAAGCAATAGTACCTTCAGCCAGGAAGATTGCCCACTCAAATCTCTTAATGGAGACATCATCATCAACAGAAGCAAATGGATGCAGTATCACAAGCTCTAGTCACATGAAACCACTCTTTCTGAAGCAGTGCTAAATGCAGTTCCTAGGCTTCTATATCAAACTGTTTGATAGTCTGAACCGTCTATAAATGAGCTTGAAAAGGCAATCACCTCTCTAGTACCAGGAAAGGCTACAGGAAAAGAAGGAATTCCAGCTGAAGTACTGGAATAAGACTTAAACATCTGCCCAATGTCTTGTTTGCCTGGTGGAGGGAAGGAAGGGTATTGCAAGGCATGAATGATGCCAACATCATAATGCTGTATAAAACCAAAGGAGAATGGAGAGATTGCAACAACTACAGAGGAATCTCTTTCCTTAGGATTGCTGGTAAGGTATTTGCACAGGTCAACCTCAAAAGACTCGAAGTTCTTGTTGAATGCATATATTCAGAGAGTTACTGTATCTTCCATGCCAGTAGATGAACTATCCATATAGTCTTCACTAAGGCAGCTGCAAGAAAAGTGTCAAGAACCAGGAAAACCTCTCTAGATGGCCTTCATAGATCTTACAAAGGCTGTTGACCTGGTCAGCAGAATGGGTCTTTTCCAATTGCAAGAGAATTTGTTGCGCCCCATCTCCCACCCACTGTCGTCCTCAGTCTAATTCAATCTTTCCACTGTGGCATGAAGGCTACAGTCCAATATGATGATGATCAAGCTGACTGCTTTGTAATCCACAGTGGTATCAAACAGAGATGTGTTTTGGCACTAACACTTTTTGATATATTATTCTCTCTGCTGCTTTGTCATGCTTTCTCATCTAGCCACTGAGGGTGTACGGACAACACTTCAACATTGCACATATAAGAGCTAACAGCAAAGTCAAACAGCTGCTGATAAGGGAACTTTTTTGTACTTACAGCACACTGTTTGCCATACACAGTGAAGAGGACCTTTAGCAACATGGCAGTAGCTTTGCACTAGCTTGTGACAAATTTGGACTAATCACTGGTCTAAAGAAGACCATGATTATGGCACTCATGTGTGGACTGCACGAGAAGTTTTTATAGCTAGTACCGTGCTAGAATTTGTCACAAGTTCTGTTATCTAGGATCAACTGTTCTGGATAACCTACCTCTAGATGATGAGCTTAATTCTCACACTGGAAAGGCAGCCACCAGACCCCACACCAAGGTATGGGTCTACCAGCTGTGCATTTTAATTACACTGCTATATAGTGGCAAGATTTGGACCACCTACAGTGGACATGAGTAGGCTAAACACCTTCCACACCTATTGTCTTCATCATATTCTAAATATCAAGTGAGAAATCAAAGTTCTTCTTCGAGTGATTGCTCATATCCATTCCAGTTAGGTGTGCGCGCTCGTCGGAATCTTTTTACCCTAGCAACTCCAATGGGCCGGCAGGTCGCCCCCTAGAGTGGCGCCGCCATGGCGCTTGATATATACCCTGGTTGGCTAACCCGCTCCTCAGTTCCTTCTTACTGCCGTGTCGGTCGTTGGAACTGTGGAGCACGGCTTTGCTGTCTTCCACATCCCTAGCTCTCCTTCGTTGTACAGTTCATAGTTGTAGTTAGTAGTAAATAGTTGTTAAGTGTAGTTAGTTAAGTAGTATATTGTAAATAGTTGTAAATAATAGTTGTAAATATTTGTTAGCCGGTTTGGGCCGTAGCCCTTCCCGGCACCCGGCACCGGGCCCATGCCTGGTTCGCCGGGCTTCAAGACACAGGGCCTGTGGTCCCCACAGGAGGTGGATTTACACATCAACATGCGGGAGTTGAGAGCGGTCCGCCTTGCTTGTCAAACGTTCTGTCATCAGCTTCGAGGTCGTTGTGTCGCGGTATTCACCGACAACACGACGACCATGTACTATATCAACAAGCAGGGCGGCACCAGATCCTCTCCCCTGTGTCACGAGGCGATGCGACTCTGGGACTTTTGTATAGCCCACTCCATTCACCTCACGGCTTCCTTCCTCCCTGGAGTACGGAACACGCTGGCGGACCGCCTGAGCAGATCCTTCCTCTCGCACGAGTGGTCCCTTCACCCGGACGTCGCCCTCTCGATCTTCCAGAGGTGGGGTTGTCCCCGTGTGGACCTCTTCGCGTCCAGGGGGAACATGAAATGCCAGGCGTTCTGCTCCTTTCAGGGCCGGGAACCCGGGTCTATAGCGGACGCCTTCTTTATCCAGTGGACGACCCATTTGTTCTACGCGTTCCCTCCGTTCCCACTGGTCCACAAGGTCCTTCTGAAGGTGCTCCAGCGTGGCCCAGGCAACATTGGTACCCCATGTTGCTGGATTTGGCCATAGCCAACCCAGTCCCCCTGCCCCTTCACCCGGACCTGATCACCCAGGACCACGGCAGTCTCTGTCACCCGGACCTCCAGTCGCTGCACCTCGCAGCATGGCTCCTGCGTGGCTGACCAGATCCGAATTACGCTGCTCTAGCCCGGTACGGGAGGTGCTCCTGGGCAGCAGGAAGCCTTCCACCAGAGCGACGTACTCGGCCAAGTGGAAGCGTTTCTCCTGTTGGTGCACGGAGAGGGGTTTCCTCCCTATGGAAGTTTCGGTCGCCAATATTTTGGACTACATTTGGTCCCTCAAGCAACAGGGCCTGGCGATATCGTCCCTTCGGGTTCACCTGGCGGCTATCCTCCACCTTTCACCCGGGTGGGGATGGCCGCTCGGTTTTCTCTCACCCGACGGTGACTAGATTCCTGAAGGGATTAGAACGTCTCTACCCCCTGCCCCTACCTGGGATCTCAAACTGGTTCTGGCTCGGCTAATGGGGCCCCCCCTTTGAGCCGTTAGCGACTTGCTCCCTGCTCTATCTTTCTTGGAAGACTGCCTTTTTAGTAGCCATCACCTCAGCTAGATGGGTTTCGGAACTCCGGGCCCTCACAGTAGACCCCCCGTATACGGTCTTCCATAAAGATAAGGTACAGCTGAGACCGCACCCTGCCTTTCTCCCCAAAGTGGTCTCAGCCTTTTACGTCAATCAGGAGATCTTCCTCCCTGTTTTTTTCCCAAAGCCTCATTCGTCACGCAGGGAGCAACACCTCCACTCGCTTGATGTCCGTCGGGCTCTCGCGTTTTATGTGGACAGAACCAAACCGTTCCGCAAATCCCCCCCAGCTTTTTGTGGCAGTAGCGGACCGCATGAAGGGGCTTCCCATTTCCTCGCAGAGGTTATCCTCGTGGGTAACGTCCTGTATCAGGACCTGCTATGACTTGGCCCATGTCCCTACGGGCTGTGTGACTGCGCACTCTTCCAGGGTGCAGGCATCGTCGCTGGCTTTCCTCGCCCGTGTGCCCATCCAGGAGATCTGTCGGGCAGCGACCTGGTCATCGGTCCACACCTTTGCTTCCCACTACGCCCTGGTCCAGCAGTCCAGAGAGGACGCGGCCTTCAGGTCTGCAGTGCTCCATGCTGCTACTTCTCACTCCGACCCCACCGCCTAGGTAAGGCTTGGGATTCACCTAACTGGAATGGATATGAGCAATCACTCAAAGAAGAAAAGACGGTTACTCACCTTTGTAACTGTTGTTCTTCGAGATGTGTTGCTCATATCCATTCCACACCCGCCCTCCTTCCCCACTGTCGGAGTAGTCGGCAAGAAGGAACTGAGGAGCGGGTGGGCCGGCAGGGGTATATATCAAGCGCCATGGCAGCGCCAATCTAGGGGGCGACCTGCCGGCCCACTGGAGTTGCTAGGGTAAAAAGTTTCCGACGAGCGTGCACGCGCGGCGCGCACACCTAACTGGAATGGATATGAGCAACACATCTCGAAGAACAACAGTTACAAAGGTGAGTAACCGTCTTTTTCTGACACCAAAGTACCTGAGAAAGCAAAATTGCCAAGTCTAATCAGGTTCAAGGATGTTTCCAGGAGTGACTTCAAAGCTTTTAATATAGACACTACAGAGAGCTAACAGGCCACATTGGTGGGCTGTCCTGCACCAGGGAGTCAAAGAGGCTGAAGAGATGTGGTTGAGGGAGAGGAAAGTGAAGACAGTAAAGCACAGGAGGCCTCAGAGTCTTAGTAGTGCACTAGCTTCCTCTTCTGGCCTTGTGCCTTCTGCCTGCATTATTTATGGCAAAGACTGTTTCTCAAGAATTTGATGTTTTAGCCACTTGCAGTGTTGCAGCACAACACACAGTAACTGAACTTATTTGGCTGTTTCATTGTCATCTTTCAAGGCTGCCGTTCCATGTTAATGCTTCATAAAGTTGTATGGGAGTCTGACTATCTTTGCTACAGGAAAGTTGCCAGTTGGAAATGTGAATTTCTGCATCACCCTAGAGAGAGGATCCTCCCCTCTGCTGTGCAGGCCTACAGCTGGGTGCAGAGCAAGGCAGGCAGGCAGTATAAAGATAAAGTGGACAAGCATACAAGGAGCTGCAGAGTTGCCCTTGTGTCTGACTCAGTGCAGTGCAAACAGACAAGGGCTTAAAGCAAGTTGCTGTTCAAGGCTCTTCCCTTTAGATCCCTGGGTTTGAGGCAGTATAGCCCAGGGCACTAGGCTGGGAGTCAGGACTACTGGGTTCTCTGCTTGGCTCTGCCACAGATTCACTGCGTGACCTTTGGCGAGTCACTTCTCCTCTGTGCCTCAAGAGAAAGGGATAACGCTGGCCTGCCCTTTACAAAACACTCTGTGATCCATGGGTGAAAGGTGCAAGGTAAGACTGTTATTTCTGAGGCTTGCTGTGAGCAGATCATCAGAATGCTGCCATGTGTGACAAGAGAGCATCCAGCTGGAGAACAAATGGCCATTCTCCTGTTAGAAATGGCTGGATTTTAACAGTTCTGCATAGAATTTTGCCAACTCCAGCACTATGATCCCCATAACGTGGCGAGGAGTAAGCCTTCCTCAGACTGCCCCCATGACAGAGACAAGAGCCTGGTTCCACTCCCAGCACAGAGACTCTAGGGAGTCTTGTTCAGAGACACAGGGTAGTCTGGAGAGTGCGCAGAGGAAGCGTTGGGTGAATCCTGGCCTTGCCCCCATTCCGGCCTTGTCCTTTATTTAATACCAGAGCCTCGTAGTTCACGTGAAGGGGCAGTAGCTTTGCACTCCCAGTCAAGTTCAGGGCCTGGGGGGATGTGTGTGGCTGTGGCTTCAAGGGGGCTTTGTGCAGGTGGAAGTGCTCATGCAGACTATCTACTAACTACCCTCCAGCTGTCCATAGGGCGCTGTGCAAATGCAAAGCACCAAGTGTTGTTGTTAATTACAATTATTATTAATATTAAGTAGGAGTATTATTAAATAATAGATAGTGATTAATTATTATCGCTCCAGTATGCAGTGTTCCCTGAGTGTCTCTGGAATTGCCCTGGAAGGGGAAGGCTGGGAGTGTTTGGGGTCTGTCACTCACCAGGAGGGAAAATGAAGGGGAGGAACTAAGCCACTCCCTGCTCCTCGGATCTCTCTGGGAGGCTGTAGATATCCAGGCCCAGAAAAATCCCTGTTGTGTGCTGCCATCTGCTGGAGGCTGGGGGAATGCATAGCCCTGCCCTGCTGGCGGGAAGATGCAGGAGAGAGGCCCTGCTCCCCAACACATTTGGTTTTTGTTTTTCTCTTGTGTTTTGTAAGGGTATAAACTCCAGGGTAGAATGTTGGGCCAGAGACACTGAATCCTCTTCTCACACGCACCTCTGACACTGGCCCTCAATCCTGACTCTCAGACTCCCTGCTACTTCAGTCCTGGGCTCCCTCGACACACACAGCTCTACCAGTGCCTCTCATTCCCAGCTTTCAGATCCCACTATCCCAGCCCCAGGCTCCCCTACACCATAGGCAGCTCTGCCGGTTCCCCTCAATCCTGACCCCCCAGCCTTGAACTCCTGTGTTATACCGACCTCACTCTGGTAATTGCCCTTAACCCAGACATTCAGTGTGTGCTGTTTACAATCAGAGAATATCAGGGTTGGAAGGGACCTCAGAAGGTATCTAGTCCAACCCCCTGCTCAAAGCAGGACCAACTCCAGCTAAATCATCCCAGCCAGGGCTTTGTCAAGCTAAGCCTTAAATCCTCTCAGGATGGAGTTTCCACCACCTTCCTAGGTAACCCATTCCAGTGCTTCAGCACCCTCCTAGTCAAATAGTGTTTCCTAATATTAACCTAGACCTTCCCCACTGCAACTTGAGACCATTGCTCCTTGTTCTGTCATCAGGTACCATTGAGAACAGCCTAGATCCATCCTCTTTGGAACCCCCCTTCAGGTAGTTGAAAGTAGCTATCAAATTCCCCCTCATTCTTCTCTTCTGCAGACTAAACAATCCCAGTTCCCTCAGCCTCCCCTCATAAGTCATGTGCTCCAGCCAGGGCTGTCCCTAGCTATTCTGGAGCCCTATGCAGCCCCCCCCTCCCCCCGTGGAGGCTTTGCGGGAGGAGAGCAGAGGGGCTGTCCGCAGGCCTCCACAGGGCATCCTGCTCCGTGCTTCCCAGCAGTTTGTGTTATGCTGATTGTTGGTAACAGCTGCTCTCTCCTGTGTCCTCTGCAGACTGTAATGTAGCAGATCCTGCAATGTCCACAGCCCCGCAGCTTGGTCCTGGGTCCAACCCGCTGCCGAGCCTGAATGAGACCAGTTCTTCCAATGCACCACATGGTGCTGCTCCTGGCCTGCGGCCTGATGCTGGGGGCAGTGGAGGTGGTGGTGGTGCCGGAAAGCAGCCTTCCCAGTTTGTTTATGTCTTCACCACTCACCTTGCTAACACGTAAGCGGTAAACCCGTGTCCGCCTCAGTCCTCCCCATTGGCTCTGGCCACTTAGGTTGGTCTACCACAGCTGCCTCCTACATGTTGCAGTTAGCTCTGCTGTCTCTGGAGAAGGTGGGGACTGGAGGTTCCCTGGGTTGCCCTTAGCATGACCTCTCCCCCTACCCCCAATTCACATTCTCCTTAGCATAGTTGTCAGCTGCTGGTGGAGAGACTTCATCTTAAATGTGAGTTGTCTCCTGGTAGTGCCCTAGTGCTGCCAGCTGCAACAGGAGCCACAGAGTGCATTTGGCCAGATGTATAATAAAGGGTCATAGGAGCACTGAAATGTGTTGGCTGCTGCCAGAGGCAGGATACTTGGTTAGATGGATTAGTGGTATTATCTGGAAGGGCCCTGGGAGAACAGATTGCGGTGGGAGGCACTGGGTGCTAACACTCCAGATTATTGGCTGCCTTCAACTTGCTCCCTTCATTCTTTTGCAGTATCTCAGCCACTGATTCTCGGGAAACATACAGCTTTAGAGTGCCTGCTTAGGTCATAGCTAGAGTCCCGTGAAATTATTTTTATTTTTTTAATAATTTTTCCTTTTATTTTTGGGGAGCTTTGTGCTGTGTTATCCATGTGGGAGGGGCTGGGTCCTGCCACCAGGAGAAGTGGGAGGCCCTGAGGGGGCACAGAATGAACCTGCCCCACACTCACCCCATTGCAGCAGCTCCTATCCCGCAGGACCTCCCACTCTGAGTGTTGAGACCTGGCACATGGAGTCACAGTGCTCCTCAGATTTGGCCCAGCTGTCCTCCATCCGAGGACTGGGGTGTGGCTGGACCAAATTTGAGTGAGTGGTGCTGCAACACCATCTGCTTAGGTCACAATGCTACTCACTCAAATTTGGTCCGGCTGCACTTCTCTGTCCTTTCCTGTTATGAGGGCAGAGGGATGGCCAGGCTAAACCTGAGCAGCATTGGGACCCTTGTGGGCCAGGTCACAAAGCTCAGTGCAAGGAGCTGGGCCCAGCCCCTGCCGTAGGGTGAGTTTTCATTTGATAGTTGTTTTTGCTTTTATGTTGTTGTTTCACATTTGCAAAGAACATGGGGTTCTAGTCCTAGCATATCCCAGTGTCTCCCTCCCAGGCTATATCCCTCTGGCAGCACACAACAACCAGTGCAGAGCACAGCACTATGCACAGTTCAGGGGGTGGGGAAGGGGAAATTGCAAGGCAGAGAGATGCCCTGAGATCTGTGCAGAAGAGGTGGAAGTTCAGTGCCAGCTCTCCTCTGAGATTCCCACAAGGAGCCCAGGGGGCTTGGGCATTACCCTAGGGGGCCAAAGGGCAAAGGTAGCCCTGCTGGGAGTTCTGAGCCTGTGGACCAGGGAGTTGCTAAGTATTTCTGGCTTGACATTTTGCTGTTCTTGACCAGCTGCTCTCTCTTTTAGTGCCGCAGAAGCTGTCTTGCAGGGGCGAGCAGACTCCATCCTGGCCTATCATCAGCAAAATGTTCCCCGGGCAAAGCTAGACCAGGTATGGCTGGATGAGAGCCAGACACTCTGGTCTGTGCATGCTGCTAGCTAATGTCCTCATGGCCGGTCGCACCCTGACCCCACTTGCAGCTCACATTCTTTCAAGGGGGATGGGCTCAGTTGGCTCTTGTGGGGATTCAGGGCTCGAAGCCCACCCAAAGTCTGGGGCTACACACCTGCCTTATGTGTATCTTGCTGACTTTGGCTTCCCCTTTCTCACAGGCTCCAGCTCCCAAGGTACTAGGAGTTGCCGAGCAACTGCCAGTTAACTCACCTGCCTCCAGCACTCCGCAGCCTCAGCCCCCCCCACCCCAGCCCCCTCCGCCCCAAAGCATCAGTCAGCAAGCTTTGCCTGCACCAACTACCCTACCCCAAGAAGGGACGGGAGAGGACATTCGGCGGGACCTGACTCCCAACTCTGTGGGAAATAGCAGCAGCAGCACCCAGGCAGGGAGCAACCACCCCAACACACCCAATGCCGCCTCCAACCCGATGCAGCCTGGGCAAGTGGACTCTTCTAGTGCTTCCAGCTCTAACTTACTGGGGGATGGTGCCAGTGCTGGGGCAACCGGAAATGGGCAGGTAGTGCTGGGCCCCAGGAACCCCATGAACTCAGAGGGACTCTCTAAGGAGCAGCTGGAGCACCGGGAACGCTCCCTGCAGACCCTGCGGGACATTGAGCGCCTGTTGCTGCGCAGCGGTGAGGCCGAGCCCTTCATGAAGGCCAACCAAAGTGCTGGCGAGGGTGGCCCCACTCCCCAGCCGCAACCCCCACCCACCCAGCCACCCCTCCCACCTGTGGGCATGAAGAAGTATGAAGAGCCCCTGCAGTCCATGATTTCACAGACGCAGAATCTGGGGGGCCCCAACTTGGAGCATGAGGTCCCCCACCACCCAGGCTCTGACATGGGGCAGCAGATGAACATCATGATGCAGCGGCTGAGCCAAGACAGCCTGACGCCAGAGCAAGTGGCCTGGAGAAAGCTGCAGGAGGAGTATTATGAGGAGAAGCGGCGGAAGGAGGAGCAGATCAGCATCCATGGTCGACCCATGCAGGAGATGATGATCCCACAATCCATGGGTGGCATGATGATCCGGGGGCCACCACCGCCTTATCACAGCAAACCTGGGGAGCCGTGGCTTCCAGGGATGGGGAACCAGCTAAGGGGGTCCATTGAGGTCCAGGACCCCATGCAGATGAGGGGAGCACCCCCCTTCCCAGGGCCAAGGTTTCCCGGAAATCAGATGCAGAGGGTCTCTGGCTTTGGCGGGATGCAGAATGTGTCCATGGATGCCCTTGGGTCCATGAATGCTATGCAGCGGCCAGTCAGGCCTGGCATGGGATGGAATGATGATATGCCTCCAATAGGAGGCCCAGGGAACTTTCCACAAGGGAGCCTGCCCTACCCTTCAGGGCAAGGGGACCCTGAGCGGTTCATGAACCCCCGAGCCAGGGAGGAGATCCTGAGGCACCAGCTGATGGAGAAGCGCCCGGTGGTGATGCAGAGGCCCATGGGGATGTCTGGCAGCTCCATGAGCCAAGGTTTGGAAATGGAGAGGATGATACAGGCTCACAGGCAGATTGACCCGTCAATGTTCCCTGGACAGATGCCAGGAGAGAGCCTAGGTGGTGCACCCATAGGTATGGACTTCGCGGGTACCCGCGGGATGTTGAGCCCACCCATGAGCCAGTCGAGCCTCCGAGACATGGATGCACCCATGGGACCTGGGAACCTCAACATGAACATGAATGTCAACATGAACATGAACATGAACCTCAATGTCCAGATGACCCCACAGCAGCAGATGATGATGTCGCAGAAAATGAGGGGTCCTGACATGATAGGCCACCAGGGCATCAGCCCTGAGGATCTGGCCAGGGTGAGAGCTCAGAATGGTAGTGGTGGCACAATGATGGGGGGGCCACAGAAGATGATGATCCCTTCACAGTTCCCCAGCCAAGGGCAGCAAGGCTTCTCAGGTGGGCAGGGCCCCTATCCCAGCATGCCCCAGGAGATGGGCAGTGCCCCAGACATGTTCAGCCCTGAACAGGGTGCCATGTCCATTGGGAACATCGGTGGCACCACCAGGCTCAGTCACATCCCTTTGCCGCCAGCTTCCAATTCCGCTCCCACTCAAGGGGGCAACCTAGCCAACATGCACCCGGCACCCTCACGGGGGCTGGGCCGCAGGCCCTCCGACCTCACCATCAACATCACCCAGATGAACTCCCCTGGCATGGCCCACCTCAAGTCCCCAACGCTCAGCCAGGTGCACTCACCGCTTGTCCCCTCCCCATCTGCCAACCTGAAGTCTCCACAGACGCCCTCGCAGATGGTCAGCATGCCACCTTCCAACCAGTCTGGGCCCCTGAAGTCGCCCCAGGTGATGAGCTCCTCCCTCAACATAAGGTCTCCCACCAGCTCACCAAGCCGCCTGAAGTCCCCTTCCATGGCCGTTCCTTCACCCGGGTGGGTGCCATCTCCCAAAACCACCTTGCCAAGTCCTGGAGTCAGCCAGAGCAAGCAGCCTATCAGCATGAATTCGTCAGCTTCTATGGGAGGGCTGGATCAGGGTAAGCTGCTAAACTGTGTATGTGAGTGGGATAGGCCACAGAATTAAAGCCTGGTGCTCCGAAGGTCTCTGCACATTGCTGGTCACTCTCATGGGACCCAATAATTCTGTGGCTTCCAGACCCCTATTTTCCATATACTCAGACTAGTAGTGATTACATGGCTATTTCCCTGCAGGGCTGTGGTGGGAACCTGCCTTCCCATAGCCAGCTCTCCTTGTGCTGGGATTTGGGGTTGGCGAGTGGGCATCTAGGGCCCAGCACTGGAAGTGCTGTGATAGCAGCCCAGTTCCTTTTCCAAAGGGATAGAATACGCCATCTCCCTTTCTGTGCCATGCACCAGGCCTCAGGGCAATGTGGCTCAGCATTGTGAAGAAGGGAACAAGAGCCTAGATTAGGGGAAATGCGTACAGCCTGGAGAGGGACTGCTCTTTCCTGGTGGTCTGAATGAGCCTGGTCTGTCCGACATATGCAAGTCTGTACTTGCTTCTTCTGGGGATTAATACCAGTGATTTGCTGTGCCCCACCACACCCCCCGATGCTGTGCTCTCTTATTTACAAGGAGGAAAACTGAGTAGGCAGCCTACTATGCACTGTAGAGGTTTGGAGGGAGACATTGGACCAAATTAGAAATGAGGAGCCAGGATCCCAGCATTCCCAAATCTCTCTGCTGAGTGGCTCGTGCTCTTCAGAGTTGGGTAGGGATGGAAAAATGGATTGATGGGAGACAGAGTCCTTAAACATATGTCCTGACTTGGGGAAGTGCACTGAAAGGAGGGGACAGTGGGTGTGTCTCTGTCACTGAGCAAACCTGTCTTGGTGCATTCCAAGGGTTGGGGGGATTGCAAGATATGTCTGGCCAATTCCCAGCTCCCTGCATTTCCTTGTGTTTCTTTTCTCAGGCCCCACGTTCTGTTGTCTGGGGAGACTTTTTGCAGGTAGATCAGAATTTAATCCAGTTATTTATGCAGGCAGCATTGTCTAATGGTCAAAACAGAGTCTGCAAGAATCATAGACTATCAGAGTTGGAAGGGACTTCAGGCGGTCATCTAGTCCAACCTCCTGCTCAAAGCAGGACCAGTCCCCAACTAAATCCCCAAATGGCCCCCTCAAGGATTGAACTCTCAACCCTGGATTTAATAGGCCAATCCTCAGACCACTCAGCATTCCAGAACTTCAGGCCTTGCTCGGCCACTGTCACCTTGGCCAGGTCCCTTCACCTCTTGGTGCTTCAGTTTCCCCTGGCCCTGATTTGAGTCTTTCATTGTCCCTCTGATGATATGACAAGGATTCCCCATCCCCACTTTCTTTCTTCTACGTCCACTCATATCGGGGTAACAGGACAGGCTAGAAAGCAGGGTTCCTTCCTAGGTACTGGGGGCTGGTTCACCTCTCCCCCCATGCCTTCTAGCAAGGTTAACACCTCTCCCCACCCCCATTCCCCTGTACAAACAGGCTGTTCCCATCCATGCCTACTTGCTTGAGGAGGCCTTGAGTGAATGCAGAGCAAATTACCCACCAGCGTAATTTGTGTGCTCACAAGACACATTGAGTGCCAGAAACCTGCCCACAGCTACATCCAGGGAAGGGATGTCAGAGTAAGGCCCCTGAGGTACCTCTAGTGCTGGAAGAATGGTTCCAGGTAGCCCTGCATGGTGCAAGGAGCATGTGCTCATAGCTACTTAGTGCAGTGGCGTGTCAGTCCCGTCTTGTACTCTCAGCCAGAGCAGATTGTCGGCCAGGCCACCAACTGCTGCATTTTTCTTACTCACACTTGGCGTCTGCACACTTGACATGCTCATTTGTGCCCCAGGTTTCCAGTTTCTGACTTCTCTGGGTTAGCTCTTGAAGTTAGTATGGATTTTGCCCCCAGGCATCCAGCAAGAACTTTAAAAAGAAGCAGGTAGGGGAAAGGGGCAAAGTTTTCTGTATCCAGGTCTAGAAAAAGGCCTCAAACTCAGTGCCTTCCCCTCAGCACCCGCTCCTCTCCTTCTTCAGTTCATAAGGGAAGGGCCAGAGCTCAGAAGTTGGGACTAGATCAGATCTAACTCCCCTATAGTGTGGGGTGACTGGTTCTGGTGCCAACCACAGCAGGTGGTCCCAGCACAGAACTTCCCCAGAATCCATAAGGGGTTTTGGTTGGGGGCCAGGGCTGGTCTGGGTCTGTTGCTGTTCCAAGCAGAGAATTGGGGATGCTGCTTGATGGGACCAGGCTGCAGCTTGCAGGGAGCACTAAGCTGGTCTCTCTCTCTCTCTTGCTTGCAGGTTCACTCCCTCCTGGACCTAGGAGCAGTTCCTCTGTGCCTGCCAGTAATCCCTCTAGCACCATGAATCCCAACATACCTTTTACTTCCTCTCCAGATCCATCCCCTTCCCAGAACCCCCTCTCGCTGATGATGTCACAGATGTCCAAGTATGCCATGCCCAGCTCCACACCACTCTACCACAATGCCATCAAAACCATCGCCACCTCTGATGATGAGCTGCTCCCAGACAGGCCTATGCTCCCACCAGGAAGCATGCCAGGTACGTTCTTCTGGGACGGTGTCTGCGCCAGCAGGGAGAGCAAGCTGGAGCTGGGCTTTATAGGGGTAAGACTGGTCTTGTGGCTCTCACACAGGCCTGGGAGGCAGGACACCTGGGTGTGGTTCTGATGCTCAGAGTGGGGATCAGGAATTCTATTCCCAGCTCTGCCACTGACTTCTTCTATGGCTTTGGACAAGTCACTTAGCTTGTGAGTTCCTGTTTCCCTATCCCTCCCTGCCTCTGCTGGAGCATGGGGCTCAGTGCATTGATGACTAGAAAGTACCTGGGGGACATGGCTGGGGATGTGTTGTAGAAAAATGTGCTAACTGAGAGCCAGAATAGGAACAGACACGTTTGGAGCTGCAAAGCAAGGAGAACGAAAGGGTTAATTGAGTCAGATGAGAGTATTTATCCTGTGGGGAAGAGAAGAGTTTGTTCCAGGCACAGGGAAAAGCCTGAGGAAGAAGTTGGACAAGGAAGAAGACTCAGTGAGCCCTGTACAGTGACAGGACAGGGTGTAATCCTTGTTGTGTACCATGCTGTGGAAGGATCACTCCTTTCCAAATGTATGACTTAATATAGTAGAGACTCCATGGCTGTATCCTTGCCGTGGCCTCTCAAAATGTCACAGAGGCAGCAGGTTAGAACCCAGTATCGCCCACTCCAAAAGCATTGGTGTGACCAAATGAGTTCAAGGAAAATTACTATCTGTTAGCAGTATGGGGCCTTGACACACAGCAAGCAGTTCTGATTCCAGCCAGAAGAGGGCAACAGTGCCATATACACACCAGCCAGTTAATTGCAGTATAATACAGTTGGGTTATTAATGGTAACTGCAGTCACTGTAAGTCCACCAGCATGCTAGGGGTAAAAGTTATTGCAAGGGTTACATCTCCTTAGGTGAGACATAGGGATGTCAGGTCTGAGGTATGGGTGTCTTAGCCTGTCCTGAGTCTCTTGATGAGTGTCTTGGGCTCCCAGTGTTCTCATTAGCACAACTAAAAGCAATGGAACACGTCCAGCTCTCCTGCATTCAGGTGTAACTAAAGGCCTTGGGGAAACTCTAGCTCCCTGGATACTATTGACTAAGTTCTTTAAATGGAACTGCTGAGCTGGCTTCCCAGGCTGGTTTCCCAGCTTGCCGCAGCTTTGCAAAGGCATTGGGCGCTTCCAGAACCTGGTGTGAAGCTGGCAAGTGTTTGTTTGCTTGGCATTGGCGGGTGCAGTTCTGTTCTGCCATCTGCTTCTTACTGACTGGCCAGGGCCAGCTGCTGCCTTCTCCATGTGCCATTGATCTGTCTGGCAAACACAGCGAGCCCAGGAGACACTAGAGTTTCTAGCTCAGCACACAGCCAAGATCAGCTGGGGGTAAAACAGACAATGGGAGATGCAGCGTTCAGGTGGGTTACATGTACATTCCCATTCCCAGTGGGGATGATGTGACACCTCCTAGATCTTACTCATCTCCCTATCCTCTTCGGCATCTCCTCTCTGCCCCCACATGCCCAGTGTTCCTCCCTCAACCATCTACCTGAGTGTTGTCTCAGGGATGGCAGGCCCATGTTCTAGTATTTGGCCACTTCCCTTGATTGAGTCCTAGAGCTAGCTTTCCAGGAACCATGTTTGCCCTGCTTGGAGGAGGGAGGCGACTGTGACATTTGGGATGCCCTTAAATTTCCCTCTCCCACCAGAGATGTCCCATCACCGCTATCTCCACCCCAGAGCTCTGCTGTGTAGGAAACCTCAGGTGGTCTCAGCAGGGTATGGCCCAGTGGGATGGGAAAGCCTGAGCGAGGACTGGGCTATCCAGTCCATGCAGGGTCCCAGTGTCTGCAGTCAGAGCTGTGAGAGAGAGGCATAATCTGAGAACGCCTTAGTTCTGATTTCAGAAAGTCTTTCTGACCTCCACAGCAGGGGGCCCACACCTCCCTCCCATGCTGGCTGTGACCATTGTGTAAGCCAGGCAGTGCTCCTGCGGTGAGTAGCTGTGCTGTCCTTCTCAGTATCCACCACTGGGGGGCACGTTGGAGCTGCACAGAACTTGCCAACTAATGGCTGTGCTGAGGGTGTTCTTTGTGCTCGACACAATAGAGAGGTTGCTGTGCTGTACTGTCCCAGCCTGCGTAGCAACAGTGGGGAACAGGATTTGCTGGGCTGGTAAGAGCCACAAGCCCCATGTATGGCCAATGACCGACTGAGTCTTACGGTAACATCCCTTGAACCCCAGCTATTCTCTGCCTGCACTAGGCCAGCTCTGAGGTCTGGAGCAGCTCTCACCAGCACCTACCAGGGGGCCCTCTTAAGGCAAGTCTACACTGCATCTGGGAGTGAGCCTTCCAGCCTGGGTCCACAGACTCATGCTAGCACTCTAAAAATAGCTGTGTAGATGTTACAGCTTGGGCTGGAGCTCAGGCTCTGATGCCTGGGGTGGGCTTGAGAGCCAAGCTCCAGCCACCGTTGCAACTTCGAAGCACCATCTACACTGCTATTTCTAGAATGCTAGCACAAGTCTGTGGCCCTGGGCTGGAGGCTGGCTCCCAGATGCAGTGCTGATGTGCCTTTATTGTCTCAGTGAGAGAGGGAGGGGCTGGCCTCCCAAGCATGTGCTCTGGTGCTCACCTCTCCCCTGTACAGCCTAGCACCTGGCTGGTATGGGGCAGGGTGTGATGCTGCCATGGGAATGAGGTGCTGAGTGAAGGTACTGAGCAGGTATCAGGTCTGACAGCAAGCCTGAGAGCAGAGTCCCCTGGGCTTAGGGACTCTTTTACTGACCTTACTGCCTTGATGGACTCTCCATGGCAGACCCTCTCCATGGGTCTAGCAGTAAGAGCAGAGCTGGGCCAGGTTTGAATACTCCAGGGAATCTGGCTGGAGCTGATCTCTGCTTAGATGCTGATTTCAATGGAGAGAGCTGCTAGCACCAGGGACATACTCTCTGCATATGGTGGGAGGAGGTGCATGGGCACTGAGTTAACTGTCCTTTTCCCCTTCATTAGGTATCACAGGAAATCAGCCAAATCCACTGCACTTGAATTCAGTGGGGCCTGCATCCTCACAGAGTCCCATGGGGATGAACTTGCCTGGCCAGCAGCCACTCTCCCATGACCCCCCCACATCCATGATGTCCTCGCCGAATCCCCTGGGCACCAACATTCCGATGCACCCTGGTGCACAGGGGGCGGGTGTGCCCCCCCAAAACCCCATGATGCTGCCTCCAGGGCCCCAGGACTCCTTGAACCAGCCCTGTGGCCCTGTGCCAAACAATTCTCAGATGGTCCCTTCCAACCAGCTGGTGTTCCCCCGCATGCAGCAGCCCCACAATGCCATGCAGTCTCCAGCTGCGGGTATGCCCATGACACCAGGAGGTGGAGGAGGGGCTGGGATGCAGCAACATTACCAGCCTGGGATGCCTTTGCCACCAGAGGACCTTCCCTCTCAGCAGCCTGGCCAGATGCCCTCCCAGCAGCACATGCTGGGCAAGAACATCCCTCCTCGGATTGGAGATCCCTATCCCCCTGTGCTTCCGGGTGTGGCTTCAGTGCTGAATGACCCTGAGCTCAGTGAGGTCATCCGCCCCACACCTACGGGCATCCCTGAGTTTGACCTGTCCAGGATCATCCCTTCAGAGAAGCCGAGCAGCACCTTGCAGTATTTCCCCAAGAATGACAGCCAAGCACCGAAATCACAGCCTTCCAACCTCCACCTCATGAACCTGCAGAACATGATGGCTGAGCAGCCACCCACACGGCCGGGCATGAGCGCCCCCAGCCTTCCAGGGCAGCAGGGCGTGCAGCGGGGACTCAACATGTCTATGTGCCACCCTGGACATGTGTCCATGCTGGGCAGGACAGGTATGCCACCCCAGCAAGCCATGATGGGGAATAGCATGCACCAGGGCATGATGTCCCCCCAGCAGAGTCTGATGGCCCAGCAGAATTTCATGCTGATGCAGGCTAAGCAGAGGAGCATGTCTGTGTCAGGGGAAATGTACGGCCAGACGGGCCATATGATGTCACCTCAGGGCTCCCTAATGGGGCCCCCACCTCAGCAGAACCTTATGGTCACACACCAGATGAGGCAGAGGAGTGTTTCACTGGACAGCCAAATGAGCTATATCTCCGGGCCTGGAAACATGGCAAACCTGCCTTTCTAATCATGTCCTGAGGGGCAGGGGCCAACTGTAGAAAAAATGTTTTAAACCTTTATTTGGGTTAGGGTTGGGAGATGGGGGCCTGTGGGAGTGTGGAGGGGGGATGTTTTTCATATTGGATTTGCCTCTATAAGGAAAACCAGATGTGCAGTAAAATTGATGTGAATCCTTTTTTGGGGGGTGGGGGCATTATTATTTTTGAAACTCAAGTGGTGACCGGGGGCTTCCAGACCCTACGGCAGTTTGTAAAATCTTCCTTTATTTTTTCCTCGTAGTGTGGGTTTTCCTTGTTTTTTTTTTTGTTTTGTTTTGTTTTAAAGAACAACCAAAATGTACAACAAGATTTTGAATGAGCTGTAAATAGGGCTGGGAAAGGCAGAAACTTGTGCTGGTTTTAAATTGTCTGTATTTCTGTGTTTTAATAGAAGCCTCAATTTTCTGTTTTAAAACAACAACAACACTTTTTAAAAATATCAATGTACGAGGGTTTAAAACTCTTGCAGAGGGGGTTCTAGGGCAGTGGGAGGAGGTGTGAATGGGCATTGAGAGAGCCCTCTGCAAAAGAGCCTCTTGGCCAGCCCCACATCATTCATGCATCAGAACAGCTTGTGTGCAGGGATGGATGGTTTTGAACAGACATATATACACATCTTAGATCCTGATTCTGCAGTCAGACCCTTTGGGCCTGTACTCGGTTCAGGAGTGCACCTAGTCATATGGATCCACCTGCAGGATTGGAACTGCTGAGATGTCTCTAAAACAGTGTTGGTGTTGGAGTTGCTGTTTGATTGTAGTGATTGATAGTGGTCTCTATCTGTCTCTGCTACCTGGTGAAGCTGCTGGCAGCATGAGCAAGGAGAGGGCCCAGTTGTTTAGTTTAGGGACAGGTGGGGGTCTGATCCCACTCTGCAAGTAATAAGTAACTGGACCATGAGGCCTCCACCCAATCATGACACTCCCTGCTCCCCTCTCCATCCCTAGATGCTGTGTGTGATGTGTGTATGCCCCTCTGGAGACAGCAGAATGAACACTGGGATTTCTGACTGGCTGATTCCGTCCTGTGCTTCCTGGGTGCGTTGTGCAGAGGCCAAGAGGAAACTCAAGACACACACTGACACACACACCCCACAAAGCATCCCATACTCCTTGTTGGCTCTGCTCCCACTTACATGAGTTCATGCATCTCACCCTGCTGCATTATGCCCCTTGCCTCCTAAGTGCACACATTTCTGTGGGAGAGCTAGCCTGATGCATAAAAGCAGGCATTTTATGGTAAAGATTCTCCAAGCGTTTTCTCAATCTGGGAATCCCAGACTCCTCCATGAAAGGCCCTAGAGGCAACTGGCCAGCAGTTGTAAGGCCACCTTTATACCCTGAAACCACCTGCAGCAACCCTGCTCTCTATGATGGATGTGCAGCCTATGGAGACATCAGGTCCTTGCCTGCAATACTCCAACTGGATACAAGAGGCCTCCTGCTCGGACTGAGCTGATGTTTTTCTAAACGAAGCTCTAGTTCAACCAGTAATTTATTCAGACAAGTTTCATGGCCTGTGTTATACAGGAAGCAAGACTAGATGATCACAATGGTCTCATCTGGCCTTAGAATCTGTGCTGGGAAATGTTACTCATAGGAGCAGCTGGGTCTTCATTTCCACCACCACTGTAGGCTGCTTAAAGCATGGACTACAAACATAAGTTTCATGTGGGGGAGTGTGCCCATGCCTGGCACCCTCTTCCTGCAGAGAGTTGTAAGAGTGTGCTGTGACATCTTTTTGAAGGGAGGCTGGAGATAACCCATGTGTGCATGCAGCCTCTGTGGATTGCAGGAAAATATTCTAAAAAGTGCATCCAAATGACCATCGGGCACCCTAACCTACCACCAATTTGAGGTTTATCTCAGAAAAGCCAGCCTTTTTGTTGCCCCTCTCATAGCAAAGGGGCCCCTTCCCTAAGCACCAGAATGGAGGAGAGAGAAAGCTTTTGCACGGAGAAGTTGAGAAGCACTGCATGAAATGTGAACCTTCTTTTTGTGGTTCCAAAGAGCAAAGGCTGTTAGCAAAGGCTGTTGAAATGCACCAGCCCAACAGTCTCTTAAGCCAGATCCCAATGGGCTGGAACCAAAAAGTTTAGACAGAAACATTCCCAAGTTTGAGGTTGTGTTGTGGGAATGGGGCTGGCTGGGAAATCTGGATCCAAACCAGGTAGAAGGGTGTTGAGGTCTGGTCTTTTGCTTTGGGCCTGTGTCTAGGGACCGTGAGTGTAGCTCTCAGAACAGCAATGGGCTAAAAGCAGAGCCACTTTTCCAGCCCTGTCCCATTTGGTAAAATGGGAACAACCCATTGTGTTGCCCATCTCTGCCTGGGACAGTGCCCTGCCCCGTCGAAGGGCCAAGAGGGCTGTCCCTTCCATTTCCCACTATAAGTGCACTCAGGGACCTTGCTTTTTAACCGGGGTGGGTTTTTTACTCATTTCAGAGCCTGGAGGGGGGAAGATTGGTGCTGGAAGAGCTGGTTCAAGCAGAACAATACAAACCCTACTGTAAAAGAAGCCTTCCCTATTTCTCCATGTTGTCCCCTGGCAGTGCTGTTGGGGGGCAACATCTGCTAGCATTTCCCTTGTAAACACCATTGGGAGTTGCTCAGGACTAGCACAAGCCCCATGCACCACAAAAGCCCCCGGACCCATATGCTCAGGGGCATTTCACCCCCCACCATCAAGTCTCTCTATCTGAAGCCAAAATATTCTTTAAAATAAAATTAATCTTTGTCTCCAGGCAGCCACTGCTTTCACCCCAGAGTGATTAAAAGCTCCAGTGTGTAGACCTCCCACATGTCCCTCTACCCATCTGGTCTAGCTGAGAACTGTCCTGAGGTGTTGGATCTCTTCTGTCAGCATTGTCCTCACATGAGTCAGGGCCTGCAAGTTGCAAAATGTCTGTGTGAGAAAAGCCAGTGCAGCTGTGTAGAAGAGCAAGAGAGAGAGCTCACAGATGTAGGGGGAGCGATGGCATTCCAGGTGACAGAAAGGGAAGGTGACGGTGATGATGTCGTTTATCCAACATTGATTGCATGACAGTTGGGAAGGAGCAAGGCCTACAGGCCAACCGCCCTGAACACAAAAGTGAAATTCTGGAACTTTGCAAGGCTGTTGGTCCTCCTGGGGTACTTTTTGTTTGGTCTTCAGAGCAGCCAACTGGGAAGTCGTAACCAACCCCCACTGCCCTAGCAGCCAGTCTTCATGATGTCTGAATCTGGAGGCAGGCAAGGCTGAGTGGTGCCTTTTTTTGCTTTGGGTACCATCTCCCAAACAGGTCTAGTTCATCAGCAATACCGTGGGAGCCTTTCAGAGGTGAATGGTAGCTACCCCTTGTTAGGCCTAAGCAGAGCGTTTGCTCTCAGTCACCCTCTGCTGTGCGCTAGGTCTCATCTTGAGTCTTGTGGTTTATTGCTTCATTTATTGGCTTGAGTTTTGTGTGCTGAATTCTACCCAATCATGGTTCTGGATGCCCCTTTTTTTCTATGATATGTCAATGTTTTTTCCTGCTCCAAACAAAGGAAAACGTCTTTCCAATGCAATTTTAAGCAATCACATGTCCAGAATTAGCTTTCATGTCAAGGTAACAGTGACTGACCCCCCCCCTTCTCTGTCATCCCATGGAGAAAATTCCCCAATCATTTTGTACCATTATATAAATATATATATAAAAATATAAATATATAAATACAATACGTGAAGACATCTTATTGGTTTTTATTTTGAAACAATTTTTAGGCTTGTTTTTTGGGTATCTGTGCTGCCTGTAATGTATTGACCTGTTTTATAGGTGCCTTTTTATTAAAAAGAGAAGTTTCAAAACCTGATCCTTGGAGCCTGTCTTCACTGGTCTGAGTTTCTTCAACATTAGCTAGTGTGGCCCACTGTACTTGGGGGGCTCATATCAAATCACATATAGCTGGTAGTTGCTGTTTGGTAGAGCCCCAGCAAAGAACTGGCTTGGACACATGCATTTCTTCTGGTGGTTTTCTCCAAATTATGTTTGAGGAATGAGGAGAGTTGTTGCCATGTGAAGGGCAGAGATATTGTTAATGCCCAAATGACAAGTCAAATCTTAGCTTTTAACTGCAATCCTTTCCAATGATGTCAGCAGCAGTCTTCTGCTCCGAGCAGGAGCTGATGCTGTAGTAGCACCTATGATCAGCAATGTCCTGCTGAGCCGGGCCACTGGCTAACCCTCTGTTGCTGCTTTTTGGGTAGCTCATCCTCTCCATTCAGTTGGAAACAGCTACCATGAGGCAATAAAAGAGCCCATTCCCTCCCTGCCCTGCTGTCAGCCCAGCTCTCTGCACCATAAACCATGCGTGTCTAAGCTCTCTGCTCCCTCAGAACTGCAGAGCCATGGATGCTCCTGAGCCAGTCTCTCTCCTGCTCCTGCTGGGCAGAAGCAGTGAAGGAAAGGAGCAGTGTTGGCTTTATTCTCTGATGGCTCCACTGGAGCTAGTACTCAAGGCTACAGAATAATCTTCACTCCCTGATTGCCAATGAGGTCAGTTGGCGTACGTGTCTGTTCTTTCCATGTGCTGTCCCAGCTCTGCACAGAGAGCTAGTAGAGTAGACTTCAATATATTGAGACAAGTTACACATTACACTCCTGGCTATAAACATAGGAGTTGCTGATTCAAACCCTCTTTCTGCTTGCTGAGCTGGGATTTGAACTTTATTCTCTTACCTCCAGTGAATGGCTTAAATGCCACAGTGGGAGGTATTTTGATGTGGGAGCTCCCTTGGTCTTTCTGGTGAAGCTGGTCCACTGCCACTAAATAATAATTGGGTCAAACTCAGGCTGTGAATCTTTTGGTAGTCCAGTTGTTTTGGTACGTTCTCCAGAATGGGTGAGTTGCTGGTTCAAATCCCTTTTGTGCTGGTTGAGATGGATTTGAAGCAGGCTCCCTTACCTTTCAAGTGAAGGGCTTAAGTGCCAGCCTGGGAGGTATTCTGACACAGGGCTCCCTCAGTCTTTTCTATTGATGGTGGTCCACTTTAACTACATAATAACTGGGCCAAAGGCTGCCTCCATGGCTCTTGATGGTAGCGGGGTTAGAGCACTTCTCTAGGATGTGAGTGACTCTGGTTCAAATTCCCCATCGGTCTCAGTGGAGGAGGTCTGGCGCCTGAGGTGCAGGCCCTTATAAATTGCCTGTGGATTATACAGATCAGCTCTTGCTGGTTTAATTAGTGAATATTGTGGCCATACAAAAGACCCAAATCTCTTTCCTGTCCCCAGTAGCTAAGATACACATCCAGGCTGTGGCAGAGCCCTTCTCTGCTTAGGGGTGTGAGCTGCGGGCTCCCACCTCCCAGGGAAGAGTCAGAGGTGGGAAAGCCCTGTCTGAATCCCCTCCCTGTCCCAAGATAGAAATGGCCTCCTGAGAAAGGGAGGGGGTTCAGACAAGGATGTCCCATTGCAAAGGGCAATCACCTGAGAGGGAGGAAATTCCTGTGCAATCCCCTGCTGAATAGGCACCCAGGTGTGAGTACCCTCACCAGCAGCCTATAGAGTGATTCTGACTTTTGTCCTGGCCTGAAGAATTGTTAAGTCAATTGCAATAGCTTCCAAAGGCAAGAGTAAGGGAGCATCTCCCAGAGGCCAGGCATGTAACCTAACACCAGGTTGTGGAGCGCATCTTGTTCATGGGCTGGCCCAAAGAATAGTTAATTCAAGTGGAATGGCTTCAAGAGGCAACAATGAGAACCACCCCATCATGATAGCCCAAAGTTTAGGGTGCACCCGTGGGCTACAGGAAAGGGTTAGTCAAGCCCTCTCTTACCAGACTGGGGTGGGTGTGTTGCCCTAACATTTCCCACACTCTACAGCAGTCACTGAACCCCTGGCCTAGAGAAGGCATCTCAACTATTCTAGGGGCCAGTGATTGGGTAAGTCAAGTGGAAGAACTTCATGAGGGAACCCCTCCCCTCTGACTTCCTGTGGCTGTGATGGGGTGGAGTAGGCCCAGAAGCCCCTTGTTGATGTCCTCGGGGTCCTGCTACACTCATCCCAGCTGAGGAGCAGTGAAGCCGTCCTCCAAGCAGGCTAGAGTGGCTGCAGAGGAAGCAGCTAATCATGGCCCAGGAGGGCCAAATAAAAGGAGCTGCAGAGCAGTGCAGCAGTTAGATGCTGCTGGAAGCTGGAGAAGGAAGAACTGCAGGCCTGTCTAGCTGAGGGATCTGCAGCACAATGGTCAGCGAAGTGGGAGCAGGGAATGGGAGAGTGAGAGGCTCCTGGCTGGCTGCTAGGACTGAGCCAAAGACAATTTGATCCCCCAGTCCCTGCTTGCACTGAAGGAGCTCTGGGCTGGCTGCAGGCACTGAGTAGGGACTGAGCCTGGAAAGGGCCACAGGAAGATAGTGTATCCAGGGAGGAAGCTCTGGGGATACAGCCCAACATCAGGGCTGGACTGGTTTAAAGACTGCAGACTGACACACCCAGACAGAGGGGGGTGCTTGTGAGAGGCAGGTGCTGACCCCATTATAGGGGCCCATGGTATTGTCAGTTGGCATGCAGAAATAAGTTACTCACCTTGTGCAGTAACACTGGGTCTTTGAGATACAGGTCCCTGTGGGTGCTCTGCTGTATGTGCACTTGTGTATCTGTGCTGTTGCTTAGCAAACTTTGGTAGCAGTGTCCTTTTGATAGCTGCCAATCACTGTGTGCCACCAGGCTGAGTCTTGGATTCTATCTAGGAAAAGTCCCATGGGTAGATCCTGCCATAGTTATTCAGGTAGGGGGCAGGTCCAGTTCTCAGTCCAGAGAAGCTATTTCTTCCATGATCACTGCTCCTCTGCCCTGTTTGGAGCTGCTCAGTGATTTGGGTATGTAACAGACTAACATCTGTTACAGACTTTGCTGCATTTGATGTCCAGTGTCCTGTGTGTTTTGGTGAAGCCCAGGGCTTAAATTCTCAACGATTATTTCCTGGAGCACCCCACCCCATTAGGGGCTCCAGGCTTTAACTTAGGGGTGGGGGGCACCAGGGCTTGGGGCTTTAGCCCTGCTACCTCTGCAGGTTTGAAACTATTTACCAGAGCTCTGGTGAAGCGCCTCTTTCTTTGACTTACTCTTTCCTCTTTGCTTGATTTGTTGCCAGGTAGCCATGGATCGGCAAGACTGGGCTGCAGAGTCACATAGCAGGCAGGACTGCAGTGTAGTGTATTACCCCTATGTTGGAGACGGTCAAACTAAGGCTGTGACTTGACCAAGGCCACATCAGGTATTAGTGTCACAGCTTTGGAATCCCTTGCTCAGACTGCTGGACTATGCAGTCTCTCACTATTGAGCTGCCTCTTCTTGGGGCCAGGGCCAAACTTGGATGAGCAGCAGAGCAGGCAGACGCATAAGTGTTTTTGCCACCAAGCAGTTCTTGCAGCAATTATGGAAACCTGGGAGCACCAACTCTCCCCGGGCCTAGCGCACTGTGAGCACTTTAATAAGATCTCTCCAATAAACGAGATCCAGTTGATTTTTCTTCTTAATTAAAGCAGCTGAGCTTTGAGTGTAACTCTGCTATGGGTTGACAAATCTGAAACTTGAATAAAGTAGCTTATAGTAACCTAGTAGGGTTAGCTGATGTCTCAGTACAATGGTGATGGGTGCTCTAGGCCGTCCTTGGTTAAAAACTGAGCTAAACTTGAATCTTACATGTGCCCTACAATGAGAGGCTTCTGCCGTACTAGTGAAAAGGACAAATTCCAGTGAGCCTCATAAGCAACACATGAAAGGCTCCTTTTATCTCCATACAGAACTTACCAGAAAGGCATCTGACCAGCCAGCAGCTATTCTTTGGTCTCTCTGATATGTCTGTGTTTCAGAATATTCACAACTGCAGCTGACTTTCTGCAGAAGCATGAGACATGCGAGGTGGAAAAAGTACTTTATTTAATTAATCATTATAGTTCATTTAAATAAAAAGCCTCTCAAAATATTCCCTTTGAGTTATGAACACTGAAATAATGTACAAACTGTAGCTGGACTTTGCCACAGTAGCACAGTTTAAACAAACTTTTTGGCATTTCTCCCTGCTTGGACCATAAGAATCACCTTATCAGCTTCACTGGGGTCCTTGGTGGCTGTGCTGTGAACACCGCAGGGAATGTTTGATTTTGTTGTTGTTGTTGTTAACGTTACATCCCTTGGAATTAAAAAAAATAAATCTCTAAACTTTGGACTTCTCCTGTTGGGGTTAGAGCTCGTAAAAGGCTTCACCAATCCTCCATTTTGGGCTGAATTTAGCCCAGTGGTGATCCTTTAAATATGGATCATTCCCCTACTTCTGACAGATCATTTTTCTGGAAAGAGGTGAGTGAATTGTAGCTGGTCTCTTTGTTATTGGGTGAATGCTACTAGTGACCCTAGCACAAAGCTCAAACATCCACCCTGCCACATGGGCAGTTGGACAACACTGACATTAATACTGATCAGCAGAAATAGTTTTAGTTTTGCCTAGAAAGTCAGGTTAGTTTTGGAGCAGATTTTTACCAATGTATCTGTGGTGAGGTTGTGCCTTAGATGAGGGGTGGCTAGTGGCTCTTCAGGCAGAACTATAATGAATACATTTCAAGCCAGAGTAACACTTCACCTATTTATAAAGAAAGCAGCAGCATTGCCTCCACGTTGTCCCTGTCGGTGTGACAACAGCTAATGGAAAACAACATAGTTAAACAGAGTCCCTTATGGCTGCTCTACACAGCCTTACACTGAAATAACCCCAGCTGTGGGGTAAAGCTGCTGTCGTGAGTTTGGTGCATGTCTGTGTAGAGTAGGCCTGATCCTGAGAGCTATTGGGTACCCACAATTCTGGTATGAAGTCAAAGTTCAGACCTTTTTACCCTAAAATCTAATACATGAAATTTTTAAAGACACCATCAATGCAGATAGAGCTAAAATGCCTGAAAGCACAGTACAAAGCATAGCAAAAACTTTCCCCTGTCTCCCCCTGGGAAAAAAGACCACCCCACCCCACCCCAAACTCCTCTTCTCCTTCCATGTTCTGTTTTACTCTGGCATAACAGGAATTCTTGCTCTTAAAGCCAACAGATACAGCAATCGACCCCCAAAGCAAATCAATAACACGTTCAGCCTTATTTCCCTCCTGCTCCCACCCGGTAATCAAAGTAGGAGAGGGTCTCTGCCAGCGTTCAGTTACAAGGTTGGACAGGGGCTGCTCAGAGAATATTCGCCCTCAAAGGAAATCAGTTAGTTCCAGTAAGTCAGTAACTGGAATTATTAATAGAAATAAAATGGATTGGAAGTGAGTGAGAAAGTATGCAGCTGATGGGCAGGAACGGAATTCCTGATAGTAAAGTCTTTGAGCCTATGGAAGAGTCTTCCAGTGTGAGTCGCAGAAATGCCCCCATTTGGGATTGAAGCAACCAACCGTCCCAAAGCCCCAGGAAAGGCACAACAGGAGACAACCCCACACTGGCTGGAGGAGATGGGCTGGCTGCCTTACAGGCCTCTTCTACTTCCAGATTCCGTGATGCAGTCAGAAGAGCAGCGTCCAGTCCTTTGTATTGACCAGAATGGTGTGTAACATGCAGCTATGTGCCCAAGTAACCACAACATACTCTAAACTTCTTCATATTTTACATGACTTTCATTAAACAGAGAACTGTTTCTAATTAAAAGCAATGATTGGGCTGTATCACTTTCTTCTGAGCACCTCAATGAGCTGCACAGACTAAATCATACTATTCTATTTCTCTGATAAAAATCTCTCCGTCATCCGGAATTTCCTGTTTGTCATTTTCTAAGGGCCTGATTCTGTGGTTGGCTCTGGACATGGAGCTCCCCCAGTGGGGAGAATGCACTATCAGAGCTAACTAACTAGGGTCCCAGCCAGCCCCTTTGCAGTGGTTACTGTGTACAGTCAGTATTTACCAAGGGCTACACAAACCATTTCTCCATATATTTAGCACAGGAAGTAACTGTGTGGTAACACTTGACAAAGTACTTGCTGTTTTAATGGTGGCCTTTAGACCTCAGTTTCTTGTGGAGAGGAGGGAAGTGGTAGGGATGATACTGAGGCAGAGCTGAATCTTGCACCAAGGGCATTACATGCTGGCCAAGGTCTATCTCAGCCCTGTGCCCAGTTCTTTCCCCACTAGAAGGTGCTGACAGAAGTGATGGTGTCCGACTCAATCCCACTGCCCTTCCTCGTCACATCAAGGATCTCCTGCAGGGTCTCTTGGCTTATGCAGCCCAGGTCCCGGAGGATCCGGAAGAAGTCGTTGCGGAACTTGACTCCAACAAAGGCATAGAGGATGGGGTTGAGACAGCAATGTGTGAAGCCAATCACCTCTGTCACCATGATGCTGGTGCCCAGCTGGTCTGCCAAGGCACAATCGTTCGGTAAGGTTTCCAGCTTGTCTAGTGTGTCCAAAAAGATGACCATGTGGTAAGGGCTCCAACAGAGTAGGAACACCCCTGTGACCAGGATGGCCACTCTCACGGCCTTCTGCCTCTGCAGCCGCTGAGACTGGCACAGGGTCCTCACAATGGCTGTGTAGCAGTAGCACATGACCAGCAGGGGCAAGAAGAAACCCACAATGTGATACAGGAAGCGGGTTGCCAGCCACATGTTGCTGCCATGAATCCCAACTTGCTGGAAATTGCAGACACTGTGGTTGCTCTTGTCTGACCAGACCTCCATGAGCACTAGATCGGGCAAGGTCAGCACCAGGGAGACGAACCAAATGGCCAGGCAAGTGAGGTGGATCGACCTGACTCTGCGCTTTCTGTAGGTGTGGATAGCATACACTATGGCGAGGTAGCGATCCACACTGATGCAGCCCAGCAGCATGCTGCTGCAGTAGAAGTTGATCTTGTGGACAGCGCTGAGGACTTTGCAGAGGAAAGTGCCAAAGATCCAGCCAGTTAAGCTCTCGGTCACGCCAAAAGGCAAGGTGAGCAATAGCACCAGATTGGCCAGGGCTAGGTGAAAGAGGAAGTTCTCGGTGGTAGTCCGGGCGCGCTTGTAACGCTCCAGGATGATCAATACTAGGGCATTGCCCAAGGTCCCCAGAAGGAATATCAGAAGGTAGACTAAGGGCATAAAGATCTTCTTGAAAGGATGTGTGGGATCACTTGCCAGTGATGAGACTGTTTCTGGACAAAAGTAGTCATCGTAGGATCTTGTGGTGTTGTCATTGTCATTGTAGTCACTGAATTCCCCCAGCAAATTCTGCAGAACAGGAGGAGAATAATTACAGGCTGCAGTTTCTGTACAGCCATTTCCCAGGAGAAAGCCCAACCATTACATAGGAACTGCCAGATGAAATTAGACCCTAGTTGATCAAGTCCAAGGCCCTGCCTCTGGACAATAGCCAGCACCAGATACTTCAGAGAAAGGTGCAGGAAACCTCCAGCAGCAGATGTGGGATAATCTGCCACCAGTGAGGGTCTCATCCTGATCTTTGATCGTTAGAACCTCCTGCTCCAGCATTTAAGCCAATGTCTATCTCTCTTCCATTACATGTTTTATCGTTAACTAAAATATTTCTTGATATTCTTGTTATCCATATAAATATACAATCTCTTTTGAATCTTAAGTCCATGGCTTCAACTATTTCCTGTTGCAATGAGTTCCTCAGTCTAATTACACACTGCATGAACAAGTATTTCCTTTTGTTAATTTTGAATTTGCCACTCTCAATCTCACTCAATGTCCCCTTATTCTTGTGTTATGAGACAGAGTGAACACAAGCATCCAGTCGGCTGTCTCTATCCCATTCATTATTGTATAGACTTTTATCAGGTCCCCTCTTATTCAGCTATTGCTAAGGTAAACAATTCTAGTCTCTCTTCATAGATTTTTTTCCCCCAGCCCTTGATCATTCTTGTCACCTTTCTTTGACCTCTTCTAATTCCACTGTATCTTTTTTGGCATGGGGGACCAGAACTACACAGACTGCCTGGAGGAGGATGTCTTGTTGGCTTACATAGTGGCATTAGAATATTCTCCATATCATTCTCCACCCTATTTCTTGTTGACACTCACCAGTTGTTTGCTTTCTGAGCACTGCTGCACACTGGGCAGAGCCCTCCATCGAGCTGGCCACCCTCACGCCCTTTCCCGAGTTGATGCAATTAATTCAGAACTCTGTAAGGGCTACGAATAGCACATTTCCCCTCCTATGTGCATTAGTCACCATAGTGTGGCCCATTTCACCTGGCTTGGTTGTGTCCCTCTAATAAACGTTTCTGTACTTTTCTATCATGTTAATTCCATATTCTGTTCCCAAAACTACCATCACACATTGGCCCTAAGGACTTTCTCTGATTTGTCTGTAGGGTGATTACAAACCATGCTGTGTCTTGAGACGGAAGATGTATTGACACTCCTCTTGACACAGTGCTGTCCTGCAGTGTGACACCCCGGCTGTCTGAGCTCCTTGGGCTGAACTACGGCTGGGAATTTGTGATATCAGGTCCACGCCCAATCTGCAGGCCGTGATGCTGCCACACAAAGCGAGATTTGCACTGGGAACAAACACAGAAGCTGACCAATGGAGTGAGCTGTATGTAGGCACTGGAGATGGGAGGGCCACTGCCTCCTACTTTTAAAAACGTGGCTGGGAGGGAGCACACTGTGCCTGGCTGGCGGCAGCTGGGTTCTGCTCTGCCTTGTGGCACATGCATCATGCTGGTCAGGTCCTGGTTTGTGTTGTTTTGCATGTCTGCAGCTGGTCCCTCACCTGTTGGTGGCTGAAACCACAGCAGTGGATTCTAGGGGCTGGGGCTTAACCAGGTTTGGGAAGCAGGATGGACCCACTACCCAAAGGTCTTGGGCTTGCCGGTAAGGAGTGAGGGAAGGCAGGGACTTAGAAAAGATCCTGCTGGTGCGGGGTTGCCCTCCTCACTTTTATAGTCCTTTCGGCACACAGGGAGCTGTATCACACATCAAGTTTTTTATTCAAAGCAGAAATCAAATCCAAGTCCTGAGCACTAGAAAGCTGGCAAAGCCCAGCCTCACATGGAGCACATGCTCTGACTGTCCTCTGCTGCTCCAGGCAGGCAATGGACAGAGCCTAACGCTAGCCAAAACAAGAGTGCTTGGGGAAAGGGGAGGGTAGAAATCCATGAGGAGAAGAGGAACAAAGGGCCAAGCAAGGTTCATGGCAAAAATGTGACAGACAGCTCAACAAATACTAACTAGAAGATGGTAAAGGTTCCCCTGCAGTCAGGCTGAACGCTCTCCCCCTCCCAAACACCTTCTCTGGAGACTGAGACTCTTGCACTGACCACAGCGGAAGTTTCTGCTTGCTGTTTTCATACCTTTCACTGCCAGCTGTAGCTGCCTGCACCTGCTGCACCTTCCCCTCTTAGCCATAGTTCCTGCTTGAGCTGTTTTCAGAGCTATTTTTTTCTTTTTTTGGTTGCATTTTTTTTTTTTTTTAGAAACAGCTCAACTGTCCTGTGAAATACAGTGAATGTGAATCTCCCTAGTCATGAGACCCTAGGCCACATGGCAGAGGCAGAAAGCTCCCTGGTTGGGGACAACCCCCTGAAACACACACAAGTTATCTCTGGCTGCAGCAAGCGAAGGCCTCACTTAAGGCAATGGCATGTTGTTAGCTTGTCACTCGTAGAGAGCAACCCATGGGACGTTGCACTGTGGCAGAGAGCTGTAGCTGCTGTGCACTCAGGCAAATCCTTAAAGTGCAGTTTTGGAAAATAGCACGGTGCTGGTGCTGCTTTACTCGTGTCTCCCCAGCGCCTCCTTCTGGGAGATGCTTCTGGGAGTTAGCCAATAGGCCAAGGGGGCAGGCATGAAACCATAAACACTCTCAATCCAGTCCACACAATTGGTCAGGTTTTCTGCCTTCATCTAAAGCAACAGCAGGGCACCAGCCTGGAGGGACCAACACTCACCTCCACTAACTAAAACTCTGCAAAAGAGAAGAGATGGCAAAGGGAGTCTTTAAACTACCCTTAATTTCATATTTTTCTGTTCCTAAAAATATTTCCTAGCAACTGTCTAGCTCATACATACCAGGAATTAATGATGCCCATGGAACTTGTGCTAATAGCACTGACTATGGCAAGGACCAATGCCCAAGGTCTAACCCAATGCTGGAGTGGTTATATAACCTCATACCTGACAAATACATCCTTAAGGGGGTCTTGTTTCAAAGGGCCCTTAGTATCTATGCCATCTGCAGCCCACCAGCTGCTGTACGTTTAATGTGACACTATGAACGTGCACAGCATCTCATCAAATGCATACAAGGTTCCTTCTCTAAAAACCTTACATTTTCCCTAAGCAAAACAAAACTAAACAGGCTGCTCAAGAGCCAGGGAAGGGTTGCGGCGGGTCCAAACATCAGAGGGAGGAGGAGAAGCTGCAGAATAATTTGGAACTGCAGGGTTAATCACAAGAGCGCAGCATGGTGTCAAAAGAAAATGATAGCAAGCTTTCAAAACATGGGCAGTCACTGCACAGTGCTAAACGGTTTTAACTGCAGAGAGTGGCTGTCAGCATCATCTTGCATTTAAAACAGACGATGCAGCACTCAAGCACCATTATCTACCACCATCTCATCTCTGATAAGGTGACAGGTAGGATATTGTTTTTTACTGTAAGCCACTCGCCTCTGGCTTGGGAAATGTGCACAGTGCTGTGACTGCGCCATCCTCTCATGTATGTCTCAGGCTGGAAGACAGCAGCAAGTGTGGGTGGGAGCGGACAGAGATGAGTCAAAGAGACAAAGTATTTAGGTATCATGAATCCAAGCTGACGCTGAAGCAGAAAGGGGTTGGAGCGCAGCGACAAGAGTTGCATAGAGTGTGACATACTACGGCTATTGGAACACAGATGTGAGGGGCCTTACAGCATTCAGTATGGCAGGTGCAGAGATTAGTCCCCATGACTGACAGGGGCAACAGGCTCCTTCCAACTCCTGCCACTGGGCTAGGGACTCAACATTTTGCTTTAAGGATGGATTTGCTGGGAAAACCATGTGTGTGCTTGTGAAAGCCTCTAGTACAGGGGTAGGCAACCTATGGCACAGGTGCCGAAGGCAGCATGCGAGCTGATTTTCAGTGGCACTCACGCTGCCTGGGTCCTGGCCACCAGTCCGGGGGACTCTGCATTTTAATTTAATTTTAAATGAAGCTTCTTAAAGATTTAAAAAAGCCTTAATTACTTTACATACAATAATAGTTTAGTTTTATTACAGACTTATAGAAAGAGACCGTCTAAAAATGTTAAAATGTATTACTGGCACGTGAAACCTTAAATTAGAGTGAATAAATGAAGATTTGGCACACCACTCCTGAAAGGTTGCTGACCCCTGCTCTAGTAGCAGGAAAAAGGGGCCTAAAAATAAGTAAGGAGGAAGGAATAGAACAGGAGGATTATGTAACAGCTTCCATTTGTCACCGCTATGGGTATTTGTGTGTAATGATGAGGAATTACATGTAAAATAAAAAGAACAGGCAAGCCAAACATGGCAATAATTGTGTGTGTATCTTCCCTTGCAGGAAGATAGAGAGATTACATTTATTTAATGCAATCCCTCAGGCTTTCTGCTTAAGAGGCTCCTAGAAAACAGAGATGGAAAAGACACCCCCCCACACGTGAAGGCATAATTTAAATCCCACTTAAGCAGTCAAAATCCCCATGAAGCTCTGGGCAAGGCAATGACCACTGTTTGGGAGCGCACTGCATGCTTAGTTTATTAAGTTCAGCCTCCCTCCAGTGCTAGAAGGATATTAAACTGATTCTACTCTACCTCACAACTGCCCATCTCTTCAGTCCCAAAGTCATCCGTGTTCCACACAGATCTGGTGTTCCCCTCACAGTTGAATATCATTTACAGATGAGATAAAGTAATGGAGCTGAAGTTCTGGAAAGTTATTCACAACCAAGGAACAAATCCTACAGCACTTTAATTTCCCTGCATTAATAATTGTGTGTCTGTCACAGACTACATCCCCTATCTGGACCTGGGCACGATAAGCAGTAAGGATACACCACTGATCTTATCTGTTTTTCTGCCAATAGGATAATTTATATATAAGGCATATAACTGAGAGGAGGGTGAAAAGGAAAAAAAAAATCAGAATTGGTCTAAGATTCCATTAGGAGTTGTTCTGCAGAGCTTACCCACTGGATTCTGTACTTTGACCACCGCCACCCCCATCTGCTGCTCACCATGCTTTGCCCCTGCACCCAGACAGTGCTGCTGCAGTGGATATGCTGCTCCTACTTTTCACATTTTTCATTAAGGAGTGAGCTCTGCTTTACTCCCAGCTGAACTCCACCACCATGATTCTCCTGCTTGAGCCTTCCATTTAAAAGGAGGGGTAAGGTGACCGAAGAAGGGGAAGTATCGTGTGCAAAAAAATTCTGACAAAAATAATTTTGTTTTAAAGTTGTCACAGGATTTTTCAACCAAACAAATCAAAAATTGTTCTGGCATTTTTTTTTTGGGGGGGGGGGTGAGGGCTGCTTTTTCCCTTTTCTCACCTTTCTGCACCCCGCTCCCCAAAAGGAAACAAAGAAGAAAAAGGTAAGAGGAAAAATTAAACCAAAATGGAATGAATATGTTTTGATTTGAACAGAAACAAAACCATTTCCTTTGAAAAGTCATCTTTAATTTAAAAAAAAGTTGAAAAACTTCTGAGCCCCTCTATCTAAAAGCCAGGCTTTGTGACAAATCTGCCGTGAGCTTTCCTTAGCATGGAACAATCATCTTTTACAAGATATTATTGGTTTCAATTTACAAGGCTAATTAGAGGATGTCATACTTCAAAATCTAGGATATTTGTAGTATAGCTTCTCTCCTGGTAAAAACCCTCTACCATAAATACACTACAGCCTGTAGCCGACAGAACTGCTCTCAGGCAGGCTCCGCAAGGCAGCCCACTCATAGAAAAGGACAAAATGAAGGCAGGGATGTGAGTGTATAATTATGTTATTGTAGGACGTAGGTCTTTCATGTGTTTCCCAATGTTATTGTAGCTTACCCAGTTACTCCTGTTTGTTTAGGTTAGTGGTTTGATTTCCCATGGCACTGCACCTTGTGCACTCATGTACACCAGTGCACAGTGGTGTAAAATGCTGTCAAGTCTGAATATGCGTTTTAAACCCAGTCTCTGCTGGTTTAAATGACTACATGAGGTGGGCTTCTCTCTAAGCAAGTTAACGTAGGAAGGAGATGCATCTGATTCCCACCGTCTCAGAATGAGCCTTTTGGCCACAAGAACAGAGGCTGCAATCCCAGCACTGACAGCATGAGAATTGTAAAGCCAACCACTGATGAAAACACTTTAAAGATATGGCACAAGTAATCACAGTGTATGAGAAGGGCTGGCATTCTCATCTGGACCTCCTGCAGCTGGCAAAAACTCCCTAAATAGGTGCTTTGGGGTCTAACTATGTTGGTTTGAAATTTTAGCTTAAGACCAAACTTATCTAAACGAAAGAGGGAAAGTATGTGTTTGTGGGTGGGAGAGGTTAAAAGCCAAGCTCCTCAGCCCAGATATAACACCCATCACCCCCCCCAGAATCCTCACCCTAAACTCATGGACATTGCAAAAACAAAGACCTGTGCATGACTTACCATGTCATAGCTCTTCATAGAGATGCTGTAGGGCCCCATTATTTGAGAGGCACTGTTTTTCTCCTCCAGTGGTTTGGGTAGCGGCTCTGACAGAGAATATCAACCAACTTCCCTTTTTGATGAGGGGTTAATAATTTAACTGAATTGGGCGGGGCATCTAGTTCTCATCAACAAAATATTGAGCTTTTCAACTTTGCAAAGCAAATGAGCTCAAAGCTCAGAATGACCTATTTGAGCATCAGATTAGAATCTCGCTCTATCATCTTTACTTTAGATTATTCAAAACCTTACTTTAAAAAAAATCAGTTTAAAGCTCCTATAATTGGCAACAAAGCCCCCAAAGTAGTTCACTGCACAATGTGGTGAGTCCCTTCCCAAATGCTTAATCCAGTACAGAGTCTAGAGGCTTTTATAGAAGACACTGCACTGGATTTGGGCAATGTACAAAAAATATCTCCGATTTTAAGATATGTTCTACTCATGGGAAAAGTTTGTTTCCAACCCCCAAAATGCCTCGGATTGGGTATGGACTGGATTGTCATGGCCTTCTGACTCTAATAGCACCAGCTGCTTTAAGCCCTCAGCTTTTCTCTTCGTCCCCCTCTCCTGCACAGCGCCAAAAGGCTGCTGCTGGCCACATTCTGGTGTGAACCCTGGAAGAAATCTGAGGAGAGGGGGCATGTTACCCTGCGTGCCCCCAACATGTTGCCTTGGGAAGATATGTCACCAGGTATCAGGAGAGGTGGGTCCACCCTGGAGACCTAGCCAGGCATGGAGGGTGGAGAGTGCCTGTTAGGGAGGGTCGGGTCGGTTGCTCACCCGCTCTGTGTGAGAGAGGTATGCAAGAGTGTGTATGTGTCACCTCTCCCTTTGTGAACCCTTAAGTCTTAAAGATAAGAAGGTAAATAAAAAGAATCAAACTACTCAGTATCTCTTTTTGACAGGGGCTCAGTCAACTTGATGTTAATTTGAATGTTTGAACTGCATAGTTCTGATTGATTGCCATTGAACTTGCTTGAAGATGAGCAATTTTACCAGGTGTCCTGCAGTCAGCGTAGGGAAATATGGTCACCCCAGACAGAGACCATATTGTGGAGGTGTGAAGCTCTGACGAGCGTAATGCCTGATCTCTGCAAGGCAGGGTGCATTGGCACTGAGGCGGCTATGCTGGAGAGGATGTCTGAATGGAAATCATGCAGAGGAAGTGGGGTGCACACTCTGTGCTTTCACTGGCCTTTATGCCCCTCAACATAGGAGCCGCAAACCACTGCACTGGCTGCAGTGAGTCCACATCCCCTTGCCTGTAAGTCAATCAGCTTGAAGACAAGCACCTCTGCCCCTAAGATGCTGCATTCCGTTCTGGGCACATGGCTTGTCCTATGGAATATACTATACTGTTCTTCCACACCCACCCTGCCACTTCCTGCCTGCCAATGTGGAGAGAGACAGCCAACCAGAGAAGTTGCTCCAATAAAATATATTACCTTACCCATCCTGTCTGACAGACACATACACATTTTATGGCCTGTGTGGACTCGCCTTCATGGCCCAGGAGTTACGGCAGGATGAGCTGCTGTGGCTCCATGGGTGCCCCATTTCCAAGATCAGATGCTGTGCTAACTTCACCATGGTCTGTTGGGCTGGTGGTGGTGCCCATTGGCATGTGATCAGACCTGAGAGTTTGCTGCTGCTGTTGCCACTCTGCACCCAAAGAGGTGGATTTTGGGGTCCTGCAGTTTTCCACCTATCTCCTCCTCTACTGCAGCTGTTGGACCAGCAGGCTGGGGGGTAAGCCAAGCATGAAAGCAGTACTGTGTTGCCATTTAGATTGTCATTTAACAAATTTGTTCGCCAAAAATGCTTGCTCACAATCCTGAATTCAATTTCAATATTTTTTTAAAATCAATATCTTAGCCAAAAACAGAAAATTAAGTTGTTGACAATTATTTGTGACAACTTATTTGTGTTTGGTATGGGGAAGGGAGTGGGCCAGTTTTCATCAGAGAAACAAAAAATGTTGACTGACTTTCCTATAGCCCTGTTACTGCTAAATAGAACCCTCCAACAACTGTAGTATGCTCATTTCTGTACTAATGTGTAGAGCAGGGGTCAGCAACCTATGGCACATGTGTCAAAGGTGGCACGCGAGCTGATCTTTGGTAGCATGCAGCGGTGGGCTGAGCGGCTCAGCCCGCCACTGCTCTGGGGTTCCGGTTGCTGCCCCATTGCCACCCGGGGTCCCAGCCACTGGCCCCACTCAGCAGCCACTGCTGTCCTGGGGATCCCCAAGGAACCCCAGGCTGGCAGCGGGCTGAGCAGGCCAGCGGCTGATACCCTGGCTGAGCCACTCTACCCGCTGTTGGCCTGGGATTCCATTCACTCAGCTGGTAGGTGGGCTGAGCAGGACTCAATTCAACGAAATAGGAAAACAAGAGCAACTAATGACAAAGTGCAAGAACCTAGAGCAGTGGTCCCCAGCCTTTTTCGTCTGGCAGGCGCCAGATAAAAGGACTGTGGGGGTGGACAAGCATCCGCCGAAATGCCGCCAAAATTCAGTAGCATTTCAGCGGCGACGCCTCTGGATGACGCTGCTTGTTGGCAGCAAGCGGCACCATCCAGAGGCATTGCTGCCGAAATGCCGCCGAATTTTGGTGGCATTTCGGCGATGCTCGTCTGCCGGCCTCTACGCGGGTGCACTGAGAGGCCCCAGCGGGCGCCATGGCACCCTCAGGCACTGCGTTGGGGACCCCTGACCTAGAGAGCCTCCTGAAGCACGGCGATCGTTTTGATTTAAATGGACTTGAACTGTATGAAGAATTGAGTACACTGTCATCAATAGTGCCACATGCAAAATCGATGATGGACATTGTACAGTTTACTCATACCAGCAAACTTATTGACATATATCCTAATGTGTACATTGCCACTCGTATTCTACTGACAATTCCTGTACAGCAGCAACAGGAGAACGGAGTTTCTCAAAACTAAAGCTCATTAAAAACTATCTCCGCTCTACAAGGTGTCAGGAACACTTGACTGGTCTTGCTATTCTTGCCATCAAACAAGACATCACTTTGTCTTTGTCATACAATGACGTTATTACTGATTTTGCAGCCAAACAAGCCAGAAAGATTGCTTTTAATTAAAAACAAATCCTTGTTTCAATACCTCTTCATATAAATTTCCAATAAAATGTTGACAAATTAAAAAAATTATATTTGCATCATTCTGTCAAATCAGAATTTTTTCTATAGTGCTACCTCTTTAGTGCTAGTCCATCAGCATTACAGTGTGCTTAATTAAGTTAAACTGGTTTTAATAACATGCATGTGGCAAGTTTTCCAATAGTATAAGCTTATGTTTGTGTTGCTAAGAGCAAGACAGGCACAGGTGCACCAGCTTAATAATCCCACCTAGGGCACCATAAATCCTAAGGACGGCCCTGCTTACAAATACAGAGACACACGAGGGAGCAACAAGATGCCTCCATTTAGGAACTGGCTTCTGACCTTTAAACTTTCTGCAGCAAAGCATGGAGGTAGAATTACCTCCAAACAGGTCCAGCAACTCTCTCCTATTGCACGGAGCTGCAGAATGACAGCCTGCCACTTGTAGTAAAATGAGGCCCTGAAACATAAACCCTTGTATCACAGACCCGGTATTAGGCCTAAGGCCTGAACTAAAGAACTGGTCAAGACTTTGCTAACATAAAGGAGTTAAGCTGTGACCCAGAGGCAGCCCCTGCTCACAGAAGCTGGCAAGGAAAGGGCTGATGTTGCACAAAGACACATACCTAAAAGGTACTGGACAATAGAGATATAAACAGGTGCCAGGATGGTACTAAGAACACTCCGATACTTGCATATTCCACACATAACAAGAAACAGGCTGATCCATCCTAAAGACGGGCAGAAGGGTAATATGATGGCTAGAGTTGTCTTGTTCAAACCAACATGTACAAGGAGAGAGGCGGCACCTTACTACGTAGAGGGATTGTACCTCAATACATCAGGAGTGATACGTAAAGTGTTTGTACTTGTGTATAAGAATGCATCTCTGAGTGGTTGTCTTTGTCTGGCCTAGAGGGCAGTGGTAAATCCCGCCACTGACTGAGCCGGTCCATTGTCAGGGAGCACATATGTACTATGTAGACATCTCATTCAGGGAGCTAGAGACTGTGTTTCGTTTGGCAATAAACCTGGCTGGGTGCCTTCACACCTTATCGGAGTCTGTAGTCACTGGGCTTTTCTTATGAGATCTGTTGTGCCAGCTATCTGCAGAGCCTGGGCAGCACACAGAGGGAACACACACACGCAGCTGGCTGTTATCATCACTGAACAAAGCAGAGCACCACACCGGTGATGTCTGATGACACCCCTGATAGTGTCCTATCCTTCCTTTCCCAGACTCTCAAGCTGAGTTTGCTGGGAACCTGAAGAAACTGATGCATTCATACAGTTAAGATAAACCAGGACCCCCCCTCCCCAAACTCCCTATTATTTAGTGACTAAACATCTTTGCACGCACCCAGGCACTTTCCAGAATTACAAATGAGAGGGGCCTTCCCTGTAGCCACTGCCAAAACACTGCATCTCTCAGGAGGAAATGCATCAAGCAGAGTTGGGCACAAAAGAGTAGACCTCAAAAACTGCAGCACGGCCAATCTATTGGGGGTTCCATGGATACCATGGCACACCAAGCCTTTTCAGATACTGTGCCTAAAGTTCAAAAGAAAGGGCTGCAGTTACTTCAAAAGCTGTGCTGTAAGGGATGTAACATCATTAGTCCCCAGCATGCATGTGTGCACACACACATACAGCTAACAGGAAAAGACTATCTGATATGGCTGGCTGGGAAAGGAAGCAGGTACAGTGAAAGGAAGCAGGTACCCTAGGGGCAAAACCTATGCTAGCGAAAAGTTAACTCTGCCTTGCAGGGCTGGGCAATAGTATGGGAAAGGCTAACCTTCCTGCCACAATTCATCAGGCACCTTCAACTCTATTCCTTCCTGGGAGGACAAATCAGTTCTTAGGGCTTGCAAGACAGGGCTTGGCCCTGGTGGTGGTATTGGTCTCATGTTTGCATCATCTCCCTATAGGCAGGTACATGTTCTCTGCTCAACAGTCTTCAGCTTTGGGCATCACAATGCAAGCCCCCTTCTCAGACTTACCTTGTCCTGCTCTCCTGTACACACTAGACCCAGACCTCTGGCTCAGTTCTCCATTTGTCATGTGTTACTTAGCTGCAGTAGGTAGCTGCTCCCCTACTGGTCTCACTCTGAACCCCACTCCTCTCCTTATACCCACCCCTTCTCTGGGGAGACTTCCTGTCAGTCTAGCTGCATCCTCTGCCTTTCTGCATCATCTAATGGACTGCCCCTTCCATTCCTAGTTCATGTTGAATCTGTGGGCTGCTTGTCAGTTTGAGCTGCTGCCGTCCATGCTCCCTGGCAGCTTCAACACCCTTTGCAAGCCAGCGTCACCTTAATATTCTGGGACCCCGGAGCAGCTTCTTCTGGGCTCACTCTGCTCCCTGGCCCCTACTTTTCCCATGAAACTGCATATCTCCATGGCAGATTCCTATTGGGCTATCTCTTCCCAGCCCCATCTTGCCAGGCCACTGGACTGCTACAGCCTCTCACCTCCAACCCTCTGTATGGCTACCTTTCATGGGGGTGTTGCTGGCCTCCTTCCCCAGGAACTACATGCAACAGCCACTCTCCTTAGTGATTAATTGTCCCGGGGCACTTCAGCCATCTCCTGCCCTAGACTTGGGCCATGCCTTCCAAGGGATGAAGAGAAGAAGAGAGACAGAGCTGATCTATCCTCTACTCTTCTTCCTGCCTCAGCTATTACAGATAGTCTCTTTGTGACCAGGTTCTTTCAGAACACCCCAGATGTCCAACACCTACCAACTTACTGGCTTTAGGTGAATAACCATACCTTATCCAATTAAAAGCTGATAGCAGCCAGCATGCACTTGCCCAGGCTTAGCCTGGTCAGGACACTGGGGGTAAAGAGTGTAATTAAAGAGCCACGGATCTTTAATTATTTGCAAGATAATTCAAAGGGTCCGTGCCAAGGTTTTAGCCCGACAGTCCTTTTATGGAGAGCTCCCTGCTCCAGTTTGTCTCATGACAGTGTCATGGTTTTAATGGCACTGTTGCACGTCTTAGGAAGTGCTCAGTATCTCACAGAAGTAGGTCCATATTGTGCCTTTCAGATTATTTTGAATAATTAATGAAGCCTCAAGTGATTAAGGCAGTAACATCATCTCAGTATTACAGATAAGTACAGAGAAGCACAGAGAAATTAAGTGACTCATTCCTCAGGGTTACAAAGTGAGTCAATGGTAGAACTGGAAATAAAATCCTGACTCCCAGTCCCCTACTTAACTGCAGGACCATCTAGCAAATATAATCTTTGTTTTATCATCCATGATAAAAGGGATAATAGAAATTCTGGCTCAAAGAGAAATCATCAGGCAAGCCAAGATGCTCTTCCCCTGTGATGAAGAGTTGAGAAACTCGACCCTGCAGCAGCTGGAGTGAAGTGAGATTCCTGGTCATTTTGATATTAGGAAAAGCCTTCATCCCCTAGGGAATTTCACTCTGTCATTGGAGCCACGTGACAATCTGGGTAGTTCTGGTGGAGTGTTAATGGTGAAGAGGTGGCAGGATGATGACAACATTTGGGGTATTCCCGTGAAAGGAGACTTTATGAATCTTTGCATCAAAACAAGAACTGAAAGTGGAATAGAGACAGATGCAAACCAGAGACGACTTTCAGTTTGAATAACTTTTAAAAGTACCACCCTGAAAGAAATTAAAAATTTATAAGTAGACCTTAAAATGAACTGCTTGCATTCATAGGCCAGCACAGCCTGTACACTCCTAAACCACCTGCCTAGACACTAGCCCCAATGACATTTAGCTTGTGCTGCTGGGCCATGGCAGAAAGTGAAACTCCTAAAATGGACAGATTAAAAAAAAAAAAAAATGTCAAGCACCCAATGGTTCTTACTGACTGCATTAGAAACTACTGCATGCAGGGCTATTCTGAAAATCTGGCACACCTGTCCATCACTCTCCATTGCTCAGATCAACTCCAATCTAGGGAAGGATTATGAGAGGCCTCACAAATGTGTGGAGGTTTGCCACAGTGTGATGGCACAGTTAGAGTTTTGCAGGCATGTAGGAGATGGCTAGAGTGGGTGAGGTGTGTAGGTAAGTGGATGAGAGCTGGATGGGGTTTGTATTTAGGGAAAAATCAGAAAGTCTAAGGCATAAAATGCATGACACCTAGCAAGAGGGGTTCTTAATACATTAGAAGCAAGAGAAAGATGAAGGAAAGTGTAAATCCTCTGCTTAGTGTGGAAGGGGAGCTAATAACAGATGACATCCAGAAGACTGAGTGTTTAATTCCTATTTTGCTTCAGCCTCACTAAAAAGGTTAATAGTGACTGTCACTCAACACAACACATATTAACAACAAGGGGGAAGGAACACAAGCCAAAATAGAGAAAGAATGGGTTAAAGAGTCTTTAAATAAGTTAGATGTATTAAAGTTGGCAGGGCCTGATGAAATTCATCTTGGATACATAAGGAACTAGCTGAAGCAATCTCAGAACTGTGAGCAATTACCTTTGAGAATTCATGGAGAATGGGTGAGTTCCAGAGGACTAGAAAAGGGCAAACGTTAGTAGCTATCTTTAAAAAGGGGAACAAAGAGGACCCTGGGAATTATAGATGAGTCAGCCTAACCTTTGATACCTGGAAAGACATGGAACCAATTATTAAACAATCAATTTGTAAGTACCTAGGGGATATCAGGGTTATAAGGAATAGACATCAAGGATTTGTCAAAATCAAATCATGCCAAACCAACCTAATTTCCTTCTTTGATAGGGTTATTGACTTGTGGATGGGGGAGGGGAGGGACAGGACAAGAAGCAGTGCAGAGTACTTAGGAAGGAAAAATCAAATACACAACTACAAAATGGGGAATAACTGGCTAGATGGTAGCACTGCTGAAAAGGATCTGGGGGTTATAGTAGATCACAAATTCCTTGTGAGTCAACAATGTGATGTAGCTGCAAAAAAGGCTAATATTCTGGGGGATATTTAGTGTATGTAAGGCATAGAAGGTAATTGTCCCGCTCTATTAAACACTGATGAAGCCTCGGCTGGAGTACTGTGCCCAATTCTAGACTCCACACTTTAGGAAAGATGTGGACAAATTGGAGAGAGTCCAGAGGAGAGCGACAAAAAATTGTAAAAGGTTTAGAAAACCTGACCTATAAGGAAATGTTAAAACAACTAAACACGCTTACTCTTGAGAAAAGAAGACTGAAGGGGAACCCGATCATCTTCAAATATGTTAAGGTCTGTTAAAAAGAGGACAGGGATCAATTGTTCTCCATGTCCACTGGAGGTAGGACAAATAGCAAATGGCTTAATCTGTATCAAGGAAGACTTAGGTTAGATATTAGGAAAAACTTTCTAACTCTGTAATTAAGCACTGGAAAAGGCTTCCAAGGGAGGTTGTGGAATCCCCATCATTGGAGGTTTTTAAGAACAGGTTAAATAAACACTGCCAGAGATAGTCTAGGTTTACTTGGTCCTGTCTCAGCACAGTGAGCTGAATTTAATGACCTCTCAAGGTCCCTTCCAGCCTTACATTTCTATGAGTCTATATATTTGTTATTTTGCATCAAAACAAACAAAATAATGACAACACAAATTAAATAGCTTGCCTTTTCTTCACGAGGACAGAGCACTGCAGTATTTGATACATTTGGGAAACTTCCTGATATAGAGTCTATAGTGATATGTTTGTTCAAGATTATAATATAGAGAGGCTCACTCAAAAGGGACAGTATTATGAATATAAGAATTTTGAGATATACTCTGGAAACAAGGATTGAGAACACAGTGTAGCTGTATACAGCAGCTCACCACAGTTATTCTCTATTATTAAAATAAAAGTTTTATTTATTTCTCATTCACGGGTTTGTTATTTAATAACCCCCAATATCATTACATGGTGTCGGAAGTGCAGAGTGAGAAGGAGACTGCAATAATGTTGAAGTTAACTCCTGCGTTTAAAACTGAAAGCAGAGGCAAGAGGATTATGTGGAGCAACAAACAGAGACGAACAAAAGCTTTTGTATGTATTCTATGAGCACAACAATAGCTTGGCTAGCTTTAGAAGGAAGAAAGCCAAAAATGAATGTGCTGCAACCTTCATCCAGTCTTCGACTGTCAGGCAATGTTTCAGAGAATTGGAAGAAATTCCAACAGAGATTTTAATTATATTTAGCAGCCACAGGGGCAAAGTAGCAAAATGATAAAGTGAAATCATCAATCTTTTTGTATGTTGCTAGGGAGAAGGCATTACACACACACACACACACACACACACACACACACACACACACACACACACACACACACACACACACACACACACACACACACACACACACACACACACACACACACACACTGACTAAATTTGAGGAACATTTCATGACAAACAGGAATGAGACCTTTGAGAGAAACAATCTTTTTACATTCATGCAATAAACTGATGACACGATAGAGCAATGTGTCACAGAATTAAGAAGTCTCAGTAAAACCTGTAACTTTGGTGAGCTGACAGATTCTCTGTCTTTAATGCCACAAATTATTCTAAGAAATAGACTATTCCATGAAGGAGATTTAAATTTAGAAAAAGTTTTTCCAGATATGCGGGGCAGAAGAAACTGTGAAAGCACAAGTCAAAGAGTTGACTTCACCAGAACAGATTATCCATGTACTAAGTACAAAAAAGGAGTATAGCCAGAAAAGGTCAAATCAAAAAGTAGAACCACTATGAAAACCACTACTGCAGGTAGACTGGGTACAGACAGCTATGTGGAAGGTGTGGATTGCAGCATGGCCCGAAAGAGTGTTGTGACTTTGGGAAACTGCAAAAAAAACCCAATAATTTTGCAAAATGCTGTGGATTCCAAAGGCAGAAAAGTCAAATGCACACAGCTGAAGACAAGCTGGTTGAGGAGTTTTATGTAGACGTGCTGAGAACAAGCAAAACAGATGAGAGGGACTAGATATTACCAATGAAAGTGGATGAAATAATTATTCCACTCCAATTGGACACAGAAGCACAGGTTAATAAGAAACTGAAAATAAGACCAAAACTTAAAAGTAAGACAAAAATAAAAGTAACTGATTATTCTGCAACAAATATACCAGTGAAGGAGATGTGCATTGCTAGCATCTAATATAAGAGCATCATGTACAGGCTACTGTTCATTGTAGTACCAAAGGAGGTGACATGAATTTTAGGCTTGGCAGCTTGTGAAAATCTGGTAAAACAGGTGTTCTTACTACAAGGTCACACTAAACCTGACTATGAGGCTCTCTGGGAATATCATGATCTGTTTCAAGAGCTGAGTTGCTTGCAGGGTGATCATACAGTCCAGATAAACAAGCAAGTCCCTTCAGTTATCCATCCATGTAGAAAGGTGCCATTTGCACACCATGATAAACTCAAGGCCGGGCTTGCAAGATGGAAGCAACACAAGCAATGCACAAAATTTAGAAGCCAACGGAATAGGTGAGCTCTCCCTAGTCATTGTGGAGAAAAATAACAGCCAGCTATGCATATGCTTAGATCCAAGAGCCCTCAAAAAGGCTATACAAAGAAAACATTTAAAAACTGTCAACCAGAGAAGAGTTTATGGCTCAATTTGTGAATGCACAATAGTTCATAAATTGGATGCCTCCTCAGCATTTTAGCAGCAAAAATTAACTGAAGAAGGCTCAAAACTATGCACATTTAATATCCATTTGGAAGATATCGATTCTTACATCCACCTTTCAGCACAGCTTCATCACCAAAAGCGTACCACAAATCACACACACGATCTATGCATAGCTCAGTGGTTTGAGCATTGGCCTGCTAAACCCAGGATTGTGAGTTCAATCCTTGAGGGAGCCGCTTAGGGAACTGGGATAAAAATCTGTCTGGGATTGGTCCTCCTTTGAGCAGGGACGTGGACTAGATGATCTCCTGAGGTCCCTTCCAACCCTGATATTCTATGAAAATGTTAATGGTGTTGACAACACAGTGGATGACATTGTCATCTGGGGCTCAACTAAAGAGGAGCATGACTGTAGACTTCAGAAAGTCTTGGATGCAACTAGAGCTGCAAACTTGAAACTAAATAGAGAAAAATGTATTTTAGAGGTTACAGAACTGACTTGCACTGGAGATATTATTTCCAACAAAGATGTCAAACCTGATAAGAGGAAGGTTTCAGCCACTGAAATTGCCACATCTCACTGAAAGACGTCCCCAGGTTCCTGAGAGTGGTTAATTAACTTAGAAAATTCATACCTAATCTGTTTACAAAAGCAGTGGCATTCAGAAAATTCCTAGAAAGCAAAAAATTAATGGTACTGGTGTGCAGAACAGGAGGAATCATGAGAAAGTTTGATACCAGAACTTATACAAAAGCCAGTGTTGAAGTAGTACGCACCAAACAGGCATATTAAAATTTTCAGCATATACTTCACAATCTGAGTTAGGCACAGTGATTTTACAGAAACATGATTGCGGGCAACCAGTAGAATATACATCCAAACCACTGACTGATACAGAAACCAGATAAAATAAATAACTTAATGGAGATATCTTATCTCCTAGAACTGGAAGGGACCTTGAAAGGTCATTGAGTCTAGTCCCCTGCCTTCACTAGCAGGACCAAGTACTGATTTTTGCTCTAGATCCCTAAGTGGCCCCCTCAAGGATTGAACTCACAACCCTAGGTTTAGCAGGCCAATCCTCAAGCCACTGAGCTATCCCTTCCTCTGGATTGAGAATAATCTTTTAGGAATATTGTTTGCCTGATGTTGAAATGGACCATGCAACCAATACCATTATTTGGCAAACTGCCAAGTGCCTGTACCGCAAAGGATTCAAAGAATGATGACAAATCTGCAAAAGTATGATTTGGTTGTGACCTACACACTTGGTAAATTAATGTTTATTGTGGATACACTTTCCAGAGTGGTGACTCCTGTTACAAAACTACAGAAGGCCTCAGAGAAAGAGATGCAACCCTTTGTAGATCTGATTGTAAAGTCAATTCACATAGCTAACAAAAAACTACAACAAATAAAGAGGGGAAACAAGAGAGAGAGGAATTATTGGGGATCCTGAAAGAAGTGATAATTAAAGGTGGCCTGAAGAAATAAGCAGTTGCTGTCCAAGTATAAGAGACTATTAGAACTGCAGACATTAATTTACTGTGATAGATGGGGTGAATTTCAAGGGCAGCAAGGCTGTAATACCAGTGAGCCTCTAGAAAGAAATGCTACCGCATATTCATAAAAGTCATTTAGGGATTTAGAAGTGCAAACAATGAGCACGAGAGGTGATGCACTGGCTGTGGATCAATCACAACATTGCTAATATGGTAGGAAACCACTTTTCATGCCTGAAATTCATGCCATGCCAGTGGACAGAGCCACTGAGACCGTACCCACTTCCAAAAAGACCTTATGAGAAGGTAGGCACTGACTTTATTTACCCGGCAATCATAGGATTATATAATAGTCACAGATTATTATTCCCTGTATTCAGAAATTTGACACTGCACAGTATTAGTAGTAAGTCAGTAATCGCCAGCATGAAGGAGTATTTTCCAGACATGGACATCCACATGAAATCTTTAGCAATAATGGGCCACAATTCTCCAGCATAGATTTTAGCCAATTTGGTATAAATTGGAATTTTCATCACAAAACAAAGTCAAAATTACCTCCAATTGAATGGATTTGTGGAAAGACCTATATGGACAGTAATAAACCTTAAAAAAAAAAAAAAGACTTTTGACAATGGGGGTGATTTGCATAAAGTTTTATTGATGTACTGAAGTACACCTCTAGAGCAGGGGTAGGCAACCTATGACACGTGTGCCACCTTCTGATTTTGAGTGGCACTCACACTGCCCGGGTCCTGGCCACCAGGGCTCTGCATTTTAATTTAATTTAAAAAACCTTATTTACTTTGCATACAACAATAGTTTAGTTATATATTATAGACTTATAGAAAGAGACCTTCTAAAAACATTAAAAAGTATTACTGGCACTCAAAACCTTAAATTAGAGTGAATAAACGAAGACTTGGCACACCACTTCTGAAAGGTTGCCGATCCCTGCTTTAGAGAATGGCTATTCTTTCTTCCCATTGATAGCTGAGCTGAAGATCAGATCCAATCAATGATAATGTGCTGAAATCTCATGACAATGAAATCATGCAGAAGATGAAAGAAAATCAGAAGTGGAAGCAGAAATATTTTGACAAAAGGGCCCGTGATCTCTCATCTCTTAGCCCAGGTGTTAGAGTGCGCCTGAGGACTCACACCTCTAATACTTGGGGCTAAAGGGATACCATTAAAGAACAGCTGCATTCAAGAATTTATGTAGTCCAGACAGACTAAGGGGGCAAATATTGGCATAATCGAAGGGATCTAAGAGTAAACACAGAAAGTTAAAAAATATTGACAGTCAGTAAGAACTCTGGCACTACTGATTGTTTATTATCAATGGACAAAGGAGAAACAAGCTAGCAACAAGAGAACTCAGACTCTAATGAAAGGGTGAGATACTGAGAAGATCAGAGAGGGAGATTAAATGTCCTGAAAGACTCAGATTTACTAGCCTGCCTGGAGAAGGGGTATTTGAGGAATGTGAGTGTTAAAGACTGGTAGCTTCTCTCTAGGTACCTGATACATTGAGTATATGGATCATAGTTTATTGAAATGTACTAGCTGGGTTGAGAATTTAATGGATGTGTTATTAGATAGTTGTTAGCCGCTTATATAAAGAGGGTTTTCTTTTGTTTTTGTTTTTTAAAGGTAGTTTCTCGGTTTATTCTGCTTTGCATGGCTATTTGGCAGAAGAATTTTATTGAATGAGATCAGAAGGCATACAGAGGTGACTGATGTAGTGCAGGCGATGTATGACGCAAAGCAGAGATGGGCGGGTCATGTAGTCCATAGGCAAGACAATAGATGGGCAACCCACATAAGCGGCTGGATCCCCAGAGACCACAAGGTGTGAGGGTAATCTAAGCCTCTGACTTCCTGGGTGTTTTAAGCTTCTCTGGGTCTCATCAGGCTGCAGAACTTTGTCGTCCCTGGTATCTCATTGATTCTCAGTTATCTCTTTACAGAAATAGAGCTCTTCAGCCCACCTGTCCTAGGCCCCCAAGACAAGCGCTGACCCCCAAGACAGCCTAGTTGCTTAAACACACCCTCTCCCTCCTTCACACTGCAAGGTGTGAAGCTTCTGGTTACGGTTTAATTGTCTCTGCAGAAACAGTAACTGTGCAGAACGTAGCACACTTAACAGAGATTAACACCTTAACACTTCAAACATAGCAGAGTACAGATCAAACAAAACAATAGACATCTTAAACCGCAATATCCGTCACTAGCTCTTCATTTAAGAGTCCTGGGGGGACCATTTGCTGCCAGGAAGGCAAGCAGAGAGTCCCCTGCCTCATGCAGACTTTCTCCCTGTTGTGTTGTTTCTCCCTCATGAAGTCCTTGCCCAGCTTGCGTGACCACCTTACTCTTTCCTACCACCACACTCCTCTTCCTGTCTGGTTCCTCTGTTCCTATGTGTTTATTAAATCTCCCCTGGACATTTGGCCATTTTTTGTTCTGCTCCTATTTTTCCCTACTCTCTTCAGAGGGGTAAAATAAAACTGTTCTCCCAAGGATGCAGCTAGTTTTTACTTTCTAGAATAATATTGTGACCAAAGAGTTGTCATTAACTTTAAATATTTCCTACTGTCCTCAGTATGAGGAAGACATGCTGTCATGCTGATAAGACATGATGGATACAGAAACATCTAGGCATTCATGATACAGCATCTTTCATAATAATAATTAATAATATAATCCAGAATTCATAAATTTGTACTGACAGATTCCCAAATTATCACATCTGTACATCCCATTTGCACTCTGAATTATCCACAGAAGTTAAGTTAAGTTAAATAATACCCCAGCTACCAGCCTCCACCAGACAACATCTACTACACAGGGTTAGCCTTTTGGCCTGCAGGACCTCAGTAAAAAGAAAAAAGGTTAAGCGATATTTTCACTTTCTTGTTCCATCACCACAGTCTGGCTGGTGCAATAGTAAAAAGAATAGGATTACTTGTGGCACCTTAGAGACTAACAAATTTATTTGAACATAAGCTTTCCAGACTCACCAGCCTCACTGCCAGAGGAAAAGGCTGAGATGGCCTGTGAATTCTGGAGTCAGCACAGAACACTATACTACTGATTATTTTAACAAGGGATTCCCACAATTTTTTCCCCATGTACCAGGATGAGGCCATGGACAGACTGGATGAGAGACTGGTGAATCCATTTACGTTCTCATTTAAATAAAGCTCAGGCAGGACTACTTGGCATCCAATGTGTATGAAGTGCATTTAGCTAGAAACATACTTTATTTCTGAAAAAACATACTATGTTGATTAGCAGAACACAATACATGGAAATAAATAATCCCTGGCAGGGATATGTTAGCAGTATCCAGAGAGGGGATGACTCCCTCTGCAGCAGGAAAATCAACTCTCCATGCACTTTGGCATCAGAATAATAGAAAGGGGTCCGAAGAGTTTCCTCCAGCACATCACTGGCATAGAACTGCAAGGCCCTCCAGCACCTAACGTACTTATGCCTAGGGCCAACCCTTATCAAGTACAAGGCTCTGTAGGTGAAAGTTTCAGATATAGTACTCAAGGCCAGCCCTTGACCAAATGGTGCCCCAGGTGAGAAACATCTCCAGCGCCGTTCCCCCTCCACCTCCATTTGTTAAAATTCTGAATACCTTATTTTTTATTGTATTTGTAGCCCATTTCATGAGCCTGATGCATGATTTACATCCATGATTTATCCCTGTCATACAAAATTGACCAGTGACGCCCCATCCCTTATATACCCACAAGGGCATGGCTAACATTCTAGGAGGTTCAGGGAAAATGTAGTTCTCTGAAAGTCTAGAAGGTTCAGTGAGATTCTACAAAGGTCCAGAACATTCTAGGAGGTTAGTGAACAACGAAACTACATGCAGAATACCTGACACATTTTCCTTCTAGCATTCTATTTTCTCTTTTGTCACTAACAACAAAAACAGTACCCCAAGCCTGGTGCCGCAGCAGTCGACTGGGCCTGCCCCTACATTTGGCCCTGATAGTACTTACAAATCTGCTTTTCCTGTGTTCCCTGATGTCTTCAGAGGTTTCTTCCTGATCCTGACATACAAAATTAAACATTTATAGTTTCAATGTTAATTTTTTGGTACTTTATTGACTAATTATGTGATAGTGTCTTAGTAACTAATGGTTTAAAAGCCACAATGCAGCTAAAAGTAATTTAAGTGCTAATTGGTTAAGTGGGAGAGCATAAAAGGAAGGCATAAGGCATAGAGAAAGAGTTTGTGTTGAGATCATAACAGCTATAAGTGCAGATCAATGTAAGAATAAATAAACATAATCTTGAATTCTAAAGTGGTTTGTTGCAATAGTTATAACAAATTAAGTAGTGAGAGTGATGGACATATGAACCAGTGTACTAAGTTTAAATAGTTTGGGAATATATCCAAATTATTTTGCTTACTAAATTACTGTTTTCTTTCTATTTTGCAACTAAATGTAAGACAAGTTTTCCTTTTAAATAATCTAATTTTTAAAACTGATTTTTCCTTCATGTTCAAGGGTGAGCTGCAGTTTGCAAATTATTTTTTTTCCATTAGCATTCAATATTTTTTCCAGCTGAGATTAAATATAGGGTGGGGACAGCAAATCTTAAATATTTTTGTCCTTTGTAAAATATTTGTTGCCACAAGTGTTCGTTTCTAATTAAGGATAGAAGGAAAGTCTTGGTCAGCTGATCCTTATAACTGAGACAATAACTTGCTGTACTATTAATTTGAGTAGTCTTAACCAATGGTTTTGTTGTCTGACTCCTACTTCTATTTGACTCACTCTAAAGTTACTTTAATAGAGTTATTTCATGTTAGCCAGGAATAGTTTCAATATCTCATAATTACTATCGGTGTAGAAATTAGACTTTTAACTCCGCTTTCATTTGTTAAGTTGCTAATTTAAAAAAACTCTTATCACAACGGAGGAAACAGTCACTAAATCTGGCTCTAAATCTGTTAGAATAGCGCAAGAAATTCGGATTTGGATGAAGGGATGATTTTTAAAAAAGCCATTGTTATTTCTGAACGTGTAATTACTTCAAGGAAGATTAATGAAGAGGGGGTAGTCAAGAGAGGCTTGACTGAGAAGATGTACCAAGTCACTGTCTCACCTGGAGGGCCACTCGCTCCCTCGTCTTGGATTAATGCCAAAGCAGCTGTTTGGAGTGCCTCAGGAGTGATTTTACTGGGGTTCACAGGAATATTGACATCGCTTTCGGTTTATCGCTGATGGAGGCAGGAGAGCCACGGAGACTCCTCTAAAGTCGCTGTTTAATGCTACTTCATTTGTTAATTAATACAACAGAAGGGGGCTTAATTCTCGCTTCCCTGCTTGTGAAACTGCCTGATGCCTCTGGCCCCGCTTCCCTGACGCTCGGTTTAAGGCGGTTTTTACCAGCCCACGTGAGGGCGCGCCCGGCCCTCGCCCAGGCGCGCCGGCGCAGGCTGGGAAAGCGGCTGCTATTCCGCGGCCGCGTTTCGCAGCGCCTCTGGGGCGCCCCACTTACATGTGAAGCCTCGTTTCACGCCGATTAGAAATCGCGCGCGGTGAGATGGCGGCGCGTGTGCGCGAAGAAACCGCGCACAACACAGCCCGCCCCCCGCCGCGCGGTGTAGCCGCGGCTGCGGCTCCGGCCCCGGAGGGAGGCAGGGAGCCCATGTTGTCCCGGGCAGCGCAGGTTTAAGTGACGCGAGGGGCAGAAGGAGGAGCTGGCGGGCCTCGGGCAGGCCTGGAGGGAGCAGCAGATGCCGAACGCAGACTGCGACTGCCCCCTTTAAAAGAAGCGCTGATGAGCGTGGCGGGGAAATGGCCGAGGCCGAGCTGAGGTGGGTATAAGCCTGAGGAGGCTGTCCCCGCCGCAGCCCTCTCCCGCCACGGGGCCGGGCCAGGCGGTAACGGGCCACACGGCTCTAGCGGAGCGTGCTCCAGGCAGGGAAAGCCTGGCAGCGCCTAACAGCAGGTGACGGCGGGTTCTTGGTGGGCTCCGCGTGGGGCGGTCGCCAGTGGAGTGAGGGTGCGAAGAGTCCGTGTGTCGTGCGGGACACACCGGCTCCGCCAGGAGGCCGCTTCGAGACTAGCGCTGAGGTAACGGGGGTGGACCCAGGGGCCTGGCCTGGCCTGCCAGCCTACCCGGCCGGGAGGGGGAGGGCACACGAGAGGAAGAAGGAAGCCGCCATCTTGGAGCTTCGAATCGCCATAACAAGGCACCAAGCGGGCGAGTGCGAGGACTTTTTTAGCCGGGAGAGCGGGCAGCGCAGCCGGCGGCGCCGGTGAGGAGGGTGCTGGGGGAGTGGCCTTTGGGGCTGGGCATGGGGCCGCTCGGGCATCGGCCTGTACTTTGGCGAGGCGTGAGGCCTGCGGCCTGTTCTGGAGAGGGGTCTGGGCTGGGTCGGGCCTATCGGGCGGCCATCCCGGATTGGAGGGGTTACACTGCGGAGGGACTTGATGGGTCTCATCCGCCTCCCATGGGGGGCCCCTGCAGGCGTGTTAGGGCACGGGGGGTGAGCGAGCACTTTGCCAAGGGGTGGTGGGGAAGGCTGTGAAGTGGGGGGAGGCGTGTAGCTGCTAGCCTGGCCGTGCGGCGGGGTTGGTGTTTCACGCAGGGTCCCTCACCAGCGGGGTTGGTGTATCTGGGGAGCAGCGCTCCCCTCGGTGCCTGGGGCCCGGAGGGGGCGGGGATGGTCTTTTGTTTCCCCGGCGGATGTTGCCGGAGTCGGGTGCCCGCTGATGTTGCGCAGATACATTTGTAGGGTTGTGCCTGTTCCTGCAGGCTGCTCCTGTCTGTTCGCAGATAAACGCGCCGTGTATACGTTTGTTGTTGAACCGGGGCGCCCCTCGGCTGTGGTGGTGCCGGGCTGCCCCTGTTTTTGCCTGCTGAAGTAGCCTCCTTCCCCGAGCTCTGCAGAAACCGCTGCGGACACTCATACTGTCACTCCCAGGCAGAGGCCCATGGCGATGTGGGAGTGAAGCAAAAAGTGTTGAAGCTGCTGCGCTGCATTGTTTCGGATAATGAAACGTTCAGTTATTTTTCGAGGGGCGGTGGGGAGAGGATGAGAATATGGTTGGAATTTCTAAACCGGGGTCGGCGACCTTTCAGGAGTGTTGTGCCGAGTCGTCTTTTAGTCACTCTAATTTAAGGTTTCGCGTGCCAGTAATGCATTTTAACGTTTTCAGAAGGTCTCTTTCTATAAGTCTAGAATATATAACTAAACTATTGTTGTATGTAAAGTAAATAAGGCTTATAAAATCTTTAAGAAACTTCATTTAAAACACAGCTCTGGGAACTGGTGGCCAGGACCCAGGCAGTGTGAGTGCCACTGAAAATCGCATGTGTGCCATAGGTTGCCTACCCCTGTTCTAAACTGATTGACGCTGCAGTGAGGGCCTTACGTTTGAGGAAATGTAGGTCCGTTCTGGAGCAGCCCACCTCTGCCTCGGGACTTTAGAGGACTGTTTGCTTGAACCCTAGCAAACAGTGGAAGACATGGTTCCTGGAGTCACTTAAAAAGCTCCCCTAATTTTGCATTTGTTCATATAGCATTGTGTGCTCTTTTTAGGCAAAAATCAAAGTTCCTTGGGGAAAGGAGGATGTTTACTGCTGAAAGGGAAGTGGAAATGTGTAGGGCAGCAGCTTCCATAGTCTGCATACGTGGTCAAAATCAAGAAAGGAAATGCTTAGAATAGGGGTGGTGAGCTTTACTAGTAGAGGGCACTAGCTTTCAAAATGGTGGGGTTGCTTGTCCCTGAAATTTTAGTGTTTTTTTTTTAAGATTTATTAAATATAGTTTTACTTTATTACATATTATACTTCAAAGTTTTGGAATCCTACTGTGAGTGCGGGTTAAGATATTTAAAGGCATGTTGCCAGGTAAAATAAAAATGAAAGTGGGTACTAACAACACATTATTAAAGTTTAAAGTTGAATTTACCTCTTGCTGTATCTTTCTCTGCTGTTTTATATTTTTTTGCTTCGATATCTGAGTTGTAGCACAAGGGAAATGTCTTAATCCAAATAGTGTTTCCTTTGACTTCTTAAAAATGAAGATATTGTTATTAAAACACTTTACAAGATTTTTGGGTCTGTGGCAATATTCCTGTAAATTAAAGGTACTTGAAAATGACATCCATCTGAAAATATTTCAACTCCTCATAACAGTGTACCATCTAAAATGACTGACTGTCCCAGAGATTGGAGGAAAGTGGGGTGTGTGTGTGTTGCTTTTTTTTTAAGATTGCCTTGTGCAGTTGGCAGTTCTTCACATACTAATTTGAATTGTTTCCCTTCCTTAGTAAGTTGTTGCTGTCTTTGCTTTGAAACAGAAATAAAGTTAAAGGGGAATGTTTGGGGAAAAAAATAAACTTGATTATAAAACCATAAAAGTTGGCAGACTCAGAAGCAGGTTGTAGTACCTGAAACTGCTTGTAACTGTTTTTGAAAGTGATTAGATGTTGGTGTCCCTTTAAGGAATGTTTGTATTTGAATTATGTGGGTGGATTTTACCTGGGCATGGGGAGAGGTATCTTGTAAACAGCATTTTTATAAGAATGCAGTAATCAAGCAATGCTGCTTTTGTTTTGTATTTATTGTGTAAAAATGCAGCTGCTTTGTGGTGATACTTACTATATGTCAAGCCTGTAAATCCTTTTTTGAAAAGGCTATTGATAGGCTTGTAGAGTTTACTTGTTAGTAACAATTGTAGGGTTACTTCAAAGAAATTAATCTTACAATTTTGTACTTTAGTAATTCACTATGAAGAGTGTGTTATCTTGTTTGCTAAATAGTCAGTTATAGTTAATTTTCCAATACTCTGCCACTAACTTTACATTTGTTTTGTATGTATCTGTTTTCTGAGAGCATCAGGCAGGTTTTTCATTGACAAACTTATTTTGAATGTAACTCAAAGGGTGTTAGCTCAGTTAAAAAATTAAGGGGCTAATCTCTATTGATAGTTTTGTATCTGAATTGCTATCTCTAATTAGAGAACTTAACCACTGTGAGTAAATATATATAAATTTTTTGAGGTTTTGTGAATGTAATAAAACAGGAAGCTGTTTTGATTCACTGAGAGTGAAGGACTTGGTTTCACTATTTGAAATTGAAGTTTTTTTTTAAATTGTACATTTTACCTGTTAAACCAGCTGTTAAAATTAAACCTCTACTTAAACAGAAATAGAATTTATAAGTTTCAGATTTCCAGTGTTTTTCAGATAATGTTCATCTTGCATACTGTATTAGTGTGCTCTTCTCTACCCCTTCTCCAACTGAGATATTAAAGTAATTGCATAGTGGCCCCCACCCCCAGTTTTCCCTATAAACAGCTGCTATGTTCTGCCCCAGAGATGGCTGCACTTCAAGCTTGGGTGGAATAATCTCTGTGACTCATACCTATGTTCCTGGGGTGTCGTTAATATTTGTAAAGCACTTCATTACATAAAAGATGTTAAGTACACATTTTTACAGAAAGCAAAGAGTCCTGTGGCACCTTTATAGACTAACCGAAGTGGGTCTTCACCCACAAAAGCTCATGCTCCAATACTTCTGTTAGTCTATAAGGTGCCACAGGCCTCTGTTACTTTTTACAGATCAAGACTAACACGGCTACCCCTCTGATACTTGACATTTTTATAGAGCTCCACGTGATGCCATAAAATGATAGTTGTGGGCTCAGTTTTAAGTAGGGAAGTTACCTTTTGGTTTATTTGTGACACTTGATCTTTTGGGTGCCTTTGTTTAAAGTACTGAGGATTTGGATGCTTGTTCTGGTAGTGCTTCAGTTAAAGTATTGAAATCGTTTGTAATAATAGTAATGTGATATTTTTACACACTCAGTCCATGTATTAATTATTTTTTTCTGCATCTTTTTCAGACTGAAGTGAATGAATTCAGATATAAATCAACTTTGTTAGAGGGCTTTTTAAAAAAAAAAAAAGTTGTTCCACGGTGCATCAGAGCAAGTTACTACTTTACTGTTGAGTGACTTACAGGTGCTTGCCTGCATTGCAATAAAGGACTCATATATTGAGCAAGACTTATTTATCTCTTCATTTTGGAGAGTCTAATAAACTGTTATTACAGTTTCTGTACTGACTTTCAAAGTTTTGAAGTCTAAAAAGACATTTTTACAAATAAAAACATGAGCACGGCCAGAACAGAGAACCCTGTTATAATGGGTCTATCCAGTCAGAATGGGCAGCTGAGAGGCCCTGTAAAACCAAGTGGGGGCCCAGGAGGTGGGGGGACACAGACTCAGCAACAGATGAACCAGCTGAAAAACACCAACACAATCAATAATGGCATTCAACAGCAAGCACAGAGTATGACCACGGCTATTAAGTAAGTATTTGCATAAATGTTAAGCAGCATCTTAAACCATGTTTGAGTTATCAGGCATTGGAGAGAATTTAAGATTTCTTGTGTTGATATTTAAGTTTTATGTCCTATTGTTACTTTAAAATTCAGTGTAGGCAATCAGATGAGGAATATGAACTACTGATAATTCAGAAATGTGAAATTAATAGACGTTCTCTGACAGATTCTGGTTATTTGTCAGTTGTGAGAATTAATAGTTAAGGCATTTTCTCAAGTTGTATACTATTGAAAAGCATAGGTTGATGGCCTACCTTAATTTATTTTCTTGATGGCTTTTCACCTAAGAAATACCACCTCATCCTGATCACTTGTTCAGGATCGATGCTAGGGATGAGGGGAAGATGTGGAGTCTATTGTAGTTTAATACAAGTGTATACGACCATAGCTTAATACAAGTGTCAAGTTGTGACATAAGGGATCTTAAAGTCACTTTGTTCTGAGTATTGTCTTGTGTCTCTGTCCCCCACCCCACTCATACACACACAGTTCAGTTACATGACATTTAGTAGATATTTCTCAGTGAATGCTAAACTAGAGCTAAATATTTTAAAACTGGGAATGCCAGTTTTTTATTTGACTTAAACCACTCATTTTCTTTCCTGTGGGGTGATTTGCAAAACATGATTTTAAAAATGTCTGATCCCTCAGTTTTGATACCTGTGCAGGTTTGAATGAAGTGTACCTGGAACAAGTGCAACACTAAACTCTCTTACTCCCTGTCCCCAATTTAGGAATTTCTGAAAATGCATTATAAGATGTGGATTTGGGAATTGAAACTGGATTTGGACAGCTCTTTCCTCCAGTTTCCAAGTTTTGGTCTGTTATAAGAACTAGACACTTGTGCATGGATAATTATTTTCTTCTGTAGTGCATGAATGAAAACTATAAACATTTATGCTTTTAATTGCTTTTGTAATTTTGAAGAAACTGCATCTCAGATGAAAATAATGCAATTCATAAAAGCAGTCCAACATATAGTTTTGGTTTAAATAGTCAAAAATCTTGTGTTTGTTGAGAGTCTGGCTAACAGAACATGGTGAACCGATTATCAGCTGGGGGTGGGAAGAAAACTTTTCTCCTTTTTTTCCCCCCTCATGGTTTATCATTGTACAAATTAGACAAATGAATTGTAGGTTCTTACTGTCTTTCAAGACAGTAGCTATGAGCACTTCACACTATTGGAAGCAGATACAGGTTATGATAGACCAGTGCTTTGTTATCATATGACAGTTCTTATAATCCTATTTTTTCCAAAGATAAGGTTGGCTAATGTTACTTGTCATGTTTGGTTCTGAAATAGTGAGGGGAACTTGATGAGATGAAAAGTTGTTGACCATATTTGCTAATGGTTAGAAGAGTGAGTAGATAATCAGTGCTTGAGAGACTCTTCTCTTAAAGTTTTCTAAGATAAGAGCAGCATTTTTGGTGAAATAATTAGGCCAGGTTCTTTGGTGCATTTACTACATTGCACTATTTAAGTGGATGCTGTTTAGAGAGAAGTATAATGCTCCGAGTTTTGGGAATTCAGGGACTTCTGAGTTCTAATTCTTGTTTTGTCATGGTCCTCCTTGCCTTGGGTAAATGGTTTAATGTCTGTACTTCAGTTTCCACATCTGTAAAACGGGGGGGGAGGGGGGAATAACGTCTCAGGCAGGTTAAGGTTTTGTGTTAGTTTTGTGCAAAGTACTAATTGTTACTAAAACAAAATAGAATTATTTAGGGATATTAACTAGTGCCTTCACATTGCAGACCTGGTGATGACTGGAAGAAGACTTTAAAACTCCCTCCAAAAGATCTGAGAATCAAAACTTCGGTAAGGATGTTTTAAAGGTAACTGTAAGCATAGGGTTGAGGATATAAGATAAATTGCAGTGACAGTGTGCTAACAGTGAGAGAATACATTTCTGATCTATTTTTAAACTTAATTAAAAGTAGATAGTAATATACATTCTTAGAGCTACTTGGCAAATATGTTTCCTTTCTCTCTCAGGTATGTTGAAACTCCAGGATATATTTTTACTTACTCTAAGAATACTACAGGATGAAGTCTGTTAGAGCTTTTACTGGAAAACAGATGCAAAGTTTTAAGTGTGTATGCAGATTACTTTGCTTGGTTCCCAGTAAGCAATACTACCTAATTATCCATGGTTGCACTACACAGATTTTTGTGAACTGCTGTATGACGAATGGTTGGAAAGGACTTATTACTCCATGCCTGGTCTTTGGCCTGCATTATTCTGTCGGACCAGTTTGTGGGGATAATTTGTATGAACTGGTCTTACTGTTCTACTTTCTTAACTACTCAGGATGTGACCTCCACAAAAGGAAATGAGTTTGAAGATTACTGTCTGAAACGGGAGTTGCTGATGGGAATTTTTGAAATGGGCTGGGAAAAACCATCTCCTATTCAGGTTAGTGCAGAGCAGATTCTTTGTGCCACATGCTGATTGCTTTAGTTTAGATATCTCATAGTCAGTCATTATGAAGTTTTTGGGCATCTTTGAGGTTTTAACACTAAGGCTTTGACAGTATAATTTCTGAGAAACTCACTTCATACTAAACTAAAAAATACCTAGTAACATAGAAATTAGACTTTTTTACCTGTTAAAGGCTTAACATATTCTTCTGTTCATCATAGAGAGGTTCGGGGGTTGTAGGCCCCAATTTGCTAAGATACTTCCAGTGTGTAAGTAGTCCCATGGATGTCAGCAATCTTCTCTGTTCACTGTTATGGACAAACTTAATAGCTCTGAGTCGATCTAAGCACCACAGAGAAATCTCTGTAGAATCTTACTGCAGTTCATCTCGCCCCTTAGTTGCAACTCTGTGCCAGTCTAATCACAAATCTCTCAGCAGAGGTGGGACAAAAGGTGACTGAGATGCACTTCAATGGAAGCTAGTACAAGCCTCCAGTAAAGTCCTCTCACTCTTGTTCTGATGTTTCTCTTGTTTTGTGATCTGCAAATTATTTTCTAATTTTTTTTTAAAATGAGCACTGGAGAAGGATTAAAGTACACACAGTTTGCCGTTTCACCTCATCGTGGGGAATATGATACAAGGCATTCTGAACACTTATCTTCACCCAGGCTCTAAGTCTTAGGGAATGGTTTTATACTTTTTACTGAACAGCAGAAAGAAAAATACTTCTTGTTTTTGAGTCTGGAGCTGGCTCCATAGAGAATGTCTTCATTTTCAAAAGCTAATAAAGCCCTCTGTTTTCACAGTGTAATGTTAAAATATGTACATGGTCTTGAAGTCACAGAGGCAGTTTTCTTTACTTTCTACCTAGACCTTTTTCGGGTCTAATTGGTGTCTGGAATGGAGGTTAGGTTGGAGAGCCCTTCTCTCCCCATGGGATAGTTTTGATAGCACCTCTCCCCCATCTCCTTTGCTGTACCTAATATGTGTACACGGTGCACATTAGGATCATTCCTGTGGTAGCTGTTCCATTCAGTCTGCCTATGACCAGGCTAGACTAGTGGGGCATTGATAAATGGGATACTGGGAGCAGTTTTCTCACAAGTGGAATGCTGAAATGCCTTTGCTTGATCAGTCTGTCTTGTGATGAGGCTGGTGTACTTTCATATATAGGGTCTTATAACTCGCTTTTGCATTGGTAAGTTCTCCTGTCCCTTATTGGGGTCAGTGTTAAACAGAGCCGATATAGATATATGAGGTGGTTCTTCTGTTGCATTGCCCTGTGCTTGCTTTTCAGGAGGAGAGTATTCCCATTGCTTTGTCTGGTAGGGATATCTTGGCTAGAGCTAAAAATGGAACGGGCAAGAGCGGAGCCTACCTCATTCCCTTACTTGAACGGCTAGACTTAAAGAAGGACAATATACAAGGTGAGTTGAAGACAGTTTTACATGAAGCTCTATCTACGAAGTAACATGAGTAGCCTGACTGCTGCACGCCAGTATTGGTGGGATGAGATATTTGAAGATTGTATGCATCTGTGTAGCTTGATGGCCTGCAGATTTATACTTAAAATTGGTGGTTGAATTTTTCAAAGCAACCTGGGGATTTGGACATACTTTCAATTAAAATTAATCCCCAACACTGCTTTGAAAATTTCAACTACTACAAATTTCTTCTCCATCCTTGCTTATATGCCCTGAAAAGAAGTGTGGTGTACAGGTGGTTGGGGTATAAGTTGTGGCTGGCGCTATATAACAGCACGCAAGGAATGCCAGTGCTTCAACACAGTGATACTTCCTTGTCATGAAGAATACCCATGCAGTTTCCATGACAAGTCATTAAGAATTTTCATAGACCTCCTTAAACCTGCTAAAGTTTAGCCATCATAGAGTTTGAGTGCATGTGTTCATTAGGATAATCATTCTTTAATGCCTTTTTGAACTGGGAGGAAGGCAGTATTAAAGGATAAAATGCATCCTGTATGCTGAGGATTTTGTGTATCTTCTCTTTCAGCAATGGTGATCGTTCCCACTCGAGAATTAGCATTGCAGGTCAGTCAGATCTGTATCCAGGTTAGCAAACACATGGGAGGTGCCAAAGTGATGGCAACAACAGGAGGAACCAATCTGCGTGATGACATCATGAGGCTTGATGATACAGGTTAGGACACTTCCCAATTAAGGTTGCTGCTTTTTAGCTGCTTGCACAGTACTTGAAAGCCTAGCACTAAATTCTCCTCTTTCAGCTATTATTGTCCTAGCATTGGCCTTTTATGAGCCAGGCTTAGGTTTTATGCATACATTCTACACTCGTCTGTAAGGACTGGTCTTTGCGAGCATCTAGTTTGCAGGAAACGGGGGTGTAAATATGCTGTGTGCTAACTGTCCAGGTGGACTCTGCTTCAGTGCACTATAGGTTCTGTAGTGCACTTTGATCTACACCGCTTTGAAACAGCAAGACCTCTGAGCATACTACAGAACTTATAGTGAGTGGGAACGGGGTCCACGTAGACGATTAGTATGTCAGGCTTCCTTGAGGTAGATTTACACCCCAATTTTCCACAAACTTTCTGCAAATAAGCCCTTAAAGTTGACCTAGCGTAATTGTCAGCCAAGCCAATGTTGTGTATTTGTACTGTTTCTTATCCAAGCAAAAAGTCACCTAAATGTATTTTCTTTTAATTTACAGTGCATGTGGTGATAGCTACTCCTGGGAGAATTCTGGATCTCATCAAGAAAGGAGTAGCAAAGGTTGAACACGTCCAGATGATAGTACTGGATGAGGCAAGTTGCTGTCTTAACGATCTGCAAAACATGGAAAGATATTTAACATGAAGATACAACAATGACACATCTCTGTAGGCCTGCTCATTGAGCATTGTTGGCCATTAAAATGGTCAGACTTTCTGTAGACACCATAAAGCTGAGATTGATCCATTTTTGCATTTTTTTTTTTTTTTTTTTTTTTTGCGGGTGGGGGGAGTCGTTTGGGAGGTATGAGTTTTCAACATGTACTTTTCTCGGAGACTGATAGAAGCAAACTGGCAGGGAAAGTTTGCTTTCCCCTTATTTTGTAGGACCACTGAGCATTAGGTTAACAATCTCTTCTGAAAGGGGTAGCTCTTACTCTTCCGTTTAAAATGACTGTTGTAATACAGACCTCTCAGTATAAAGTGATATACAAAGATCTAGTAGATTCATAGTTTCCAAGGGGTCTGACCTCCTGTACAACATATGCCATAAATCTTCCCCAAAATAATTCCTAGAGCATATCTTTTTTTGATCAACATCTGATCTTGATTTAAAAAAAACCACCACAACCTTTGGTAAACTGTTGAAATGGTTAATTATTCTCACCATTAAAAACATTATGCATAATTTTCAGTCTGAATTTGTCTGTCTTCCACTTCCAGCCATTGAATCATGTTCTACCTTTTTCTGCCAGATTGAAGAGTCCATTGCTAAACATTTGTTCTCCAGTAGAGTAAAAGTGACGTTCCTTCTAAGGTCTCTTGAAACAACTGAATCAGTCAGGGCGCTGGGAGTGTGGGATATGAGAAATAGCTTGCTACATCCGATAGACATTGGGTTCATGCTGGATAATCGGCTGACCCTAATCTCCTAGTGTGATGCTGTGGCTAAAAAGGCTAATGTGATCCTTGGATCCATAAACGGGCATCTTGAGTAGGAGTAAAGGTTATTTTACCTCTATCACTGGTATGGCTGCTGCTGGAAAAGTTTGTCGTGTTCTGGTGTCCCCAATTAAAGAAAGATGTCGAAAACTTGGAGAGGGTTCAGAGAGCCAAGAGAATTATTAAAGGGTTAGAAAACATGCCTTATGGTGAAAGACTCAAGGAGCATAATCTCTTTCACTTAAGAAATAGCTGACTGCGAAGAGTTACAAAGGAATCTCACAAAATTGGGTGCTTGGGCAATGAAACAGTAGGTGGATTTAATCAATGTTGAATTTCGAAGTAATGTGCATTGGGAAAACGTAATCCAACCATACATACAAAATGATAGGGTCTAACTTAACTGTTACCACTCAGGAAAGTGACATTGGAGTTATTGTGGATATATCTCTGAAAACATCTGCCCAGTGTACAGTGGCAGTCAAAAAAGCTGCCAATGTTAGGACCAATTAGGAGGGGGATAGATACGATAAAAATCATAATGTCACTATATAAGTTTGATGGTACACCCACAGATTGTATGCTGCATGCAGTTCTGGTTGCTCCATCTCAGAGATACATTAGAATTGGAATAGATGCAGAGAAGGGCAACCAAGTATTAGGAGTGTGGAACAGCTTCTGTATGAGAAGATAGTGAGACTGGGACTGATGAGCTTAGAAAAGAGATGATGAAGGGGGGAAATGTGATAGAGGTCTATAAAATTATGAATGATGTGGAGAAGGTGAATAGGACAACATTATTTACCTGAAAGGTAAAATGAAACTCATAGGCAGCATGTTGAAAACAAAAAAGTATTTCACAGAGTCAACCTGTGTAACTTGTTGCCATGGGATGTTTTGAAGGCCAACAGGATAACTGGATTCAGAAAGGAATTAGATAAGTTCATGGGGGATAAATCCATCAGTGGCTGTTAGACAAGATCCTCAAGGTCACAACCCTGTGCTCCATGTGTCCCTAGACCTCCCAACGGTGTGAAGCTGGGACTGGACAATAGGGATGGATCACTTGAAATTGCCCTGTTCTGTTCATGACCTCTGAAGCATCTGGCACAGGCTGCTATCACAGACAGAATACTGGGTTAGATAGGCCAGTCATCCAACCTAGTATGGTTGCTCTTCTGTTAAGGTGGGGAACTGATCAGTCTGTAAGTACATACATGGGGAACAAGTATTAAATAATGGTCTCTATTCTAGATGAGAGGTGTAACATAATCCAGTGGATGGAAGCTGAAGCAAGTCAAGTTCAGATTAGGAATAAGATGTACATTTTAAACAATGAGTAATTAACAATTGGAACAGTTTAGCAAGGATGCTGGTAGATTCTCCATCACTGACAACTTTTAAATCAAGATCAGATCTTTTCTGAAACACACACACACGTGCTCTCTCTCTCCGTGTGTGTGTGTATGGGAATTATTTTGTGGAAGTTCTGTGGCCTGAGTTGAGCTCCAATTAGATGATTGCAAGGGTCCCTTCTGGCATTAGAATCTATGAATTCCGGTTAAGGAATGGGAAATCTCTTCTGCTATTCCTTCTTCAGTCTGGTATACCTCTTAAATTTGAACAGTCGGACGTGAGGCAGGATAAATTGCATTTCTCAGTGTTTGCAGTTGAAGTAAAGCTTTTCCCTAGTAGGTAAATAAAGCTGTCCATGAAGCATTATACTTAAAGCAAGCTTTCTACCCCACAAGTTGAGAACATTAGTTATATTTCATGTTCTTACTTAACATTAATACACCAAATTCCAGATATTTTTTATGTGTGAGATACAGGTTTTCCTTCTCATTGCAGGCAGATAAATTGCTGTCTCAGGATTTTGTTCAGATAATGGAGGACATTATTCTTACGCTACCTAAAAACAGGCAGATTTTGCTCTACTCAGCCACTTTCCCTCTTAGTGTACAGAAGTTCATGGTAAGTGGCCTCTTGATGCCCATTTGGGTATGGAGTGCACGGATGTGTGGAGACTTTTCCCTCATGCACATAGATAAATGTGGATCATGTAAACTGTGTCATTTCCCCCCACCGCCAATGTGATTTATGCATGGGTATTCTAAGTTGCATTCTGGATTTAGTTTTGTATCCTAAAAAAATTAAATGGGAACATTAAATAAACATGCATTGTACATAGCCAGTATTAATAAGAGAAAATAATCTCTGCAACTGCGGTCTTGGGATGCGCGGTCTTGGGATGCATGCTTCTGTTTGGCTTTATCTATTGTGGTCATGCTAGCATAACTATGTTGACAGGTGATGCATCTTTGTGTATTTGATTCATCTCAAATGTTAGGATAGTAGGTTAGGTAAGACAATACTTAATTTTTGTGAGTAGACAGGCATGTCTTTTCTACCTTAATTTAATTTGAAATGCCTCTTTATTTCAGAATTCCCATTTGCAGAAACCCTATGAGATTAACCTGATGGAGGAATTGACCTTGAAGGGAGTTACCCAGTACTATGCCTATGTAACTGAGCGGCAGAAAGTACACTGCCTCAATACGCTATTCTCTAGGGTAAGTATGCTACTGGGCAGCGTGATGCAACTAGAACACCAGTCTGAACCACTTCATTTATCCTTCAGAACATAACTTAATGGCAGAGAGATCCATTCTGTCAAGACAAGAGATTTTTCTTAACCTAGTGTTTTTGTTATTTAAAAAATGGCTTTCTTTGAATGAACAGTGACATCTTGGACTACTTACTTTCGTGCTGTAGCTTTGAAATTTGAAGCCCAGGCTCTTTTCTGAAAATGCATATTCTCTTGCCGTACTATTAAACTGCAGACCTCCTGATGGGAGAACTGTCATTATCTTCTCTTTGCAGCCAGAAGAGTGAGTGACTTCTAGCTGGAATCCCAGATGCATGTTTTGTATTCCTGAAAAGGATGCATTCTCCTCAGATTTCAAAGCTTTGTAAGTAAAATGCTGCAGCTGTTTAACCTCTCTCTCTCTCTCTCTCCAGCTCCAGATTAACCAGTCAATCATTTTCTGCAACTCCTCACAACGGGTTGAACTGCTAGCCAAGAAGATCTCCCAGCTGGGCTATTCCTGCTTCTATATCCATGCTAAAATGAGGCAGGTGAGTGTGAAGCTATACCAGTTAGTTTGAAAGCAACTGATAAAAACTTAATACAGCTGTGAATTAGAATTTTAATATTTAGTCCAGATTTGCTAGTCCTTCAAGAACTGTAACTTAAGTGTTGTACTGTTTAACGTTGATGTCATTGTCTCAAGATGAGAGCTAGTTTAGTTAAAGAAATCTTGATCATATTGCTTAGCACAGCAACTCGGTCACATGATCAAAAGCACCTTAATGAAAACCAGTTTTGATACACATTTCATGTTTTATATTTAAGTTGTCTTATGTGATTCCATTGATATGTTTTCAGGATTTTAGGTCAGTTCTCATGGTTTAGCTCCAGACTTCAATACTGATCTTGTTACTGATATGAAATGTCACGTCTCGCCAAACTATCAAAAATTGGTGGTAGGATCAGATGCCATTTGTAACTAAACTTCATTTTGAAACCTTTGATTCCAATTTATAAAAAACAAATGTATGTTAGAATTTTTCTGCTGCTACTTACTGGTAAGACACGCAATCTAAATACTCCCTGGGCTGTAAACAAACTTATATGGTGCTTTCTGGCTGCTCTCAATATTGACTGTTCATTGAAATCTGAATAAAAAGTTGGTTCTTGGTGGCACAAATCACACTTCCGACTGATCTTCAGAGCACAACACAGTGCATATTTGTTTATGCATCTCAGGCCTATAGTTTATTTAAACTGGTTGCCTAACATTAATACTACTTGAATTTTTTTCAGTGCTGCCAAGGTGGTCCATGGTTATTGATACGTAAAAATAAGAGTACTGAGTGAAGACTTGAGTTAGCAGAAAGAGACTGATTTTTCTTCATACATTGATTTATAACATAAATTCTGAATTTCTAAGCACTAAAGTAAATTGAATATTTTTACTCAACAAATAACCAACCCATTGTCTTGAAAGACTTGATAGTCAAAATATCTAGAATGAAAATAAGTAACTTTGCAAATTTTAGATTTTCTTTAGAACGTCTGTAATCTGAGTGTACTACTAGGAGACCTGATTTCTAATCCCAATTGATTTATTGTGACTTGAGGCAAATCACTTTATCTGCATCAGGCCTTCTCTAAATACAATTTTGTGTAGCTTTTCAGTAGAGAAGCCGATGTAATTTAAATTCATACAAGCCCTTTTGTATAGACACTCTTCAGTTAGTGCTTTATATTCATTTACTTTAAGAGGCACTCTTAAACAGATTGTCCATCCAGGGGGATTTCATCAATTAATCTGCATTAGTTTCTAAGCAGTTTAGTTAAATATCTATACACAAAAGTTGTACCAAAAGCCTCTCTTGTGAAACACTTTATAAAAAGGATGAAAGCACAAGAAGTGCTCAGTATTATTATTGAAGAGGTGTGTTCAGTTTTGCATGTTCCAGTGTTTTATTCCAGCTCATGGGGGAGAGGAGTCATAGGATCCATGTTTCAGTTTGTAAAAGCTGCTAATATTTTTTTCTACTTTACCAGGAACATCGTAATCGTGTGTTCCACGATTTCAGAAATGGCTTATGCCGGAATCTTGTTTGCACTGGTAAGTGTTTTTCCTTTCTTTTAAGTTTTTTTTTCAGTTTTAGTAGTAAAAACAGACTGTTTGACTTCTAGAGGTTGCAACTGGAACTAGACTTATACACAGTTCACCTGCTTTTTATCATAATGAAGAAAACTCATACTTGCCTTCAGTGATCAGAATCTTTTCAAGACTATTAGAAATGTTTGGCTAGAAGGGACCTTGAGAAGTCATGTAGTCCAGCTTCCTAGTGCTGAGGCAGGACCAAGTAAACCTAGACCATCTCTGACAGGTGTTTCTCCAGCCTGTTCTTAAAACTCTTCAGTGAAGGGAACGCCGGAGTCTGTTCCCAGAGCTTAACTTCCCTTGTAGTTAGAACGTTTTTCCAGATCCCTAACCTAAATCTCCCTGGCTGCAGATTAAGCCTATTATTACTTGTCGTGCCTTCAGTGAATGTGGAGAACAGTTGATCGCTGTCCTCTTTATAACAGCCCTTAACGTAGTTCAAGATGGTTGTGAAGTCTGAGTGAGGACTTTTTATCAGGGTTAAACAGGTTAACAAAACTAAACATTTCCTTAAAGGTCAGTTGTTTTTTTTTCTAAACAGTTCATCACTTTTGTTGCTGTCCTCTGGACTCTCTTCAGTTTGTCCACATCTCTCCTAAAGTTTGGTCTCCAGAATTGGATGCTTATCTCCAGCTGAGACCTCAGCAGTGCTGAGCAGAGCAGGACAGTTGCCTCCCATGTCTTAAAATGGGGCTCCCCTGTTAACACACTCCAGATTCTTAGCCTTTTTCACAACTGCATCACATTGTTGACTCATTCAATTTGTGATCCACTATAACGCCCTGATCATCTTCAGCAGTACTATCCCCTACCCAGTTATTCTGTATTTTGTAGTTGTGCATTTGATGTTTCCTTCCTAAATGTGTACAACTTCACATTTATCTTTATTGAATTTAATCGTTTTGATTTTCAGACCAATTCTCATTTGTCAAGATCATGTTGAATTCTAATCATGTTCTCCAAAGTGCTTGCAACCCCTCTGAGCTTGACATCATTTGCAAACTTTATATGCTTACTCTCATTTAATGAAACTACTGAATAGTACCAGGCCTAGGACTGACCCCCTTTGGGACCCCACTAGATTGTCCGAGTTTGACAGTGAACCATTGAACTACTCTTTGAGTACGATCTTTCAACCAGTTATGCACACCCTCATAGTAATTCAATCTAGACCATGTTTCCTTAGTTTGCTTATGAGAATCACGTGGAACTGTATCAAAAGCCTTATTAAAATCAAGGGGGTAACCCAGACACAGAATTAGGTTTCTTTGACATGATTTTTTGACAAATCCATGCTGGCTATTTCTTATAACACTGTGTTTTGTTTTAGTTTTTTTCCTCCTCCTAGGTGCTTACTTTAACAAATTATTAAACAATCAATTTGTATCTTTATGTAACATTATTTAAATGTTACAGTAAGATTGAGAGACAACTCCTAACAGGAGATTTCAGGCATATATATGCAAATTGTGGCAAAATAAAGACAAAAGGCAAATGTTAAATTCTCCTGCCCTCCTCCTCCAGTACTGACTTGGAATGTTTTTGAGGCATTCATTATTTGCATATTATCATGAATCATGTAGCGTCCTTCCTGTTTATGCTGAGTTTTACTCATATCCCACCTAAATGATTGTGTAAGAGTAATTTAGAAGACGACCCTTTGATTAGTTTTGCATTTGACACATGGACTGCTTTTAAGGCAGCATTTGATACATGAAGTGCTTTTAAGGCAGTTATGTACTTTACATAGGATAATTTTAGGAGCAGCTGAAGCATAACAAAAAAAAAACTTGTTTAACCTTTTTAATAATTGTAGCATCTTCCTTTAGGGCCTCTTACTTTATCAGTTACGTAGTCTGGCCAAGCTCCTAGTATGCTGCAGAACATCCCCATATGTTGTAGGTAGCAGTCATTACCTTGCTTCATCCTAAATTGGTGTTTAGTTTTCGAAAGGATAACTACCACCAGAGTGCATGACAAACTTGATACTAAAAAAGTAATTTCTACATAGAGCGGTATAGCGTACTTTTACACACTATGTCAACTATTGAGGATCAAACTTGCCTATGAATCCTTCTTGTAATTTAGTTTTTGCCACAATCTTAGTATCTTTAATATTTATACATGTAAAATATTAATTAGTTGAAAAAGTATGTAGGTACTCTGCACTAACTTTGTTCTGTTACATTTGTGGATATTTTAGATAAAATTAAGGTAAATTGATTCATATTTTGGAGAAAAAAATATTAGTGTTCCGTTTTAAACAAACACTTAAAGAACTGTGTGAAACTGTGCAGTCCTGCCTTCATTCAGCCTGTTGTCAGGATTCCCCCACTGCAGTAGTTGCTGACAAGTGGTGTTGCTGACTTCATCAATTCAGTACATGATTGGAAGCTTGTATTCTAAGAATAGTGACTTTTTAACTTCTCTAAAATGCACCAGAAGTAAGGCAAAATAGTTAAATTAGCTGGAAAACAAGTTCTATAGGCCTTTAGAGACTCGATTGAAAGTGGTGTACTTTCCCTTCAAGGGGAAAGGGTGTTGTGAAATGGATGTTCAGAAGTAGGCAAAATGCTAGAGGATTTGTTCATATGAAGGATCCTCAATACCAAGTCTGGAAAGCTCGTGTCTTGATCATTCTTCACAATGTTATCCATGCCCAAAATGGGTGAGGGGAAGATTTTTAAAATAATTAAATACAAAATAGGCAGCTCTCGCAGGAAAGGTTCACCATCCAGTTTCTTAAATATACTTACAATGTTTTAAGGGTATTTGATCATGCTCAAGTAGCCTCTCCATCCTGGGTAGACTTTTTCCCCTAGCTCCTGTTGTACCCTCCCATTCCAGCTAGTGTGGTGTTTTTGGTGAAATAAAATCCATTAATTAAATGGAATTCTGTTTCAGATCTGTTTACCCGAGGTATTGATATCCAAGCTGTGAATGTGGTGATAAACTTTGATTTTCCAAAGCTGGCAGAGACGTATCTCCATCGTATTGGCAGATCAGGTGAGGGAAAAAAAGTGTTCTTCAGGGAAGCTGTGCTAATAAATATTTACTTCTGCTTTTTATTCTGAAACATTGTGAGTATCTCTAAAATGGCTTGAAGCGAGTTGGTGGGTGGTTTTCATTTGGCCTGTAGAAAGACAAACTTCATTGCCATTTCACCAAGGGAAAAGCTGTGTAAAGACTTTCTATTTTAAGGTGTGTTGGAGCATGATACAAAACAGGATTAAATGGTTAGGGTATTGAAATTGGCCCAAATATCTGTTAGCTTTTTAATATTTTAATCAATATATATTCAGCCTCCTAAGGCTGACAGGTTCCTTCTCTTGGCAATCTAAGAAAACTACTCAATTAGCTGTGTGCATGTGCATTTTAAACGCACCGTTGTTTTTTTTTCTGCGGGGAGTGGGAGAGAAGATTTTTGTTGATACTTTGGGTCATTAACAATAAGACATTTACGATTAATGTCTTGACACTATGTATATAAATCTTAATAAAAGATTAACAATATTAATATATTGTACATTTTCCTTTTTTCAAAATAGTTTAAACACAACCATAACTTAGTATGAATAGTTATATATAATATAGACTTACCAACTTTTTTGGTTTTTGGGGAGAATCTGAATTTTTTTGGAGTTGTGGTGAGAAGGAAGTTTAAAGAGAATAGAAAGAAAGGAAAGCTAAGGGGGGAGAGGCAGGATGATGTAGTTCAGTTATTAACCTCTGGTAAACACACACTTGTAGCTATGACACTTTTTTCCTGTATATACTCCAAAGATTTTTGTCAGATGTCTGAATGTCTGTGGATTGAAACTTAAAATTATTCATTCCTAGCTAGCAAAGGCACATCGGAGAGGACTTAATCTGTAAAGTTTGAATTCAGTTGTATTTGAGTTATCGGGTGAGGGAGAATAGAGAGAACTGAATTTTGCACGCCCCCCCCTTCAAAAAACCTGCCAAACATTGCATGCAGTTATTGGCTTAACTTTTCAATAGAATTTTGTCATTGGGCAGACACTAGACAGAGGACAGTAGCCTGAAAGGAGACTGTTCAGAAATCTATAGAGTTAATTGGTGTATTTTAACATCGTTTTTCTCCTGTGGGGAGCAGAAATGTCTTTTTTTTTTTTTTTTTTTTTATTTTCTACAGCAATAAATGGGGATGTGAAACTTGAAATAGCTACTGTACTGATGTGCTTGAGGGTTTGGATCGGTCAGTCTTGTTTTGAAACTACCTTTTTTATTAGTGCATGATCACATGTAATCTGGTCATGTGACAACCTCCAGACTTGTGTGATAAAACTGTCATTACTTATAGCCTTTCTTTTTGTGAAGGTCGCTTTGGTCACCTGGGCCTGGCCATCAACTTGATCACCTATGATGATCGATTCAACCTGAAAAGTATTGAGGAGCAATTGGGAACTGAAATTAAACCCATCCCAAGCAACATTGACAAGAGCCTGTATGTGGCAGAATACCATACTGAACCTGTAGATGATGAGAAACCTTAACCATGTGCGTATGTGATTGTTCAGAAAGCCACTGAATTGAAGGCTGGGTGTGTGGCAGTGGGGAAATTGAGGCAGATAGAACAAGTTGATTTGTATGGATCACTTCACTTTACTTTTTTTTTTCCTTACCATTGCTTCTCCTTTAATTTGTTTTGTCCATTCCACTCTGCATGGTTAGCTCTTCTGGGTGAGCTGCAGTAAATAAGGAGGTAACCTTCAGACTAGCTGTTCTGACCCAAACAGGTATCAGAACTCTGTCATTCTCCTGCATAACCCCTCGTCAGTAATGCTATGCCAAAATGCACAAACAGGTGCTGTGAACTCAATGGATAAACTAATTAATGAATGAACATAGCATGCTTACAAGTAATTTATTGTATGAAGCAGACTTTTCCTCACTTGTGAGTTACCGACTTGTGTGTTTTCAAGGTAAGAAAAGAGTTTATTGCCTGGTTACAAGAAACTCTGAGAAGGGAAGAGGCAATAAACGTGGCTCTCTGCTGGATTTAGGACTCTTTTATAATCCTTATTGATTCATTAGTATTGGTAATACCCAAAGGCCCTGATCAAGATACCATTGTATTAGGCTTTGTACAGGTCACTTTTTTTTTTAAATTTCAGAATTTCAAATGGAGGTGCAGACCCCTCTGGAAATCTTAGATAAAGTCTGCGAACCCCTAGATGTCTGTGGACCACAGGGTGAAAACCACTGGTATAGGCAATACAGTAAGACAGTCTCTGCTCCAAAGAGCTAACAAGGGAGTGTGACGCAAGGGATGAGGGGATGAAAATAAATACACCTCATTGCATAGACTAGCTATTGCAGAGAATTTATGGGTCTTGAGCTAGTTTCTAAAAAACTGAAATCTTCTCAACTGACACAGCTGCTATTGGTTAACTGACCCCTTATAGGGGTTGCAGCAGAGGTAGGTGGTGAGGGCTCAGGTAATGGCCTTATGGATCAATTCGAGGAGACTGTTGCATACATGAGGTTCAGCAAGAAAGAGTGCAGAAATGGCTGTAGGAGAAGCTGAGAAACAAGTGGATGAGACTAGCATTACTGGAGTGGAGGAAGTTGAAAAGCTGATGCAATAAGGTGATTTAAATGAGTAGGAAGGGGCAGAGTTGTGAATGGCCTTGAGTGTGAGGGCAAAGTGTTAACTTTGAGTCCTTGTGCTGGTACTCAATTTCATACAAAGGGAGTGTGATGGGTAAGAAAAATGTCTGAGCAGCTGTTTTTTGAATGGATTTGGGAGGAGCAATGCATGTATGTATTAGGGGTGTTTAAAGGTTAACCAGTAAGCATTAGATTTACGGTTAACTAACCTTAACCATTAACCCTGGTGGCCCACACTAGCCAGAGGAACCCCAGCCCTAGTAGTGCTGGGCTGGCGGGAGGGACTCAGCTTGCGCCACACTGGCAGGGCCTTGGCACTGGCTGGGCCTGAGCAACCTCAGTTAACTTTTAAATTATATAATTTTAATTGTTTAACCAGTTCACTTTTTTTAACAGATATTTACCTCCCTAGTATTAATGAGGTCAAAGAGGAGGAGGTTAGAGTAGGCAAGATGAAAAATGAAGGCCTGAACTAGAGTTTTAGCAATGTTATGAATGAAGAAATGGCAGGATTTGAAGGTTGTGTGGGATGTATTGGGCGAGGGAGATGCCAAAGATGATCTTTGGGTTATGGAGTAATAGGAGTATAGGAAGGATGGGTGATTTCTGCAATAAGAAAGTGGGAAATGCTGAGGAAAGATGCATTCTGTTTGGGCAACAGTGAGCCAAGCATTTCACCGGTTAAAATGAACAGATTCAGGCTTCTAGGAGCCTACAGTCTTTCTCATTTCCTGATCTGTTGGAGATGCTGTATTTGCTTATATAGGCTTCTTGAAAGAGAGAAAAGCTATGTATGTTGAGGATGGTTTATTTCTGTAAAGTATCAGAGGGTAGCCGTGTTAGTCTGGATCTGTAAAAGCAGCAAAGAATCCTGTGGCACCTTATAGACTAACAGACGTTTTGGAGCATGAGCTTTCGTGGGTGAATACCCACTTCCTCAGATGCATGTAATGGAAATATCCAGGGGCAGGTATATATATGTGTGCTAGCAAGCAAGCTAGAGATAACGAGGTCAGTTCAATCAGGGAGGATGAGGCCCTGTTCTAGCAGTTGAGGTGTGAAAACCAAGAGAGGAGAAACTGGTTCTGTAATTGGCAAGCCATTCACAGTCTTTGTTCAATCCTGAGCTGATGGTGTCAAATTTGCAGATGAACTGAAGCTCAGCAGTTTCTCTTTGAAGTCTGGTCCTGAAGTTTTTTTGCTGCAGGATGGCCACCTTAAGGTCTGCTATAGTGTGGCCAGGGAGGTTGAAGTGCTCTCCTACAGGTTTTTGTATATTGCCATTCCTAATGTCTGATTTGTGTCCATTTATCCTTTTCCGTAGAGACTGTCCAGTTTGGCCGATGTACATAGCAGAGGGGCATTGCTGGCATATGATGGCGTATATTACATTGGTGGATGTGCAGGTGAATGAACCAGTGATGGTGTGGCTGATCTGGTTAGGTCCTGTGATGGTGTCGCTGGTGTAGATATGTGGGCAGAGTTGGCATCGAGGTTTGTTGCATGGATTGGTTCCTGAGCTAGAGTTATTATGGTGTGGTGTGCAGTTACTGGTGAGAATATGTTTCAGGTTGGCAGGTTGTCTGTGGGCAAGGATTGGCCTGCCACCCAAGGCCTGTGAAAGTGTGGGATCATTGTCCAGGATGGGTTGTAGATCCTTGATGATGCGTTGGAGGGGTTTTAGCTGGGGGCTGTATGTGATGGCCAGTGGAGTCCTGTTGGTTTCTCTCTTGGGTTTGTCTTGCAGTAGGAGGCTTCTGGGTACACGTCTGGCTCTGTTGATCTGTTTCCTTATTTCCTCATGCGGGTATTGTAGTTTTGAGAATGCTTGGTGGAGATTTTGTAGGTGTTGGTCTCTGTCTGAGGGGTTAGAGCAGATGCGGTTGTACCTCAGTGCTTGGCTGTAGACAATGGATCGTGTGATGTGCCCGGGATGGAAGCTGGAGGCATGAAGGTAGGCATAGCGGTCGGTGGGTTTTCGATATAGGGTGGTGTTAATGTGACCATCACTTATTTCCACACGGGAGGTCCACTTTCTTGACACCACAGTGCAAATAAGTGATGGTCACATTAACACCACCCTATATCGAAAACCCACCGACCGCTATGCCTACCTTCATGCCTCCAGCTTCCATCCCGGGCACATCACACGATCCATTGTCTACAGCCAAGCACTGAGGTACAACCGCATCTGCTCTAACCCCTCAGACAGAGACCAACACCTACAAAATCTCCACCAAGCATTCTCAAAACTACAATACCCGCATGAGGAAATAAGGAAACAGATCAACAGAGCCAGACGTGTACCCAGAAGCCTCCTACTGCAAGACAAACCCAAGAGAGAAACCAACAGGACTCCACTGGCCATCACATACAGCCCCCAGCTAAAACCCCTCCAACGCATCATCAAGGATCTACAACCCATCCTGGACAATGATCCCACACTTTCACAGGCCTTGGGTGGCAGGCCAATCCTTGCCCACAGACAACCTGCCAACCTGAAACATATTCTCACCAGTAACTGCACACCACACCATAATAACTCTAGCTCAGGAACCAATCCATGCAACAAACCTCGATGCCAACTCTGCCCACATATCTACACCAGCGACACCATCACAGGACCTAACCAGATCAGCCACACCATCACTGGTTCATTCACCTGCACATCCACCAATGTAATATACGCCATCATATGCCAGCAATGCCCCTCTGCTATGTACATCGGCCAAACTGGACAGTCTCTACGGAAAAGGATAAATGGACACAAATCAGACATTAGGAATGGCAATATACAAAAACCTGTAGGAGAGCACTTCAACCTCCCTGGCCACACTATAGCAGACCTTAAGGTGGCCATCCTGCAGCAAAAAAACTTCAGGACCAGACTTCAAAGAGAAACTGCTGAGCTTCAGTTCATCTGCAAATTTGACACCATCAGCTCAGGATTGAACAAAGACTGTGAATGGCTTGCCAATTACAGAACCAGTTTCTCCTCTCTTGGTTTTCACACCTCAACTGCTAGAACAGGGCCTCATCCTCCCTGATTGAACTGACCTCGTTATCTCTAGCTTGCTTGCTAGCACACATATATATACCTGCCCCTGGATATTTCCATTACATGCATCTGAGGAAGTGGGTATTCACCCACGAAAGCTCATGCTCCAAAACGTCTGTTAGTCTATAAGGTGCCACAGGATTCTTTGCTGCTTTTATTTCTGTAATTCACCTTGGTTGCCACTAGATGTCTCTCTGAAATGGCTTTAAAAAAAAAACCAAAATAAAACCCCAAAATGCTAGTCTGACTTCCTAGCACCACAGACTGAGATTCTCCTGCTTATGCTTCAGCCTACCCAGCAAAAATGTTTGCAGTTGATGAGGTAAATCCCTCATGTTTGTTTGGAATTGTAGTGCTAGTTAACGTACCCTGAGGTTATAATTCAGCAGTGTAGACCTCCAGAGACTTTGTGGACACTTGACTCCATCCTCAGTCATTGTACTATCTTCCCTATAGATGATAGAAAAGGAGAAAGTAAATTCTTTTGTTTCTAGAAACATGAACCAAAATATTGATCAAGAATCTTAATGGATCTCTGAAACAATGCATAATCTATTTATTCTAGAAAGAGTTGCACTGTGAAACTAGATATAGGAGTAGACTATTTAACTTCGTAAAACTATTCCAAGGAAGAAATAACAATATGTTTCCTCACTGGAAATATTGAAGGGGAAACTAATAATTCTGGTCAAGACAGGCTAACTTATACCCATTGCGTGGCTGGTGGAGCAGCCTTCTTTTTGAAGGAAAATGTTGGTGACTAATTGTAATACCTTAACTAAAGATTTAGTGTACAGGAATTGGTTAAAACAAGTTTTAGAATGCCTTCAGAAGGCTGAATGGTGCTAGCATACCTCTTATAGCTGCCATTTGAGAGCCACTGACAGCAGAAAGCCTGTATTGGGGGTAGTCTGAGGCACGGAAGTGTAGCCTGCGCTTGGGATTTGGGTGCTTGAGGTACAGGAGGCTTTCAGAGTTGTAAATAAATTGTTCTGAAATCTTTGATTAAAGAGCTTAGCCACTTAATCAAATGATGGCTTCTTATTTTTTAAAGGAAAGTTCCTTTTTTCCATGCACTCATCTTTTGGGTGTTTCCTTTCTATGGCCACGTCCAGACTAGGAATTAAAATCGATTTTAGATACGCAACTTCAGCTACGAGAATAACGTAGCTGAAGTCGAATTTCTAAAATCGAGGTACTCACCAGTCTGGACGGCGCTGCATCGATGTCCGCGGCTCTCCGTGTTGATTCCGGAACTCCGTTCGGATTGATGGAGTTCCGGAATCGATGTAAGCGCGCTCGGGGATCGATACACCGCGTCCAGACTAGACGCGATATATCGATCCCCGAGCAATCTATTTTAACCCGCCGATGCCGCGAGTTAGTCTGGACGAGGGCTATCACTCAGTTTGAGTGGCAGCTTCCCGTTTTTGTTACTTTATTCGACAGTCTTTATGTTTGCTATAAAAGCAGTCATCAACATATACCATGCTATATCCTTTCATTTAGTAGGGAATGTTAGGCTTGTGTAGCTGATCAAGCAAAGTGACTAGAACTTTAGTTAGCTTTAGCAAAGCTGCTAAATCATAAAACTGAATTACTTGTTTGTATTTTTTTTCCTTGATTTTGAAAACAATGTTAGAGAGAACTAACTGCAGGATCTTTTTTTTTTTTTTAGGCTTTGATTACAAACACCAGAAGCTGAAGCCCCTTGATCCAGATCTGTGACACATTGTTTCTTTGGGGATATCCTTCTCTCTTTGGGTTTTTCATCTTCTTTTCGTTTTGGAACTATGAAGACTAAAGAGCTCAGACGTATTTTCTTTTCTTTTTAAATTTGGCAGCAAGGAAGAAAGAAGATAAAAGAAGGAATACTTTTTTGTTTTTTCACTTGTTTGCACTGTGTGCTGATTGAACATTAGTTGCACTAAACTGCTGGTTTTAAATTTTTTTCTTTTGGGGGGCGCAGGGGCAGCAGCAGCAAGAGAAGAAGAGAAACCCTGAAAAGAGAAGAAACTTGATGAACAGAAGTTTGTCTGCGATTTCAAATTCTCCAACAGCTTACTGAGTGCATTTCAACTTCTCCCTGGTTACTCATCCGTTTTAAAGCTAAACAGCTTGTTACTTATTCGTGCAAAGTGCCTTATGCTATGAGACCATTCAGAATATCACCTTTCAGATACAGCCCGTGGAATCAACAGCTTTTTTTTCTTTCCAGGTCAAAAATTTCCAACCCTTCTCTTGCCCTCCCCCAACAATATTCAAGCCCAGGGCCGTGAGATGAAACGATCAGTAATGTAACACCTTTTTTGTTTAACTTTTTTTTTAAATTGGAGGAGTTGATATGCAACTGCAGTTCACTCACACTGTAAATACATGTATTTAAAACAAAAACAACTAAAAATCTGGGCTGATTAGGTGCAACATCATAGCTCTAGAAGGAAAGAGCAGCCTATCATCTTTTGCAGGAGCAATATGAAAAGTTCATATGCTCTAGCAGAACACTAAAGACTGGTTTCCATAAGTCTCCATTCGTAGTTACAGCACTTGATATGTAGACTTATTTCAGAACCATGGCCCTCTTTCCTCTGGCACAGTGTCCCATTGAAAATTGGATGTGTATACTTGTATAAACTTGTAAATATGTTTTTTCTGTTTTGGGTTCGTATATAACTTTTTTTTTAAATGAAAGTAGCTGGGGCTAAAGGGATTAGACTGATTATGGGAGCAGCTAACGGTGAGAGGGGCTCAGTTTTCTGCAACACTAAACATCTGAAAAGTGCTCTGACCTCTGTGAAGAGCAGGCCTAGACAAGCGTCCCTTATCAGGGTGGGTTTGGTCTGGTGCTTGCAATATTGTTCTGTACCGCTCTTTTTGGAAAAGACTACTTGTTGGGTTGGAAAAGTCTAAAAATCCATAGCTTAACTTGCTTGAGGTACGCTTTGATTTCCCTCTTAAAATTCCAGGAACTTTACAAGCTCTGAGGGCAAAGACCTGTGTTCCACCTTGGCATGAGGGAAATCCAGGAGCTATCATTGTAGCTAAATAGAACATAGGTGTGAATTTGGGTTTAAAAGAAACAATAGAAAACCAACTTACATGCATAAACTGACCGTTCTGGAGCTCTGTTGGGTGTTTCAGCTCCTGCAGCATTGTGCATACTCTGCCCAAAAAAACATTTTTTATATAGATTTGAGCCGGAAAAAGCAAATCCTTTAACTTGTTAACTCTGAAGCTGCAGAAAGCTGCTTGCCATCTTCTATGTTTTGGCATGAATTGCTGTCTGTTATTCTGCATTGTATATTGCTGGAGAATGCTTTATGGTCAAATAGTGTTGCTTTAAATTGTGCCCCTCCCAACATGCTTGATGTTTGGCCTGATCTACAGGCAAAAGGAGTGAGACAAATCGAAACCGGTAAACTTTTTTTAATTTTAATTTCCTTTTAGCCTGTTCAACTACAGTTTGTCAGGAGGCACCTGGATGAAAGCAATCCCCTTTGGTCAGTTGTACTTCGCATATACCGATGCTGTACTCACACCATGCTTGTTTACCTGAATATGGATATGGGAATTAATAATAATTTCTCCCCATTTTGACTATAAAAAGTGAAATTATTTGGGTTATTTGAGGAGGGAGCAGGGGAAGCAGATTTATCCATTAAACTCCTTGAGGATCAGAAATAGAGCCAGGTGCCTCCTGGTGACAACTTTCAAGGTGAAAAGTGTGTACCCCTCTTCCCCTTCTCCCCCCACCCCCATATCTACAGTGACTCTGTAATAACTATAAAAAAGCTGCACTAAAGTACAAACTCAAGAGCTTGGTCACAGGCCCTCTGTGAGCCACTTATCAAGTTGGCAGGTACCAAATGTAAACTAGTTTTAGGGTGTTTTGGGGGGGAGGGAGTGAGTTTGTGGGTAGTAAATTTTGACCAAAAGTAAAATCTTGCTCTTGTACTGCAGCCAGCTTATGATTTTTTTTTCAGTGAGACAGAAGAGGGATCATTTTAGTGCAACAAAGATAAAAAAGAAAAGTGAAAATAAAAATTCTTATGACAGAGCATGCACATGCAACGAGAAAAGGATAGCCATACTGAGAGTCAAAAGTGTGTGCTCTGCCTGGATTTGTGATAGGTTAGCCTGGTGCCATGTTCTGATGGTCCCTCTTGAAGCACAGAATTTTTAAATTGAAAGTATTAAAGTCAGCCTCTGAGGATTGACACTTACCTAGACTATCGGGGCACCATTTTTAGGTGGCTTTCTCTAGAGGAAGGAAGTGGTCTGATTCTGGTGCTAATAGGCTATCTCTAAAATGTACATGAACTTGCAAAAGGAAAGATGCTCCAAATGACTAGGCAAATCCTAGTCTTTATTTCTCCCTCATCAAGGAGTGTGTAAAACTTGACTGTCAGGTTTCTTCTGGCTCCTTATTTTTACAGACTACTTGTCAACATTTCCATGTATTATTTCAGAGCAAGTACCTGCTTTTAATAATCCCCAGGTCAAACATTTGTTCTGTGGTCAGGTTCTTAGTGGGATATTGAAATGTTTACATGCTTTTCCATCCTTTTCCCCCAGGAAGGCAAAACATTACATTGTTAACCTATAAATCTGATATTAGATCCTGTATTTTAAATCCCACAAGTGAAAGGAGGTGGTAGTGAAATGGGGGCACAAGTCTGTAGCCAGTTGAATCGTGACTACAAATCTAGACTGGCTTCTCAAAGTGTATTGTATAAATGCACTGCTGAAGCTGGAGGGTTTCGCCAAGGGGAGGGGGGTGGGATGGTCGTAAATATTTTTTCATTTCCAGAATGAGATGGGAGCATCTTTCCTTTGCCTTCTGCTTTGTGTCTGTCTGTACGGAGCTGGGTGAGAACATGAAAGCTCGACACAAAGACCTTGCATACATTTTGGCATCAAATCATCTCATTCTGACTAACTTTGTTCTTTATTTTAGTGGTGGGAATGGGGAGGGTGTCTACACCAAGGATTTAGAAATGCTTCGATGGTTGTATTCCATCAATGACATAATGCTGGCATGAAGATACCATCATTCAGCCTTTCTGTTTAAAGCCTTTTTCTAGTTAGTTTTTTACAAATATATGAACTTCTGTCTCTTCATGCCAGGAATCTGATTCTATTGGTGTATTATCCATTGCCGGCAATGGACTTGATGATGATGCCGGTGCCAAGGAGCTTATTGGTTCACGGGAACAGAATGAACTCTGCTTTCAGGGACTAGAATAATGTTGCTGCCACTGCAAAAGTTTGGTAAAATTAGTCCAAACCAAGAATATTTAGATGCCATGACCCTTTTAGTCCAATTTTAAACCAAGACTTCTCTTTACAACAAATACATGGTGTCTGGAGTGAAAAGTATGTCAGACAGATGAAAAATGGGTACATGAGGAGGGTAGTATGCCTTATAGCTTTGCTCTCTTCACCATTCTGCAGTTTAAAGTATTCCCCTACTTGAAGCATTATTAAATTCTTGTGTAGACAAAATTGGGAATGGGAGGGGGGAGGGATAGGATATACTAAGATACAGGCTTGCTGTATTTTAACCACTAATTGTGAGGAAGGGGTGTCTGGAGAAAAATAGTCACTGTTCCCTTTATTTCAATAAACTGGAACTTATTTTAAAAAATTTTGTTTGCAGTTCAAATGAGTTTATAATCAATTTGTCCCTGTTAAAAGGGCTGTGTTCCACTAATAAGTGAACAGAGTGGACTAGAATTTTGGAACATTCAAGGGATGGGAAAAATTGGCTTTTTGTTTAATTGGCAAACTGTCCAGTGGAGCTGAGTTTTCCTTGGGAATGTGTATATCTGTATGTACATGTGGGTTGGAAGGCTGTGACTATGTGAAAATTTTCACTGAGTTCGGAGTGCAGAAAAGATGAATGGTAAAATCCTGATTTTGTTGATGAGGCTCAATAAATGCTCACTGGAACTCCAGATTTGTCTTGGTGTCTGTTTCCTGTTGCTTCTATCCTTCAGACGAGTTTTCCGTACTACTGTGCAAGAAGTTTCATTCCTATTTTCCTCCTCCATCCAAATCCTGCATATGTGTTCTTGCTGTAAGTTGCATGCTCCAGGCTGGCCTGAGAAATAAAGCAACAGTTGCAGAAGAGGGTGTCAATCTTTCTGTATAGCAGAAGAATTCTACAAGCTCAGCAGCGGTATTACAGCTGAAGCAAACAGCAGAACAGTGCCACCTGCAAGATAACTTCTTACCTGATAGCAGGGCTGTCTTGTGTACAAACTGGCTTCTGTTGAAGGTGCTAGGCTGGATCGCATTAGCACTTACTGTGCAGGACACCTATCTCTAACAAATTGCTCATCCAAGATATGTATAGACTTTTTTTTTTTAAGTGGGCCAGTAGTTTGAATGATGACCTTGGACTGCAAATTTTAACTAGCCTTCTGAAACCAATGGAAATGTACTAGTGACACATTCAGTAACTACAGTGCCTGTTCAGTGAAAACGTTTGTTTAGCTTAAATAAGAATAAAAAGTCTTGTCTCTGCACAGCTCTGTGGGTTTTTGTGCATATTGCAAAACCACTTCATAATTGACAGGCTGCTTAGGAAGGGCATAGGGCTGGGGCAGCACAGGCTGTTGCAGCACAGGCTGTTGCAAGTTAGGATTTTAGTGTATTGACAGCCATGTGAGGAGGAAGTAAAGCGCTCCACATAATACCAGTCCTCAGCAGGAAGGGTATACAGTACCTTCCAAAGCACCTGCCCACAGCCCTGGCTAACCAGTACTCCTTTGCAAATACCAATTTGATTTGAACAATTGATAGTTAATGAATTATGCTGCACCTTTGTATTCAGGCTGGCCCTATCATCCTTATCACAGTTGTTTGCTAAAGCATTTATCAAGTGGATGTTCTCTGCTATGATTATATAATTGAGTAATTATTAGGAGCGTGTATAATAAGCCCTAGCTCTTACATAAGGCTTTTATCAGTAGATTTCAAAACCCCTTACAAAGGAGGTCAGAGGTGAAGTAACTTGCTCAAGGCCACCTAGCAGGCTACTGGCTAATCTGGGAATAGAAACCAGAGCTGTGCACTAGGCAACACTACCTCTTTAGCTGGAAATGTTCTATGCGTGAAATAAGTCCATGAGTCTAATTTCTGTAAAAATAGTTATTTTCATTATAATATGGAAGCTTTATAGTTTGATATTGCTGTGCCCACCTTGCTACCGAAGAGCAGTGTTTTGGTGCCATCTTTTCAAATAACACTTTGCCTTTACCACTCTTCTGTCTTGCTGTTTTAAACATCTTTCTAGCAATATAAATGTGACAACTGCCTTGCATAGACAGCATTTGTTAAGAACTCTTATAATTGTGGGTGAAGCTACTGTAGATTAGTAGTGTTGGGAACTGTTTGGTTAAAAGTAAAATAGCCAACAGGAGTGTCTTCTCAAAGAGCAGGATACCTCTTTAAGGGATATGAGCACCTGGTTTATAAAGGCCACAAAAGCTAGGCCAGGAATCTATCTCCCTTTCTCCAGAAAGACACCTCAGTTTTAACCTTGCAAAAAGAATGCTAGACATACTCTAGTTGAAAAGTGTGGGGTTTTTTTTGTTCTTTTAATAGGCACTCTAAAGTCTATTTAATGTTAAGGAAATACGTAAAATTGGGAATTATGTTGATTACTTCTACAAGTTTCTACTACAGTGGTTAGAACCTTTCTAATTCCTTAAATGCCTAAGGTGGTATAAACTCTTTTTGTGATGGTCATTTGCAAACACTTCGTATCTATATGCAAGAATATAATGCAATAACTTTCTTATAGCACTGTTACATAACATCTCACTATTCATGTATGAATATAAAATCAAGTAATCTTGTTAAACTGGTTACTACTACAAGAAGCTATTTGACTATAGAATGTTTGTTTATATTAATTAGGTATCTCGCAGTGCTTAAGAAACGTTCTTACCAACCTCTGAGAAAAGAACCACATATTCAAGTATTTAGACTACGCTGCCCTTGACCATTTTAAGTTTAGACTGTTTAAGAATTACCTAAATTTAAAAACTCTTTAAAAGCAGAGCAAATTTTAAATAGAAATGGGTTTGGAGCAATTTGAAACAAATTCTGGTATTAAACCTTGATGAATATCTCCAAATGAACTAACTAGTTGACTAAATGGCACTGTTTTCCATCAGAGAGACAAGCGATATGACCAGGATGTTGAATATTTACAACTTTGCTGTGTATGTATTAGCAGGTTGCATATTCATTAACTGAAGATACAACTAGGACCATCCTATAAAGGTATTGAGCCAGTAAAAGTGACAGGAGCTGATATTTGGATCCTGCCAGCCCCTGAAAAAGAGGGGTCTTCCACCTTCAGTGAGACTGTGGAAGACTCTCTGAACTGAGATACCAACTCAACACACTCCTGTTCATTTCATCTCCAAACAAGCAAAAGGGAAACAAGCCATCACACACCATGGAGAAGAACCAACTCCTTATTCCAGCACTGTTTCTGCAATGTGATACTATGAAGACTTCAGCATCATTGGTGAGATGTTTTCAAAAGCATCCCAAGGAATTAAACTATTCTTGTAGTAATTTTAATGGTGTATTGAAATTATATGTTGTAACTTAAAGGACTAATAAATTCAGTTAACACTAAATTGTTCAGATGGAAAAGTAAGCTAATTGTGGTAAACAACTAATGGGATTTGCTTTGAATAAGATTCCTAATATTCATTAATTTGCTTGTCTAAGGAGTTGTCTTGAAAGTGATGCTGTGGGTTTATAAGAAATGTTATTTCAGTCAAGTAACTTTTTAAAAGGCTTCGTCCAAGTAATTGAATTACTTGTTTCAGTTTCATAGACCTTAGTTAAGATCACTTACCTCTGCCTGTTTAGAAATGATTTTGTGATCCATGATAAACTGAACAGAATCTACCAACCCTTAAGCAAATTATTTTTTGTCTCTGTCTGTCTGTAAACTGTTTATCTTGTACATGAAGACAGGGAAATAATATACTTTGGTTTAAGTTACCGAGAGAAAGGAATCCTGACCCAGGGAGGAATCACTCTCCAGAGATTTACAGAGAAGAGCTGTGTTTACTGCTTGCTTGTACAGGAAAAGGGAAAAACTCAAACATTGTTAAGTTCTTGCTTGTCTTTGATTGTGGTATCCCCAAGGTGTAAGAATCTCAGGTGCCTGGAATAATGCACGGGAGGTTCCACCCCTAGAGCCTACCCCTGGATTGGTATTGTGTCAAATTTTAGTAATGTCTTTTTCTTACAGTTCTCTAGACTTTTTTTTTTGTAATTTTAGGGATCGTTTTATTTGGTACTTGACACCATAACACCCTTTCTATCTCATAAACTAGCTCCTACAATAGGGGTAGTGTTAACTTTCTAAAATTGGTACAGGCTTCTGGCAATCTGGAATAGAAAATATTCTGTTCATATCAACTGTCTGAAGTGGCTTGATACCACTTAGTAATGTGCTGTTACTAAAAAACGAACAAAAAAGCCTCAGCAACTCAACTTTTGCCCCTTCTGAATTCGGATACTGATGTCTGACATAAAGCGGTCTAATGCTGTAGTCTGCATTTTGGAAGTGGATAGGGTGGAGGCTCTTCCTGTAGGCTGTCTACAGTGCCGTGAGAGCGTGACGGCCCCAGCTAGCTCCCCTAACAGCGGTAACAGGCCCTAGGAGCATGGCTTGTGGGCTTCTAAAGGGCTGACCCGGCTTCACAGCAGCTGGTGTGTTTCCCCATCAGTTCTCGAGGGAATGAGCGCCCTCTGATTGGCTGGCTGCCCCTGCACGAATAACCAATCAAAAGTACGGCACGTAGAGCGCGCGCTCGTTCTCGCCTCCATTACCCACGCAAGCCGGGTGAAGATGTCGGATCTGCTCCTCCCCGATTCGCTCCCGGGCCCGAGGCTCGCGAGGAGCCCCTGGAGCCGCGCCGAAGACCTAGGAAAAGCTCCAAGGGGAGCGGACGTGAGGCGGCGGCGGGGCTTAGCTCAGGGCGGTGAGCGCCTGTGGGGGCGGGGAGGGGCTTAGCTCAGGGCGGTGAGCGCCTGTGGGGGCGGGGCGGGGCTTAGCTCAGGGCCGTGAGCGCCTGTGGGGGCGGGGCGGGGCTTAGCTCAGGGCCGTGAGCGCCTGTGGGGGCGGGGCGGGGCGGTGCTTAGCTCAGGGCGGTGAGCGCCTGTGGGGGCGGGGCGGGGCTTAGCTCAGGGCCGTGAGCGCCTGTGGGGGCGGGGAGGGGCTTAGCTCAGGGCGGTGAGCGCCTGTGGGGGCGGGGCGGGGCTTAGCTCAGGGCGGTGAGCGCCTGTGGGGGCGGGGAGGGGCGGGGCTTAGCTCAGGGCCGTGAGCGCCTGTGGGGGTGGGGCGGGGCGGGGCTTAGCTCAGGGCGGTGAGCAGGGCGGTGAGCGCCTGTGGGGGCGGGGCGGGCCGGGCCATCTGCTGATGAGGGGTGAGAGCTCCTGCCATTGGGCCCAGAGTCACCTCGCCCGGTACGTTTGGGGAGCCGGAAACACCGATTGTGCCTCTCACTCTTACCTGCTCTAGGGATGGCAAAAATCGAAAGGCAGAGCAGAAGCTCCGCAGTGTTTGTGTACATACACGTGTGGGTAAAAAACAAATAAAGCCTCACACTGTTTGGGGTAGGTCCCCTGAGGCCGGGAATACTGGATGAGTTTACCCATGCTGCAGTCACAGTTCTGGTTGAAGTGTAGATATGCCCAAAGTCTTGTCTGCAGCAACGGAAAGAGGTGCTAAACTTGCTGGAGTATTTTAGGGGCTTGGGGAAGAGGATGTTCTTTGCGTTCAAGCATTTCCTGAGTGCTGCAAGGCATGAGTCGTTGTGTTTTTTACTGCCTTTTATGTATGTTTGTATCGTTTTGAAGAGGACTGTGTAGCAGCCTGATGCAAAGTGTTCTTCTTAGTTTAAAAAAAATCTCAGTACAGCAGAGGTTTAGAAGAAACATTCCCCATTCTATTGAAATGCACATTCCTCTCTACAAGTAGCTGCCAGAATTTGTGGGAGGACCAGAAGGGAAGTGACTTTTGTCTTCATATAACTAGCACTGATGTAAAATCTCTCCTGACTGTTAGGGCTTGGCTGCACTGGCACTTTACAGCGCTGCAACTTTCGCGCTCAGGGGTGTGAAAAAACACCCCCCTGAGCGCTGCAAGATACAGTGCTGTAAAGCCTCAGTGTAATCAGTGCCACAGCGCTGGGAGCGCGGCTTCCAGCGCTGCAAGCTACACCCGTAAGGGATGTGGTTTACCTGCAGCTCTGGGAGACCTCTCTCCCAGAGCTGGTGCTCCAACCACACTCATCACACTTCAAAGCGTTGCCCTTAGTGAAATAAAATGAAGCAGCAGTGATCTTAAATGCCCTTCTAAATGTAGGGTGGGAGGGGAAAGGATAGGGATCACTACTTGCCAAATGGAAAATGTCAAGAGGGAGTGAGATTTGTAGCTTCCAGTGATATTGGCAAAAGTGATTATTTAAAATAATGATGGACTTAATGAGCTGGAGAGTTTCGGGGTGGCATAGACACACCATCTGGAGCCTTTGTTGCCAAAATCCAGGGTAAGGATGTTAAGTACCAAAATTTGTCCCCATCTGAGGCTGTTTGGTAGCTTTTATGAAACAAATTGGTAGATCTCAATCAAGTTGCTAGGAGACAGGTCTCCATTTTGTCCCTCTTGTACTAACTGGCCCCTTGTGAGGGCAATGCCTAGCTGGGTAAAGGACAATGGTTCCCAATATTTAACAATCTGTGAACCCCTTTCACTAAAATGTTGTGTCTCACGAACTCACTCTTAAAAATGAATATTTCCAGGGATTTTCTATTTTACATAAGTTTAAATGATAAAAGCAGTGATCTTGGAAATATATATTTTTTATGACATGCTTATTACACACTATGCATTATTATTTATCATTACAGTATTTTTACTACATTATGCAAATAGCAACACTCTTCCAAGATCTCACTTTCGTAGCTTGTATCACTCTGAATAAGCCTGTTATAAGACAAGGCTCCTATGTTTCATCAAGGAGTATCAGATGTGAAACAGCATGAAGTTATTTAAGAAGCCGACTCAGAGTTCCTCCTACATAAGCATTCAGATCTTGAGCAGTCCAGGCAAACAACACACATTACAACAAAGCTTAAACTTGTTCTTCATAATAATTAAAAAAAAAAAACAACCTAGCTGCCTATTTAATTTTAAAAACAGCAAAAAAATCCACCTCCCTTTTTCTTATAAGGAGTCTTGAAGTTTAAATCTCTTCAGTGTGATAGATATGCTTGCTTTGATCTGCTTAGCTTTTGGAAGTCCAGGGGCTCCAGGCTGTTGGCCCCAGGCTGCTCGGGGTACCTAGGGACAGCTCTGTCCACCATTAGGGAATTTTTTCCCGAGAACCCCCTGTAACATTTTGCAAACCCCCAGGGGTTCACGAATCCCAGTTTGGGAACCATTGGTCTAGGAGATGGAACTCCCTTATTGGGGGTTCCTCCAGGTCAAGTTGGAGGCATACTGGCAGTGCATGGGGTGGAAGCCTGCCTTACTGCCCCTGCTGTGTGGAGTGGGTTAATACTAAAGTCAGTCTCCAGGGTTGGTAAGCAGACATCTTTAATCAGCACTAAACTCAGATCTGTAAAACAAACAAGACTCTTGGGGAAGCTTGTTGCAAAGTGAAGTTGCCCCCTGCATATTCATAAAATCTTAGGGGAAATGCGAGAGACCCATGTGGTAAAAGGACTTAGTTCGATTGTTGCCTAGGCTATGAAGAACATTGATGGTTCTTGCGGTACCCAGGTTTGAGAATCACCTTGTTACTTCCCTGGCTGTAGCATGAGGGACATTTGCTTGTGCTTAACTGATTGTCAGCTCCCTGATACCACTAGTCTATTAGCCACCCAAGCACACATCTCTGGGCTATGCCAACCGTTACTTTGCCTTGCAGGTTAACAGTAGGTTCATCCCAGTCCCTGAGCCAGTTTGAAGTATTCACTGCAGTATCCAGACCGTTATCCACTGAAGATTCTCGGAAATACCAGGTCTGCTATCCTCAATGGAACAGTGTACATACTATGCTGTGTGAGTCAATTTAGGATCAGCACCTGACTTAATATCACAGCACTTGTATATCTTTATAGTGAAAACAAGAGTAAGTTTATTATCAAGGATTACAGATTCAGGAGACAGTAAAGATATTGGGAACAAAAGATTACATATAAATACAAATTACATGATTTCTAGAGACTAAACTTAAGTAGTTAATTAACCTGTGGTCTAAAGAAGTTTCTCACCCAAAGACTTTAGCAGCATCTTCAACCTTGGTTGAAGGAGAGTCTGTAAACACACTTTCTGTTTACTTCCTAGGTACAGGGTAAGGGAATTATTACCATCTCATGGTTTGTTTTTCAAGTGTGCTGCTGACTTCACTTTTCTTCAAACGTTTATATGTAAAGGGACATCATTGTGTTAGTTTACAATGCTTAATTTACATCCAACAGAGATATTGATAAACATCTTTTGTCTGAAAGAAAACTTTTCTCTCCCTCTGCTGGTGACGCCTGCATTCTTAGATCATGTATCAAGGTATTTCCAGTATATATACATAACTCCATATATGGTATCTCTACATACATTTCACAATGATATTAATGATCAGTGTGACCCTGACTTTTATTTAAGATTTCACATGATGTTCTTTGGTGAACCAGAATTAGGACATTTCTATAACCACCTTGCCAGTTAGCTTTAAGAGGTTCTTGGGTCTTGTCCCTCCCTTCTCACATTTATCTCCAGACTTCTCCTTGTCCAGATCTATTCTGCCCCCAACAATCTTCTATTCATTGAACTTTTTGAAACTTTGCACTTTTAGAGAGAGGTAAGCGACTCTGTATACACAATTTTTCAGAAGGACAGTAGAGTTGAGGTCTGTTGTTTCTCCCCTCTATATATTATTTATTTTAAAACATTTTTGCTGTTAACAAGCATATTATGTCTGGAGAGACAAATCCACAGTTTGAAAACTGCAAAACTAAACATCTCTAATGGTATCTTCTAGACTGAGCACTGAGTCCCATTAAGTAGGTAGAAAGATTAACCTGAATAATCTATACAGAAGCCCCTGGAACCCCATAAGATTGGATTCCTAATCCATGAACTACTGGAACTCTTTTACAAAAGTTTTCTTAAACATTACATGAATATATTGTCTCATACTATAGAATTAGAATTTATAATTTCTATTCCATGATGAGAGAGTTTTTTTCCTCAAAAGGATTTTAGCAAAAAATCCAATTCATATTAAAAAATCCGATTGATTTTTATCTACCCTGGTTCCTTCTGTTTCGTCTGTCCATCCATGGGTCAATCCCCACTCTCTCCCTGCTCTTTTCCTTTTCTGGCCTTCCCTGTGCCCTCATGAGGTGCCTGGTGTTGGGGCTTGGAATATAAGTCCCTTCACACAGACCTTTTTCTGTAGTGTACGGTGTACTTGTTTGTTCTGTTGCTGAACTCTCTTCCTTTCCTCCCATCCTCACCCCATGATGGGGTGCACTACTGCCATATGGTGCCATAAGAGCCCCTGAAGCTACCCCACCCTGCGCCAGAGACTTGAACTGTTATCAATAGGTTAATATCAATAAAGACAGTTTTCAGGCTGTGTATCTGAGAGTTAAAGCTACAGTAAATAGTTCCAAATAATTGTCTTTGCCAAGGACTGTAGAAGCAGACACACCTCTTGAAATCTAATGCTAGCCCCCCCCTTAATGCATGCAGTTTATCTCAGACTTTGCTTCATAGACCTTTGTACAGGTGGGTGAAATCTGATGCAACTAACTTAATGATTCAGCAGAAGAGCAAACACTTCATTCTTCTCCTCTCAAATGGCTTGCTCTGCAAGGATTTTGATGACAGCCTGGTGCTTGTTTGTTGGCATCTCTGTTTCTGTGCCAGGATGGCAAGAACTGGTCTATGGGCTCCCACCTCCTTGTGAGAGGTAACTACTTCCTGGGTCCATGGGGAGTTGGTGGGTCTCCTGGTGACTGATCTTGGGGCAGGGACATAATCTAATTATTTTGCCAATAAAGTGTCCTGGGCTGTGCTATACAAGTAAGAGCTGTTTAGATGCACAGTGCTGGTAGAAGTTTGGGAAGCAATAAGAATATGTTGAGAGTGACCTGTAAGGTGTGTGTGTACACTTTCTAAGATCTTTACTCCTTTTCCCTCCCCTCCCTAGCCCTCCTAGGGGCCCTTCTCCTTCCCTTTGCTGGTGTGCATGATCCATCGCTCCCCTCTGCCTCTGTTTTGATTGCTAGCTCTGCTGGGTTGTATAGTTCTGTTTGTACAGAGCCCAGCATTGTGGGGCCCTAATCTCAGCTGGGCCTCAGGCACTACAGGTAATACACAAAATAACTCTGAAAGGTGCTAGATTGACAGGTGGAGAATGATCAGTATCCTATAGTACTCACCTGTGTCAAGTAGTTTTGTGTAAATGCAAGGGTTCTGTAGGCTGAGTTCTGAAAGGAGTAGGGAAAGGATGGTGCAGTGGATAAGGCACTAGCCTGGGCCATCAGAGACCTGGGTTCAGTTTCCTCAGGCTCTCTTTGTGAACGTGGGCATGTCTCTGTGCTTAAGTTCCCTAGTTATGACATGGGGATAATAGCACTGCCATAACTCACAGGGGTGTTGTGATAAATGCATGAAAGTGAGGTGCACAGATACTACAGTGGTGGGAATAATATAGGGAGTCAATGAGCAGAGATCTGGTTACTGAAACTACACTTTTGTGCCAGTAACTCTGCAGCATCCCTGTGCTATGAAATTCAAATCTTGAATGGCTAAGGTAGCTTAATTTTAGCATAGTCTATTGAGCTTTTGTTGCCTGATTGTTTCAAAGCCAGTTTGAAGCTGCTAAAAAGGGTGGTCCTTCTCTCCTCCTGCTGCTTGTGTTAGAGAAGTTCTCATTGCAGGAAGGGTTAGGATCTGTTGGCTAGGTCAGGAGCCTTATACGGGGAACCCTTAGATTCTGCCCTTGGTCACTTTTCCTCTCTCTTTCTTGACTTCCTCTGTAATGTGATTTGAGGCCTTTGGATGGAAAGCACTGTATCAGTTTATCTTTATGGCTAGGGTAACAAGCTTCCCATTTTAATTTACCCTCTCCTGTTTGGAAAGAGTGATTGGGCCCCAATGGATGAGGTTTAAATACGTGTGGACGGCAGAGGGGGGGTTAAAAAATTGAAAACAATTGACATAATTTCTGTGGGTGTAAAATAAATATAGCTTGAGGAACAAAAGAGGTAGGTGAAGCTCAAGCCTGTAGGAATTGGATCAAGGGAGGAGAGTGCTGGTCATACGCTCTGGGGTAGCATATTTGTGGGAGGAGGGAGCAGCGGAAGCAGAACTGTGGTAGGCTGGAATCTAGCTTGCAATTTGTAACTTTGTGAATTGACCACATTTATAAGGCAGAAGCAGAATACTTGGTGTTTTAATTGGGCCTATTTCATAAAGTTGAGAACAATTATGAGCTAAATCAGCTAGGAGGAAGAATTTTATCAGAAGCATGTGAATGATACTTGGTAATGATTTAAGAACACCTTAGATGCCCCAAAAGCCACAATCCTACAATTGAGGAAGAAGGCCATAATGGTTTTAAAAAAAAACACCTGACCTGTTTTAGAGGGAAAGTGAAGGCATCTATTAAAATATATATAGCAAATGGAAGAAAAGGGAAGTTGATAGTAAAATAAATAAATAAATAAAAATCAGAAGTTAGGAATTGTGGAAAACTGATAAGAAAAGTAAACGGATACAAAGAGGAATCTATAGCTAGCAGAGTTAAGGACAATAAGGAGTTTTTTAAATACATTAGGAACAAAAAGAATCCTGACAATGGTGTTGATCCATTACTAGATGAAAATGGTAGAATTGTTAATAATAATGTAGAAAAGTCAGAGGTGTTTAAATATTTCTGTTCTATAATGGCGGGTGCGGGGGACAGATAGTATAGTGATAGTTTCATTATATGGGGGTGATGTTTTTCATTCCACTAGTATCTCTGAAAGATGTTAAACTTAAGCTGCTAAATTTGGACACTTTTAAATAAGCAGGTCCAAATAACTTGCATCCAAGAGTTTTAAAAGAGATGGGTGAGGAGCTTGCTCAGACAGGCCATTCATCTGGTTTTAAACAGGACAACCCTGCTTTTCTAAGGTTTGTCACTGATCTGATACTGAGACAAAATCAGATGTATTGGACAGGGGATGCTGTTTTGAAAACCATACTGCCCTGATCCCGCTGCTGTGACCTTGCACACATGGTGCCTGCATGGTCAAGTCAGGAGGAGTGGGGTCACACAGGTGGGGTTAGGCCAGTGAAAGAAAACAGAAGTAAGGAAATAGGTTAACAGTTGACAAAGCATGAATGCACAAGTGGCCTTATAAATAATACATAGCTAATAGATAAAGAAATAGTAGCAAGAGGGGTATGTGATAAGCTTGCAGCTTTGCTTACTAGCACACTTTTATGGTGCGTGAACAGCTCGTCATCTCTACAGGGATTGGTTCACAAAATTAGTAAAACAGCCGTGATTTATGTGATACAATGTAGAATGTAATGTGTATGTGTCAGTGTACTTTAGAATATGAATATAATCTGATTTATAATTATGTACTTTGGAGTTGTTATGCTCCCTAACCCGTTCCCTACATCTGAGCCTGATCACCTTAGGGATAACTTTATGAAATGCCAATAAAGAAACCTTAGTGACGAGTCCAGATTCAGTCCAAGGTTTTGGATGCCAGAGAGCTAGATAAAATGTTCTCCTTGAACTGGATGAGATGTTCTGGGTAAGGCTAGTGGATAAGGCCTCAGCGGGAATCCCAAGATTAAGTAAAGCTTTAATTTTAGCAACATTTCCTTGTTCCTTTTTCCTTCAGCTGGGAAGTTTTTAGAAGGAAAAATCCTGTTTGGCAGTTTCTTAGATGGGATCAAAGATGGTAATAACTTCTTGTTTACCCAAAAGGGCAGTTGGTTGAGATGGGCAACAGCTGCTGCTGTTGCTGTTAGTCTGAGCTCATTCTATCCCAGCCATTTTCTGGGATTCAGCTGGAAGTGATGGGGTGGTGATGTCATCTAGAGTCTTCTCTTTGGCCCAGTCAGGTCAAGACATACCCCAGGATTAGGACAAAGAAGATACAGTATCCCAGAAGGGGTGGGAGTGGCAGCAGTGAAAGGCTGCCCCATCCATTCTTTCCTCAAGAACTCAAAAATGGAGTGATGGGCGGAATATCCTATCCCCTTATTGTTTGTTCACATGTATGGCTAATATCCAAAACACCAATTTTGATTGATTAATTTACAGTTCTACATCTTCTGTTTATTACTAGGCATGATTTCAGCACAATCGTGGAGTTATATCATTAGGCCTTTTTGTTTAGATTAGTTCAGTCAGTCTCCCCTTCCATACCTTTTCCCGTAAACATTTGTTCAAGGTTAATGTGACACTTTATGAACTTTCATATACTTTTTACTGTTGAGCTCACAATTAGAATAAATGTGTAAGCCTGATCATCACATTAGGATCATGCTCTCAGTGACTGTTCAGACTGCCTCTGACTTTATGCTATTTCTGTGTCTCTCTTGTGTCTGTGTGGAAGAGAAACACACCACTATACCAAACAATCCCCAGCAAAGCCCCCCACCCACACTGAATGTTGTCAGGAGTCTGTGTTTTAATTTGACGCCCCTATTGTATCTTAAGTTTATTTTGAATGAAGTTTACACTCACCAGTTTCAAAGTAATTTAACCCAACCTATAATAATAATCTTCTCTCTCATTTCAGTATGATTACTCTGTGAAGAGTCTTTGAGTTTCCTGTACTCTTTGTATAAGTTAAAACAAACAGACAGGAAAATGTGATAAAACAATCCCAGAGAGTGGCAGGGAGTTGAAGGCAGGACGTGGAAGTACTTTAAACCCTAATTAACGTTGATAGGGTTCCAAGTAGGCAGTGTCCCTTCAAACACGGCTGGGGTAGTGCCTGACTGTGCAGGAGGTCAGACTAGATGATTATAATGGTCCCTTCTGACCTTAAAGTCTATGAGTCTATGACTGGTGTATATTGCCTGCCCTTCCATGTCACAGAGCCATGCTCTAGCCAGGCAGTTTTACAGGTCTGTTATGTGGTTCTGTGAATAGTTGTAACATGTTTTGGTCCTGTTTGTCAGGTGAGACCAAGTCATAATTGATTTTGCAGTGTAAATGGTCTCCTAGGCACCATCCATGCCTAAGAGTTAAGGGACCACATTTAAACTCCTACAGATTAGTGGGTTTAACAGGCCTTGGCTGGCTGACTGTGTAACTGGTTACTTGCCCCTTCTCCCCTCCCTCCCCCCCGTTGAACACAGTTTGGTGCGGTGTGTGTGTGGACTGGCCCCTGCCTTAAGGCTCCAGCATGTCTGGGTTGCTGTCCGTGCTGATAAGCCTGTATCATGCTGCAGTTTATGAAGCAGGTTGTATCTAGCAGAAAAGACGGTTACTCACCTTTGTAACTGTTGTTCTTCGAGATGTGTTGCTCACATCCATTCCAGTTAGGTGTGCGCGCTGCGCGTGCACGTTCGTCGGAAACTTTTTACCCTAGCAACTCCAGTGGGCCGGCAGGTCGCCCCCTGGAGTGGCGCCGCCATGGCGCCCAATATATATCCCTGCCGGCCCGCCCGCTCCTCAGTTCCTTCTTGCCGGCTACTCCGACAGTGGGGAAGGAGGGCGGGTGTGGAATGGATGTGAGCAACACATCTCGAAGAACAACAGTTACAAAGGTGAGTAACCGTCTTTTCTTCTTCGAGTGATTGCTCACATCCATTCCAGTTAGGTGACTCCCAAGCCATACCTAGGCGGTGGGGTCGGAGTGAGAAGTCGCGGCATGGAGCACTGCAGTTCCGAAGGCCGCATCCTCTCTCGACTGCTGTACCAGGGCGTAGTGGGAAGCAAAGGTGTGGACCGATGACCAGGTCGCTGCCCGACAGATTTCCTGGATGGGCACACGGGCAAGGAAAGCCAGCGACGACGCCTGCGCCCTGGTAGAATGCGCAGTCACACGGCCCGTAGGGACATGGGCCAAGTCATAACAGGTCCTGATACAGGACGTAACCCACGAGGATAACCTCTGGGAGGAGATAGGAAGCCCTTTCATACGGTCCGCTACCGCCACGAAAAGCTGGGGGGATTTGCGGAAGGGTTTGGTCCTCTCTATGTAGAACGCGAGAGCTCTACGGACATCCAGCGAGTGGAGCTGCTGCTCCCTGCCTGAGGAGTGAGGTTTTGGGAAAAAAACCGGGAGGAAAATCTCTTGGTTGACGTGGAAGGCTGAGACCACCTTGGGTAGAAAGACAGGGTGTGGTCTAAGCTGCACCTTGTCTTTGTGGAAGACCGTATATGGGGGGTCTACCACAAGGGCTCGGAGTTCCGACACCCGTCTAGCTGAGGTGATAGCTACTAGAAAGGCAGCCTTCCAAGAGAGGTAAAGCAGGGAGCAAGTAGCTAACGGCTCAAAGGGGGGCCCCATGAGCCGGGACAACACCAGGTTAAGACCCCAGGTTGGAGCAGGGGGACGGATGTTAGGGAATAACCGTTCCAGCCCTTTAAGGAATCTCGACACCGTCGGGTGAGAAAAAACGGAGCGACCGTCCGCACCCGGGTGAAAGGTGGAGATAGCTGCTAGATGGACTCGCAACGACGATAAGGCCAGACCATGCTCTTTGAGGGACCAAACATAGTCTAAGATTTCGGTTACCGAAACTTCCATAGGGCGGAGATTTCTCTCTACGCACCAACAGGAGAAGCGTTTCCATTTCGCCGAATATGTGGCTCTTGTGGACGATTTCCTGCTGCTCAAGAGCACCTCTCTCACAGGCGTGGAGCAGCGCAGCTCGGAACCAGTTAGCCACGCAGGAGCCACGCCGCTAGGTGCAGCGACTGCAGGTCTGGGTGACAGAGAGACCCGTGGTCCTGGGTAATCAGGTCCGGATGAAGGGGCAGGGGAACTGGGTCGGCTACGGCCAAGTCCAGCAGCATGGTGTACCAGTGCTGTCTGGGCCATGCCGGGGCCACCATGATCACACGAGCCCTGTCTCTGCGCACCTTCAGGAGGACCTTGTGAACCAGAGGGAACGGAGGAAACGCATAGTACAGGTGGGTCGACCACTGGATGAGGAAGGCATCCGCTATCGACCCCGGCTCCCTGCCCTGAAAGGAGCAGAACGCTTGGCACTTCCTGTTCCCCTTGGACGCAAAGAGGTCCACCCGGGGATAACCCCACCTCCGGAAAATGGAGAGAGCGACGTCCGGGCGAAGGGACCACTCGTGTGACAGGAAGGATCTGCTCAATCGATCCGCCAGCGTGTTCCGTACTCCGGGAAGGAAGGAAGCCCTGAGGTGAATGGAGTGGGCTACGCAAAAGTCCCAGAGTCGTATCGCCTCGAGGCACAGGGAGGAGGACCTGGTGCCGCCCTGCTTGTTGATATAATACATGGTCGTCGTGTTGTCCGTGAACACGGCTACACAACGACCCTGAAGCTGATGACAAAACGTTTGGCAAGCAAGGCGGACCGCTCTCAACTCCCTCATGTTGATGTGTAGCCCCACCTCCTCCTGGGACCACAGGCCCTGCGTCCGCAGGGTCCCTAGGTGGGCCCCCCAGCCTAGATCTGAGGCATCCGTTGTCAGGGATACCGAGGGCTGAGACGGGTGAAAGGGAAGACCCGCACACAATACGGACTGGTCCAACCACCAGCCGAGGGAATCTAAGACCTTCTGGGGGATTGTGATTAACATGTCTAACGGTTGCCTTGGCCTGTAATGACTGATAAGCCACAGCTGGAGAGGCCTCATGCGGAGCCGAGCGTAGTCGGTCACAAAGGTGCACGCCGCCATGTGGCCTAACAGGGTTAGACATGTCCTCACTGACGTCAACGGGGCTGACCGCAAGCGTTGAACGATCGCCGCCATGGTCTGGAACCGCTGCAGAGGCAGCGAGGCCCTGCCCACAGTGGCGTCCAGGACGGCCCCGATAAATTCCACCTTCTGAGTGGGCCTCAGGGTGGACTTGTCTGTGTTTATCAAGAGGCCCAGACTCGCAAACATGCCGGTGATCACGCGGACATGGCTGTTCACCTGCTGTTCCGACGTGCCCCGAATCAACCAATCGTCCAGATAAGGGAACACGTGGACACGGTTGCGCCGAAGATGCGCCACGACAACTGCCATGCATTTTGTAAACACCCTCGGGGCCGTGGACAGGCCAAACGGGAGGACCGCAAATTGATAATGACGAGCCCCCACAACGAAGCGGAGGAAGCGTCTGTGGCGCGGCCAAATGGCAATGTGGAAATACGCGTCCTGCATGTCGAGGGCGGCGTACCAGTCTCCCGGATCCAGGGATGGAATAATGGTCCCCAGGGATACCATGCGGAACTTCAACTTCACGAGGTATTTGTTGAGCTCTCGCAGGTCGAGGATAGGCCTGAGGCCCCCCCTGGCCTTGGGGATCAGAAAGTAGCGGGAATAAAACCCCTTGCCTTTCTCGTTTTTCGGAACCGCCTCTATAGCTCCTTTGCTGAGGAGCGTCTGCACCTCCTGCCGAAGGAATTGCTCGTGAGAGGGGTCCCTGAAGAGGGACGAGGAAGGAGGGCGGGAAGGAGGAAACGAAACAAACTGCAGGTGGTATCCCGTCTGCACCACGCTTAAGACCCAGCGGTCCGATGTTATTTGGGACCACGCCGGGAGGAAAAACGAAAGGCGGTTGGAAAACGGGGGGGAAGGATCCATAGGGGAAACTGTTACTGCGCCCTCGAGCGCACCTTCAAAATGAAGGCTTAGGACCAGGCGGGGGTTTTGAGGAGCCTTGGTTCTGCCCCCCTTGGTTCCCCGACTGCCTGCGCCTCCCGTTCCTGCCGCGGCACCTGTAAAGGTCCTGCCGCTGGCGGAACTGGGAAAATGGCCTGCGTTGTTGTTGTTGTTGTTGTTGTGGCCGGAAGGGTCTACGCTGCGTCACGGGAGTGTGCATCCCGAGGGACCGCATAACGACTCGGTTATCTTTCAGACTCTTGAGTCTGGGGTCTGTTTTGTCAGAAAACAGGCCCTGGCCTTCGAAAGGAAGGTCCTGTATAGTATGCTGGAGTTCCGGCGGAAGGCCGGAAACCTGCAGCCAGGAGATGCGACGCATCGTAACTCCTGACGCAAGGGTACGGGCAGCCGAGTCCGCAGCGTCCAAGGAGGCTTGCAAGGCCGTGCGTGCGACCTTCTTGCCTTCGTCCAAGATGGCCGTAAACTCTTGGCGAGCATCCTGTGGCAGCAGCTCCTTAAATTTGTCCACTGCCACCCAGGAATCAAAGGCATATCTGCTCAGCAGGGCCTGCTGGTTGGAGACCCTGAGCTGCAGCGCCCCAGCCGAATACACCTTACGGCCAAGGAGGTCCATCCGCCTGGCCTCTCTGGACTTGGGGGCCGGAGCCTCCTGGCCGTGACGCTCCCTATCGTTCACCGATTGCACTACCAGTGAACCGGGAGTCGGGTGAACATGTAGATATTCATAGCCCCTAGAAGGGGCCATGTACTTTCTCTCGACTCCTTTCGCTGTCGGAGGGATGGAGGCCGGGGACTGCCAGATAGTATTGGCATTGGCCTGGATGGTCCGTATGAAGGGCAGGGCGACCCTGGTGGGAGCATCAGAAGAGAGGATGGTGACAATTGGGTCCTCTATCTCCGAGACCTCCTCTGCCTGCAGATTCAGGTTTTGAGCCAATCGCCTGAGGAGGTCCTGGTGCGCCCTAAGATCCAGCGGGGGGGGGACTGTTGGAGGAGGTACCCGCCACCGCCTCATCCGCGGAGGAGGATGATGAGACCCTAGGCACGATAGTGTCCAACTGAGGGTCTTCCTCAGCCCTCGCCTCTGTCTCCGGAGCCACAGCGGAGTCCTGCTGTTTGGACCCTTCGTCCCCTTCCGGGGAGGGAGGGGGGCGAGACAAGGAGGCTTCAGGGGCCCTACGCTCCACAGTCGCCGGCCTAGCAGGGAGCTGCTGGGGGCCCTGGGCCTGATGGTACGCCCAGGGTGTCCAGAATCCCCACTGTTGTGGGCCTTGGTCCTGCAGCGGCGGATCACCAAACAGCGCCGCCTGCCGGTCGGTGCCCAGCGCATAGCCGCTGTCCGTCTGGGAGGATACGGACGGCTGTCTCGAGGGCCACGGTGGGGCCGACCCTGGATAGTACGGGTCTGCGCGGGCCGGCACGGAGGATCGTCGCGGTGCCGGGGACCGGTGCCGGGAGTCATATCGGTGCCGGGATCGGGACCGGGACTGGGATCTGTCACGGTGCCGTGATCCTGATCGGTGCCGGGCGCCGCTTCGGTGCCGGGCGCCGCTTCGGTGCCGGGACCTACTACCAGCTCGGTGCCGGGAGGTCGACCGGGACCTGCCACCAGCTCGGTGCCGGGAGGTCGAGCGAGACCGGGACCGGGACCTGCCACCAGCTCGGTGCCGGGAGGTCGACCGGTGCGGCGAGTAGCGTCGGGACCTGCTCCTGGAGTCGCGGTGCCGGTGTCGACTGGAGCCTGACCGCGACCGTCTCGATGCCGACCGGTGCCGCGAGTGCGACCGGTACCGCTGAGGGGAGCGGTGCCGGGACTGCGAGCGGCGTCGGGATCTGGAGCGCCCAAGACGTCGGGACCTGGATCGGGAACGACTGTCTCTGGGCGGTGCCGACATCATGGGCTTGCCTCTGGACACGACCCGCACCGGAGGTACCGGGGGTGGCAGCCGAGTAGGCTCAGTCAGGGCAATAAGGTCCCGAGCCGAGGCGAAGGTCTCCGGTGTGGATGGGACCACTATCTCAACCCCAGATCTCATGGGGGAGCTCGGCGGCACCGGACTCAACGGACCCGCCGGGCCCGGAGTCAACGGTGCTGACGGTGCCGGCGGCGCCGCGGCCGATGTCGAGGCCGGGCGCTCTAGCCGGGTCTGCCTGGCCGGAGTATTAGACTTCGACGGCCTTGGCTCTGGCTCCAGTGCCGGAGAGGGTCGGTGCCGAGGAGTCTTCTCGGTGCCGGAGCGATCCGGTGCCGGTGCCGATACCACGGCCTGCGAAGCCGTCGGGTCAAGTGCCGCCTCCATTAGGAGAGTTCGGAGCCTTTGATCCCTCTCCTTCTTTGTCCTCGGCTTAAAGGCCTTACAGATGCGGCACTTGTCAGATCTGTGCGATTCCCCGAGGCACTTCAGGCACGCTTCGTGGGGATCGCTGGTAGGCATGGGCTTCTTGCAGGCCGCACACTGCTTGAAGCCCGGCGAACCAGGCATGAGCCCGGTGCCGGGTGCCGGGAAGGGCTAAGCCCCCGGCGAAGAAGTACTTTACAACTAATTAACTTAACTATCAACTTAACAAACTATTTAACAACTATAATGGAACTAGAGAATAACGATAGATAACGATAGATAACTAGGAGAGCTAGGGACGTGGAGGACAGCTATGCCGCGCTCCACAGTTCCAACGACCGACACGGCGGTAAGAAGGAACTGAGGAGCGGGCGGGCCGGCAGGGATATATATTGGGCGCCATGGCGGCGCCACTCCAGGGGGCGACCTGCCGGCCCACTGGAGTTGCTAGGGTAAAAAGTTTCCGACGAACGTGCACGCGCGGCGCGCACACCTAACTGGAATGGATGTGAGCAATCACTCGAAGAAGAAATAAGCTGGTTGCTTCCTGAGGAATTGCCTGGACCACATGGGTTAGAACAGGGGTTCTCAAACTGGGGGTCGGGACCCCTCAGGAGGTCGCAAGTTATTACATGGGGGGGTCGCGAGCTGTCAGCCTCCACGTCAAATCCTACTTTGTCTCCAGCATTTATAATGGTGTTAAATATATAAAAACATGTTTTTAATTGATAAGGTGGGTTGCACTCAGAGGCTTGCTATGTGAAAGGGGTCACCAGTACAAAAGTGAGAACCACTGGGTTAGAACATGCCTGGGTATGTCTGTATGAATTTCACTCCTTTTTTTCTCTCTCTTCTCAGCCACATTTACTGCACTGGGGACCTCCTGAAGCAGGTCCAGCTGGCCAAGCTCTTCTCTGATGACAAACACTTTGTTGACATGCCGTTGCAGGAGTCTCCAGGTCAGTAATCGCAGTCTGGCTAGGGCTACAGAGCTGTTGTGTTTACTCTTTTCCCTTCTGTCAAACACCTGCAGTCTAACCCCATACCCGCCTGTTGGTACAAGCTGGGGCCCTTGGCCCATCTCACCACACTCATACAGGATGATTGGGAATTCTGGTACTAATGCACAGGTGTATTAGTGGGAATAGTGGCACTGTGCCCTGGTACATACTACACCAAGTAGTCACTGTGCCTTCACCATTCATGGTCCCCTTGTTCGCAGATTCGGCAGAACCTCAGCCAAGGCCGTAGACAGTGAAGGCTGTTTTCTTTTTCCCAGAACTAGTTCTGAAGAAGTTCCAGCAACTAGTGAATGTGACTCCAGAGGGGATATTGTCCAAAGAGCAGCTGCAACAGTTTGTGAGCTCATCCTTCAGAGACCCTGGACAAGAGTTTGAGCTATGGGAACCTCAGGACTGGATGAGCAGGTACAAAATAGAACCCAAAAGGGTCCTTGCAAGAGTGAGTGCAGCATGAGCCTCAGCCCTGGTGATGGGAGTAAGGGAGCCAGACTGCACTGTGCTGGCCTATGTTGTCCCACTCTGGAGGCAGGGGTTGATTTACAACTTTCTTGGGAAGCAATGAATTTGTTTTTAGTACCTGGGAGATGTGGTAGCTGTAATCAGTGCTCCCTATTCACAGTGCTGCCAATGTACCTCACCCTGACGTGCAGCCTCCCTCCTTTTTCGTCTCTGCCAATGCCCCTCCATCCTGACCTGCAGATCTTGCTGATAGTCAGATCTTTGGCTTGGCTTTAGCAGAGGCTGCCAGTTGTGATGAAATGGACTAGAACATGAGATGGGTGTTAGCCTGAAAAACCAGTTATACCTCCAAATCCATCTATGATCTACTGACGATTGAAGCTTAGGTCTCTAGAGCTAAATTGCTAATTTAGCCACATTCTGACTTGTGCACTGCGGGGAGTGGGAGCCAAGAAGGGTGCTGTGACCCATTGATTGCTGCACTGTATCAGGCAGTGTATGTCACAGGCAGTTTCTGGAAGCAACCCTTGCCTGTGGTGATTAGGTGCTTGGTTGTGGTTGTCTCCTCTCTTGAGTATGTTTCCTTCTTTATCTTCTAGCCCCCAGATTTTAGCCAAGATTTCTGACCAAAAACTCCAGGCATGGGCATCAGATCTGAATGCCAAGTGGAAATCCCTAGGGAGAAAGGTAGAGATATGTGGGGGGACCCTGATTCTGTGCGCTGTGTTTGGAAAGAATGCAAGTGTGGTGAAGATTTGGCCCAGGCTAGTTGTGGGGGCTGGAGGAGGAGGAGGAGGGGCGACTGGCTCAGGGAGCTGGGGGTTGTGGGAAAGGGTCATGGGGAGTGGCGACCAACTTGGATCATCTTTTTCAGATCAAAGATGACGTTAGGACTCGCCCGATGTTTTACTCTCAGATTTATGTGCCGCACCCTGTGATAGTGCCCGGTGGCAGGTTCATTGAATACTACTACTGGTGAGTAACAGCTGGTGTGTTGGAGCTTTGTCCTGGTTACACCTCGAATTGACTTCACTGCAGCCACAGCTGGAACTCTGGCTCTGCCCCATGCCGATTGAGCTGGTGAATTTTTGCTGAGCCTGGCTGTCACCGGCATTGTTCTCCTGACCAGTATACATGGGGGTTGTTTCAAATAATTGTACTTGCTAAAACTATGTGACAAGCTGTCCTGTCACACACTAGATGCAGCCATGACTGAAAGGTGTGGGTGCAGACACACTGTCCTCAGCCCTGGCCTGAATCCCAATGCTCAGGAGAGTGTTGGGTGTGAGCATGGACCATCTTACATTTGGTTCATGCAGAGCCACAAGCCCAAAGCATCTGGTATCGCATGTGCAACTGCTTCTTTTGTGCTGCAGGGATTCCTACTGGGTGATTGAAGGGCTGCTCCTCTCTGAAATGGCAGCCACAGCCAAGGGGATGATACAGAACTTACTGTACCTGGTGGAAAGGTGAGACCCTGACCTAAGGCACTTAGAGAGAGGAGTCTGGCTGGAGGCTCGCTACCTTCCTCCCTCGACTCTGAAGCCACTCCTTCCCTGTCCAAGCATGAGGAGCTGACCAAGTGACACAGCCATGGCTCTGGCAGTGCCCTCTGCTGAGAGGGTGTCACTTTGAGGATGCTTGCCCGGGGACCGTTGTCATGAGGGGCATACGTCATCTTGTCCTCCAGCTTTTGCCATCTCCTCACAGTTGCGGGGCCCTGCTCCGAATGCAGTGTGGGAAGTGGGGAGGCTTCTACAGGGCCCTTCATCTTCCTCCCCTAGGATTGTGTAATACGTGGTCTCTCCCCTGATGGGCAGGTATGGGCACATCCCGAATGGAGGGCGAGTCTATTACCTATGCCGGAGCCAGCCACCTTTCCTCACTCTGATGATGGATGCCTACCTGGCCCATGCCAATGACACAGAGTTTCTCAGGTGGGCATGAGGTTCTGCTAGGCGTCACCAGTACCCTGTATGTCCCAGGGGGCAGGGGTGGATTCTCCTTACCTCTCTCCCCCATCCCCCATGGCTGGTGCCAATCCCTTGAGCTCTCCCTCAGGATCAGGTCCAGATGGCTGCAGAGGACATGGGTTGGCACCCTGTGTGACAGGTTAGATCACAGAAACACCCTTGGGAGCTGCCAAATTATGTGCCAGAACTACCTCTGCTCCTGTTTTCCCTGCTAGCTCAGGAATCCAGCACCCTGTCTTGCTGAGCCAGACACTCCCATCTGCTTCAGCAAAGACCCAGGGTCTGAATTACTTGCCCCAAAACTGCAGGTTTACCTGAAAGCAGCTAACAGAAGTGTGCTTGTCTTTAAAGCCCAGATGCCCAACTCCCAATGGGGTCTAAACCCAAATAAATCCGTTTTACCCTGTATAAAGCTTATGCAGGGTAAACTCATAAATTGTTCGCCCTCTATAACACTGATGCACGCTTGTTTGCTCCCCCCCAGGTATTAATAGATACTGAGTTAATTAATAAGTAAAAAGTGATTTTATTAAATACAGAAAGTAGGATTTAAGTGGTTCCAAGCAGTAACAAACAGAACAATGTAAGTCATCAAGCAAAATAAAACAGAATGCGCAAATCTATGTTTAATCAAACTGAATACAGATAATCTAACCCTCAGAGATGCTTCAATAAGTTTTCTCCTCAGACTGGACACCATTAATGGCCGACACTTTGCATAATTACAATAGGCCCTCAGAGTTATATTTCATATTTCTAGTTTCAGATACAAGAGTGTTACATTTATACAAATAGAATGATCACACTCAGTAGATTATAAGCTTTGTAATGATCCCTTACAAGAGACCTTTTGCATGAAGCATATTCCAGTTACATTCTATTCACTCATTAGCATATTTTTATAAAATCATATGGGCTGTAACGTCACACCCTGTTACCTAAGGTGATAAGGCTCCCCCATCTCCTATGGCACCGATGAGGATCTTGCATAGCAGTGAGGGTGGGCACTCTCTGCCTGTGCAGACAGGATGGGACTTGGAGTGGCCATGATTCTGTCCATTGGGTGCTCCATACTCCAGGTGTCTGTAACTCTTACCCCCACCCCCTTTTCACAATAGGCAGAGCCCCCTCTCTGGGTGCACACATGCCCCTGCATATGCCCTCTCCTCCTCTGAGATTTCGCGCTCCAGGCCCCCATGAGCCTGGCTAGTCTGAGCAAGAGCTCATTGCTGTAATATTGGGTACAGCACTGACACATGAGTCCTCTACTGACTGGTCCCAGGGCCAGCGTGGTCTGCACTCTGCTTGGCCAGCATGTGTTGGAGGGAGCAGGAGCATTGCTCCAGGTCATGGTCTGTGCTGTTTATGCCCTTCAAAGTCTACACTGAGCAAATCCACTGGGAAGTTCCTTGGAGTGGTTCATTCCCTACTGGGCTTCCTGTCCCCCCTAGTTCCTGGGCAGACCCATGACTGGGTGATTTGTTCCTCATGGAAAGAGACTGCTCCGTGAGGAGACACTGACCATGCCTGTGGTCTGATTCCCAGGGAGAATATCCATCTGCTGGAGGTAGAGTACGAGTTCTGGCAGAGGAATCGCTCTGTGAGCATCACAGTTGGGGACAGGAATCATACTCTGAACTACTACAATGTCCAGATCGGGGAGCCCAGGTACCATCCGAACAAACACCATCTAATGGAGTTACACTAGAGGAGGAGTCAGGACTCCTGAGTTCTATTTCCAGCTCTGCCACTTACTGTGTGGCTTTGGGCAAGTGACTCACGGCCCCTCCCATGCCTCAGTTTCCCCAGCAACAGAGGGGGATAATCATCCGTCCCACCCCCCTCTTTTGGGGCTATTGCACATGCAGGTCTCTCGCAAAGCTCTACAGTGGCACTGAGTATGTTCGACAGACCATTCCCCATCCCCTGTGATGGAGACAGGTGCTGATGGACATGGCTGTGTTGTCTCTTCCCAGTCCTGTCCTGTGATAGGACAATGACATCCCAGTGCAGAGTGGGCTGTCCTCCAGCCCCTGCAGAAAACAAGCTGCTGCATAGAACCGCGCCTGTCCCAGAGCATGCACAGGCAAGACCTGCAGCTGCAGGCAAAGGTATGGCCTCTTGTTACCCTGAGGAATGTGTCCCTTGGAGACTTGAGGGTCCACTCGGCAGCCAGCACGAGGAGGCACTCTCAAGCCCAGCGGATGGGTTGCTGATTGAGATCTGGAACTGCTGAAGGTGGGCTGAGGCTGAAGCAGTGCCGTATGGAATTCGCGCTGCCCTCAATGTCCAACAGGGTCATCACGCAGCCTGGCAGCTGGTCCTTGTAGGACCACTGGTAGGATTTCACTCACAACCTCAGCGTCTGGCTTCCCCTGTGTAGAGCCACTGTGAGACCCGGCTCTGCATGCCAGGCATCTGAGCCTTTGCCTGCTTAGGGCAAGGAAATGACTAAGAACTGGGCTGACCTGGTGATTTCTCTGTCTCCCAATCTCTGTCCACTCTCCCCTGCAGACCAGAGTCCTACAGTAAAGACTGGGAGTTGGCAAGTGACTTAAATGAAGGTAAAGAGAGATTTCTGTGATGACAGATGCTGTCCCTCTAATGCCCATTAGAACAGAGCAGCCTGTGCTGCCCTTCACTGACTGCACCTAAATGTGGGCACCCATCTGCCAGGGGAAGACAGGGAGAGATTTCTGAGAGCTGGGATGGGGCTTGGATATGGAATTTGCATCTGTGGGAGGTAAGGCCATGGCACAGATGTGGTGGCACTGGGGGTTAGGTTTCTTTTGGCCATGGTGTCTTGTGACCACGTCTGTCAATTCTCCAGGACAGGATTTGTTGGGGCTTCCCAAGCTTTGTGCTCTAACAGTTCCTTCTTTCTAAGGAGCCTTGGGATGGAGCTAAGAAAGTGTGATAAAGCTGCTTAACCCCTGCTCCAGCTGAACCAGCATGGCCCTTATATCTGTGCTTGGGGGTCAGTGCTCTGGCCTAGGGTCCCTGCTCTAACAGAGGCTTCTATCCTCATTGCCCCAGTCTGGGGACCTGGGTCCAGCTGCATCCCATCAGAACCTGTGTTCAAGCCCCAGATTGCTTCTCTGCTGTTTCCTGCCAGTGGTCACCCTGGGCAGAGGTACTAAATCTTCTGCCACAGGAGACATTGAGTCGTATCTATGCCAGTCTGTGTGTCTTGCAGATGCCAGGCAGGAGCTCTGGGCAGAGCTAAAATCAGCAGCAGAGTCAGGCTGGGACTTTTCCTCTCGCTGGTTCCTCTCCTGGCCTCCCCCACTCCCTGCGACACTGAAGGATACCAAAGCCAGCGCTGTAGTGCCAGTGGATCTGAATGCCTTTCTGTGCAAGACCGAGCACCTGCTGGCTTCATTCTACAGGATACTGGGTAAAGAGCCTGTTGGGAAGTGCCTCCTGTGGAGATACTGATGCCTGCTGAATCTCTTTCCTCTCCTCCCTTGCCCCCCCATGAGACAGGGTGAGACGCAAGATGCTGTTATTGGGGCAACATCCCCTGTGTGGAAAAAGGGCCCAGCATCCTGTAACATTGCTTCCCACAGAGCAGCTTGTGTAAACAGCAGTGCAACCTAGTGGCATCTTCCTGCCAGTGGGAGCAGGAAGTAGTTTAACTCTTCTCTTGCCCCAAGTAAAGCCACTTTGCTGCTCACTTCATTTATTTCTGTTTGTTTAATTCTCAGGTGCTGGGAGCCTAGGGAGGGCATCAGGTGTGTAGGTGATGGGCATTGTAGGGATCAGTTTTGTCTAGGGCACCTGCCTTTCCCCATCCTGGGGCTGTCTCAGCAAATTTCCAGTGGGCTGGAAGGAGCTGGAAGACTGTAGCTGACTCTGCATGAGCTGGAGTGGGTTTCAGCTTCCTCCCCCTCTAATACTGAGCAAAGGCCACAGGCCATGCTGTTCAGAGTGCACTGGGACTAGAGTCTGCAGTGAGTGCTGCCATGGGCCACAGCAAAAATTGAAGCTGCATTGCACTGTAATTAATCTGTGGATGCTTTGCAAACCCCTCACTAGTGTAATCAGCCATTTTCTCTCTCTCTCTCTCTCTCTCTCTCTCTCTCTCTCTCAGGAAACACCACCAAGGCTGCCCAGTTCCAGGCTGCTCTGGAGCGCAGGCTCGAGGCTGTCCAAGCTGTCTTCTGGAATGAGGCTGCTGGAGTCTGGCTGGACTTCAACCTCCTGAAGAAGCAGCCAAACCCAGCCTTCTACCCCTCCAACCTGGCACCCCTGTGGACTGACTGCTTCTCAGACCAGGCTGCAGCTGAGAGGGCAGTGCGGTACTTAGAGGTGAGCTGGGCTCCTGTGAGAGTCCTCACCTCAACAGAGCAGTGTACCCATTAGCCTATCACGTGGGGAGTGTTCCTTGCAGACAGTGGATGGTGCCACATACCTTCCTGTTGAGCCTGGCACATGCTGTCTGCACAGAGCTCAGCAAGGTAGAGCTGGAGCCCAGTTCTCATGTGGCCCTGTCCCGTGTTTGCCAGGAGATTCCCAGGGCTTGCTTCTCTAGCTCAACCCACTAGTGACCCCTAGAGCCCGCTTCCTACACTGAGCCATGCCTGTTCCCATCCCAGAACATAAGAACGGCCATACTGGGTCAGACCAAGGATCTGTCAAGCCCAGTATCCTGTCCTCTGACAGTGGCCAGTGGCAGGTGCCTCAAAGGGAATGAACAGACAGGTTATCATCAAGTGATCCATGCCCTGTCACCCAATCCCAGCTTCTGGCAAACAGAGGCTAGGGACTCCATTCCTGCCCAACCTGGCTAATAGCCATCGATGGAGCTCATGAGCTTGGCTGGGCTAGAAGTAGCTGACCAGATTAGCCAACAAAGTCCTGTCTCCTTATATCCCTTCCGTGGCCTTCTGTCTCCTGGATGGTGACTCACTGGGGAGCCCAGTGCCACCACTCAATATGCTGTCTATGTTTGCAGGGGAGCACAGTCCTGTCCTATAAGAACGGGCTCCCTACCTCACTGTTCAGGACTGGGGAGCAGTGGGACCTGCCCAATGCCTGGCCTCCACTGCAGCATATGGTGATTGCAGGTAAGGATGCTGCTGTGCTCATATCCATAGTTTGCAGGACAGGAAGCCCATTGGAAATTTTGCTGTGTTTGGTATCAGGCCTCCAAATTGTTTTAGGACCTGCCCCTTGTTTCCTTGTACCTTGTCTCAGCTGTGCTGCAGCTCTGGGTATTGCATTATGCCTCTCTCAATCCCTGCTTTCCACTCTGCTGCTGCTTTGTAGCCTGGTGGATTGATCCTGTTTCTGTGGGTTTAGTTCCTGACTGTGCAGCAGCTGCAGGTCAGGCTGGGAGCTCTGCTGTGAGCCCAAGTGTCACAGTGCCATCTTGGTTTGGGGGAGACTCTCCCACTTGGGCGTTTCCCAAACTGCTGCTAGAGCAGGCCATCCAGCCACTGATACTGCTTAGTGGAAAAGCCAGGGGGCACTGATAACCCTCCTCACCTCTGCTTGAGAGTCCATAAGCCCGAACGGCCTTGATCTGTGGCCTTCACTCGGGCAAAACCCATCAGGTTTGGGTCCAACCTGTCAAAGCCTGCTTTTGGAGGAGGTGGTGGAGGAATTGTACAAAGCCCCTGCCTCTGCCATGCTTGCGGGGGTGGGCTTGAGCTCCAGTGAGGGTTCTAGTGTCACCTCTTGCAGGGATGGACAGGCTAGTGTTTGCAGGACCAGGTCCCTGACCTTCTGGCATTTATCTGTGTTGATAGGTTTGGCCAAGTCCAGCTCCTCGAGAGCCAAAGAAATTGCCTTTGACCTGGCCCAGAACTGGGTCAGAACCAACTTTGCCTTATATAAGAAGTACCAGGCCATGTTCGAGAAGGTAAAGACATTGGTGGTCCCGGACAGATAGGCTGCATCCCCTGCGGGTAGGAGCTTGTCAAGTGGAATTCATGCACACACCCTGCCCTGTGACCCTGGGCAGCTTGTGGTGATTACCTCAGAGTGCCTAGTGCTTGCATGGAAAGAGTCTGGGCTGCTACCCTAAAGGAACCTTGTCTTATTTTAACCTTTTCGTTGTCAGTTTGTATTCAGACCAGCGCCCCAGGTGTGGAGCCACCAGATCTGATCTCGGACAGTTCAGTCTGAGTGGACTTGAGCAGGGGCAAATGTGGCTGATCAGCCACAGGTCTCCCCTATTGTGCTGGCTGGTCTTGTCATTCTGTCCCTTCCCTCCGCTCCCAGTGCTGCTTTCTGCCCCTGCCTGGTGTACAGCTTCCTCTGCCTTAAGCAACTGTGCTCGTGAACACAAAGAGCTGGATTCTGTGCCTGCCCCTCTTTCCCTGGACTCTATGGGGTGGGAACATTCTCGCCCCCACTCTAATGGGGCTTTCTGAATAATGGTCTTTTTCCTCAGTACAATGTGGATGGAGATGGGAAGCCAGGGACAGGAGGAGAGTACCAAGTCCAGGTAAGAGCATGTACTGAAATGCTTCACTGCCTACAGGTTGGGGATGTGTGCTCACAGAATCTCTCACTAGACATGGAGGATGTGCTCTCCTCATGGGGGCGAGGCTCCCCGTTTTGCCTCCAAATTGCTGGGCTGGAAGCTGCTGCTGGGGTTGATCAGTCTCCATGCTGCACATGTGTGTGTAAGCTCCTGCCCTGGATAACAGCATGTGCCTTGCTAATGCTGCATTCTCCCCTGCCAGGAGGGATTTGGCTGGACCAATGGTGTAGTCCTGCAGCTCTTGGATCTCTATGGCGACCGCCTGACTTCTGGCTCCCCCTCTACCCTCTTCAGGGCTTGGATTGTTGCTGCTTGCCTCTTCCTCCTTGACCTGAAATGGTAGGGGAAGTGGTTTGGGCTCCCAGAAGCAGAGCCAGAGGAGACAAGCCCATTATGTACTGAACAGTACCCTGGCCTTGTAACCAGTTAGGGAAGAGAGTGTGTGGGGCGGGGGGGTTCATTGGGGCAGCCACCTCTTTCTCTACCTGCTGGGACAGCGAAGCAGCCACAGGTGAACGATAGCTGTGACTAAAGCCCTGTGCATGCAGCCCTACTGAGCCCCCTACCTGCAATTCTCTCATGCTTTTGCTGTTTCATTAATGTTTATCAAACTGGTCTTTGCTGTCATGCCTGCCTTGGTGGTTACTGGGATAAATAGGGGCCTGATTCTGGTGGAGGTCTGTGCCGAGGCCCCACATCCCCGTCTCAGGACAGAGCGTAGATGTAGGGGCTGGGCATTAATGGTCCCTGATCCCCCTGGTGGTGTTAGCCATTGCACAGGTGACATCCCTGAGAGTGTGTGTGTTGTTTATCCACCAGGGGCCCAGCTCACTGCCCACCACCGATCCTTTTATCCCTTCATTCTCACAACGTTCCCTTTGTGCCACCCGTCCACATCCCCTCATTCAGAGAGATGATGTATAAATAAATAAACTTGTAGAGTTTGTTGAAGAATTTCTTTTGTCTGGACAGCCACTGAGGCTGTCACCCTTCTGAACTCCATAGGAGCAGGGCAGGCGTCTTCCCAGCACAGTGCCTACTGAGAACCCTTTGGCTCAGGGTCCAGCTGGCTGTGGTCCAGAGTGGGGAAGGTGGAAACAACCTCAAGTCTGTTACTCAAAAGGCTTTATTGTTTGCAGTCTGTCTACAACTACTGAAAAAAAGAGGCTGGATTGGCAGCTACCTGCCCCCAGCCTAGGTGAGCAGAGGGAGGTACAAACTAGACAAAAGGAGTGCCAACAGTGGCACTTGTTGGAATTCAGATACCTAGGGTTAAAAAAGATATTTGGAAAATAAGGATTTCAAGGTTATAACAGCAAGGTGGGATTTAAATAGTCTTGTTCTTTCAAGGAATTTTCAGCTGTGTGAAACTTAACTCTTCACTATGCCCTAGAGGAAAGCTGTGGAAATTCCTAGCTGTCAGCTGGGTTTTGCTAACGGGGGTAGATACAAGTAGCCACTTTAAAGGGGCATAAGATATCAAGGGGCCCAATTTCTTAGCCACTCAAAGCACCAGTGCTGTCACTTCCACTTCTACAGTTGGAGCAGCTTCAGAATTGGATAGTATGGGCCCAATGCTGCAAGGGGCTGCACACCCTCTCTCTCTGGGACTTTGAGGGGGCTCTGCAGCTCGCACCATTTGGCCTTTACCTGTGAATTTAGGCTCTGACTCCCCATGAGGCATGCGCAGACAGTTAACTGTAGGCACCTAGATTTAAGAACCAGGCTCTGTATTCTTCTTGCCCTGCCCTCCTGACATCTCCTTTGGGTGAGACACTTTTTAAAGCTCACAGCGTCAGAAGAAGCAGCAACGAATCCTGTGGCACCTTACAGACTAACAGACGTTTTGGAGCATGAGCTTTCGTGGGTGAATACCCACTTCCTCAGATGCATCTGAGGAAGTGGGTATTCACCCACGAAAGCTCATGCTCTAAAATGTCTGTTAGTCTATAAGGTGCCACAGGATTCTTTGCTGCTTTTACAGATCCAGACTAACACGGCTACCCCTCTGATACTTAGCGTCAGAAGAACAAGCCACTGGTTTCATTAGACTGTACCTCGGTGCCTAGTGCATGAGAGAGATCACAAGCCTGGCAGATATAAATATTCCCCCTCATCCCACAGCATTTGCACACCTGGCACAGTTACTTGTAGCTTTACACAACACCATAACCCATGAGAACCTTCCAACCAGGCATCTGGCCTGTGCTGATGCCCAGACGCTGAGGTGGTCAAGGCACAGGAAAGCAGAGAGATGTCTAACATGGATAGACCCCTCACTGCAGTAAATCTGGCAGGACGGTGATGGTGCACATCCTGGCACCTGCAGCAGCCTTGGCACTGTTGAGCATGGCACAAGAAAAGGAAACAAGTCAAGTAGACAGTGGAGCAAACTGGGGTCTGGTCACAGGTGCTGGTAGGATGTACTAGATGTGTCTGTGATGCAGTTGTCATAGTGATGCCCAACAATCTCCCATTTAAAAAAGTGGCAGCATTTAGATAGCTTAGTTCCTTAATCCAACAGCTTCAGGCCTAGTTTGCACTGGAACCCGTGGGATGGTCTTTGGCAGCTCTTCGGTTTTGTACCTTTCAGCCTATTGATAGGTTTCCACTGAAGAATAAAAAAGTCTGTTCTGTACTATTACATATATTAAAAAAAACCCTCTTGGCTAGGCCTCTGTGCCAGCCTTTCTGCACACCTCTCTGTTCCATCTGAGAGTGATTACACCATGCCTGGGCACTAGCTAGGCACATGCCTTCGCTCTTATCACCCATACTGCATTTAAGAGAAAGCGCAAGGCATTTGGTGCAGGCGGAAGGGAAAATGCTACAGAGATTCCACAAGGAATGGCTACAATATGAAAAAATAAGGATTTTGTAACAAAAAACCAGCTTTACAGGGCTGATTTTTCCTATTTTTGTAACATTCCCCTCCTCCCTCCCACTGAAAAAACCCAACTCTCCCACATTTATTCAAATAACAACCCAAAGCTCTCTTGGGAAAAGGGCAAGATAGCAAGAGTGCTGCACCTGGGGCCAGGCCCCTCTAGTCAGCAGGCAGGTTTAACCAACCAGGGCCTAAAGGGCATGACACAGGCAACATCTGCATGGGAGGCAGCGCCTCTGTAGTCAAGATCTTCTTGCTGCAGGCTAAACACCCCAGGTGATGGGGATGGAAATGGCTGTCTGCTGTATCCAGGTGGTGGTGGGGCCTCCAGTTCATCTTGGCACTGTCAGTGGCAAATCCATCTGGGAGAAGAGGAGAAGGCAGGTCTGGAACAGCACCACCGTAAGCACTCCTGGTCCCCATCAATTCATGAACTGGGTGTAGCCCTCTGCTCCAGTCACAATGACATCCATCCAGATCCTCATGGCCTCAGCTGATGGTGCCACCATGTAATAGAGGCGGTCGTGGGTCTTGACGCAGAAGGTAAGAGCTGGGTTGGGACTCTGCAGAGGTGAGAGAAAAACATGGGGAGCTTGTTCCTGCAGTAACTAGGGAGCCAGCTCTTCCCCCAGTGATAGAACCGATTTCCCCCCACACCACCAGCAGCCTAAGACCTGCTGAGGACTTTTCCAACTACAGCTAGTGCTCCAGCAGACAGGGAGGGGAAGCAGTGCTGAGATTCAGCACCATGGTGAGCATTTGCAGCTCCTTTGGTAAATGGGCCTTAGGGAGGCAGTACAGGTGCAGGAAGGCACACTGGTCCTTTATCTTTGTGCCAATGCCCTGTGAGGCACAGAAAGCTGCTGTGCTACCAGTGCAGGACCAGACAAAGCACCATCATGGAACAGTGCTGGGGACTTTTTGCATAACAGCGGAGAGCAACAACCACGCTGACTACTGCCTGAACAAGGCTAGGTCAGAGGCTCAAGCCTGTACACCTGCCTGTCATGTTGCCCAACTCCACCAATCCTAGAGAGAGGGGGCAACCTGCCTGAGGTTCATCTGCCTATATGACATGACACTGAGTGAGCTTCTACCTGTAAAGACAAATCCTAGTCACACTGACATCAATGAAAGCTTTGCCTGATGGAAGTAGGATTTGGCCTGAAGAATGAGGCAGCAGCTTGAATGAATGGAGAAGGGGAAGATGAAGTAATAGGATGTCCTGAGATGATGGCACTCCAGGCACCTGAGATCTGCAGACACAGCCCTGGAGGAGGAATGGCTGCAAAGGGCAGAGATCTCCCAGCACATGGAGAGAAACCCAAAAGCTGAAGCTACTATATTGACTTATTATTCCAATCTACCTGTGTTGTCAGACCAGAACAGCACTGAGGACAACAGGGTTGTGGAGGATGGAGCTTACACAGGATTAAAGGCTCCACTACTGCATTAAACAACCAGCCAGTCTGAGAGCCACTGCAACCTACTGAAAGGAGTCAGGAGCCTGGGGGGCTGTCCCTGGTGCAAACATGGCCATAGCCAAGTCAGATCATCTCTGTGCCTTGACTTCCCAGTTGATAATACATTCTTCCTACAAATCCGGTAAGTAAGGCAGAGTTGTGCTCCTAGAATCAGACCAATCACACAGCACATTCCTGAGCACAGAGAGTGGCAGTATAAAAGAGGCTCAGACCTTGACACATGACCCTTACCAAGGGCAGAAGGGAGCTGCAGGTCTGGTATCTTCCACTGGCATATCTGTGGCCAGCATTAGGCCACTGGCATAGGATACAAATGCCCAGGGCATTCTCTGAGTCATGCTGGAGAGGGGCAGAGTTTACAGGTGGTACTGACTGGAATTGGCAGCTGAATGGTAGAAACAGCTGTATTCATTGATCTAAGGCCTGGAGCTACCCCAACAATTTAATGTGGATGTTACATTCACAGCTCTCAGTCTGTTGCAGAGGCAGCTTAGAGTCAACGCTAATACTTGTTTGGTGAGACCACAGGCCGTGCAGATTCTGATCACACAAACTCCTTGTTTGATGCACGCATGCCCCAGATATCCTGAGGCTGCTTCCTCAGCACACTACTGCTGAAGAGAAATCCAATCCACCCAAGCTGCTGCCATTTGGAAAAGATACTTGAGAAGCTGAGTGGGTGCAGAGGTGGACCTTAGGGAACCACAGTCTTGAACCCCGCTGGGGGCCTCAGCTGCCCTGGAGTCAGTAGGAGATAGATAGGTGGCACTTTGCATTTCTGCAACCCAGAGTCCAGCCCCCTAAAATTCTCTCCCCATCTTGCTCAGCCCAGTCCTCTAAGTGCTTGTGGTTCCAACTAGCACTTGGATCTCCCCTGCATGAAACCCCAATGGCAAATGCAAGGGATGCTCGTTCATCCTCGTCACAATTTTTTTTTTCACAGTACCTGATGCTACTCTTATCAAAGTTGAAGGGAAAACTTCCTCTAACTATCCTAGGAGCAGGCCCAAAAGCACTCTGAGTGTATGGTGTGCATGACCAACATAGTCCACCCCTAGTCAATCTTGTAATGGTACCCCCCCCACTCCATTGCAGAGAGAGGGTGAGGCTCGGAGGCAGAGGGAAGGAGCCTTAGGCTCCTGCTCCAGAAACAAGTGCAATATAGAAAGAGCCCATTGCAGAGTGTATTCCTGGTGAAACTGCCTTTTGTGCAGGGAGGTCAGAGACTGATGGATTGACCAAGACACTGCATTCCCAGTTAAAAACAAGTGAGCATGCAAACTGCTACAACTAGGCTGGGGACTCAACTGGTCAGGCAAGGTCACACCACCCCACGAAAGAAAAGAATGAGAGGCAGAGACAAGTGCACTGAGACAAACCTCTTTGTGGAAGAGAATGGGGAGAATATCTGCTAGTTGCTAGAAGAAAATAAAGACAAATGCAATTAGAACAGTTCTGTAACCTTGCTCCCATTGGAGCATCTGTTGCAGAGACTGAAACTCTCTCCCCATGTTAATTATGCACCCTAGGAAGCATTCAGCAAATTAGTTGGTTCTGTTAGGGCAGGGAAAGCATTCTGTTAGGCAAAAGTGTTAGCATTTGAACCTTTTACCTCTTAAGTGAATGGCTTAAGTGCAGGACTGAGTGGTATTCCAATAGAGGAAGGAGGGCCCCTTACTCTTTCTTCCCTATTGAAGTTGGTCCATCTTCATTAAATAACTCAACAGTAGGGCTGTCAAGCGATTAAAATAAATGGTATTCTATTGTTTAACTTTTTAAAAATATTTTTGGATGCTTAGTACATTTTCAAGTATATTAATTTTAATTACAACACACTGTACAGTGCTCACTTTATTTTTTATTGCAAGTATTTACACTGTAAAAAACAAAAACATTGTATTTTTCAGTTCTCCTAAGAAATGTAGTGCAATCTCTATCATGAAAGCTGAACTTACAAATGTAGAATTATGTAAAAATAACAATACAAAACACCTGCATTAAAAATAAAACAATGTAAAACTTTAGAGCCTACAAGTCCACTCAGTCCTACTTCTTGGTCAGCCAATCACTCAGACAAACAAGCTTAGTTACAATTTGCAGGAGATAATGCTGCCTGTTTACAATGTCACCTGAAAGTGAGAACAGGTATTTGCATGACACTGTTGTAGCTGGTGTTGTGAGATATTTACTTGCCAGATGCAGCAAAGATTCATATGTCCCTTCATGCTTCAACCACCATTCCAGAGGACATGTTTCCATGCTAATGATGGGTTCTGCCTGATAACAATCCAAAGCAGTGCGGACTGAGGCAGTTCATTTTCATCCTCTGAGTCAGGTGCCACTAGCAGAAGGTTGATTTTCTTTTTTGGTGGTTTGGGTTCTGTAGTTTCTGCATCAGAGCATTGCTCTTTTCAGACTTCTAAAAGCATAGTCCACACCTTGTCCCTTTCAGATTTTGGATGGCACTTAATCCTGGGTTGAGTGCTGTAGCTGTTTTTAGAAATCTCAGGTCGGTACCTTTTTGTGTTTTATCAAATCTGCTGTAGATGTGTTCTTAAATCGAACATATGCTGAGTCATCATCTGAGACTGCTATAAAATATATGCAGAATGCAGATAAAACAGAGCAGGAAACATACAATTCTCCCCCCAAGGAGTACAGTCACAAATTTAATAAATGCATTTTTTTTTTTACGAGCATCATCAGCATAGAAGCATGTCCTCTGGAATGGTGGCCGAAGCATGAACGGGCGTACGAATGTTTAGCCTATCTAGTATGTAAATACCTTGCAGCAACGGCTACAAAAGTGCCATTCAAATGAACGCCTGTTCTCACTTTCAGGTGACATTGTATATAAGAAACAGGCAGCACTATCTCCTGTCAATGTAAGCAAACTTGTTTGACTTAGCGATTGGATAAATAAGAAGTAGGACTGAGTAGACTTGTAGGCTCTAAAGTTTTACACTGTTTTGTTTTTGAGTGCAGTTATGTAATCAAAAAAAATTTGCATTTGTAAATTATACTTTCACAATAAAGAGATTGCACTACAGTATTTGCATGAAGTGAATTGAAAAATACAATTTAAAAAAATATTTTTACAGTACATATTTGTAATAAAAAATAAATATAAAGTGAGCACTGTGCACTTTGTATTCTGTGTTGTAATTGAAATCAATACTGAAAATGCAGAAACATCCAAAAATATTTAATAAATTTAAATTCTATTGTTTTAAGTGTAATTAATGGCAATCTTTTTAATCACAATTTTTTGAGTTAATCACGAGTTAACTACAATTAATTGACAACTCTACTCAACAGTAATTGGGCTAGAACCTACATTGAATCCTGCTGTACTCCAGTGGTTTGGGGTACTTCCCCCAGCAGGGGGGTGAATTGCTGGTTCAAATCCCTTTTGTGCTGGTTGAGATGGGATTTGAAGCAGGCTCCCCTACCTCTCAAGTGAAGGGCTTAAGTGCCAGCCTGGGAGGTATTCTGACACAGGGCTCCCTCAGTCTTTTCTATTGATGGTGGTCCACTTTAACTACATAATAAATGGGCCAAAGGCTGCCTCCATGGCTCTTGATGGTAGCGGGGTTAGAGCACTTCTCTGGGATGTGAGTGATCGGTCTCAGTGGAGGAGGTCTGGTGCCTGAGGTGCAGGCCCTTGTAAATTGACAGTGGACTATACAGAGCAGCTCTTGCTGGTTTAATTAATGAGTAATGGTGGCCATACAAAAGACCCAAATCACTCTTTTGTCCCCAGAGACTAGCCACCCAGGCTGTGACAGAGGTCACTCCCCTTCTCTGCTGAGGGCTGTGAATTGGGGTCTCCCACCTCTCAGGAGAGTCAGAGGTAGGCAAGCCCTGTTTAAATCCCCTCCCTGTCCCAAGGTGACACAGGCCTCCTGAGAAAGGGAGGGGGTTCAGACATGGATGTTCTACCCCAAAGGGCAATTGCTGAGGAGGAAGGAAATCCCTGAGCAAACTCCTGCTGAACATTTGAACCAGACTCTCCAACAACCCAAGCTAGTACCCTAACCACTGGACTGAAGAGTGACTCTGGCTTTTGTCCTGTCCTGAAGAATAGTTAAATCAAGTGGAACAACTTCAAGAATCAGGAAGCCCATGAGCACTACATACACCAGTGACCAGAGCCCACATCTGGGCTAGTGGAGAGCTCTCTTCAAACTGCTTCTCCACAGACCAGTGAGGGACTTGAACCAGCAGCTCCCACACACCAGGCACAGAGGTTAACCACCAGACTATAGAGGGAGTCTGTCCCAAAGAATAGTTAAGCCCAGTAGAACAGCTTCAAGAGGCAAGCATGAGGGAGGTCTCCCACATTCCTGTGGCCCATAGCTTGGAGTACTCACCTGGGCAGTCAAGATCTTCCTTCATATCCCTTCTCCTAACCAGGCAGAGGGGGATATTGAAGCAGGGTCCCCCCCCATCACAGATGAGCACCGTAACCACTGGATAAAGGGGTATCAGATCCATGCTAGGCTTCACCTTTGGAATGCACTCTAGGAGAAACCCCTTCAGTGTGTCAGACTCAGTCTCCTGCTAGGGCAAGCCACACAGTTTCACCCCTTCCTTAGGCTGAACCTGTGGGCCTGCAGCACTCGTCTCACCCCGTGAGCTCTGTTCAGTGAGTTCAACCAAGGCAGAGCCCTGCCAGAGACTCATCAGCTTCTCAGGGATGAACGTACCTCGCCAAGCATTTGCACTGACACTCCCATAGTGTCCAAACAGTTGGCTTGATTAGTCAGCAGGAATCTGCATAGGCAGCCCTGAAGGCAGTACAGAGACCTGAAGCACAGCTCATTCTGGTAAGCCCCAAGCCTAGGCAGGCTGTAGTGAACTCCTGGGTTCAAACTCTGTCTCCCTCTGTTTGTTTGACTTCCTTCCTTGGGCTCTAGGTGAGAGCCCCAACCTCCTTCCACCAGCCAGTTCTTATCGCCACTTCCCCAGTCTTGTCTTCTCCAGCCAGGAAAATGCTGTTCAGGCTTCCCAAGGAGAAGCAGGGACATCCATTTTCCTCTGGGTTGTTGCCATAGCAGTTCCTTGCCACCATGCTCTCCTCAGACATGACTTTGCTGTCTTCTGTGCTCATCCCTGCCGACTTCCCTTGCTCTCTGCAATGAGGCTGAGATCAGAAACTGTAGGTGTGCTGTTTGTAGACGGCAGAATGGAATGGCCCTTGGGCTTCAAGATCTCATCCAAGGCACATCCCCATGGAGTGACCTGCATGGAACTCAATGCAGTGGCCTCAGAAGAATGAAGACCTGGAGCCAGCCCTGTGGGATTTCAGAGTCTGAGTGTTTCACAGCAATGCAAGGGCCAAAGTCCTGATGGTTTTCCCTCAGGCTTGGATTTGATTCTTCTGTGACCCCAGTCTTGAGCATCTGAACCCTGCTCCACTATACCAGAGGTCTGAAAAGTCATTCATTTCATGCAGAAAGCTGTCAAAGTCAGCCAGACACTCCCACCGCAGCCATAGGCAGCCCCAGGGAAGACAGTGCTGAAAAGAGTTCCCCACACGATGCCAGCCTGGAATTACAGCTCAGTGCAAAGTAAAGAGATGTTCCCCTGTTGCAGCATATGGGATGCTCCAATTCTGGCAAAGGCCAACAAGATTTTTCAGGAGGCTCAGGGCCTAGTTACGTGCCTGCTCCTGGAGTCACACTGCCTTCCCTTCAACCCAACAGCGGTGGCAGCTTCTTCGCATTCAAGGGGTCACTGGTGGTTCCACAGTCCTGTGCTTGCAGCAGGCTGCATTATCTTCAGATAGAATTATGCTGGCTGTTGCTACTGCCCCCCTGTGACATGTGCTCCCAGATACTTCTAGATCCATTTTCCTCATTTCCCCATAGCAGACTCCAGCTGAAATTTCTCCTTTGGTGCCATATGAAGGCTGCTGGAATTCAGAGGTGTACATTGGTTGCTATTTTCCCACACTTGTTACTAATTTTAAAGCCAGCCAACAAAACTATAATGTGTGGGCTTAATAGAGGGCACAGTGCAGCCCTGCTTCACCACCCTGCCACTAGCAGCTTTCACAACCTTGGTTTTAAAGTGAGAAATTTCTCCCTTTGTGTGAAAGTCAGGTGTTAAAAACACACTGAGTTTGGCCCTTGGGCCCAGGACTAGCAGCCTGAGGGTTCTGCTGTTAGTACCAACACTAACACTAGAGCACTCCTGGCAGTAAAGGGTTAAAGGGACTCCGTTATGAAAGCAGGGTTAGTGCTTGGCACAGCAGAGCCCGAGGGCGGGATACATACATTTGCTAGGCTGAGGTTGAAAAATCCTTTCTGGATAGGAAGGAGGAGGGGGGAAAAAGAGAGAGAAATAGACAAAGAGCTCAGCCTGCCCTGGATTCAGATACTTTTACGCTTGCCCAGCTGTCTATGCAGTAGGATTTGTGACGACAGGCCTGTGCGTGCAGAGGTCTCCAGTCCGTATTATTGCTCTGGGGAAAGCTGCAGGAAACGAGGTCCTAGAGGTAGTTCGGCCTGTTGCCCACTCACTCCTGGAGGGCCAAGACTGCAACGTCCAGGGACATCCTAGCAGCCCAAGTGCTAGCATCATACTGTCTGTCAGACATTTAACTGCCTCCACCCCCCCACATGCTAGATTGGTCTCTCTCAGCAGACAGACAGGGGTGCTTGCTGGAGTTCCCCTGCAGATATGAGGGAGATGGCTCAGACTAAACTAGAGGATTCAGCGCACGGTGCTGGGCAAGCTGCCCTAGCACAGGCCTCCATGTGCTGGGAGATAACACCCCTTCCCAGCCATGTCCAGACCCCATGCCAACTGAACCTCTGGCAGACTCAACCACCTCTGGGTGGAGAGAGCAGCAGTGACCTGGACAGTGGGCAGCACTAAGTCCATTTCTGGCATCTGGGCCACTGGCCGCAACCTGATTTGGACTCCAGGAAGCTCTGGCATTAACCCACCCCACCCATCCCTGGGGGTGGGGGAGAGGCTCGTAGCACAGGCTGTGCAACTGTCCTGTTGGCCCAGAGCGGCACATCTTCTGGTGCCAAGGGTCTGGGCCCTGCTGGTTACAATGGGGTGAGTCGGGGGTTTGTGGGACATCTGTGGCTCCCAGGGGCCCACGACACATCACACTCCTGTGACTTATCACTGGGGTGGGCATTGTGATGCAAATGGGCTTCATCATGGAGCCCTGCTGCCCCAGAATGTCTATTCTTGCGCCCCAGTGCTGCAAGGCGGTGCTTGCACCATTGCACTTTAGAGAACCCCCCCCTGCCCTCGGACAGCATTAACCAGTGAGCCCATCCCCTTCCCCAGCCCACACCAGGGGCAGGGCCAGGCCTCACCTTAGCAGCACTGCGGAGATGATCATAATAAACCTCCTCTATGGCTTGGAAATAGATCACTCCCTTGAGCTTCGTCTCATGTTTATCTGCATGAGAGAGAAACGCAAGGCACTGTAAGCACCAGGCTTCACAGAGAAGGAGGCAGCAAGACAAGAGGGTGGAGGCTGGCTCCCAGCTGGAACTGAGCCAGACACCACATGAGTTAGCTAGAGCCAGTCACGGCAGGAGAGAGAGTCCTGAGAGACCCTGTCAGTGATATGAATGTGATGAGACCTTCTGAGGGCTAAAGGGTCAAATACACCACTGGTGGCGGTTGGGTGGGGTGGGGTATTTGTATAGAGACTGGGGGCAGTCGGGCAGCAGTGGGGTGCTCTTACCAACATAGTAGGAGACTGTGCGTTTCATACGGTCGAAGACAAACCAACGCTTCTTCCAGGATTTAATCTTGCCGCCCATCTTGACCAAATAGCCCTTGCACATCTTCTCCGTCAGGATGACATGATAGCAGGTGTCCACATTGTGGCCTGAGGACTCTATATGTGTCTTCAAGTCGAAATCCTCCTTGCGGATGGGGAGATATCTGGTCAGGGGCCGTGCCTGGAGAAGCAACGCAGCCTGGTCAGTGCCACCCCAATGGCAGTCGCCGCCCTTGAGAGTAAAGGAAGTGGGAGAGTTGAGCACTTAGGCCCCATGGCACTCCTAGCATCCAAGATGCTGCCACCAGCTGTGTCACCCTCGTCTCAAAAGGGGACAAGAGGCCCTGACCTTGTCCCTACCCCTCAGCACCAGATGCTCCAACATCAGACCCAAGAGAACTGCATGACAGGTAGCACCTTCCATGCATGTGAATGCTTGGTCTATGGCTGAAATGGCACCATGCAGCCTCCTTAATACCAGAGACAGATGAAGAAAGGACAGCCCACTCATCCCCTGCTCCACATCCCTCCCCTCACCTGGGAGAAGTGCTTTTCTCGCATCTTGACCTCCTTTTCAATCAGCTTCTGCCGATGAGCCGTCTCATCCTGCAGCCTCCGCTCCAGCTGCTCCCGCCGCCTGCGCTCGTCCTCCAGGGCCTGTCGCCGCAGCTCCATCTCCCGCTCCTGCCAAGTAAAGGACATGGCAAGATCCCCTCTCTGCCCTGCCTATTGCATGCCCAGCACTAGCTGCCAGAGGCATTACTCATGATGCAGGACTTGTGGGTGTGACAGTGGATCGCTGGCAGCCCTGGAGACTGGATCCCCTCTCCCTGAAGGCTTCCGTGTCCCCATAAACAAGAGGGTGAGAATGCTCTGAGTGTAGCTCCCTAGCATTGGCATACAGACCCCACTCACCCGTGACTCCATCAGGCGAGATTTCTCGGCATGGGCCTCTTTCAGCATCTTCTCCATCTCCTCAATCTTCACTGCTTCCACTCCACTGGCACTGCAAGACAAAGCTGATACCATAACAGCTGCAATCCTCGCTTGGGCCAGGAGCCTGGCTGCTCCACACAGGTGGAGAGTGTCTCTTTACAGGAAAGGATGGCAGTTAGGAATCCCATGCTCACTCACCCCTGGGAACTAGTTAGGCAGCAGGGCCAAGCAAACTCCCAGAGCTCAGAGCCAAGGCTAGTGAGCCAGACCTCAGTGAGGGGATGATTTTTCACAGAAAGGGCTCTCAGAGATTAACTGGCAGTGGTATCTACTCTGTGGAGGAGGTGTACGTTTTTGTCCTGAGCTATCACGAGTCCTTCTGCACTTGGACACTGCACCTCCATCTCTGTCTCAGCCACAGTAGGGGCCCACAAACACATTTTGGGAACACATCCCCCACTCAGGGAGACAGCCACCTGACATCCAGGGAAATCTGCATGAGTGTGTTATGGTGGTGCCCGAAGGAAGACAACTCCTGCTCCAAAGGGCTTACACTAATCCAGAGACTATATAGGCCCTGGAACAGCTAATGGAAATTCTCCTTTTGCTCGAGAGGGAGGGGCCTGGATCTGGGGTACCAAACACTGTGGGTCCAAGCCATGGTGCCAACCATGGGTTTTATTGGGGTCTGTTTGCAGTCAGGGATTCATTGTAGAGGGTGACTTGGGGGAATCAAACAGGGCCACATCGCCTGCTCTGCCCCAACCCAATGCCTCTCATACATCTAGAGCTGCCTCTAAATACTGAGTCTGCCATAGGATCACCTCACACCACCAATCAATCATCACAGACACTGACAGAATTAACATGAACAAGCTCTATGGGCTTGTTTTTCTGCCAACACCCTGCTGCAGAGCAGCCACAGAGCCAGGATGGACCCCCAGACAGAATTCATGATTTTACTAATGCCTGAGCTCTGGATTCCTTCCCGAAGAGCATACGCAAGCCAGGAAATTCCCAGCTTGCATGGCTGCTGTGCACAGCCCAGCACAGTAGCTTCCCCGTGAGTCAGGCTCTCATGTTGGGCAGAGCAAGGGGAGCCAGCCTCAAGCTTCACCACGCTCATCCAGCCCCCCAACAATCAGCACGGGGTGGGGGGGCAGTTATTGCTCACTGATTCTGAGATGAGTTTGGGGAGTCTCAGAGCAGGGGAGAGGGGCTGGGGTGTGTGTGTGGGATGGATGATGGAAGGTGGCTGCAATGAAGTTGTCAGAAATGCTTACAAATGGTTTATCTGTCAACCCAGTGAAACTCTGTAGGCTCCTGCACTTATTAACTAGCCCTCCCTCCCCCTGCCCTGACTGACCAGGCTCCTGCCCCAGCACTTAGGATATGTTTACACTTGAGCTGCATGTGTGTGTGGGGGGGGGTGATTCTCAGCTCGAGTAGATGCGCCTGTACTAGCTCTCATCTAGCAATTTTGCTAAAAACAGTGTTTCCACAGAAGTGTGAGCTGTGGTAGGTGCTAGCTGCCCAGAGTAAATGCCCATCAGAGACCTTAGGCACATAGGCACCTTAGGTTCACTGAGCCCCACCCAGTTCACCTCATGTAGAGGCCACTGGACACGCTTTGCTCATTACCAACCTGGCAGCCCTGTGCTGAAAGGCTTTCAGTCCCAAGCCAGCTGGTTGCTCCCTTAAGCCAGGCCAGGCATCTGGAACGTGCTGACGTCTCTCCTGAACAGGGCAGTTTCTCTTCACATCACCTGTTGTCAGGACAGGGACCAGCCCGTGTGCATCCCTCCCCTCCGCAGGCTGCCCAGAGTGCAGGCGCCCGGATTACCTGGACATGTTATCAGGCGAGCAGGCTGAGTTGCCACCAGTGGAGATACTGGTTTCCATGCTGTCTGAGCTCTCCAGGCTGAGTGTGTCATAGGCGTGGTCCATGTCCTCGGCCCGGTGCCCGATGCCAGGGGGAGGATGATGATGGAGAATGGAGTGATGCATGAGCGGAGGGTAGGAAGAAGGGGGGTAGTGAGGCTGCCCGTGCAGGGCTTCCCACTGGGACTGCGCCTCAGCAGCCGCTTTCTGCTTCAGCTCCGCCAGGCGCCGCTTCTGCTCCTCAATCACCTGCTGCCCTGTACCCCAAGGGAAGAAGAACAGAGGGCAGATCACCAGGGGTAAGAAGGGGGCCTGACTGGCTACTGTAGCTATGGCCTGGGCACTGGCAGGCAGCCTTCACTTTGTGCCCAGCACCGTGACTGCCTGGGACTCATGGCTCACACAGGACTTCTGCCATCTCTGGCCAGGAAGGCACGAGTCTGAACTGCCCAGTGCAGCCAGCTGTCATGCACTAAGTCCGCATAGCACGTGATTGGAAATACAAGCATGTGGCCATCTGTCTAAGTGTCCATGTCTACGTGCACACCTATCGGAGCATTAATGACGGTGAGCAGAGAATCTCCTGTGACATCCATCCAAGTATGAGAATATGCACCCTGCTAAGCACCGTGCGTGCCCATTCATTTCCCAGTGCAAATATGCCCCCGTCTTCTCATGTCTACCTGTTCAGCTGAAGGGGAAGCACCACACTAAGTCTTCAGAGAACTCCCTGACCCATGACTCAAACCCCTTTATAGCCCCCTTCCTGCGGCAGCCCCTATGCAGCACTGTGGGAATGTAGAGTAAGTGGGATAAACCTGTGGATTTGAACTGCAACGGTGACAGAGTCTGAAGGCAAAAGGAATTCCCTACTGTGCATGTGAGGAGCCAGGGATAAGCCTGGTCTCTGGGCAGGATGCACATTGCGACCATGCAGCAGCCAAAGAAAAGTCGCTCACCCTGAGGAGTTGGAGACACTGCCACCACTGTGCAGCTGCAGCAGCCCTGTTGCATGGCGACTGCCCAGCTCTATTTCCCATCTGGGAGCTGGCGGCAAGACAGGAATAAGGCAGGTCTGACCACGGGCCACCGATGGCACACCCCACTTCCATACTGTGGTCTTGGATCACTTGGTGGATGCACTGGAAGCTCCCAGTGTGTCTCCTAAAGGGGCTCCTCATCTTTTCTGGACCCATTTAGATGTTACCCCACTCCTCCCTCCTGCCAAAAATGCACATAGCCAGATCCAACCTTCAAGGTTCCCAGCTTGCATGGACCATCCCAGCTGGGCCTCTACCTTCCCCTGGCCTCACTCAGCAGAGGCAGCAAGGGGAGGGTGCATGCATCAGTCTGGCAGGGCTGGGCAAAGCATTCATAGACCAGGCAGCCTGATACCAGATTTGCCAAATCCATACAACCGCTTGCATGCTCAGTGGGGCTTTGGGAGGTGCAGCAGGGAGAGAGGGGCATGCAGGGAGAAGGACCAGGCAGCAGGTTCCTGAAGGCGCTCCAGCTTTTGGCGCTTTGCGTGGCAGGCACAGGCACTGAAAGGCGCAAACAGCTGCTGTCACTGGAGCTGCTGCTGTGGAGGAAGAGGAGGCAGACAGGGTACTGCAGAGCTCATTTGACCAAAGTAGGAAAGGTGTTGGCTGACATGGCCTATGGGGGAGAAAATTGCTAAGGGCTTCCCTCCAGGCTGTGCTCTCTGATGCAGGGGAAATCTGGGCTGGTCAACAACAAGCCACCTGCCTCAGTCAGCACCAACCCTTAATGCCAGGGGAAAATAAGCAGGTTCCCAAGTGCAAGCTGGAGATACCCTCTTAAGGATGCAGCTGGGGATGCTCTTGCAGGAAGATGTCCTGAAAGCATCTGGCCAGTTTATCTGGCGCTGCAAGCAGATGGACTCACGGACACACTGACACCTTGGGGTTGGGTCTGTGCCTCCTCCCCACCATTGGCAGATGGCATCAGGTGTCTTCTTGAACCACACAGCCATGCTGCTGCCTAAGGGGCCAATTCAGGAGTCCTAGCCTTTCCAAGTCTCTACCTGCCACACTGCCTGGCTGCAAGGGCTCTCCTGGGAATGCAATAGCTGAAGATGCACCGTTGGAGCCAGAGGTGAGGGGACAGAGGGGGAAAGCAAGAGACCACGAGAGCCACAGTATCCATGTCAGAGCCAAACCAAATCTGGCAGGCTCCTGGCTTCTTCCTCACCTGCGCAATGGCTCTGGGCATTGCCTGTTCCCTGTGGCTGCTGCTGGGAAGGGTGCCTTTGCACAGGGTTAGCTGACGTTTTAGTCTCATCTACACTGTTATATCAGCCATGCTGCAGGAAGTGGCAGCCCGGCACAGTTACTGTCGGCAGATGGGACCTGCCACATTTCATTGTGTTGCAGGACCATGCTATTGTCTTGCCAATGAACAGATCTCAAGGATCAGAGGGATCACAACCGAGTCGCAAGATGAAATCTGTTGGGAGCACTGCTAGGCTAGCAGCAGGATGCCAAACATGGCTGGGTCTACCACTGATGGGAGTTCTTTCTCTGAGAATCCTGTCAAACTGCTAAAGGCCTAGCTGGGCTCTCCGGCAAGACAGCCTTGTGCACATGGGTCACAGCAACTGCTAGCAACAGCCATGCTGGAGCATGAGCAGGGCGCAGCATGGACAGAGCCTGGGAATTGCCAGCTGAGCTGAGCGCTTAGGGCTAGACAGGCCAATGCTGCTCGTGCACCAAAGCAGCATGTGACAACTCAGTGATGACATCCCTCCACCCATCCGTGAGAGTCCTGACCTCTCCCCCTTCCCATGATCCTTGTGGTCTACTCCAGCTGACTTGACCACTCATATTAAAGTCATCAGATTGTCAAAAGGCCTGATGTGGAGCCTTACTCCTTCATTTCCTCTCCCCCATTAGTAGAGACCATCTCATGCTGGGCATGTTTATGGCTGCAGGAGCCAAGCATCAGCTAAGATATCTTGACTCCTGGGAAATGGGTTCGAATCCCAGCTGGACCCAGCTACTGCTCCAGACTCCAAAGCCAGTGGCATAGGCAGCAGCCTGACACACCCCTTGGAGTGAGAGGGACTTATAGCAACCTAGATGATTCTGTTTCAACTGTGGCCCCCAGGTGTTCTCATCCCCCTCCTCCCCTGAAAAACTGATCCCCCAGCACCTGGGAAGCAGGTGCTGTACATGAGGGGAAACCATAGGCTCAGCTCAGCCTGAGTTGCAGAAGCTTGGGCATCTTTCCCCAGTGGATTTGGATTCCCCCAGCCTGGGCTGGGTACTTGTTGGGAGTGAGAGATCCAGGACCATTCTCACAAAGAGACAATTTCTCTTAAGCCAACTCTCCCTCCACAGGGGGATCAGTGGGAACCCTCCCTCTCCCTCCTCCTCTCGATTGTGAGTGCCACCAGAGCCTCCTGCGTTTGTGACACACAGCCAGACTGGATCATGGTCTGGGCCTGCATCGTTCAGGAGGGCAGAGTAGTAAAAGCTCCAGGCAAAGAGGCTCTTCTGTTGCCAGCTCAGAAAGTGGGTGTTTCTTCTTCTCCTCCTCCTCCTGCATGAGAAAGGCCCTCGGAGTTCCCCAGGCGGGATGTCTAGTGAACCGTGGCCAGCAGAAACACACAATGAGCAGAGATAGTGGTGCAGGACACAGGGCACAAGCAAGGGCAGTACCATCCTGGGAGGGGCAGAGCAACCCCAGCTCCCACAAACTACTCAGCACAGTTTGGAGCATCCCAGTAGGAGCATCTCCTTTCTCATTCCCTGGGCAGGTTGAATCCCAACCCCTGTGGGATGCCCTTGGAGCAGGTACTTACCCTTCTGCTGCAGGGCCAGCTGGCGTTTGGTCTCGATGTCCTGCAGTGTGGCTGCCAGGTTCCGTGGCAGGCTACCTGTGCCATTCTGTGGGTGCAGGGGGCTCTAGGGATGTGAAAAGACAAGGATGAAGAAGCCCGCGTGGGTTATGCCCCCGTGCGATGCCCAGTCCCTGGCTTATGGGCTTAAACTGCAGTAAAGGACCTTAGTTATAAACAGGCTGGCTGATGGAGATATTAACAGATCCACCTGCTGTACTGCTGCGAAAGGGCATCAAGTCAGGGTTCCAGGCTGTTTCTCCCAACTATCTTCCTGCAGCCTAAAAGCCCAAGACCCCCAAAGTCAGTGGATTGGAACAAGCCCCGCCTTTGGGGAATGAGTGCCGATGCTGGTACTGCAGCCCCCTGAGCACATACCTTTGGGGAGGAGCTGCGTCCCAGCATGGCCACGCTGAGCTGCGGGGATGATGCAGACCCGCTCTTTGTGCGTGGGAGGGTGCTGCCGGTGTTGCTGTCCATCTTAGCACGATAGACCTGGACACAAACACAGACATGACTAAAAAGGGCAGATGAAAGGCACAGCACAGGACCCTGTGGACTGGCTGAGGCTTAGGAAGAATTGATGGTTACCAGAGCCATCAGTACCCGTAACAGAGATTCATGGCATTTGAACCACTTCAGCCCTGAAAGAGGCAAAGAGAGGGGAAAGGAGCCCAAATAGCAACAGGAGGATAAAATGAGATTCTGATCTGATGGCAGCCTGGATCTACCTGAAAGATCTGCATCTTTTCAACATAGACATGTGCAGACAGCAGCTACCTGAGGGCCCAGCTTGCTAACAGCAGTAGAGTTAACGCTAATCTCTGTTACGTCCCTCCTTCAGCCCCAGTCCCTCAGCACAGGCTCCTTCCCTACAAGATATTCCCTGATGGCTTTGCTCTATCTTGTTTGAATGTGCCCCATGCTGGCCAGCTGCTGCACAGGGTACAAAATACCCAGGGCCCAGGAACGTGCCCTCTCTGAGCAAACACCTGCCCTTCTGAAAACCAACTCCCACTGTCAAAGTGAGGAGAAACCCTGTTACAGTGAGATTGTGTTTCATTCAAGCTGCAGTGTCTATGACTCACACCTGCTTTCAAAGGCTGAGACAGCCAAGTGAGAGCAAACTGGCCTCTAGGTTGCCTTACACTCTATTCCAATAGCAGAGCCTTTACCCCTGGTGAGGAGACAAGTGTCCCAACCTGGTGCAAAAGCAACTTTTGGACTCATCAGCTGAGCTCCTGTGAGCTGGACTCACTGAGAGTGAGCATAGAGCCCATAAGGTTGTGTTCAGTCACCTCTCTTCAAATCCGAGTACAACGCCACAAAGATGGAATTGCACAGGTACAGATCAAGACTTTCCCAGTGCTGCTCCTCTGGTTCCTTTGCAGAGCCCCAGGCACTAAAGAAGCTTGGGAGGGTTAGCTTTCACTTCCTGGGGTCTGGTGCCTGGGACTTGTGGTATACTGAGGGGGCCTTTTACTGCGGGTACTTCTCTCCACACTCATTAATGTCATTCAACAGGTTATTGTTCCTCAGCTGAGATCAAGGGCTGGTCTGGAACCCAATTAACTAAAGGGGCTGTAGCCTGAACCATCAGTTCCCCAAGGGAAAATCTGCATGAGCAGCTATTGTGATGGGTCTTACACTGATAAATAATCCATTTAATTCATTCTCAATTGGCACTGGGGCTCACAGACTTGCAGTGGAGTAGCTAAAAGTGAACTACAAATCATTTCATTACTTTGATTCTGTGTTCTGGGGAGATGAGCCCTAAATTACACAAGACAGGGCAGGGAGTGTCTCTTTAATGTGTCTGTTAAGCACCATGTGCCAGCATGACATGGCATAAATAATGATAAATAATTCAGCTGATAATTCTCCCCCAAAATTGTCAGTTGCAACACTGAGAGAGTAACAGACCCAGCCAGGCAGTGGGAAATCAAAGCAACAACCAACTTCTGGGTCAAATCCACTGTGGGTGCAAATTGGCTCCACTGATTCATGGGAGCTAAATCAATTGACACTAGCTGGGAATCTGGGTCATACTACCTGTGTCTTCCCTCCATCCAAGCCGGCTTTGGGAGGGGACTCAGAACATCTCTAGCTCGGAAACCCCTTATTATGTGATCAGTCTCACTAATCTAACTGGCTGAGTCCAGCTGCAGCTGGCCTTGCTGCCAACAGCCCCCTCCCCAGGCACCTCTGCAATCCCAACCCTGCACCCTGTCCACCCCTGCAGGGCCCAGAGATGGGAAGCAGATTGGGCAATTACCTGGAACAGCTTTCGAGAAGAGTGAGCTTTAGCAGGAAGAGGAGGAGGGGGGGAGTGAGGAGAGGCAGGGGGGGAGGCCTCGAAGCCAGCCTTGTAATCCAGGGCAGAAAGCTGTACTGGGCCCACCTGAAGCTGCTTCTCCATCTAAGAGAGAGGGTGTGAGAGACAGGAGGGGAGGGATGGAGGATGAAACAGTGAGAGAAAGAGAAACAGAGAAACCCTGCACCATCTCTGCATGCTCACACCAAGGACCTAGATGTGAGGAGAGGGAAACAGAACCCAGTGCTCCCTACAGCCCACCAAGGGCCCCAACTGGCTCTGTCCCCTTCTTCTGCGAATTAAAACATGGGACTCTTCATCTGCAGCCAAACCCCAGCACTGTGCTGACAACAGCTCCAGGAACTTCCACCCCCAACCCCATTATCAAATAGCGAGAGCAGCAGGCACTAACATGAGCACTGGAAAGCCACTCAACCCCAGTCTGCATGGCTTACATCGAAACCAGCTAGATGTGGCAGGAAAGCCCCGTGGGAGCCTTGTGAGTCCTCACAGAGGGGCTGAGATGAATGAAAGACAGCGGGGGACACAGGCAGGGAGGGGATGCACAGGTACCAACACTTGCAATGGGAGCTGTGCAGACAGCTACTCCTGCTAACCCTGGAGCTGCAGCAAAGCAGGGCAACAGTGTAAGCAGGGTCGAGGTTGGGCTGGCTGGGATGGAGACAATGCGTTCTCAAACCCCCCTTGAATCCAGGAGTGTTGGGACAGATTGTTCTGCGTAGATACCCACGGCTTGGGGCTCAAAAAGGTGTCATTCCTTCCCCCTCCACCCACGGTATGCTGCAGGGCTCACAAGGGACCCTGCACACACAGGAAGATGTCAGACATCCCTGGCATAAACACAGTCCTAGGCCATGAACTCTCACCACTTATCAATCCTTCTGCTGGGTCTGCTCCCCTTTGCTGCCAGTCCTACCTCCTCCTCCAGCTGAGTGTTGTGATGAGGGCACTGGGCAGAGCAGGGGAGCAGCACACAATTCTGCTTTGCAGTGAGAGAAGGATCCTGAGAGCCCGTCTCCCTCACCCTGCGGACTGACATGGCAGTGTGGGATGCTTGCTTGTGGGTCAGAGGCCCCAGAGCCCCACATCTGCCTTCCCTTCTGTAGCTGGACACCACCCACCCACACAAAGAGCACCTGGCCCCAGGGGTGAGCCATGCTGTTCCCTCATCACAGCCAAACGAGAGCTCAACATTAAATCAGTCCTGAGGCTTTAGAGCTGGCAAGATGGGCTGGTGTGGTGGCACTGAGGAGGGACTGTGTAGCTGGACCAGCTCTTCCTCTGACCCATGTGCATGTTCTGCACTGCGAGGGATCTGTCTCCACGGATGATTCAGCATTTGCCAAGGTTGCCCAGGCAAGCTAACATAGACTCGTAGGTCAGAAGGGACCAATATGATCATCTAGTCTGACCTCCTGCACAAGGCAGGCCACAGAACCCTACCCGTCCACTTTTATAACAACCCCTAACCCAGGACTGAGTTATTGAAATCCTCAAAATTGGTTTGAAGACCTCAAGCTGCAGAGAATCCACCAGCAAGCGACCCATGCCCCACGCTGCAGGGGAAGGCGAAAAACCTCCAGGGCCCCTGCCAATCCGCCCTGGAGGAAAATTCCTTCCTGAACCCAAATATGGCGATCAGCTAAACCCTGAGCATGTGGGCAAGACTCACCAGCGAGCACCCAAGAAGGAATTCTCCGCAGTAACTCAGTTCCCATCCCATCCAGCATCTCCCCGCAGACCACTGAGCAGACTTATCTGGTGATAATCCAAGATCGATTGTCCAAATTAAACTATCCTATCATAACATCCCCTCCATATACTTATCAAGCTTAGTCTTAAAGCCAGATAAGTCTTTTGCCCCCACTACTTCCCTCGGAAGGCTGTTCCAGAACTTCACTCTCCTAATGGTTAGAAACCTTTGTCTAATTTCAAGTCTAAACTTCCTAATATCCAGTTTGTACCCATTCATCCTCGTGCCTACATTAGTACTAAACTTAAATAATTCCTCTCCCTCCCTAACGTTAACCCCCCTGATATATTTATATAGAGCAAGCATATCCCCCCGCAGCCTTCTTTTGGCCAGGCTAAACAAGCCAAGCTCTTTGAGTCTCCTTTCATAAGGCAGGTTTTCCATTCCTCGGATCATCCTAGTAGCCCGTCTCTGGACCTGTTCCAGTTTGAATTCATCCTTCTTGAACATGGGACACCAGAACTGCACACAATATTCCAGATGGGGTCTCACCAGCGCCTTGTATAACGGTACTAACACCTCCTTATCCTTGCTGGAAATACCTCGCCTGATGCATCCTAAAATCGCATTTGCTTTTTTAACAGCCATATCAGATTGGCGGCTCATAGTCATCCTGCTATCAACCACTACCCCAAGGTCCTTCTCCTCCTCTGTCGCTTCCAACTGATGCGTCCCCAACGTATATCTAAAATTCTTATTATTAATCCCTAAGTGCACGACCTTGCACTTTTCACTATTGTATTTCATCCTATTACTATTACTCCAGTTTACAAGGTGGTCCAGATCTTCCTGAATAGTATCCCTGTCGTTCTCCGTGTTAGCAATACCCCCCAGCTTCGTGTCATCTGCAAACTTTATTAGCACATTCCCGCTCTTTGTGCCAAGGTCAGTAATAAAAAGGTTAAATAAGATCAGTCCCAAAACCGATCCTTGAGGGACTCCACTAGTAACCTCCTTCCAGCCTGACAGTTCACCCTTCAATACGACCCGCTGGAGTCTCCCCTTTAACCAGTTCCTTATCCACCTTACAACTTTCATATTCATCCCCATCTTTTCCAATTTAACTAACAGTTCCCCATGTGGAACCGTGTCAAACGCCTTACTAAAATCGAGGTAAATTAGATCTACCGCATTTCCTTTATCTAAGTAATCCGTCACCTTCTCAAAGAAGGAGATCAGATTGGTTTGGCACGATCTACCTTTAGTAAATCCATGTTGCAATTCGTCCCAATTACCATTGACCTCTATGTCCTTAACTACTTTCTCCCTTAAAATTTTTTCCAAGACCTTACATACTACAGATGTCAAGCTAACAGGCCTATAATTACCCGGATCACTTTTATTCCCTTTCTTAAAAATAGGAACTACGTTAGCAATTCTCCAGTCGTACAGCACAACCCCCGAGTTTATCGATTGCTTAAAAATTCTCGCTAATGGGCTCGCAATTTCACGCGCCAGTTCCTTTAATATCCTCGGATGGAGATTGTCCGGGCCCTCCGATTTTGTCCCATTAAGCTGTTCAAGTTTGGCCTCTACCTCAGTTGCGGTAATATCCACTTCCATATCCACATTCCCGTTTATCATCCCTCCATCATTGCTAAACTCCTCACTAGTCTTATTAAAAACTGAGGCAAAGTACTTATTTAGATATTGGGCCATGCCTAGGTTATCCTTAACCTCCATTCCATCCTCAGTGTATAGTGGCCCCACTTCTTCTTTCTTTGTTTTCTTCTTATTTATGTGGCTGTAGAACCTTTTACTATTGGTTTTGATTCCCTTTGCAAGGTCCAGTTCAATGCGGCTTTTAGCCTTCCTCACTTTATCCCTACATGTTCTGACCTCACCAAGGTAGCTTCCCTTGCTAATCCTGCCTTTCTTCCACTCCCTGTAAGATTTCTGCTTTTCCCTAATCCCCTCTCTGAGTTGCTTGCTCATCCATCTTGGCCTACAACTCCTACCCATGTTTTTTTTTCCCCTTTCTTGGGATGCAGGCTTCCGACAATTTCCGCAGCTGCGACTTAAAGTAATTCCAGGCCTCCTCCGCATTTAAATCCACAAGTTCCTCTGTCCAATCCACTTCCCTAACTAATTTCCTTAACTCTTTAAAATTAGCCCTCAAGAAGTCGAAAACCCTAATCCCAGATCTACATTTGTTTATCCTTCCATCTGTTTGAACTGAATCAGCTCATGATCACTCGAACCAAGGTTGTCCCCTACCACCATTTCTTCTAGGAGGTCCTCACCGCTCACCAAAACCAAATCTAAAATGGCATCCCCTCTCGTAGGTACTTCAACTACTTGATGAAGAAATCCATCCGCTATCACATCCAGAAAAATCTGACCCCTATTATTCTTGCAAGCACTCGTCCTCCAGTCTATATCCGGGAAGTTGAAGTCTCCCATAATCACACATTTCCCCTTTGTGTTTACCTCATTAAAGACGTCTCTATCCATATCCAAATCAGATCCCGGTGGTCTATAGCACACCCCAAGCACTATCTCAGGGGAAGCTCTAGTTGCTTTTTTACCCAGTGTGATTTTTGCCCAGACAGACTCTGTCTTATCCATTCCATCGCATGCTGATGATGCTAGCGGTGTCTGTGCTGGGCATGCCTACCCGCTAGGATTCAGACTCCATCCCAGGCCAGGAAGGATCCCTATTGCCTAGCTGCCTTTCTCTGGGACCCATCCCAGGCACACAGTGTGGGGTGCTGAAGCCTGAGGGGTGGCAAGAGGGAAATGCAATGGACACAAACCTCAGCAGAGATGAAGGAAGAGGAGAGAGATGGCGCAGGAGAAGGAAGGCAGCCTGCAGACGAAGCAACTTGAGGGGCGAAGCCTGAAGTGTGATGGCCCAGTGGGGAAGCAGGAGGGTCCTGCCCTAGGTCAGCTCTGACATTGCCCAGAATCCCTGAGAGCTGGTCAACAGTCACGTACTGGGGCAGAGAGAAGCAGCAGAGTGAAAAGCGGAAACAGGACTAGAGCAATGAGAGCCAGACAGGCAGAGAAGTGAGCAGGTAAGGACCTCAGCAGCCCAAAGCCCATCCCAGGAGAGGTTATTACAATAGGAGAGTTTAACTTCCTGACAAGCTGCAGAGGCTTTTGTCTCAGCTCCACAGAGCAGCATCAGGAACAGCTGCTATTTGCATTGAGCCCAGCTGTCACCCGCTTGCCCGAAGGTCTCGCAGCACACCGTAAGTGGCACTTGCATAAGCTCTGCTGGGGGATTCGCTTTACTTTATAATTTGAGGAGGAACTATTATTGCTCCTGGGACTGGTAAGAACTCACTTGATCCAGAGAGAGGCCAGGCTGGCAGTGTGTAAGGTTCCCCATGCTGCTCTGCCAAGTCACCTCCATCCTTAGTTACCTCAGTGTCGGGTTCCCCCTCGCTCCACAGCTATGCCGATGCCTGACCTCCAGCCCCAAAGCTACTCCAGCCATCCAGCTGAGACTGTCTATGCCAAGCTGAATGGCAGTTTTGTAACAAAGATCTAATTCAACCTAAAGCTGATCCCACATATCTCACTTGCAGACCCCAGCAGCCAAATTTTGCTTCGGGGAATTCCACTGAGAACAGGGAGGGACCTTGCTCCAGGTAGCCAACTTCAGAGGACTAAAGAATTAACTCATTCACCCCACCCCCCAGCAATGTTCCCTCTAATTTTTTACGTCCATGTGCAGAATGAACTTTGATATGTGCACCAATATGGAGGTGATGTGTGGTGAGGGGCCGATGGGTTCAGGGTACGGGAGGGGGATCAGGCCTGGTGCAGGGGGTTGGGATGTGAAGGGGTGAGGGGTCTGGCTGGGGTGGGGCTGGGGATGAAGGGTTTGGGGTGCAGGAAGGGGCTCAGGGCCAGAAGGTGGTTGTGTGTGTGGGGGTACAGGCTCTGGCTGGGGGTGCAAGCTCTGGGGTGGGCCCGGGGATGAGAGGCTTAGGGTGCTGGAGGGGCTCAGGGTTGGGGCAGAGGGGTTTGGGGTGCTGGCTGCCTCGGTGCTGTGGCGGAGAGAGAGGACTCCCCCCAGCCCTCTCTCCCCACAACAGTTTGGGGCCAGGGGAGAGGTGCCTCTTCCTGTCTGCATGTCCCTTGATACCTGCTATGCAGCCATGCAGCTTAGAGGGAACTTAGCCCCCCAGTGCTATCTGTGAGTCTAAAGCACTCTATTTTACAGCATAAGAGTAGAGAGATGCCTAGTCACTAGAAATGACCATTTCAGCCTCTCTCACTAGTCAGCATGAATTCACTGCCTGTTCAGCTGCAGGCCAGGGGGCTGCACCAAGCCAAAACCAATCTGCTCCAGTAAGGAGCATTGAGGCAACCGGTGATGGCAAGATGGCTCCATCCCTTGCACCAGCCTGATCCATCTTGAGCAATAAGACAACCTTGCTCTCAGCGTCAGCTACTAGAGTACAGATTTTGCTATCCAGACAGAAACAGTGTATGCAAAACTCAGCATGCTCAGGAGCAGGTACCTCATTGGCTGCAGGAGGTACAGCAAGCAAGAAAGAGAGTGGAGCAGCAGCAGTGGCAACAGCAGAAGCTTTAGTGTCCTGGCCAGGGCCGTACACATTGCAACAGAATCTGAAAACGTCAGACAGCCTCATGTATTCCTAGAAATCCACGATGGAGAAGGAGGAGAATTAGATTCATGCGCTGGTCCCCTGGCACCGAGCACAACACAGCAGTAAAGCTTCACACGTGCTGCCTAGGCGCTGCAGTGCAGCTGGCTGTGCAATTTTACATTCTGACTTCCGCTTTCATAGAGAGGCGCTGCCTGTGGGGACTACAAGTCCTAGCGCTGCAGGGCAGGACTTGTCATCCCAGGAGTGCTGCTTGGCTGAGGGCAGAGCATGATGGGACTTGTAGTCTGAAAGTTACAACGCTGTGTAATTGGCTTTATCTTAGGCTGTCTGGCTGTCCACAGAATAGGAGCCTCCCAACCTTCACCACCATGGTGCACACAGCCATTCGCCTTTAGGCTGCTGCTTTATTCCCACTGGCCTAGAGCTTCAGGATTCTCTAGTGCCACCTCTTGGTTGCCAGCCCTCCTGTTCTCTCTCTCCTGGAACTTGGAGGACTGGGCCAACGACACCTTAGCTGCATTTGGTGCCACCTGGTTGCAATGTGCACACCTGAGACAGTTTGAGGCAGGGAATCTGGAACTCCTTTGGCATCTGAATTAGCATCTGATCCAGAGGGATCGCTAGATGGAAATGGATTCAGCTCGTAAGTGGGTGGGAGGAGAGACCGCATGCTGCTGCAGTACTCGGCCTATAATGGAGCTTTACTGCACACACCACACAAAACATCCACATGCAACCCCACCATCAGAAGGGCCCAACGTGCTCCACTCCAGCAGCAATGGGAAACGCAGCTCTTGGGATACTGGCCCAAGGAAAGCAACTGAATTAAGAGCAATTGATGGGTAGGAATTAGCATGGGTAAGAACTGGAATTGGAACAAGCTGCCCCTTTACCAAGAAACACAGCAAAGGGTATGGGTGGGTCAGTGCAGACATCGAGACCCATCCACAGTGCCCCCTGCTGTTGCCAGCCAGACAACACAGGTAATGGGGTGAAGCATCTGGCGTCTGTTGCCAAGCATCATTAATAGAAATGTTTGCTAAAGCCCCAAACTGTTTAGACACGGGCAGCAATTTGCAATTAAGAATCCCAACCTCTCCTGCCAGTTGGTTTGGAACCGGTTCCCAGCTCTCTCACTATTTCTAAATCAAAGACTTTGAGGCTATTTAAAAAAAATAGAAAAACAAACAAACAGGCAAATAGAAGAAATTAAAGGGATGTTGTTGGGGAGATTCAGACTTGCAGTCTGCGGAATGAGAGGGAAAAACACGTACAAGGCGTTTTGTTGGGATTTAAGCCACACTGCAGTATGGTGCCAATGCAAGTGAACCAGGAAGCCAAACTGTGTAGAAACGAGAGCTGAATGCAGCTGAATGAAGTTTAAAGAGCATCAGCTGTGAGGAGTGTTAATCGCGGGTATTTTGAAGGTGCATGAGAAATACGGGAGTGTTAATCTGATGGTGCCCTGTTAGTGAGCCTCTCCCATGCCTATCTAAGGGGGCCTAAGTCACTGATTGCAACACAAGCCAATTTAAGAGATCTGCTGGCCTGCCTGCTGACTGAATTATTGACAAGACCCTGATAGGATGGTTGCACATAGCAGTCTGGCCCCACTCTGTGCAGGGGAGCAGAAGCAGTGAGCAAGCGATCACATGCAGTTAGTCCCGTTACCTCTTGCATCTTGGGGTAAGAGTGGGCGGAGAAAGGACCTAAGGAAGCACTTGCCCCTAGCAGGGGATTCTGGGGCTTAGTTTCCTCTAACAGGTCATAAGACTCCGAGATATGAAGTGTTTCCTGTTGGAGGGTAAAGGTCATCAGGGCAAAGCAGGCACAGAAACAGCGAGATCAAAAGAGCACAGAGGAATCCCTTCCCAGCTGAACAGCCTCAGGCAGAAAGCAGGGACATTGCCTAATGGAGCCTCCAACTGGCCGATCCCTGCTGACAGAGCACTGCAGCTTCATGCCACAGCCTTAGGGAAGACTTCACCTTGCAGACCATCTCAGTAGCACGACTGAAGGCACCAGGCATCACATATCCCATGGCTGGATTGTCACAGCTCTGCCCTTGGGAATTCTAACCACAGGAGGGAGAAAAAGGGTCTGTGCCCTCCACAGCATAGAGCCAACCCTCCCTGGATATGTTCCTAGTCTCCACATCAACACACTCACACCTTATACCTACCTGGCTACCAATTCTAATCAGGCACATGATATGGCGGAGTCTGCGGAAGGGCCAGCCCTAGCTCACTTTGCCCCTCCTCAGAATAAAGGTACTTAATACAGTTGGTGGGGGAGGGGGTAATAGGCTAATTCCCTCCTCCCATGCTGAACGCCTTGGTATGTATCATCAGTGACAATCCTGGGCACCTGGACAGAGCCAGTGCCACGCTCTTCCCCTGGCACATGGAACAAGGATTCGCGACATGGGACTCCAGCCCCAGCTGGTGCTTACAGTCCCCGCTGAGCAATGGGATGTACTGGGAAACGCTCCTGCAGCCATGCACTCATGGGCTACAGGATGCTAGCCAGACCCTAACAGCACAGACTGGTCTGGGGGCTGTGGTGAGTTAGCCAAGGCCACCCCCCTTTCAGGTGTCCAAGGCAACACATACCTGGGGAATGATGCTCTGCTCCCAAGATTGGATCAGGTCCCTCTCCCTACCAGTGTTTGGGGCCAACCAGGTAAGAACCAGTCTCTAATCTCCATGGTGCATGGCATGACTAGGACACCCAGCTAACGGCAAACCCATGTGTGAAGGAACAGCTCCAAACAATGAGGTTAAACTCTGGTTCCATGGTGTTGGTGGCTCTGCCCTCGGAAGGTTCTGTCAAAGGGAAACAGGATCCCCACTGCCGTGGGAGAGAGAGAGAGCCCTCTCCAGCTGACACGTGTTTTCACTGTCAGGGCACTGGGACTTTCAGGCATTTGTGCCAACAATCGCACAAATCTGAGCACTGTTTACACCTCTTGGAGGCCAGAGGCAGGAGCGCATTGAGGTAGCTGGAGCCCCAGGAAGGCATGGTACTGTGAAGGGAGGGCAGTTCTAGTGACTAATCATCCCTCTTCCCCCTAGTTACCTCTTTGAGCGCAGATGATGTTTTGGGGAAGCTCCTGCCGCCAGTAACAAGATGGTACCGTCTCTCCAGGGAGACAAGCTTCTCTTTCTCCTGAGTGCACAGCAACAAAGAGAAAAAGGGTGACAGCAAGAGAGTTAGTGGCTGTCCTGAAAAGCGTCCCAAAGTGATGCCAACACCAGGGCAGCCACAGAAACCATTAGGGCCCTTCCTGACAGCACCCGCATTGACATATTGTTGAGGTTCCTGCTCAGATCCATTCTTCTCCCAGCCACAAGCAGAGGCAGCTAGTGACAGTCACCCAAGTGGCATTAGCCCAGCCCCAAGCAGAGGGGTTCTCAACCCTCTCCCTATCACTAGGTGAGCCTGGGGCAGGGTGTACAGCTGGGCTCCCAATGGGGGGCAGTGTTTGGATACAGGCCAGCTGAAAAGTCTGAGCTTAGTACCAGGTCCATCTCCATCAAGGTGGGAGGGATATGACAAGCTGTGCCAGCACAGTTGCCCTCTCCATTTCCAACAGACAATGTGTAACGTGACCCCTTTGCTGGAGAGCAGAGCCCATATGCTACATGGACTCATTTGGACTTGAAGGACACAGCAGTGCAGAGATGGGGTCCAGCCCCACAAGGCAGTGCACTCTGTTAGTGAGTGTGCCTAGCCTGGCACACACTACCCCAGCGAACCCCTTTCCTCCTCTCCATCTAGCATGGTTCCAGGATGTTACCTTCTGCAGCAGTTGCAGCATGGTATTCTTCTCCTTGGCAAGGTGCTCAGACTCCTGGGCAGCCTGGAGCCAGATGTGATTGGCCTGGCTTTCCAATGCAGCCACCCGCTCCTTAAGGAAAATAAGGCAAGGGTGAGCTGGCACCAGGCCCTGCAGGACAGCTTGAGAAGAAGTAGCTGGTTGGGAGGGAGGGAGAAACCTTACCAGTCTGGGCAGGTATTTGGAGCCCCTCCATCCATTCCCAGAACAGGCACAGAGCTGGCTTGGAGCAGAGAGAAGTGTGGGAGGGGACAGTGCTCGGGAGCCAAAAGACTGTTGTGAGCACAGAGACAGCACAGGGCCTAGGGCATTAAAGGAAGGGGCTAGGAGAGGAGCTCAGACCAGAGCAAAGCTAGGCCAGGGAGTCCTAGGCTAAGGTGGGCTGGGAGGGGATTGCAGACAAGCCAGTTTCCCCCTCACTGCAGTGGACACTTCTGGAACAAGGGAGAACCCAGGCTCCACAGCCTTTGCTCAAGGGTCCAGGGCCCTCTCCTCACCTTCCTCTTGGCGATACTGCGGTGGCACTCAGCCTTGCTCTGCAGGAGCTGCTGGCTCACAGTCTCACGCTCCTCCTCCAAGCGACTCTCCTTTTCTAGCTGCTGGAACTCCAAATCCTCAAACAGCTTGGTTTCCGTCTCCAGGGCCTCTACTTCCTTCAAACACACAACCATGGACGTTCAGCTCCCTCTGAAACAGAGATACCTCCCTGGTAGCAGCACCTGCCCCCCCTTCCCCATGGCACACAGACATACCAGGCAGGGACTGCTCTGACAGGAGAGCAGGTCACTGAGAAAGCAAGGGACAAAGCTCCATTTGCTGCAGCAGAAGGGAAGCTGTACACCTCCTTGTTGCTTGTTGGGAGGCACAGGTGCAGTGCACAGCTGGTGGCTCTAACTGAGCCCGTCATGGACCTCCTGGAATCGTGCCCAGCCCAGGGACCTACCCAGGCAAGGTCTCCTGCTCCACACACACAAACTCAAGACAAGAAGTCCACTCTCCCCACCAGTCTCGCTGGCCCGATCTGTCCCCCCGACAGTGCTGCCAACCTATGTGATGCTCACACCCCAGCAGAGAGAGGTCCAGCTCAGAGAGTTCCCTGCTGACTACGGCAGTGAAAGAGAGATGATAGCTTTGGGTAGGAGATAATGTGCAGGGCCCCTGCACCATGGGACAATGAGGACTTGTGATCTGCTGGAAAGACGGTCACGGCAAAGCAGTCTTGGCGGGGACTCTGCAGCAGAGATTCAGACAGCAGATTTGTTCCCTTACCTTTTTTTTTTTCCCCTTAAAAGTTACTTCTCTGAAAGGTGCCAGCTGGGCACTCAGTGAGCATGGATTAGTGGGGCTGTCGAGCTGGGGTTACATAAAGGTCTTTCGCTAACAGTTAGTATGGCCAATGTGCTCCAGGGATGCAACCACGTAGCCCCGAGATGGACGAGACTCCCAGGGTTTGAGCTAGATCACCTCCTGGACAGCGCAGGATTGAGCCTGTTTTATTTCGTTTCAGATGTGGATGGCATCTCCTGGGAAGTGCCGATTCAATTCAGGGTTTGTAACTCCTACAGTAACAGCAAGAGCCTTTAGTCATGTATTTTTATTTATGTTATTAACTAAACAAGGTTTTGTTTGGATGTAAACATCCCTCTGCAACTCATGCAAATCCAACAGAAGCTGGGGCACAGGAACTTGAAAAAGAAACTGACCAGGCTAGCTTTGCTGAGTAGGAAGCAAGAGACAAACACTGCCTTGGGGAAACAGTGCATCTGATGTTTAAAATCCTTTACATTCCAGTCACTCTGGCTGTTAGTAACAAGCTGCAGAAGTTAGGGTTAGGTTTTAGCTTGGTTAGGATTTTTGCATTTTATTTAAAATACCTATTTTTCAGCCTGACCGTGCCCCATTTCAGTGAAGAATTTTTCCATGGAAATCCTTTTAACATCTATTTAGTGGAAACGGCCTGTTCAGTGTCAATGGGGAGACATTGGTTTCCTGCTCTATCTATCTCTACATGTCACTCACTGCATTAGACATCTCCTGAGTTCCATTTTAAACGGGACATAGGTTTTCAGGCTGGGATTAGCTGAAACTCCTGCGGGGACCAGGAAAAATGCTTTCATTTATTGCACTAAAAGAGTTTGGCATAATAAACAGACGATATTCCATTCCTAGGCGCTCCTGGAAAATCCCAGCTAATGGGAAAAATGCTGCAGCACTGCGATATGGACATTACCTGGCCTGAATGGCATACAGACATGTTCATAGGAAACAGCAGAAAACCGATACAGAGTTTAATCTCCTGAGGCTTGCCAGCCTCTCCTTTCACACAGGCTGGATTAAGGCTAAAGTGGTGTTCAGTAACAGTGCAGCACCCAGGGGCTGGTTGCACCAGCATTTGCAGTAGGCCTCTTCCAGTTCTACCAACGCCAAAGATCCTTGCTGCACTGCAGTTCAAGGGGCAGAGCAAGAGTTTCCCTTGGCAGGTCCAGTCTAAGTAATCAGGCCTGGGGTCTCTGAAATAGACATTCATTCCTTTGCACCCTTTTGCAGACTCCTCTGCAGGAACTGCCCGAACAGAAACCCCACCTTACATCTCTTCGCCTCCAGCCACATAGGAGTCGTCCCTGGCTGAGGCAGGTGCTCAGGAGCAGCACCTAGATGGAGAATTTAACTTATGGAGACAAGTGTTGGGTGTTTGCCCATTTTCCACACTTGATAGGAGTCTCCAGTCAAAATCAGAGCTGGCCAAGCAGCCAAATCGCTGGTTTCTGCTGGCAGGTGGGGGAAAGATGGGACTGAATTCACATCTGGGGACAGGCGGATTTGCTCCAGTGCTCAGAATTCCCCCTCCAGGCATTAATACAAGGGGGGGGGGGGCGCTTGCAGCACTTGTCACATTAGCATCCCCCAGAGAACAGCAGCAGTGACCAGAGAAGCGGCTGGTGGAAAAGGACGAGAGCACTAGGGAAAGAAACCTGCCTCCTCCTCACTTGCTGGCAAGAGGAGAGGCTGCCATGAGGTGTTATGGCATTCGGAGAGAGGGACATGTGGAACAGTATCAATAGCAGGGGAGAGTCGCTCTGCAAGCTGCTGGGGCCAGGCTACATCCTGAGTGGTAAACTTACCAATACCATGGCACCTGGATGCCAGCCTCCTCCAGCCCCTGGTGTACTACTGCATTCAGTTTGGCACATGGTACCAGTCGAGTGCTGGCTCAGGCTGGAGCTGTGGGCATGGAGGTGAGGGGGAGTGGGCAGTGATCCAGGAGGGTGGGGGTTAAACACTGACCCTTCTCATCTGGTCCTGTAACTGCTCCCGCATTGACTCAGGGCAGTTATCAAGCTGGCTCTTCGACTCATTGTAAAGCGCCTGCAGTTTCTCTAGCTCCTTCCTTTCAGCATCAACCTTTGCCCTTTCCTGAATCAGGGAAAAAACAACAAAACAAAACAAAAAACAAAACAAAAAAAAGAGAGAAAACACACTTCTCAAATCCGCGCCATGCAGAAGCTGGAGAATCAGACAGTGGCTCAAGCCAGAGAGAGAAGGGGGTTGGGGAAGAGTATGTCAAAGAGGCATTTTCCAAAAGATTTAAAAAGCAAAAGCATTTGGCATCCAGGGCTGGATTGGATTAGAACAGTTATTGCTCAAGACTGGACCTCAGTCTCACATCTCAAGGCAAAGATTTTACAAAAAGCACATACCAGGCCCCTCTAGGCCTCGAGCAGATTACTGTTAACATGGCTTCATCATCAGGGATGATGTCAGCACAGCACTGGGAATGGCTTTGTCAGTTAGGTGTCCTGCACAGCCTGTCATCAGAGGCATTTTCGTAGGCCTTATATTAATTTTCAGGAACGTCATTTTATAACAGATATTTTGAATCCAGGACACCATCAAATAATTATAAAGCAGGTCAAATGTAGAGACTACATTACCAGTCAACTGTCCTGTTTCGTAGACAGGGATGTCCTGGCATTCTGGTTTCCTTATGGACAACATGAAAAACGAGAGACTAAGATCCAATCTCTTCTCAGTTAATACAGGTTAACACCCTGGGTCCTCAGGAACATTTCAGGTTTTATTTAAGTGAGTTAGTGACAGAGAGGATATAAAGAGGAGGACACTTGTCGCTGGCCTAAAGAGAGGAAGAAATAGGTTCACCACCCCACTCTCCCACCCAGTTTAAATATGTAGTTGGCTTCAGTCCTGCATCAACATGCTGGATTTTCAGAGAAGCTGAGCCCCCTGCAGTTCCTAGGGTTCTTTTGGGGGTTCTGCCAGCATAAAAAATGATGATACAAATCCACCATTCACGTGCACAGGAACCCTGGGTTAACAAAGCAATGCACTGTAACCAGTGAGACCAGCACTTTGGTTTCAAGACATTCAGGGGATTTTATACTTATTTTACAGGTGGGGAAACTGAGGCAGACAGCCAGCAAGTGATTTGCTTGATGTCACACAGTGAGACAGTTGGAGAACCGGGAAACACTTGACTTCCTTTCCCTAGCAATAGCCCCATGACAATCCTTTCCTCCCATCCTGCCCATTTTACCTCCACCTACAGGAATAAGTAACAAACTGAATGGGAGAAACCCCAGACTGGATTACCCCTAGTTTGGGGTAAATCTGCATCAAAACCCTGTAACATGAGACTCTCTCTCATACCAATGCAGAATGATGAGACCAGTTAGTGCAAAGTTGAAAGAGGAAATATGAATATTCCCTCCAATCCTCGCATTGTTTTCAAATCCATAGTTACATGAGACAACCCCTGGGACTCGCTGAGAAGTTTGTGACTGAATGAGATACCAACAGTAGCAGTAATTGCTTGGACAGGGCACAAATGTCTATTTAGAGGGTGGCTCCAGCAGGGCAGTCCGGATTATCTTAGAAATGGTTTGAGCCATGACGTTTGGCTCTAAACTGCTGAGAAGTTTGGGATGGTCAGATTATTGCAATATATTACATGAGTACTGGGCTCAAGACAGCAGTAACTGGATAAAATAATCTGGCTTGTGTTATGTAGGAGATCAGACTAGATGATTTAATGGTCCTTTCTGGTCTTAAAAACTATGAAAGAAAGATCTGGGACTAGTTTAGGCTCAGCTCTAGAATTTATTATTTCTGGTTTTCAGCACTGAGTGCTGGCTACCCGGGCAATTGTTTTTTAAAAAAAAGTATGAACCTGTGACCACCAGCATTTACAACATCTACCTACCTATGTATGGCACAATGTTCTGTGGCTTCTAGGGAATCTCTTATCTGAAGAGTCAGAAACAGAAGCTGATTTCCCCTACCAACACTTTTGAGAGGGGAAGTGTTATGAAACCCACTTTATGAGTAGGTAAGCTGAGGCACTAACAAGTGAAGTGACTTGTTTCAGAACATGAGGGAAGTCAGTGGTTGAGCCATGAATAGAACCCAGCAGTCCAGACTCCTTGACCCATACTCTAAACACTAGAAAGCAACCCATCAGAGTATTTGCACCTTATAACTCTGAGTACCACCCCTCCATGCAGTAACACGGGTACAAGCCTTGGAAGGCTGTGGGCTGTCTCCAAAACAAGAGATCCATGCTCTCCCCATCACACTCAGAAGCTGCTAAATGGTGGGTCTGGGCTCATCCAAACAAGCTCCTGCTGTTTTCTAGGAAATCTTTAACCACTAATGTTATGCTTTTAGGGCCCAAATTTCCTGTGCCAAATATTGCCAGATGTCCTGCACTAGACTGATGTGAATAAGATTCATGACCACCCAGCATTTCAGACAACATTGTAATACCTATCTACACATGTGCATGCATGAAATCACACAATTCATTTTTATTCATAGAATAGAATTTGCCATACAAACCCAGTTAGCTACATCCACTTAAGTCAGTTGCTTCTCAGTGACAACAAAATTCCTGGGCAGAGCTGTATCAAGTACCCTGCCACCTCCTCATCCCTGCAGTAGTCTGCTGCCTTTTAGCAATCTGCAAGCATGCCAGCATCTTCATGCCAGATGGCTTGTTTAACTTGACAAAGTGCTGTGGAGTGTCACGTCTCCAGACTGGGAAGGAAACCCACATGCACTCAAGGTATCTACTGCACTTCAGTGTGAAAGCCAGGAGGCTCGCTTTAATCAGAGATGCCTCATTGCTCTGCACTGCAATCTGGGTCAGACTCACCCCACATTGCAAGCAGAGTCACCACATCAAAGCCACAGGCAAAATCCTACTCAGAATTAAAGAGTTCCCAGGAAACGTTAAATCTACAGCTCCCAGTATAAAGTGGGGCATACCAGGTGTGGGGCATCTCCACAGAACAGACAGACCATAATGAATGCTCCTGCAGTGGCCAGAGGGGAGGGAGGTGGTGCCCTAGAGAGTTCCAGGCCTGATTCTCCACTCACTCACACCAGTTTTACATCACTGTCGCTCCAAATTTACACCAGGGCTGGTGGAATGGAACTAGCCCTTCAACTCTATGATACCTTGTGGCTACCAACAAGCCACTTGGCAGCAAATCCATCCCTGTTCCCCAAGGTGCTCAGCCTGCAACTAGCTCTCCATGCTGAAGCTCACATCAGCCCAGTTAGCCCCATGAAAGAACCCAAGAATACCTGCAGAGCCAGAATGTCACGCAGGATGTTTCCTTCACCTTAGGAGGTGGTGGTAAAACCATCAGAATCACGATGCAGAAAAATATATGAGTAACATCCTCTGAGGAACTACCCCAATCCTCCTCTCCCTCTGCCAACTCCTAGCAAGAGGCCAGGAAACACTCCATTGTAACCAACCATGAGACCCCCTATCAACATGAGAATCCACATCAGTGCCCCACAGGGTAGGCTACTAGCTACACCAGGAACCCATCTCCACTACAACCAGAAGTAGGTCAAAGCAGCTGGTTACGGCTAGGCTAGAATGGGCAACCATGTCCCCAGATTAACCTGGATCCAGGGATGCCATGCCACTAACAATTGGTAAGCAGTCACATAGCTGTCACAGAGAGGGTACAATTGGTCAGAGGAGCAGCCAGTGGGGCTGCTCGCTAGTGAAGAATGGATTTCCATGCTGCTCACTCAGTCCAGAGTGAATAAAGATCATGTAGGAAAGCTTCAATTCTCAACCTAAGTCAAATATCAAAGTCTATTATTAGCTTTGATTTTTCATCATCTTCTGTGTAAAGCAAACAATATTCCCAGAGACACATGTCCAGCTGCAGTTACTCTGACTGTCCCTAATGGGCCCCCTGCACCTTCTCCTCTGTCTGCACTATGTGATTAAATGTTAGGAAGGAAATTTAAAAAACAGGAACATTACGAACAGTGATCCATGTCTCTCTCTCTCCCATACTCCCACAGGGTTAATGGAAATCTGAATCTATACAAATAGGTGGATTTAGGTGCTAGCCCAGAAGCACCGATTCTTGGCCCAGGGCGGCTCAGAGGACATGTCACAAGGACACAGCATTGCTAAAAAACAGCTGCCCAAGTTAGGCCCAGGTGTTTGCTGTGTGCACAAGTGCTGGAGGTTATGTGGGGCCCCATAGCATGCAGAGGCATGAGGGATTAGAGACACATTTCAGAGCGGGCGCTGTTAGAGAGAGAGTTTAGTGCAGACTGATTAGGAAAGCGAAGATTAAGACAGCAGAGACTTTGGGAGTGTGGTTTCTTCTAGTCCCTCTCCTGACTCCATATGGAGCTGGTTGTTTCACTACAAATGGTTTTTAAAAGGGCTGTAAAATTAAAAAAAAACAACACCCCAGCACATTGCATCTGTGCAGGAGGGACTGCCTGCATCCTGCCACTCACAGGCTTCACCTCGTCCAGTCTCAGAAATAATCACCAATGAAATTAATCAGGACCTGGTGCATTTTCAGCCATGGTGCCAGCATGGCTACATCCCACTGGGTTGCCATGGAGAGGGCAAGGAGTGCACAAACATCCATTCACTGTGTGGGGCAGTACGAAATCCCTGGAGGGACAAGGGCAAAGGTTCTCAGAGAGCTAGACAGAGAATGAAAGTTGATCTCACTGCTGGGAATGTGCTCTGCTCCCACTGATCCTTGCTCCACAGAGTGATGCATTCCAGCAAGCCTGGGACTGCTCTCCAGTGCAGTCAGTTACCTTCCTGCATGGGAATGGATCATCTCCAGCAAGACTCCTTGAGACAGGTCCCTGTGTGGGGGGGCACCAGCAGAGGGCTCTGTTGCTGTGAAGGGCAGAAATCATCAGCAGGAAGTGGGGTTTTGGTGCAGTTTCTGATGGGAACGGGAGTACAGTTTGTCCTGCAGAGGTTATTGCAAGGGACATTCAGGGGTGAGGGTTGGAAGGTTGCCACAGGTATCACAGAGGAAGCTGCATTCAGATCTCTTTCTGGAGTTGTGTGCATTTCTACATGGGTGTGGAGGTGTTGTTTCCACTGTTAAGAAGCACGGAGCAAACGATACCCCAGATCTGGAAGGGAGGCTGAGATAATGGTCTTTGGAAGGTGCATTCTGGCTCTTGTCCCCCTCTGCTCCAGCGTTCTGGGAACGTCTCAGCCAACAAGCTGGGAAATTAATGACCCCATGATGGCATCATCGTCAAAGCTGAATGATGCTTTAAATGGAGCGACATGAGGATCTCCAGCAAGCGAAGCACTGCAGCTTCATCACCACTTGCACGTGAGCACCTGGAGCTGTTGATTGGTGGGGCATATAGAGAACTGACAAACTCACTGCAAAACCTCAGTTTCTTTAGTCCTACACCAAGGCTAGTGTAGGAAGCAAGGCGGCATGGTGGGCCAGTAACCCATGCACTGCCCAGGTGAAGGCTGAGGCCAACAGAGAAAGCTCCAGAGATTGGCACCTTGTGGAAAGGTTCAATGAGTGCAAAGGTGACTCCCAAAGTGCACCCCAAGCACCGAAAGGAGCTGCCCTCCCACACCAGAGCCCCAAGAATGGACAGTTCCAACCCCCGACAGCTGACAAAGCTCCCGAGCCAGCGGCCAGTCTGCCCCAGGATCCCAGACAACGGCAGAGAGAAAGGAAATGCTCTGAGTAGAGGAAGTGCTGTCTCAAGCTGGCTGCAAGAAATCCAGCACCTCCTATCTGGCTGCGAACATGCCTGGGGCAGCCCCCTCCTCAGGGAAATGGCACTTTAGATGCCCACCCAGGTGGTGATAGGAAACCCTTTGAGAAGGGGGGCCCAAAGGAAGATGACACAAGCTTTCTTGGGGACGGATGGCCAGTGTGTGCAGTGCACAGAACCCATGCCATTCTCCTCCAAGACCAGCGGGTGACTAGATGGCTCAGTCTCTTCAGCATCAGAGCCAGAAGTATGTGTGCAGGGACAACACTTTCCAGCAGAGAGGGGACCTGGGATTAAGCAGCCCCTTGTGGGGGGCTCTGGGAGTACACCCTGCACTCATTGCTCTAAGGCACAGACAGGGGAACTCTCAGCTCTGGGGTTTACCATGTCCCGCTCCTTCTGGATGCTGGAGTCCAGCTCGCACAGTTTCTCTTGCAGCTGCTGCATGATCTTCTGTTCCTGCTGCAGCTGTATCATTTCCGACTCCCGCTCTCCCTGCAGCAGTGCCCGCTCCATCTCCGCCTAGGCAAACACAGCCATGTTACAGCAGTGCTGCCCCTGCCAGCCTCAACTCCCACCCTCACGGCAGGGCCCCCTCGAGGCACAGCAACGCCTGGGTGGGACGTGGCTCTGCTAGCAGAGATGAGCCAAGAAGGGCAACTGGACTTGGGTCAGGCCCAGATGGAGGTCAGGGCTGAGGCTAATGGCTCAGGTTCAATGGTTCTCAGACCTCACATGCTCTCCCCATTGGATCTATGCTCCATCAAACATGGCAATTAGAGACAGGCCCCATGAAGCCTCAAGTCAGAGCCAGACCCAACCTGTCCGGGTTAGTTCTGACCCTCCATTCTTCCCCCCCAAAAACAAACAAACGAACAAAACTTTAAGGGGTCAGATTTAAGGCTCTGGTCCGGGTCCTTCCCTGCCTTCCTTGTCTAAGGGGAGGGGAGCCCGGTCAAAGCTCTCTAAGGGCAGAGTCCCACAGTACTCCAGAGAAGTGGGGCTGGGGATGCCGGATGCACTTGCCCCAGCACTGTTCCATTCCGAACCCGCAGCCAGAGCCCTTCACCCCTGTCCAGTGCAGGGCTCCACTTTGGCCCCCCATGGGTGTCCTGCACCCTTCCCCCACACCAGGAGCAGCAGAAAGGGTTTCCCCCCACCTCATGAGACAACTCCTGCAGCTGCTGCTCCAGCTCCTTGACATGGCTCTTGAGCTCATCCACGTGGCCCAGCACCCGCACCCATTCCTCCTCCAGCAGGGCAGCCTCCTTGGTCTTGGAGCCTGTCGAGTCCTCGTGCTGCTTGGAAGAAACGGTGATGTCATTGAGGGACTGCTTATTTGCTATTTGCAGAGTGGGGAGTGCGCACATCACTTCAGCAAAAAGAGGGCCCTGCCCCAGAGCTCACAGCCACTGCCTCCTCTGATATACCCAGAAATCAATCACTGCCCATGCCCAGCTCGGGTCATACGCATGTCTGACTCCAGCAGCAGCGGGGTCCCCTGCAGGACACCCCCTCCTCACCCCATCCCAAAAAACACTCCATCCCCTCACCTCAGGGCAGGTGCTCTCCTGTGCTCTGGGCCCCGCCCACACGCACCTTGTGGTGCGTGCGGGCAGACCCTGACCCCTCACCTCCTGGTGGGTGCTCTCCATGCTGGGCAGGCCCTGACCCCCCTACTCCTTCTGGTGGGTTCTCTCCATGCATTGGGCAGGCCCCGACCCCCCCATTCCTCCTGGTGGTTTCTCTCCATGCACTGGGCAGGCCCTGACCCCCCATCCCTCCTGACGGGTTCTCTCCATACACTGGGCCCTGCCTCCCCTCACCTCGTGGTGCGTGCTCTCTGTGCTGCTACATTCCTCCTTCAGATTCTCCTCGTCTGATTTCTCCAGGCTCTCCCTCTGCTGGGGCCCTGTGGCCTCTCCAGTCTCCTCTATGGCCTTGCCAAGGCCCAAGGCAGCCAGGCTGGCGGAGCCCTTGGAGTGCCTCCTGGCTGTCAGGATGTTGGTGGTGGCATCTCCGTCACTTGGGAAGTGCTGATGCGAGCTGCCTGCATCTGTGGTGCCATCAGTTCTGGTGTATTCTGCACACAGGCTCAGGATGGTCTCCAGACGCTGGCGCTCCTGGGCAGGGGTTACAGGGAGGAAGGCGTGAGTGGGCTGCCTGCTGGGATGGGTCCTCACATAGATATGGGGGGGCCAAGCAAGCAGGAACTGGGAGGCATGTAAACCCAGGCCCACTGACCTGGACTTTCCCCTCTTCCACTCCACCCCTGCATCACGTATGACATCAATCTCCCTGAAGTGATACTTGTGTTGGACTAAAACACTGAGCTCCCCACCCCTCGATCCCCCACGTATTGGCCCTGTTCTTTCCCCCACTGAATAAACACACAGCACCCCATCACATGTCTTGGCCCACCAGCTGGGGTAGCATGTTGCATGAGACTGGGACCCCTGTGGGGAGGAGCAGGCAGGTTGAGTGACAGCCCTTTGCTCAGCCCTGCTCTGTTCAGCACTGGGAGCTGTGTGACCCTGGGGGATGTGACTCAGGTCTCATCTCCTAGCACAGGTCCCTGGCTGCAGGTGGTGGCAGCAGCAATCACAGTTAACATGCAGGAAACGGAGGCAATGGCTCTGGTTGGCCACTCCCCCCCGCACACACACACACGCTAATTCCCAGCCAGGACATGGGGCAGGGCCTTCACAACACACTTGGGCCTGACAGATGGGACAAAGTCCTGTGGGGGAGACCTGCTTGGACCAAGCCATAATACAGCACTCCCAGTAAAGTGCCCAGACATCACGAACATTCATCTCTCCCATCTCCTGCTGCCATGTCATTTCTAGCACCCATAGCTGGGCCTGGATCACATGGCAGTGAGCCAGATAAGACAGGGAAGTTCATTCCAATGCGTGCCATGGCCTTTGACCCCAAAGCCACCCCATTTCTAACCTGGCCATTATGAGGAAAGCGTCTCCTCTTGCATTCTAGGGGATCCTCAACACAGAGGCATCCGGCTGCATCTCGCTAACAGGGTTCCCCTGGGAGTCTAGGGTCCTCCAGGATGCACGTTCAGTCCCACTGAATTGCAGCTGCCTTTGGGGCAGATGATATTAACTAGAAGGGAGTGCCCAGCCGCAGACAAATGCACAGGTTGCACCAAGACATCCTAACCCTCTGGGCTTAGGCAGCTTGGTGCTGCATTCACAGACCTCAACTGCTGGCTTAAGGAGTCACTCTGACTCTGCTCAGGAGCAGAGAAAAGGGGCCCCAGCACAAGGGAATGGTCTGGAACGAATCTCCCCAGGCCGCTGCACGGGCATGGGGCAGAGTCTGGATGTGCGTGACAGAGTGGCACAGGTTTAGCTTCAGTTGTTTGTTAAGCCCGTATAGTTGAACTGGAGCAGGCCAGTGTGCGGATGCTCTAACTGCCATTTAGTTTAAACTGATTCCTAAGCAACTAAAAGTTAAACTGAACTAAGTTTGGTTTAAAGCCAAAATAAGACTAAAGCACTTCTTCAACTGAACCAGGGACCTGAGACAATTGCCTATTAGTGCCAGGGGCTGTTTCAAGAGCAGGGCTTTTCCCAAGACTCGGATTTGTATCAAGGCAGTGCTGGCCAGAAAGGCACCTGGAGATTTTGCATGAGCTGTGAAGCTCAATCTGAGCTTTATGCCTTGGCCACTGAGAGTGCTCAGCAGCACAGCTTCACACAGCCCAGAGGGAGGCACCTAGAGTCCTCGTCTCCACTGGATGGGTGTGGAGCCAGCCTGCCTTGCCCTGCAGTGGGGATCGAAGGAGATACAGGCACTGCTTCCAATGGAGCCCATCCAGGACATTTGGGGAGGGGAAAAAGAAAACAAGGGAACCCTAACAAATGTCTCATCCTCTTCAAATCCCCCCAGAAAATCAACCCAGACACAGCATCCCACCTGCTTCTGGGGCAGATGCTCCTGCAACAACCAGAGGAAGGGTTTGCTTCTGCCAGCTCCCTCCATGGCTTTTGTTGTCTGCTTCCAGCCACAGAATCACTGATTCCACAGCACCCTCCCTCCCATGATCTGAGCCCCCAGAGTCTGGCAGCATTTGCTTCCCACCGGAGTAGGAAACCAAGCAGAAGCTGGTGCCATATTATTAAGGGGATGTTCTCAGGACAAAAGTCAAACTCACACAGCAGGGATTTATCTACATTGCTAGTCACCTCGGGAAGCAGCATGCATGGACCCAGCCCCTTCCCCACCTCTCTTTGCAGTGTCCAGGGTCACCTATGGCATCTCAAGCTCTGGTACACTGCTGCAAATCACATCCCAGATGGGACCCCTGTTACAAAAGGTAAGCAATCTCCCCCACCCCCAAAGGACAGGCAGCATCGAGACAAAACAGACTTGCCAGGACTAGTAATTCCTAATCACAGTGAAGGGTTCAATCCCCTGTAGATCATGAGGGGCAGGACCATGCCTCTCCAAGGCCCCACGAATCCCCACCTGGTGCCGAAGGACATGGTTCTCATTCATTAACACACTCCTGGGAGGTGAGAGGACATATGTGTCTATCTAAAAGCCTGCAGAGCTCCCCAGATTGACCTGGGTGAATGAGCGCCCCCCTCGCTCATTAGTTACACAGTGTGCACACAATACAACCCGTCCTAGCACATTCTTGCCCTCGCCTGACAGTGTTGCTCCCTGACACTCCTGGCTCTGGGCCAGAGTACAGTGCTATTACTTACTCCAATGTACAGGAAAGGGAGGGACGAAGAAGGGTTTGTTTGAATCATTTGTTTCATACAGGTTAACGTGGCCACATACCAGGTCCATGGAGGATCTGGGAGATGATACCAGAACTCCAGGTTTTGAGTGCCCTGCTGTAACCACGAATCCGTGTTCTCTGGTACCTGTTCAAACTGCAAGGAACCACCAGCCATACAGCACTTGTCTGGTATGCAGGGGACCAGGCTACCCCTTGAGGTGCTTTCCCACGCAGCCCCATCCCACCACCAGGTGCAACCCCTTGTTACTACTCCCCAAGGCCTGACAATCCCAATCCCAGGAATTATTCCAAAAGGTTTTTGGCCTCTACTCCTTCCCAACAGGTTGCTCCCATCATCTGCCTGGGCGCACGAGTGACCACCTGCCTTGCAGATGCCAGTGCTGTCCTGTGAATCAGTGGCAGGAGACTGCTAAGGACGCAAAAATAGCTGTGTGCGCACATACACATATGCAGACACATAATCACAACCCTGACCAGCTCAGTCTCACAAGCAGTCTCAACTGGTCTGGGAAGCCAGTGGCCTGATGGACCCACAGAGATACGGGTCACGTGCCACAAAGCATGCTGCCAACAATTAAACAGCTCTGCAAGTTGAGACGAAGCTTCTGACGAGCACAGATAGCAGACACTGGGCCTTGACAGCTTTTTCCCTCAGAAATGGATGAAAATCAGGGACTGATTGTACAGCAGCAGGCACCACACAGCATCAGAGGGACAATGAAGACCTCCCTCCCACAGCCCTGCCAACGCCCTCAGTCCAAACCTGCAGCCCCGCTATTCCAGTCCTGGACCACTGTTGAACAATGACTGACAGGCCACAGAGCAGAGTGCATTTAGTTTTGGCATAGCACAGCCGCACAAGTACTCACGCAGCTCCAGGTGCATTCCCAGCCCAGGGAGAGCGAGGGAGGAGAATGGGTCAAAGGTCAGGGCAGAGCAATGAAAGGGAGGGGAACAAAGGAAAACCAGGGAGGATGGTGCACAAAAAGCCTTGCAACAGCCTTTCCAACCTGCACTGACCCTGGCTAGAGACCGAGGGGGTGAACTGCAGCAGCCACAAACGAAGTGCTCCCCATGGCTCAGAGGGATTCAGCAACCCGCTCACAGCTGCTCCTGCTAGCCCACCCGCACATAACCTCCTCCCCCCAGGTCCATATACTCACAGAGGGATCCAGCCCCACTTTCATGGTCCGTCGGATGTTCCTGCAGGGAAGCAATTCACCTTCACCCTCTCGCCCACCTGGATTCAGCACCACCCCATGCAGGGTGCCAACCCGCTGCCCCGTGGGAGACACGTGACCAGCTGGGCGTCAGAGATAGACTAATTACATAGACTATAGCCCCAGGCTGGAGAGCTGCATGGCTCGCCACGCACACTACACAGGGCTATTTCTAGACAGTGAATCAGGCAGTCTGAGTGCACACTGCAGCGCCAATCCGACTCAGTTCTGAGTAAACAGGGCTCCCTCCCCCACCCCAGCCAGATGCAGCCTGGGAGAAAGGATCCCCTACCTTCCAATGAGTCTGGGTGAGGGGAATTATGGTCTTGTGGTTATAACACAGGACAGAGTCATGACACCCGGTTGCATCAGGACACCTGGGTTATATTCCCAGCTGTGCCACTGAAACGCTGCATGACGTTCGGCAAGACATACACTCTCCATGTGCCTCGGTCTCCCCCTGGGTGCAATGGTGGTGATGATCCTGACCTGACTGGGCTGGGAGAGGCCGTGACAGGCTGGGAGACCTGGGAAACCACTGCAGAGGGCAAAGGACATTCAAGAGAGGGATGGGTGTGGGCTCCACCTGTGGGCCAGGTCATCTCCCTGTTGGGGGAACAGAGGGGATGGCCTCAGACAGAAAGGCCCTGGATAAAAGAGGGGGATAGTCACCTGCCTCTGACTGGTACCTCAGGAACCCACAGTGCCTAGCTGCCCCCTCTACAGCCTCACCCTGGGGACCCTGGTGGCCCCCTTGCACTGCGCTGGCCACCAGAAAGATTAACAAGGGGAGCAAGGGCAGCCTGCCAGGCTCTGGCACCTAGCTCAGCAGGCCCCAGGCTTGCTTACTCCTTAGGCACCACTGTAGCAAAGATAATTAGTAATAGTGGGGGTGGATGTTCAGGCTCAGGCTGGCAGAGCCCCAACCACGCTGGACTGCCCCTGACATTCCTGCGCTCTGCTGCTGTGGATTCACAGGGCTGTAGGTGCTTTCATAATTACCTCCCTCCCATTCTGGGGACCAGACTGCCTGGGGCAAGGACACATCAGCAGCTTCCCACTGAGCCAAGAGACACAGAAGGGGCTGGGTTAGGAAGCCAGGCCCCATGTTTGGAGTGGGTTAAATCTGAATATTTTCAGAAAAGGGGGTGCTGCCCTCTGACCTGTTCCCACAGCAAAGCAAGATGGATTCCCCACACCCACTGGCCCTCTTCCCTCTCGGCCCAGCCGTCTTTGAAATCCCAGGCTCCAAACCCAGCCTTGCTCAGAGTGGAAAGGGCCTCCCTATAGCTGGGGCAGACAAAGTACCCAGAAGCTCTCGCTCTCCTGCTAAGAGGGAGGGAGATATTCAGGAGCAACCTTCCCATTCTGTCTGTGCTGTGCCCGTCTCACCCCGTGTCTGTCTCACCCCTTATGCCTCCTCCCACAAACCTGATGTCCCCAGCCACTGCCTGAGGGTTTATGCACTCCCCGGCCCTACAGAGACCATCAACTTGCAGGTCAGAGAGAACAGGAGTGAGAGTCAGGCACTTCCCAATGTAGACTCTGAAGAGAGAAGGATAGCACATTAACAAGAGTGCTATAAACCTCCGGCTGGCACGGTGCCTCAGTGTTCGCTGTCCCCAAAGCAGGAGCACCAATGGGCAGCTGAGGCGCGGCATAAGCCTCTCCTGAGCTGGCATAATGAGGTACTGGGGGATGGAAGGACCATTCTCAGGGATGAGTCCTTAGGGCTGGAATGGGCCCCTAGCACGGAAGGGAGGGGAAATTAGGGTCTCACTGCAGTGCACAGGATAGAGAGGGTGCTGCATCAACCCACGAAGCTGACATTCACCCTATTCCTTCCATGTTAGGGGTGGAGAGACTCTCTTACACCCCATGCCACAGCTCTGAGCCGGAGCACCTAGGAAAGGGACTGACTGCCACTTGCCAAAGCACTATAGCCTGAGCCAGACATTAAGGAGTAGAACTAGTCCCTGGGCATCCCCCAGCCTTGGGCGCAGGCAGACAGCAAGCCTGGGCCATGCACAGCATGCAGCCCAGTCAGAGCCATGCTAGTCAGGGATAGCTAACACTTAGACCTTAGACCCAGGCCCTCTGCCTCATCTACTAGTCCCAGTTCTGAAGCCAGACCTGTCTGCAAACCCTATGGGCCCCTGGGAGCGGAGCATGAGCTGAAACGAGAGATTCGGCCTCTCTGGCCAGCTAGAGACATAGACCTGCTTCTGAGAAGGAGCTCTGAACACATTCAGGGCACCAGACGCAGAGTTTGGCGTCAACAGCAACACAGCGGCTCAGGACACATGCAGCCAAAGACCTTCCCAGCAAAATCAGCCAGCTGCAGTGTAAAGAGATTCTGGAGAGGGCAGCAGCTGCCTATCTGCTGGAGTCCAGGAGAGCTATTCCTTCCTTTCAACCCCTGATTGGCTAGGGACAACAGGTACCACCAGATCTAGTCCCTTGGGGGCTTGGGTCCAGAGAAGAGGAGCCTGAGTTTGTTCTCTCTAATCTGCTTCATCTCACAAGTGAACTACCAGTGGGGAAATGCTCAGCGCTCTTTCTATCCCCCTTGCTGGACAGCTGTCCACAGACTCACATCCCTGGCCACCCAAAGGGATCTATTTCCTCAAGGCTGGGCAGGACAAGGAGCTCCAAACGAGCACTTTCCTCTGTCACAGGGACAGCAGGGCATCATGGGTGCATTCACAGCCCATGCATTAGAAGCTATGGAGAGAGGTTTATTTCTAATGGCATCTCCTCCCTGAGAGGCTCCAGGGTCAAACACACTAGATACAGTGATGTGCTATGGAGAACAGTCTTGCATTCCTGCAGCAACTGTCCCCCAGGTACTCCACACACACTGCAGATGGTACGGACAATATGGGCAATGGCCAGGGCAGTTCCCACACCTGGGGAAGGCAGCAGCTGTTTACAATGCACACGGCAACGGCACACACCTCAGAACCCTGTTTCCAGTGTAATCTCTTAGGGGATTTAGGGAAGCGAGTGCCCTGGAGAATGAACATTCCTGGGCTCCTGGAGACTGTGTCAGGGGAGTATTAAGTGCCAGGCTGAGTCAATCTTGCCGGGTCTCATTATTTTGTACCTGATGCCACCCCCACCTGACAAAGCACCAGTCGTCACCTGCCAAGTGCCCCTTCAATCAGGGACACTGTCATATCCACCTTCTTCCCAGATAGCGTTACTCCCAGCTGATTCAAGGCATTGGTTCCTAAATGGAACCCTTTACCTTAAAAAAAGGGATCTCAGGCACTGAACCTTGCCTTAGTCACAGGGCCGCCCAGAGGATTCCAGGGGCCTGGGGCCGTCAGCGGCAGGCGGCTATGGTGGACCTCCCACAGGCGTGCCTGTGGAGGCTCCACTGCTCCCACGGCTCCGGTGGAGCATCCGCAGGCGTGCCTGCGGGAGGTCCACCAGAGCCACGGGACCGGCAAGCGGCAGGGCGCCCCCTGCGTGGCGAAATGTCTAGAGCTGGCCCTGTTCAGCAGCGGGGGGCCCCCACCGCGGGTCTTTGGGGCACTTCGGCAGTGGGTCCCGGAATGGAAGGGCCCCCCGCCGCCAAATTACCGCCAAAGACCTGGTTGCACTTCGGTGGCAGGTCCCGCTTTGGCGGTAATTCACTGGCGGGGGGTCCTTCCGCCCTGGAGCGGAAGGACCCCCCCGCCGGCGAAGACCGGGAGCGGAAGAAGCTCCAGGGCCTGGGCCCCATAAGAGTTTTCCGGGCCCCCCGGAGCGAGTGAAGGACCCCGCTTCGGGGGCCCCGAAAAACTCTCGTGGGGGCTCCTGCGGAGCCTGGGGCAAATTGCCCCTCTTGCCCCCCCTCTGGGCGGCCCTGCTTAGTCAAACCCTACCCTTGCAGTCTGAGGCCAAGGACAGAGAGGTGAGCTGTGCTGCCCTGTCCCCAGACACATGGCTGGGTGCTGGACAGCCTCCTGGGAATACAGACCAGACGCTCCATGAGCTTCCACAAGGGACAGCTCAGTAGCCAGCAGCCATCTTTGGTTGTTTTGGCCCTGGCTGCAGAAGCGACCCCCTAAGGTAAGCAGTGCAGTCAATAGGTGCCTCCCTGATCCCATTACCTGTGCAGAGACTTCTGCCCAGCAACTACCATCTGGCTTGCCCCAGCACACCATCCAGTAGCAAGGGGAGGGGTTTTGCTACACAATCTCTTTGAACCACCCTGGACTGGCCCCCTTCACTGGCTACGCATGGACAAAAGAAGAGACAGATGCACTGGGCAAACCCCACTCTTCTCATAGACTCATAGATTCATAGGTCAGAAGGGACCAATCTGATCATCTAGTCTGACCTCCTGCATAAGGCAGGCCACAGAACCCCACCCATCCATTTTTATAACAACCCCTATCCCAGGACCGAGTTATTGAAATCCTCAAAATTGGTTTGAAGACCTCAAGCTGCAGAGAAACCACCAGCAAGCGACCCGTGCCCCACGCTGCAGGGGAAGGCGAAAAACCTCCAGGGCCCCTGCCAATCCGCCCTGGAGGAAAATTCCTTCTCGACCCCAAATATGGCGATCAGCTAAACCCTGAGCATGTGGGCAAGACTCACCAGCCAGCACCCAAGAAGGAATTCTCTGCAGTAACTCAGTTCCCATTCCATCCAACATCTCCCCGCAGACCATTGAGCAGACCTATCTGGTGGTAATCCAAGATCAATTGCCCAAATTAACAATCCTATCATAACATCCCCTCCATATACTTATCAAGCTTTGTCTTAAAGCCAGGAAAGTCTTTTGCCCCCACTACTTCCCTCGGAAGGCTGTTCCAGAACTTCACTCCCCTAATGGTTAGAAACCTTCATCTAATTTCAAGTCTAAACTTCCTAATATCCAGTTTATACCCATTCGTCCTCGTGCCTACATTAGTACTAAACTTAAATAATTCCTCTCCCTCCCTAACGTTAACCCCCCTGATATATTTATATAGAGCAAGCATATCCCCCTGCAGCCTTCTTTTGGCCAGGCTAAACAAGCCAAGCTCTTTGAGTCTCCTTTCATAAGGCAGTTTTTCCATTCCTCGGATCATCCTTGTAGCCCGTCTCTGAACCTGTTCCAGTTTGAATTCATCCTTCTTGAACATGGGACACCAGAACTGCACACAGTATTCCAGATGGGGTCTCACCAACGCCTTGTATAACGGTACTAACACCTCCTTATCCTTGCAGGAAATACCCCACCTGATGCATCCCAAAATCGCATTTGCTTTTTTAACAGCCGTATCACATTGGCGACTCATAGTCATCCTGCTATCAACCACTATCCCAAGGTCCTTCTCCTCCTCTGTCGCTTCCAACTGATGCGCCCCCAACGTATATCCAACATTCTTATTATTAATTCCTAAATGCATAGCCTTGCACTTTTCACTATTGTATTTCATCCTATTTCTATTACTCCAGTTTACAAGGTGGTTCAGATCTTCCTGAATAGTATCCCTGTCTTTCTCCGTGTTAGCAATACCCCCCAGCTTCGTGTCATCCGCAAACTTTATTAGCACATTCCCGCTCTTTGTGCCAAGGTCAGTAATAAAAAAGGTTAAATAAGATCGGTCCCAAAACCGATCCTTGAGGGACTCCACTAGTGACCTCCTTCCAGCCTGACAGTTCACCTTTCAATACGACCCTCTGGAGTCTCCCCTTTAACCAGTTCCTTATCCACCTTACAACTTTCATATTCATTCCCATCTTTTCCAATTTGACTAACAGTTCCCCGTGCGGAACCGTGTCGAATGCCTTACTGAAATCTAGGTAAATTATATCTACCGCATTTCCTTTATCTAAGTAATCCATCATCTTCTCAAAGAAGGAGATCAGATTGGTTTGACATGATCTACCTTTACTAAATCCGTGTTGCAATTCGTCCCAATTACCATTGACCTCTATGTCCTTAACTACTTTCTCCCTTAAAATTTTTTCCAAGACCTTACATACTACAGACGTCAAGCTAACAGGCCTATAATTACCTGGATCACTTTTATTCCCTTTCTTAAAAATAGGAACTACATTAGCAATCCTCCAGTCATACGGCACAACCCCCGAGTTTATCAATTGCTTAAAAATTCTCGCTAACGGGCTCGCAATTTCACGTGCCAGTTCCTTTAATATCCTCGGATGGAGATTGTCCGGGCCCTCCGACTTCGTCTCATTGAGCTGTTCAAGTACGGCCTCTACCTCAGTTGCGGTAATATCCACTTCCATATCCACATTCCCGTTTATCATCCCTCCATCATCGCAAGGTTCCTCACTAGTCTTATTAAAAACTGAAGCAAAGTACTTGTTTAGATGTTGGGCCATGCCTAGGTTATCCTTAACCTCCATTCCACCCTCAGTGTATAGCGGCCCCACTTCTTCTTTCTTTGTTTTCTTCCTATTTATGTGGCTGTAGAACCTTTTACTATTGGTTTTGATTCCCTTTGCAAGGTCCAGTTCAATGCAGCTTTTAGCCTTCCTCACTTTATCCCTACATGTCCTGACCTCACCAAGGTAGCTTTCCTTACTGATCCTGCCTTTCTTCCACTCCCTGTAAGCTTTCTGCTTTTGTCTAATCCCCTCTCTGAGTTGCTTGCTCATCCAGTTTGGCCTACAACTCCTGCCCATGGTTTTTTCCTCCTTTCTTGGGATGCAGGCTTCCGACAGTCTCCGCAGCTGCGACTTAAAGTAACTGCCTAGTCTATAAAAACTCTGTCCCATGGCCTAAATATGGGGCCTAAGTGCCCGCAAGACCTCCCATCTGCCAAGAGCCTTGGAACATTATCTGCACAATACATGCAATGCAATTAAAAGGGCCCAGGCAGCTAACTACTTCGGCACGAAGCTGGAGTCCCAGCCTGGCATCCCCCAGAGAGCATACGGTCAAATCCTGAGGGCCTCCATTTAGAGAAGAGGCCTTGAAGTCCTATACATACAGGTCAGACTGTGCCAGTCAATACCCTGTAGGTTCACACTGCATCCTGTACATGGAGACTTAATAATACAACCCACAGGCTTTGCAGATTTACAGTTCACCCCACATAAATGCAGACTACTTAGCTTCATAACCTGCCAGCACTGTCCTGACTTAAAGCCATTAGGTTCCCTGTCCTGTTATGATGGTTAATTGCACATTGGCTTCTGCAAAATCCAGCTATCTGCATTCAGAAGCAGAAAGGGTCTGGGTTTGAAAACACTGTAAGTCCAAGGCCCTATGCAAAGAATACACCAGCCCGTACTGCAACTGTCTGGGCTCCCTGGTATCTGGGTGCAGGTCTGGGCTTGGAAAGAGTCAGACTCAAAACTTCACCGAGGGTACAAAAAATCCCAGGTCACTGTGACAGCAAGTATGTATAGTGCCAGTGAGGTGAGTGGAGAGACTAGAGAGCTCTCCAATGATGTATACACCATCCAGTGCCATGTGGTCGGTGTACCAGTATGTGGCACAGCGGGGTCAGGCCCACAGTGGTGTGTGAAAGCACAGGCCAGAGCTCCAGAGCAAGGAGGATCCCAGACTCTATGCATCCTGGGGAGTGCAAGGCTGAAGCAACCCAGCAGCCAATGCCACAAGCCCCTCGGCCATCAACAGAGCACTCCGCTCTCTCTCCTATCCTGTGGAGGGCACTGTGGTTGGCTTCCTGTCTCCCCTTCACAAATCCCTGTAAGGCATTTGAGGGGGTACAGGGCCTATAGGTAACATACACAAGGCAAGAGCTTTCCAGGCTCTGTAGCAAGCTACAAGCCCGGGGCTCACCAGTGAGTGCCTTACTCTGACCACTAATTATGCCCCCTGCCATGGATGTGTAGTGGTGTTACAGCAGGAACTGCAATGTGATTGCTCCTATAAAGCAGCGTGTCAGCTGGAGCAGAGGGAGAGGGAACAGGGGTCACTGCAACCAGTGCCTCCCCCTCAGCAAACACCACTCTGACCGGGAGTGAGGGCCACAGCAGCCCCCCAGGGGTCCAGCAAACTTGCCAGACACGATGTGAAACTGGAGGGGACCAGGATACAGTTTGCAGATAATAGCATCTGAGCTTACAGCTGTGATGAATGATGGTCAAAGACGCAGCAACTAACTCCTCAACTGAGGATGCTGTGCTGAGGGGAGCCGGCAAGGGTCACGTGCAGAATCTTACCCAGCTGCTCAGCAGACTAATGAGTGGGGCAGTCCTACCACTGTATATGGCAGCCGGCCATATACAGCATGTGAATCTGAGGTCAGCAGGGCAGAAAGGGCCCAGGAATCAAATCCCACAGGGAATGGATTGACCAGCACAGCTCAGACCATGTATCCAGTTAGTTTGGTGTCCTGCCTCCCATGGTGCACAGGGGGGAGGCAAATCAGTCCAGCATGCAGCTGGCCAACAGTACCATGTGGGATGGCAGCTCCTTCCTGACACTCTCAAGGACCAACTGATGCTCTGAGACCTGATCAGCCTTAGTCTAAGTCAAAGCAACTGAACTAGCATCACAGTAACCAGTTCCAGCAAGACCAAGAGCCTCTTCCCAGCTGCTGCAAGGGGCTTGGATAAACCGGATATTCCTAAACATCCAGTGTTTTACCCACTGTGGCACTACCTGTGCTCCTCAGAATGGGCAACAGTATCAACGAGCAGGGACTGAAGACGACCTCACTTCTCCCTCCAACATTCAGTGCTCCCCCTTGCCTTAGAGCTCAGCGTCTATCCATAGTGCTTCCCCCACTACGCCCCATCTCCGACTCCTTACCAGGCCCCACTTCCGTCCCATGCCCTACCCCCCACCAGACCCCCTCCCATCCTGTCCCTCTCACCAGGCGCTCCATCTCCTGCTCACGCAGCCGCTCCTCGCGCTGGCGGCGGTGATACTCCAGCAGGTCATCCTCATTGTCGCTGATCTCAGTGATGCTGTTCTTGCGCTCCCTCGTACTCACAGGCAGATGCAGATCTCCTGACAGCTTCCTCTGTACCCGGGGGCTCTGACGGGGTGAGGGAACAACCAGCGATCCCAGGCTGTATGCAGTGCTGAGGGTGATGCCAAAGCTGGGTTTACGCTGGGAGGCAAGTTCTGCCTGGAAGATGGGTGAGGAGCTCCTGGTTCTCAAATTCTTCCCCATCAAGGAGGACGAGGAGAAGTCTTCATGCCTCTCCAGGGGCCTGGCTGCCTTGCGCCGGATGCGAGGGCTCTCAGGTACCTCCTTGGCCAGCTTGGTCTGCTGTGAGGGACTCTCTTGGGGGGTCCTTGCTTGGGGAGACAAGGCAGAGGGCAGGGGTGCTGCCCGGCGAGACAGGGAAGGGCTGAGGGGAGGCAAATCCCTCATGCTCTCCACGCTCCTTCTGCCCATTCTGGGACTCTCAGGGGGCTGCAGAGCGCGGCTGTCCTGATTTACATGGATGAAACCCACAGTCTCCAGGGGCTGGAAGACTCTTGTCAACGCCTGCCGGGAGGGGCTGGAGGCCAGGTGTCTGTCAATGCCAGGGGGCTCCCTGCCCTCCCTGAAGGGGCTAGGTGGACGCTCTTGAAGAGCCACAATTTTCAACCTCTGAGAAGACGGTGACTGAAATTTGGGTGCTAGTCGGGGGCTGCTGGGGATGTTGGTAGGCTGAGCCTGGGGGCTCCCTGTTACATAGTCACTTGGGCTTACAGACACCAGGGGCACATGCTGGTTAGGATGGCCCGGCTGTGTGCTCTCAGCAGCTCTCCAGGTACTGGAGAAGGCTGAAAGCCCAGGGCCTTCAGGGTGCAGGGCTCTCTGGCAAGGCTTGGGGCTCAGGGGAACGCCATGCACTGCCCTCCTTTGCATCTTGGGACTCTCTGCAAGCTGTGTCCCACTTGTGCCTGTGGTGCTGTTCCTCAGGTCCAGGCTGGAGCCCCCACCCGGAGGTCGAAGTGGCCGCTGCTGTGGGGGCTGCATGGCATGGTTGTAGCTGGAAGATCTCACTGGTACCACTGGGGGGATGGGCGGCCCCTGCTCCTGGCTACTGGGAGAGTGACTAGTGTAGCTGCCACTGCTGGCTGGGGATGAAACCGGGGAGAAGGGTGGGGATGCGTTGTCATAGCTGGAGCCCACAGACATGGCCCCAGGGCTCAAGGGTGGGGACAAGAAGTAGTGCCCACCACCATTCACTACTGAGGACACAGGGGACTGGGCATTGGCAGAGAGTTTTCTCCTGGGAGAGCTCGAGTCCTCCATCACCAAAGAGTCCATGATGTCTTGCAGGTCCTTCTCAATAGAGCTGACCAGGGAACTGTGGCTGGGCCGGGGCCTCACTCCCTGCCCCTTATGGACATCATTCAGAGACAGCTGGTGGTTGCCGTTCACGAGACTCTCTGATTCTGCCAGAGGGAAAGACAGGAGCACCCGTTAGCCAAGGAGACAGCACCATTAACCTCACAGCCCAACCTATGCCAAACCCCTCCACTCAACCAGGCCATGTAGGTAGAGACAGGCCAGAACCAGCCTGTGCTAGGGAGCAAACATTCAGCTCCTGCTCCTGTTTCTAAGGCAGGACGGCCCAAGCACTGTCCCACAAAACCCCAGCTGCAAGTCAGTTCTGGAGACTCCAGAGGAACCACGACAGCCCAGGGCCTGCTCTCCAAGAGGCTGGTGGTGGAGGAACCAATGGCCACCAAAGCCTGGTGGATCGGTCTGGGCTCTATCTGTGGACCTGCCTACCTCTCCTCCATAGGGAACCGCTATTTACTGCTACCACAGCCAACCTCACCACAGCCACGACATGAGGCCACATGGGGAAGGGAAGGGATGGGAGCCAGTTTCAAATCACTCTTCTCTTCCACAGGAAACATTCCAGCAGGAAGCTACCAGTAGGAGGTGCCCACACAAGAGATTTCCACCTCCCAATCTTCCTTTTCTCCTCGCTTCCAACATTACAGAATACCCCACAGAAGTTCTAATTGCTCTGAACCAGCACTTTGCACTCTGGAGGAGGGCGAAGCCACACTGCCAGGGCTGGTGCAACCATTTAGGCGGACTAGGTGGTTGCCTAGGGCACCGAGATTTGAGGGCGCCAAAAAGCGCCCCCCAATTTTTTTTTAAATGGTTGAGCAGCTGCTGCTGCTGGGACAGAGAGGGAGTCTGAGCTGCTGGCGGCAGCCGGCAGCCCAGGGTGTCCCCTGGGTCAGGGCGCCGCCGGGGCAGCTGGCAGTCCAGGGGGTCCCCTAGGTCAGGGCGCCGCCGCGGCAGCTGGCAGTCCAGGGGGTCCCCTGGGTCAGGGCGCCGCCAGGGCAGCCGGCAGCCCAGGGGGTCCGAAGGGGGCGGCAGGCAGCTCCTGTGGAGCTACCGCATTTGTGCCTGCGGTTGGTTGGCTGCTCACGCGACTCCGGTGGACCTCCCGCAGACACTACTGCGGCAGCACCACCGGAGCCGCGGGACCAGCGCACGGGGCGGCGAAATTGCCGTTCACCTAGGGCGCTCAAACCCCTAGCGCCGGTCCTGTACACTGCTGGTGTGTGCTGCACATACATGCTGGCTGGAATGCTAAGCACAGTAGGAAGTGGTGCCAGCAATGCAAAGGGGAACACCCACAGCTCCATTAGACAGGATAAGAGCTATTAACCCTTCAATTTCTAAGCATGAGAACTAGGTTTCAGAAGACCTTTTCCTATAGTCAGGCTATTCCATACTTGGCCATTAGAGGGATACACGCACTGAAGCACCTGGGACTGGCCTCTTTGGGAGGGGAGAGGAGAGACAGGAAAGGAAGCACTAGAAAGACACAGTCTGAGACAGCTTGGCAATGTCCATGCTCCTTTGAGTGCTCTTCTTCAAGCCAGTGCCACAGCATGGGCTTGCTGCAGGTGCCATCTTCCGGATGTGACCCTTGCAGAGGCCCTGACTACCTGGAGCCATTAGGAGTCCAGGGCACACCTCAGAAGAAAAGGAATATTAACAACAGACCTAGCTAAAGTCCACCTCCTTAAATTCCTCCTGCAGCTTCAGTAATATACAAGAGTCTTTTTCATCTCTTACCTGGAGCTACTTTGTACAGAACAGTTGCTTTAATAACAGGTCCTGGGACCTCTACTGGATCTTTTCTTTTATGAAACTCAAGCACACAGGGCTGTGCTGAACTGTCCCCCCTAACCCTGCTCCACTCCCCCTTGGGGTTCAGGGTAAGCCATGCCCTTATGAAGTATTGTTATCTCCCATGCTGATCATCTCCTTGGAGCTCAGGTGCCCGGGGATTATCTTCCAGTAACTATCAGGGTGTCCCACTAGCCTTATTGCCCAGGCAACTGAAATTTGATAGCTCTTTCCAGCACACAGACTGCAAAGCCCTGTGATGCTAATGCATCCTCTTCCTGGCTCTGCCTGTGGCATCACTGGCATGCTGGGAGTTGGGCAGGGAACAGCTGCATATACCTCACCTCATCCTACAGATGGGACTGCCTGTTGTGCCTTCCCTGTCCACATAACAATCAGTCCCTGGGGCCGCCTGACTTTTCCTCTGGAGTCTTGTAGACAAAACTGAACCAGCAGTGCAGGGAGAGAAGAGAGCCAACTCCAGACATGTCATGTGGTTAAGCATCTGCCTCCCACTCAGAAGGGAGGAGGTGCAGCCTCCTCCAGAGCACCCGACAGCAGCAGCCGGGGTGCAGAGCACTTCCAATTTCACCCTCCCAGCTAAAATGCCACTATTCCCTGCTTCTCTGAGGCTGAGTCAACACCCCCTTTCCTTCCCCAGCTGCCATCACGGTCTGGGGAAGAAAGAACATGTAAGACCTGCAAAATCAGACATCCAGGCAGACTGGAGGGAGGGGCAGCTGCTCCCTGGGTGGGATTTCGGGATGGAGCCTCTGGGGGTTTGTCTTGGGGATTCAAAGAGTTTCAGGGACAAAAAGGGGGGAAAGACTAAGAGAATTAAATGATTTGATTGAATGTCCCTTAGAAACAATTTACTAACCAGCATGGAGCCAGCTCCTGCCATAACCTTTGACCAGGGTCTAGAATTTGAACTATACAACATGTCTCTAAACAGTGGCAAGAACGCTAAGCTGGGGAGGCGGGGGGGAGCATGTGTCAGTCATAAACCAGACCAGGCCACACACTTGCCTCAGGACGTGGGGGATAAATGTAAAGCGGGTCCCCCCACAGTTCCTGCCACTTGGCTCTGAACTAACACTCCTCCCCAAGCCCCTGAAGCTGAAGTTGTGTTGGCCCTCAATGCCTCAGGACACTAAGGTTCTCAGCAGGTGGCAAATGGCCAATTCCTTTGCTAAACAAGTGAGGGGTTATCAGCTCCTTACTCAATAAACTGCAGGGTGTATTGACACTTCTGGCGCCCATTAAACTGGCCCTGTAGGACACGTGAGAACTATCCATGGCACAGTATCTCAAGGTCCCAAATGCTGGCCTCTCAGAACCTGAGCTTCCCACAGGACCAGGCTCGGAGAAGCAATAGCACTCAATTAACCATTTATGCTCATTCCTAGGATAGATCCTCATCAGCAGATGAGTTCAGACGTCTTCCCTCTTTTGGGGCAAACACTGCACATGTGAGCTGGCCAAAAGCTGCCTGGTGACTTTGCACGTCCTGAGTACCAGCTCCCCCTTCCCATACAGCTTCCTGGGGCTGGGGTGAGCCACGTCTGGAGGCAATTCCCTCCAAGGGCAGAGCCACCCCAAAAGCAGCTGCTGCACCCTGCCTCGGAGCATCTCCAAACACTCTGCAAACACTAATTAATTAAGCCACAACCTCAGGGCACCTTTCCAGCTCTAACACTCCCAGCAGCAACCAGCAAAAACAGCAGAGGGAAAAAAAACAGCCAAGTAGGTCACAAGCTTCTAGGGTGCCTCCCTTCTAGCCACACAAGCCTTCGATTGCCTGCTGATACCCAAATGATTGACAGACCAACCTTCCTGTCTCCACTCGACTTCTACAGGACCAATAATGGCCACTTCAGTCATTCTAGCTGTGAAGACAACATGGTCAAGGAGTTAGATCAGGATGCCTGACTCAAGAGCTCCCGGGTGCTATTCCTGGCTCTGCCACTCACCTACTGGGTGACTGTGAGCTAATCCCTTCCCCTTGTAGTGCCACAGCATCCCAGTCTCTACACGGCACTCATCTGGGAAGCACCAATTTCTGCTTGCAGAGCTAGCTGGGACCCCTGGATGGCCAATGCCCAACTACCTGTCTGAGCTGGCAGAAGGCAGCTGGCTGGCTTGATGGAGAAAGTATGGCTCTTGTCTGAAGCCACACAAATGTCCAGCTGAAACCAGACTGCTCTGGTCTGCAGCATTTGTCAGACACGGTTAGATCCCAGCCGGGATTGAGAGTGGCTGGGTTTTTTTCCCTTTAATAAATGAAAAGAATCATGAAGGGGAAGGATGGAGAAGCCATAATAATACTGCCAGAGCGATAACCCAATCAGGGGCACTTACGGTCTGGCTTTCTGGAAGACTAGACAGACTCACGGCACGAGTGGCTCACAGTGAGTGCTGAATTAATGGGCAAAGCCATGGTCTTATGGTCAGTTACTGTAAGAGCAGGGATTGATTGGCAGGTTAATCTGCTCATCCGTTCCAGGCAGACCAAAGCTCAACTTATTTCCATTAAATCAGCTCTTCCGCAGATACAAGATTCCTGACCACATCTGTCTGCAGAATTATTTCATAGGAGTAAATTTTTGTTATTATAATAACAATGTGCACTTGGTCTGAAGATCCCAAAGCACCTCACAGACATCCTGCAGCCTCACAATCCTTTTATCATTAGCTCTATTCTATACCTGTGTGAGTGATTTGCCCAAGGTCACCATGCAAGGCAGTGACAGAGCTGGGAACAGAACCCACGAGTCTTGACCCCGAACTCTCATCACCTGGAGGAGAGACATGCAAGCCAATTTCAGTCAGTCAAGTATTCCTGAATCGAGGGACAATGCAAATGACTGTACAAGAAAGGGAACAGAGACAGAGGTCACACAGGAAAGACAGCACTTCCCATTTGCAACAGGCAGGCCAAGAAAACCTGACACCAACTTTCCCTTGGTAATTCCCTCTGTGCCAGTCAGCTTGCCCAATTCAGCTAACCACCAGCAACAGCCTGACATGCCTCCAAATTCTATTGCAGTGCACGCAAAGGGATCTCCATACCTTAAACAAACACCAAATTCTCTGTGCTTCTCATCTGAAAGCACTAGCCTTTTGTTTCAGCTTGTGTGATCGACCAATGCTTAAAACACCAACACATCTGTCACTGGGGAGAACAAATCAAGAACAGCAACAAGCTGGACTGTGCCAGATCCCTGCCCAGAAAAGTGAGACCAGATAATATTTTGCCATAGTGACATGGGTAAAACAAAGGCAGACTTCCACCAAATTGAGAACCAGGTGCAAACTGGGAGCCTCAAAGCATGGTCAGAACCCAGAAAGAAGCAACTGTGCAGTTAGCAGAACAGAGGAGAGACTGAGACACAAATACATTCCATCCCACATCCTAAATATGAGGGAGTGCAAGGAAGCGATTTCCTCAAATAAGCGGAATCAGAAGAGATGTCTCATTGCAGAGGGACAAGGAAAATCTGACCATGGGAGACAGAACAATACAGCAGAGCCATCTGCCACCAGCTGAGGAATGACACATGCCTGGCCCAGGGGATCAAGCCCCAGACACTGGGAGTGATCCTATCCTGTGGGGAGCAGACCTGCCCAGCAAACACCTGAGCAGCCTAGCTTTTTTGCACAGCCTGTCCTGCCAATAAAAGCTAATTGAATAAAACTGTGTCAATTCCTTCCTTCAACTGTAGGTATGGCCTTGGCTCCCCAGTTACTTAGCTATGGTGGCAGGGAAGGAAGTGCTGGGGCTGATGGGTCACAGAATTTCTGGGTCTGCAGCACATGCTCAGCCTGCAATAAGCAGCATCACAGGTTTGCCCGTATCAGGTCTATGCTATGCAGTCAGCAAAGCCCAACACCTCTGCATCAGAATCATTCCTGCTGGCAAAGTGGCTGGATTGTCCTAAAAGTGAAAGCCAGTAAGAGCACTGCCCTCTACTGATCTCAAGACAGCAAATTCTCAGCATATCCCCTCTCTCCAAGGCACTGGATGTGGGAAGATACTGACCAGGATATCTGGGTCAGAATGAGACATTCTCTGAAGAACAGGGGAGGCCAAGAATCTCCCAGTTTCCCCTTAGAGGGGCATGGCACTGATACCCAAAGGTTATGCAGGACATAAAAGACCCAGCAGGGTGGACCGATTTAAAACAAAGTGATTTAAATTACCAATTTTAATCATGCTTTAAATCAGCATGCAGGAAACCTTGATTTAAATAACTGATTTTAATCTTGCTTTGCATTTGTACTTTTTAGTTATTTTCATAAAGAGATGTTGATTCTCATTGTTGGTAAACATTAAAACATGTTGATTTGCAACTAAATACAGCCTGTACACTGAAATCTGTTGCTTCTTTTTGCTCACCAGGGGGATATGCTATATCTATACACATTTATTTAAGCAATCGTATAGCTTAAACATTTATTCAAATTCTTACTTTTTACATTTTTATTAAGCAGATGACTAATTTTTTACTTGTGATTTGGTTCAGTTTGGATGGAAATTCAAATTCAGTTAAAAATGCATAAAAGCAGCTTCTTAATTTAGTTATTATTAATTTAAAAACTACCTTAAATGTGCTGGATATAAAATAAAAAAAAAGTTTATCAGAATATGTTTTGTATTTAAAATTAACTTATTGAACAAAAATAGTACTTAGGGAATTGAACCAATTTTTCTGGTCTTCCAAGATTTTAGAATGAGTAGATCTCAAACCTCTCATACCTAGTTTTATTAATAGATTGAAAGAGGAAAACAAGCTTTCCTGCTTTTTCAACTCCAATTGGTTTTCGAACTTTGACTGAACTAGTTATTGAATTGAAATAGTTGAGTAAACTGAAAAAAATATTTTCTTTGCACCTGCAGAAAAGATACTGCTATTGAAAGCTGGTTCAGCACTTCAATAAACTCTGGTTCCAGGTGCTTAGCCAGTGACTTCCTGTTCAGAGGCTGACTTTCTTCAAAACTTCACAGCAAATATGTACTGCTTAATATTTTTTATTCAATTTAAATGATTTTAATAAATTACAGTAAGTTTAGGCCTTAACGTAGGTTGGTCATAATTTCACATTTATATTTAAATAAGTTTATTTTTAAAAATAAAACCGTTTCTAATTTAAATACAAAAATCTGATTTTTTTGGATAAAAAATAAAGCTACCAATTTCCAGGCCCTTCTCTTCATACAACCTGTTCTGTCCCTATGTCTCCTCAGTGCCCAGCACCATCCATAGTCATCAGGGATACAAACACATGCTAGCAAAGGACATTGCAGAGCCCTCTCTTCAAAATATCACAGCAAGGTTGGCTACAGGACAGGTAAGGACCAGCCTTTAGCTTGAAGACCATTTTCAGAGGTGAATCAGACCAGCTCTCTTTGAAAAGCATCTGAGCGTGCTGAAACCACAGCAAGCCTGAATCCAGATGGCACCCTGGCTGACTGCAGTGTTGTGATTTGCGCCTCAGGACCAGCACTCACTGCAGAGGCAGTCAAGGGACAGAAATCAAATTACTTAAGAAAAGTGAATTCAGTTCTGCCTGGAGCCCTTGGTTGACATCAAACAGGCTCTGCTGGATGTAGCCAATGGGAACCCATGACAATTCCCCACTCTCATCCTAGGCTGACTCCTGTGTATGCACGGAATGGATACTTCTATGCCACAGACCAAAATGCCATAGTGAAAAGTTTTGAGATTGCCCAAGTAAAGTGTAAGGCCCACCCTCTCTAATTTCCACCCAGGCATGGTTCCTGGCCCTCCTGGGGTGTGCGCGCTAGGGGCCATGTACATTAGACAGCCCAGATATGCGCTCAAGACCGGCATGCAGGAAATAATTGCCTAGAAAGTATGTGCACACACCCCACAGAAAAACATGGGGTTCCAGAAGCCCTGACACACTAATTGGCTCCACATGCTCCCTTCCCTCGCATGCTAGCAGGTTAACAGCAGCACGTGGTCACACACACACACACACACACTCTCCCTCTCTCTCGTGGGTATCAAGCTACCCCATGTAGATTACTGCCAGGCTTGTGACACAGGCTGTCTCCTCTCCTTGCGCATCACCCTAGCTAGTTTGACACGGCCAATGAGAGAGCCTGAGATGCTGCAGCTAGCTGCCCACTCCTCCATGCAAACAGCTAATGCCTTCTGTTCTACAGTCCCAAACACAACCCTGGGGCTGCTAATATCTGCAAAGGGGAAGATGACATTCTGAATTAAGCTCTGGCCCCCTGACACCTGGGGTTTAGGAACTGTGTGTGACTGTACAGCATGAGCAATCTGAGGTCCCTGCAGTGCTGCATTCTTAGGGAGTAGAACCCAAGCCTCTCCTGATGGGAGTGGGTCTCAGAGGACAAGTGGGGTGGGCAAAAAGGAAAGAGACTCCTCTCTTGTGAGCTTTGGTAAAGAGAGTGTGGGCCAAATTCTGTCCTGGCTGTGCATGGACAGCAGGGGAGAAGGGCAGAGAAGGCTCTGCCCTATCTGTGTGCTTCCTCTTCCTGGGGGCTATGTCTGAAGATTGCCTATAGCCCCAAAGGGCCATTTTGGCAGCCAGGAATAGCCAGAGCACAGCAACATCCTGGCCACAACACCATGCCAGGAGCTGCAGGGGAGGTATGGAGTGGTAATGGAAGCTCTGCACAGCCTGAGAAGGTGCATGGAGACAGCACATAGCCACTGGCCTGGATCAAAGCAAGGCCCATCTAGCCTGGTCTTCCATCAATAGTCAGTGGCAGCAGAGGAGGAGAACAGCCACAGAAGGTGAAGGAGACTTGCACTCCATGGAGAAAAGTAACGATGAACCTCTGGGCTGAAGAAACAGCCTTTGAATCTTGCATTTATTCGCCCTTACAGACAAGGGCTGCCTGCAGCTCTCCCACCCAGCTCCAGGAGGGTTCCCTGCTTTCGACACATCAGATGAGGCTTGTGACCTTGTGTTTTATGCTGTTCTGAGGGCTAAAAGGTCTCTGGAATCTGCCCTGCGACCAGGAGAGCTGGTGTGAAATGCCAGCCAGGTCCTGTGTTCAGCCAAGAGTTCACTCAGGAGCTGCTACAATTAAACTCTTTGGAGACACGTATTAATAATTAACAGACAGAAGTGCAGTTGCTGAGCTGAGTCAACAGTGGGTGCAGAAATGGAAAGGCCACAAACCAGGTAAATGTTGTTCATATATACGTAAATAGCAGGCATCTCTTAGCAAGTAGAGAGATCATTTTAGCAACATTTCAGTTCCCAACTCTGGGATTTTTTTCACCAGCTGGAAACACAAAGCTCCTAATTGCTCCTCTATCAGGATCCAGTGACCCAATGGCCCCTGGCAGGAGTGGGGACACTCGTATGTCTAAACTGAGAATCCAGTTAATTCAGGGCTTTTCTCAAGATGGCCCTAGATCTGCACTGGGTGACATCTGCATTCAGTGTAATGGAGTTTTTAACAGAATCTTCAATAACGATCATTTATGTAATAAGCAAATAGCAGCTTTGCCTGCCAAAGCGCCTGTGTATTTCATTTATTAAAGTGGAGTGAATGGGGGCAGGTGGCACTCAGTCACATAAGCACTGCTCCTGCATGAGAAGTGGCGGTTAGCATCCCAGACAATACTGATTAAGGAGACACAGCATAGTCAGGTTCTGTGGTTACAATGTTGAGAAACAAAAAACGGCAGATGGACGGAGAGCCAGCAGTGCTCAACGACGGCCAGCATTCCTTACATAGAACATGCCCTCCTGCCCCAGACAGCTTCCCATGGGACTCTCACCAGGCTCCCGATTGTGTCCCAACTCCAAGCCCTGTGGTGAAATCCTGGCCCCACTAAGGTCAGCAAGGGCTCTGCTAGTAATCTCAGTGGGACCAAGAATACACCCCTGGGGTTTCTCAGTGCCTCACCGATGTACTTTGCCCATGATAGGTGCTTGGGGGAAGGGATGCACTCTGCTATAAACTGCTGGTGCAGGATGCCAGCCTGACCTTCCCGACTGCCAAGCACTCAGCTCTTCAAAGTGCTTTCCAAACAGTAAGGAGTTTAGTCTCATAAGGAGTCGAGGTCATGGGCCCTGTCACTGGGTGAGTGCACTTTAATGGGGCCTGGTCCCAGCCCCAAAGATGGAGTAGCTGCTGAAGGGTCAGGTGACTAAACCAGAGAGCACCTAGTGCTCATAAAAAGCCAGGAGATGCTCAGTTAGGAGGAGAGGGGAATCCGGAAGGAGGCTCTCACAGAAACCCCTGGATTAGAGGCTCTAAGAAGAGCTGCCTCAAGAATCAGAGCTCTATAAAACGGTGATGAAAACTGAGCAGAGCTCAGGAGGAGCTAGGAGCTGAGCCCACTGGGGATAGAGGATTGTTTTGGGTTTGTGTTTGTTTGGAGTTTACTGCCCAGGAAGGAGTGGACTCTGATGTGACTCAGCCTAAAGTCACTGCAGCAACTGGATGTGCTGAAAGCTATGTAGGTTGGTGCAGTAGCATGCCATGCCACAAAGGGGTGTGCTCAGAGACTGCCCCAATACAAGCCCCCCAGTACAGACAGAGGAATGCAAGCAGGAAAGCACTAGCTGTCAACAGCCAGACTCCATTATTGGAAAGCCTCGGTGAACTCCCCCCTCTGCACCCTCTCTGTCTCCCAGGCTGGTTCCCAATATTGCTGTGCTACCAGCACAGACTCTCGCTGAATCCTTCCCACTGTAGGCACCAAGTCAGCAAGTCTGTCTCAAGTGGCCATTAAGGAGAACAACATTTAGTCTGGATCATGCAGAGCGCCTCACTGCCCAACCCCCAAGAAGGGTCATGCAGGTATCCTGGTGTAGATGTTCTGGTAACAGCACATGAAGGGTTAAACCAAACACTGCTACAGGTACTAGAAGGCTCAGCACTTGAGAGATGTTAAATGCTAGGTTGTGCAGGCCACCCTGTAGCTCAACCCAGCTGGGTCATATGGTGAACCATAACGCCAAGGTGTGGCTGTACGACCATGTTAGGAGCATGCTCTCCCGGGAATGGATTTACTGAGCTATCGGATCTCACCTGCTTCCCCCAGAGTCACTCGCTGCCAGCCCTAATGGCATCAGCTTTGGTTCAGCCGAAATAAAGGTCAGTCATGGCTACAGCTGGAAGTAGGAGCCTGGGCTTGATGGACAAATCCTACAGACCAGTTCTGCCATCATACCAAGCAGAAACGCTTAGGCCCAGCTGTGCAGCCCTCGCTCAAGGCAAAACCCCACTGAAGCAAGTAGGAGTGCTGCCTGAGTAAGGACAGCAGAACTGGGCCATGGCCTTTCCATTTGGTGTGATGGCAGAACTGGCTTATAGGAGAAGACGTGTTAATCAAGCCCCATCTCCCACTTCCAGCAGCAGCCTCCACCTGATCCTTCAGAAGCAAATGAGTCCCCTTCTCCCCTTCCTTCACTGGTGAGAGAGGGAGAAATTCCTGCCTGACATCGCTGCCACTCTCCAGCTCTCCACAGGCACCAAACTCAGCACTGGTGACTCTCAGTGGCTCAGAGAGCACGGCAATAATCTGGCAGACAGTAGGGGTAGCTGCAGACTAAAAGACCACAGCACTGGACAGAAATGCCGATCTGAGCCCTGGCAGAGCTCCCTCCCCAAACTCTTCTCTCCAAGGCCCAGGGTTAGACCTTTGCCATACTGAATATCGGGGCTCTGTTGAGCTCATTACACTCTGAGGCTTTGTCTACACTGGCACTTTGTGGGCAAAACTTTTGTCACTCAGAGGTGTTAATACAACACCCCCCCCCCCCGGCCCCATCCACCCCCGAATGACAGAAGTTTTACTGATGAAAAGCTCCAGTGTGAACAGCACTTGTTGCCAGGAGTGCAGACAAAGCTGCTGCTGCTCGTGGGGGCGTGTAAGTTTTCTCTTCCCAACAAACAGCAGCTACACTGTGTGGCTTTTAGCGGTACAGCTGCAGCATCACAGCCGTGTCTGCTAAAAGCTGCATGGTGTAGACAAAACCTCAGTCAGTTGCCATTAATACTCACAGGGGTATCTTCCTCAGAGCAATCCCAGGCCCACAGGCACTGACACAACTCCTCCCTGGGAGGTGGGTTATTATCCCCACATTAGAGGTAGGGAAACAAGCACAGAGAGGGGAAACTGACTTGCCTGAGTCGGCAGCAGAGTCAAGAATAGAACATGGGTGTCCTCACTCCCAGGCCCTGAGCATGGAGGATTCACCTACCTGCCATGAGTCCATATGGGGCCCCAGGACTCCTTTCTCCAGCTGGGATCATGCTTTTCATCCACTTGGCCTCAGCAGGGTGATTAAACCGGAGGAAGGTTGACTGCCCCAGGCAGATCATGCACCCTTGCGGAAAGAGAGTGAGATGGAGCAGGTTATAGCATACAGTGAACATGGCCACCCCAGTCTTTGAGGGTCTCTCCTTCCACAATGCACCCCCAAGGGATTCATCACTGAATACAGCCCAGCAGTTGTCAAACTCTGGCCATGACCATGAGAACTGGCAGGATCTCTGTCCCAAATGTACCAGCTGGCTGTCTAACTGCCCTGAGACAGCAGGCATGATGATGGAATCATTCTTTGTATCACCGTAGCACCAGGATCCCGAGACATGGAGCAGGACCGCACTGAGCTAGGCACAGAATCATTGCCATTACACTTCCCTTCCTGAAGGACCACAAGGAGCTTTACGGAAGTCCCAGCAGGATTTACACAGAGCTACGGTTAAACTCCACCCTGGGACACATGAAGTGATCCCACTGCCCACACTGGAGCTGCACACACCCTGCTCCTGATGAAAGAGCCAGGCCTGAGGAGCCTCTGGTGGCAGAGAGATGCCAAGAGAGCTTTAGCCCGCCCCTTTACGCCTGGCAGTGTAGCGTAAGCAGAGAGCACCCAAGTGCCAGGTACAGAGGGGTTGAGGGTGGGACCTAGTGGGTTTTAGACACATTGGAGATTTGTTGTCAGGTCACAGGTCTGATGTGGAACTCACAGAAGCTGGCGTGTCATTTTGCTCACCGGGCACTGCAGATAGCACATGCTGTGAGGATGCACTAGAACAAGAGCTTATGGTGCAGGACCACAGCCTGCCAGGAGGCATAAGGCTATGAATGAATAGCTCATGCACAAGCCTATTGGGGGTGGTTGGGGTGAAGCCCCTCAAAACTACTTGCTAACTAGACATCTGACCCTCACTGAGCCATTCATTTCCCATCAAACATTCTCCTACTGGTTATTGCTGCACCCGTCTGTGTCTCCCAAGAATGGGCAGAGGGAGTCACGCACGGAGGTGGCAGCTTGAAAAAGAAGAGCCTTGTTCATCTTAAAGAGAGGAGCGCAGCAGTGCCTGTGCAAGGAACGTTGTGCTCCAGATTCAGACAACTGCTCTCTACAGCACCCCCTCCTCTCTCATGCCTGGGCTGAGATGGAGTGTCCATCCACCCACCCACCCAAGGAGCTTCAAGTCCAAGGGCAGTGAGGGAGATAAGAGCCAGTTTGCAGAGACATGATGCAAATACCACAAGACCGAGGGATCACTGGGAGGCTATTGTGCTGGGACCGCCGATTATGGGTGCAGTCACTGACTTCCTGCATCATCAGATCCTCTTTTCCTTTCCTAAGGTAGGTTGGGATACAAGCAGCCCAGCTGTAGCACTGCTTAGACATGGCCTGGCAGCAAGGCTGCATCAGTCCTAGCCAACTATTGCCTAGTATCAAAGCTCCTTTGCCTGAGCAAGCTCATCTGACTGAAGCCAGCAATCTAGACCTGGCAGAATCTGCATTCAGGACAGGATGCGGAAGTGAAACTGCTTTGTGGCACTGATGAACATCCATTCTCATCCTCCTGGACCCCTCTGCAACGTTTAACATTGCTGAGCACAAGATACTGCTGTCTCACCTGAGAGAGGTGGCAGGAGTCCAGAGTAATGCATTAAAATGGCTTGGGTTCTTCCCACAGTTTGCATCCAAGGATGAGAAACTGCACCACTACCACTACCCCTTGCTTGTGGGGTCCCACAAGGATCAATTCTCTCTCTGATCTTTTTCAGCATTTATATCCAATAAGTACGTGAACTGGTCAGATCACAGGGACTCAAGTGCCAGCAATATACAGATGATAGAGCTCTATCTTTCCTTCACCACATTTGACCACGCCACTACCAACAAGATCACCCAGTGCTTGGATGAGATCAGCTCATGGATGACAAGCAGTTGGCTGAATCTGAACCCAAGCAAAACAGAGGTGATACTGGTGGGCAGAGGAAAGTATTTTGCGGAGTTTACAGACACAGTACAGTGGTTGAAGGTTCACATCCACAATTTGTCAATTCAGTCCAGTGTAGGAGTACTCTTGGATTCCTCACTGACTGAGCTCTCACATTGCAATGGCCATGAATAATGCTTTCTATCACCTCTGGTTGGCTAGGAGACTCCATTCCATCCTGACAGAAGGTGACCTGGCCTCAGTTATTCATGCCTTTGTCACCTCTCAGCTGTACTTCAGTAATGTGGCATACCTGGGCATGAAACTTTCAGCACTTTGGGAATTCCAGCTAGTAGAAAACACTGCAGCACATTTCCTCAGCAGCACTGGCTACCATGAATGCATCACACCTGTCTTCCACTCTCTGCAATGGTGTCTCATAAAATATCAAATCAAGTTCAAGGTCTCAGTCCTTGTCGTCAAAGCGCTCCATGGCCTGGGCCGAGGCTATCTAAAAGACCGTTTAATGCTCTAGGATAAAGATTGTGGTCAACAACCTTGCTCTTTTGGCACAATGGAATTCTCAACAATAAGAGTAAAGCTTGTTTGTGAGGGAGACAGAACCTCCTCTGAGGGCAGTCCAAGACTGTGTTATGAACTCCCCAAGAACTAAGGAGCATCACAAATCTCATCACATTGCACTCCAAAACCAAGGCACATTTCTTTGACCTTGTCTTCACTAATAGAAACATATAACATAAGAACATAAGAACGGCCATACCGGGTCAGACCAAAGGTCCATCTAGCCCAGTATCTGTCTACCGACAGTGGCCAATGCCAGGTGCCCCAGAGGGAGTGAAGCTAACAGGCAATGATCAAGTGATCTCTCTCCTTCCATCCATCTCCATCCTCTGATGAACAAAGGCTAGGGACACCATTCTTTACCATTCCTGGCTAGTAGCCATTTATGGACATAGCCACCATGAATTTATCCAGTTCCCTTTTAAACATTGTTATAGTGCCAGCCTTCACAATCTCCTCAGGTAAGGAGCTGACTGTGCGCTGTGTGAAGAAGAACTTCCTTTTATTTGTTTTAAACCTGCTACCTATTAATTTCATTTGGTGACCCCTAGTTCTTGTATTATGGGAATAAGTAAATAACTTTTCCTGATCCATTTTCTCAACACCACTCATGATTTTATAAACCTCTATCATATCCCCCCTTAGTCTCCTCTTTTCCAAGCTGAAGAGGCCTAGCCTCTTTAATCTTTCCTCATATGGGACCATCTCCAAACCCCTAATCATTTTAGTTGCCCTTTTCTGAACCTTTTCTAGTACTAGAATATCTTTTTTGAGGTGAGGAGACCACATCAGTACACAGTATTCGAGATATGGGCGTACCATGGATTTATATAAGGGCAATAATATATTCTCAGTCTTATTCTCTATCCCCTTTTTAATGATTCCTAACATCTTGTTTGCTTTTTTGACTGCCTCTGCACACTGTGTGGACATCTTCAGAGAACTATCCACTATGATGCCAAGATCTTTTTCCTGACTCGTTGTAGCTACATTAGCCCCCACCATATTGTATGTATAGTTGGGGTTATAGCAACAGGTATATTTATTTAAACAAAAAAAAAAACACCCTACCAAAACAAGACGCTTCTTTACAAATGCTTCTCTCTCTGGGCAGAGGATGAGAGAACAAATATGTGATAGACACGTATTCACATTGTTTAATACATTAGTGGAAGGTGCTCAGATGGTACAGTAATAATCGTGACATAAAAACCTATATAGAACAGAATACCCTCAGCCTCTGCTATTCCACACTGAGATCAGGCCTTTGCTCTTCACTTGTGTGTTATTTTCTACCTTCCACTCATGACAGAAAGCACAAGACACAGAGAGAAAGTGTGGGAAAGAGGCAGGATGGAGCCAGGAACAGCTGGGCTTCAAGGTACGGCCCAGCCCTGAGGGTTCTTCCTAGGGACAGGTTGTTCTGCCATCTTCAGGGACCAAGGAGAGAGGCTGAAATCTATGGTATACCTCCTCCCCACATTTCCTTCCCCCAAAGCATCATGGAAATGAGGGAGTACACAGCATCTTGTGCAAGAAGCGGGGGGAACACAAGTATGGATAGGGTGCATGGTTCCAGGGGGAAGCAGGATTGTGTGTAGGATTCACCTTTTACTGGAAATCAGCAACATCGCAGGGATTCCACAGCTGGCAGTCTGCACTGCAGACAAGACAGCTCCTGTCTGCCATGAGCAAATCATCTTTTTTTGGCCAAAACCAACTGACTTCTCTGGAGAAAGCTGGTGATGAGCCATGAGTATGGAATGTGGCTTGAGGGATGTGCAGACAGGCGTATAAACAAAGGCCCTGCACATACACACAGTGCCAAATGCCAAACCCATGCCACCTGCCTCCCACCAGCACACATGACTGCTATCATTCCCTAGCAGAGGGGAAGGCACTCATGGCTGATGCATGTGCATGGAGGCTGTAGGAGTAAAAAGGCCATCACTGAAGACTAGGAGGCCTGATATTCAAATGATCTGGGCCCACTGACCTCACCGGCAGCTGCAGGTCAGCTCCTCTGAAATCAGGGCCCAAGATGAATTCTATAAATGGGGGAGGATCTAAGAGCGACTCTGACCCTGGGCTGGATGGAATGCACTCCCGGTCTCTCAGAGTCAGCAATCCAGAGAAGACCAGATCCCAGCACTGGGTTTCCACGTGGAAAGTGAATTACTACCTTATTAAAAAGGGAGTATGCCTTTCCTGGAGTCCATTGGCTAGCCATGCAGCCAGCAAACCAGTAACACTAGCCCTGACCCAATACATCACTGCAGGCACGGGGGCACTTTTTTGGGACAAGTAAGGTGTTACAGGTTTGGTAAGTAATATTTATATAGGGCTAAGCAGCAACACTCCTAGTATCAACAAACTGCTCTCTTCCAGTATCTGCTGAGAACTCTCACTCCACTTCCCCAGGCAATCTCACACTTCTCCTTGATTCTCCTTTGATCGACAACAAGAGGAGAGAATTTTTCTCTACAAAGCAGTAGGGCTTCTAACATGTTATTGGTAGCTTTCTGTTCTTACACTGCTTTACTTTCAGTCTCAGGCTCTTCCCCAGTCTCCTTCCATTCCTTAACAGAGGGAGCACTGTATAGCAGCAAGAGAAGCAGATGGATGTTTGCAACTCCCAGGTTCTATTCCTGGCCTTGCCACAAATTCAATGTGAGCTGGATAAGTCACTGCTTTGTGCTCAGTTTCCCCATGAACAATTATAGGGGCCTCATACAGCTAAATTAATGTTTATAGCAAATATATATTAACTGCCGAAAAACTATATGAACCCAGAGTTAAGGTTGCTTGGTGGTACAGTAGAACCTCAGAGTTATGAACTGATCGGTCAACCACACACTTCATTTGGAACTGGAAATATGGAATCAGGCAGCAGCAGAGAGGAAAAAAAGAGAAGCAAATACAGTACTGTACTCTGTTAAATGTAAACTATTAAAAAAATAAAGGGAAGTTTAAAAAAAGATTTGACAGTGTAAGGAAAGTGTTTCTATGCTTGTTTCATTTAAACTAAGATGATTAAAAACAACATTTTTCTTCTGCATAGTAAAGTTTCAAAACTGTATTAAGTCAATGTTCAGTTGCAAACTTTTGAAAGACCAACCATAACGTTCTGTTGAGTTATGAACATTTCAGAGTTATGAACAATCTCCATTCCTGTATTGTTCATAACTACTGTATATCATCCCCTTCCAGACCATTGAGTTGAGTAAAACTCAAACTTATGAAAACCAGGAAATATACAGTTACGGTTGCCCATGAAACCTTAATTCTTTCCTCTTTCGGCAATGCCTCAATACACTCCATTAATACATGGTTTTCCTCTGCCAATCCCACAGTTGTCGAAATGTACAAGCTCTTTATCTCCTTTCACAATCCATTCCTCTTACCCACAGGAGTCCACCTCACACTATTAAAGGCTAAAAAGGAAAAAAAAAAGTCAGGATTAAAGCATGTAAAATGTCAGGAATGGAAACCCTCTAGCCATTTTTCTGTACTGGGGCATGGGCAGTGTAACAAGAGCACATTTTCTTCAATACTGTTCTCAATTTGAGTCCCCCAAAGATGTAGGCTATGTCTATACTGGCACTTTCGTTGTTGCAATTTTTGTTGCTCTGGGGCTTGAAAAAACACCTCCCTGAACAACCAAAGCTTTAACGACGAAAAGCACCTGTGTGGACAGTGCTTCGTCGGCAGGAGCCGAGCTCCTGCCAATGAAGCTACTGCCCCTCGTTGGAGGTGGTTTTATTTTGTCGCTAGGAGTGCCCTCTCCCGGCAATAAAGTGCAGCTACATAGCACACCTTACAATGGTGCGGCTGCTGTTGTAAGGTGCGTGGTGTAGACATAGTCCTAGTGATTGCCACACATTACCTTAGGTAAAACTTTACAGTTTGAAACCAGGTTGACCTGCACAACTTCAATAGTTTGGTCTTTAGTGCTGGGCAAAACCAAAAACCACATACCTAAAAGCTTTTTTTTAATATGGCTGGTTTGTGGGGGGCGGGGAGGGAGGGGCTTATATCTCTGGAACCCTTAGCTCAAATTACTCCAAATATGGGTCACTAATCCAACCCCACACCCTCCTGAGACAACCAAATTTCATAGAAATCTGATAAAGCATGTCAATTTTAGAGTACTTTGAAAGAAGAACCTTTAAATAGATGTTGTGACAGAACCTTAATGATAGTGGTGCTCCTGCACAACTACAGTAAAGTTTAATTGACAGACAGGATTTTGAGCTGTGGCCAGGGCTGCTGGAAAGGGGATTGCAAATCACAATCTGCTCAAGTCCCAAGCAGTGTTTAGCAACTGTCCCTCACACTCATGAGGAGTGGAGACCGTTGTCACCTTGAAGGGTGTGGGAACACTCTGGTTAGAACTGTCACCTGCAGTTCTAAGGTGAGGGGAAGCTGGGGAGAGCATACTCCACCACAGAGCAAGTCGGCCCTGCCAGAATCCATCCCCTCTAATCTAGAGCCGCTGCTTTCCTTGCTCTAACATGAACAGGTCTATGTGAGCAGCAGGGCTACAACAATGGTGTCACTGACCACTTTTTTCCAGTTACAATTCCTGTCTGGAAACTCAGAGAGACATGCAGGTGGATACAGTGTATTTAAAGATCCCCTGGGGGCGGAGAGGTGGTATAGGGTGATATAGCCATGCCAAATGCCAGACCATCTCTGTACAATTTAATTTAATAATTCAATATACACACAAATCTCTCAATACATGACAATTACTGCAGTGGATAATATAGTAAACGGAGAGAGGCTGGTTGGTATATTGCTCACTTCAGGCCTCCCTAGGTCTATAGGCTGGGTTGCACCAGCTCTTCTACAAATTCATTTCACTTCAGATCTGTCTCAGTTTCTCCAGCAGTAAAATGGGGTCAATATCACCTTGGAAGTGGGCTGTGAAACTCAGTGTTAGAAAAGCCCATGAAGAGCCTAATCCGAAAGTAAATAGAGCATCTTCAAAACAAGGAGCCTAGAGTCCAGCACCTACATCCGTATCAGACACCTGAATAAGTGATTGAATTTCAGAGGTGCTGAGCACCCACAGCTCACATCATGTGCAACAGCCATGCTCAGTCCCTCAGAGTCTAGCAACAGGTGCCTAATGCTAGGTTTGAAAGTGCTGGTTATAGAGAACAGGCAGATAATTCTGCTGGCTGTAGCTGTTCCTGTTAGCTCCCTCCTGACCAAGCCCCATGTAAGAGGTCACGGCCTTAAATATCTTTATGACAAGTTTTGAGTGGGCAGAGGAGAAGGTGAGGGTGGTGAGTTAGTGAGTTACTTCCTATTCAGCAGGGTTCGGCTGACCCTCTCTGATGGCATCCATATGCCTTCTTTCACAGAAGCTGCTACATTATGCACCATCAGCCAAGGACGGGCAAGGCACAGTCTCAGCAAAGCTGCAGAGACCTTATAGTCAAGAGCATGGCTCACTCTTGTAAGGGGGCCCAAGGACAGCATGGTACATAGATACTCAGCCCAAGGGTGTTTTAGACTGACGCCAGGATAGCTGACACAATGACTGTCCAGGGAGGTGGCATGGGGCAGTGAATTAGATACAGCACTGGGGCTCAGGAGAATGGGGTTGTCTCAGACTCAGTGTGGGCACACTGCCTCTCTCTGATGGGTCGGGGCAGAGCTGACAGGGAACAGGCTATTTACCCACCTGTGTAAAGTGTTTCAAGGGCAACAGATGAACAGGACACACACATGACAATTATAATTAGCCACTGATGCTATGCCCAGCCAAGCCTGTTACAGAAGCTAGTCCCCGACCCTTCATTCTAAGCAGCCCTTTCAGACAGCGAGGAAGGAGAAGACATAAATTTGTACAAGCAAATCCACAACCATGCTAGACTGCAGCATCCAGCTCTTGCTGTACATCTCTGGTCTGTGAAATGGTAGTACAAGAGCAGCACCTCTTTCTTTTCTGACTGTTCCTGAGATGAGAAGATTCCCACATCTGTAAGCTGATCCCAGGGGACTCAGGATGTGCTGTACCAGATCAGACCATTTTCAGCAATTCCAGTTCCTAGCCTAACATGGAGGCTTCAGCAGGCAGCAGAAGAGACCACAGAGCACCCGCAACAATGCTGCACTTGGGTGGGAGGCTATTCTTCCTGATCCCCTACAGGAACCACCAGCACATGCTCTCAAGTATAAGCCCCAACTACAGCCATAAAAGCCAATATCAGTCAGGGTCAGCAAGGCCCGGCAGTATTTGACTCTGCGCCTGGGGTGGCACTCCACACACTGCACAATGAAAGGTTTTTTTCACCTGCTGCTCACATCATTCAGCAACTCCCTTGCTTTCACCACCTGGCACAGAAAGAGGAGGAAGGGATTGATCTCTCTCCTTGCCAGGCTGAGCAATGCTGGGGCCTGGAATCTCTCCTGGAGGGTGGCAAGGCTCAGAGACTGTGTGGAATTTCTTTTGGGCATTGGCCTGACCACAGGCAGGACCATTCCTGCTCCAATTGCCCGGCACAGTCTCCCCGGCTGACTCATGTGCTGTTTGTTCATGGCCTGTTGAGTGCAAAGGAGTGAGCAACCACGCTTGCCATCTAGCCCTGCTTCTGTTGCTATCGACATGCCTGACCAAGTCCCAGAGCAGAGCCAACAAGTCACACTTTAGAGGCAAGGATCTCAGCCCAGAAAAGGCCAGAGCCGCTCCTAAGCAGAGTCCCACCGCTGACCCTGACTCAGTTACCAGAATAAAGACCTGCAGAAGGCAGAGCTAATGGAAAGTAGAAATAAGAAGCACAGACCCTTCCCGTCTGCAATGGACAGGAGAGAGTCTATAGCACAGAAATCTCAAACTTGCAGCCTGCAGAAGAGAGTGTGTTGTTATATATCCAACCAGCAAGAAAGAAGAGGGTGAACTGCTTCCCCTGGCTGGGGAGGAACTGAACATTCAGAATTTGATGGGAGAGTCAGACATTGCAAAGGGTCTGGTATGCTGACAAATGCTGATCTACATCCTGGTCTGATTCTCCTCCTATTGGGGAAGTTCCCTGACGTCTGTGTAATGGTACTAGAATAAGTGAAGGAAGAACCAGGTCATGTTCTAGCTTAGACAGATCGCAAATACAGAAAATCAGACTCATTTAATCCTTTCCCTCCACTAGCTCCTACCATCAGATGATCTCAAAGCATTTTACAAACCTTCACAAACAAGCTCCCACTCTAAAACTTATGGAACCCTACTAGGCCCACAGGGCAGCCGTTAAGCTCAGGAATAGAAAGAGGAAGGGTCCAACAGCAACAAGTGCTGGGGATCCACATCTGCAGGGTGTAGTGACTCAGGAGCAGAACTCAGGAGTCCTGCTGTCAATTCCTGTGCTCCATCCCCTACAAAATGCAGGAAAAAGTTAAGGTTGAAACTTAAAGCGAAACAGCAGGAAACCTGGTGACCAAGTCAGCTCTCTGCCCATATGGCAGAGCTCTCAGAGATGTTGTTCCAGTGCTACAAACCCAGGCTAGCACTCAGCACCAGAAAGAATGCTGCCACATGGTATCCCAAAGTCAGAGGCCAGCAAGCGATGTGCCATCATGTGGGACCCCACCCCAGAGCACTGACTGGGGGCTGCATTCCTAGGCCCAACTTCCCTCCCCTTTTCTGTGTTGAGCAAGGAATGCACTGCAGAACATGTCTGTGTGACGTGCAGTGGGAGGGGAAGGAGCTGGAATGCTCCCCAGACAACATAGCTTTGAAGCACTTTGCCAATCCCCTGGGGAACCTTGCTCTTCAGCTTCAGTCAGAGCTGAAAATACGTCCCTCCAGGGTATGGTTCTTCCTACATACAGGAGGGAAGGAACTTCTGTCTTAGGGGAGAGAGATGTGCAGGGATAAACAATCATAGGAGAAGGAGGGGGACTGGGATGCTCCCCTTTTTCCCCCAGTGGGTGCTGTGGGCCTGAGCAGCAGAGCTAGGACAGACATCCACCACCACGAAGGCAAGGGGAGGAAGCTCTACGGAGCACCTAGCTGCTCATGTTTAGGCTATCATCACGCACAGAATGTGCCAGTGGCAAGAATTTGCAGCAAGGCCTGGGGCAAAGAGGAGCCCAAGCAGGAACCTCTACCTATGTGTGGCACTGGCATGGGGCCAGTATAGATGTTAACCAGACCCTTATAAGAGTTGGGGTTGGTCTGAAAGTCCAGATCAACACACCCCTGGGTCCTCCACCCCAAGCACACCAAATGAGAGAGGGCAAAACAGCTTTCTGCCACCTGGACTGTAGAGGGAGCATCCCAGCATGCAACACCATACTGGTCTAAGCAGTCCAGCAGGCAAAGCCAGCAGGTAGCAAGCAGTATGGCACTTGCCTCCACGGGTCACAGGCAAACAACTGGAACCTTTAATGTGTTAACAGAACATGAACATCCTATGCCTGTTCAAACATCTGGAGGGACATCCCATCACTTGGTAGGATGTGGACATGGAGACAGGCTGAGAAACGAATGCTTCTCCCCATGGGGAGTAGAGGGAGACTCTACACCACCCCACTTTGTAGCCAAGCCCCAGTTCCGCAGGGCAGATCTGACAGGACAACTACGCCAGGTCTGTCCCCTGCCTCCCAAGGGAAAGGACTGTCCTAGGGACCTCTTGCTCTATTGTGGCAGGAAGGACACCCCATGTGACACCCCAAAAGCAGCGCAACAGCTCAGCATCAGGAACCACCATAACAGGAGACTCAGGTACCTGGCACAACACATGCTCCTCTCCCAGGGTATACCCTCCAATGGTTCTCTGAGGGCCTGTGCAGGGAGCTGGGGGGCATTTCTGCTCCTGGGGGGCCCCTAGATCAACATCCCCGTTGATGACAGACAGAAAGACAGAACTATCTCAGCAGAGCGCATAAGGATTGATTGAGACTTGATTGGCCACACTGCTATGGGAGGCCAAGGGCACTACACCCAAGTCAGGGGAGGCAGTGAATGCACTATGGGCACTAAACTGCTAAAACAAACAGCAATGACATCAGACAGACAGGCCTCAACACTTCAGGAGATCCCAGATGTGCTTTGAGCCAACACCCTGATATCAGACACTAATGAGTAAGGTCTCTGAAGAGGGTTGGGGAAGGAGAGTGAGAAGGTGCTAAACCGGATGGAATAGCCTATAGAAATCACCTCCAGCATCCATCTGTCCAAAGTAACGAGCTCCCATGAAGACAGAGAATGGGAGAGACGATACCCACAAGGGTGGAAGGGGGAAGAGGTTCAATGTAGGATCCAGAGAGGAAAACAGTTTGTGGTCTTTGACCAGTGGGTCAAAATGGTTGTTTTGAGGATGTTGCCAACTGCAGTGTCACTGTGGAGGATGGCCCCTTTTCAGTGAATCTGGACTTTTTCCTGTAGGGTTCAGCCAGTCTCATGAGCTGGTAGTGGACTAGATGAGACCACTGAGCTGTCTACTATATTTTTTCTTTGTCACAGGTATATAAACGCCCAGTGATTGTAGTGTCACCAGGGCATCTTCAGGCGAATGAAGGGACCCACCCGTGGTGCTGTTGCACAAATTAGGTCCTTTGAAAGTAAGGTCCTTGATGGCATTTTGTACCTTCTGGGGGAGGTCGGAGACTGCAGCCACGACACTCTGAGCACAACTACTGCCATAGCCATGGAACTTGCAGCTGTACTGGCAGCATCAAGAGAGGCCTGGAGAGAAGCCGTGATGATTTTATGGCTTTTATGAGGGCCTGAAATTGTTCCCTCTTGTTCTGTGGCAGATATTCAGTAAAAGATGAAAAATTTGTAATAATTCATAAAATCATATTTTGCCCTTAGAGTTTGGCAACTGGCTCCTCTGAACTGCAATTAGGCCAAGGAGTAGCTTTTGCAGCCAAGGAAGTCTAGCCATTTCAGTTCCCTGTCAGACGGCGTTGAACAGCAACAGTGGTGTCGGTTTCATTCATTAACCACCTCAGCAATCAGGGAGTTAGGTGTCTGGTGAGGAGGAATATTTATGGGAAGGAGGTACTTATTCTTCCCCAGCAGGCTCTTGCTCCTCTGTAAGCAACTCCTGCAGAACAGAACCTGGGCTTGGTGCTCCTGGCATGACCTCTTACACAATGGAACTCCGTAGAAGAGCTTGTCATAAGGGGCCCCCTGGTTCCAAAAACCCCACTTTGGTGGGGCATAAGGGAAGGGGGTTGGACCCCCAAGGTTATTCTTGCCAATACTGCTGGGTACACCACCTGCTGGGAGTTTCTTCCTCAGGGTGCACTTCAAGGAGGGGTGGCTGAAATGGAAAGGTAGGGGAGCCTTGTATAGACGCCTCAGAAGTGAATGAGGTGTCCTCGCCCATGACCATCAGGGGTGGAGAAGAAAATGGTGCCGGTAACAGTGTTTGTGCTGGTAACATGATGAGTCATACAACTGCATCAGTGCTGAAGTGTTGTTGACTGGTAAGGGAATTCTGGATAATATGTCAGTACCAACTGGAAGTCCCTCTCAGTACCCTCAAAAGGTTGGTGCGGAACCAGTGGCTGTATCAGCACCGGAGGATGAGCAGTTGACGCAGATGGAAGGGTCGACTCCAGGAGATAAGTCAGTACCAGCTGGGAATGTCGTTTTGTACCCCTCAGCAATGGTAACTCACATTCCTTATGGAAGAGGACTCTGGGCAGTACTGGGTACTCTGGAATCAGTACATCAGGAAGTATTGAAGATGGTACCAAAGTGAGTCCATGTGTTCTCTGTGGCTGGATAAAGACACTGTTACTGATGACTATTTCAGTTTGGATTTAGAAGAGTCCTTGTGTTTTAAAGACACTGAGTCCAGTACCGATATTGGTACTGCTCTAGGCTGTTTACTGGATGTGATTCTCAGTACATGGTGTAATCTTTTTATCCAGTGACAAGATCTCGGTACCAGAGGAGTTGGGCACCTTAGCAGTACCCACGCCAGGATATGAGGTCTCCTGAGACGGTCACTTTCCCCTACTGTTCTGGAGAGGGGATTTCTTCTTAGTTGAAGGTCTAGATAGTTCTCAATGGCTCCCAAGATCTTTGCTTACCACTGCAATCACAATGATCACAGAGGTTCTCTGAGCATCTGGAGCTGAAGTACAGGAAGTGGGTGAGGGGATTCACACCCCAGGAGTCACAGAAAATGCTCAATCAGCAGCAAGTTCATCCTGTCTTCCCTAAGCTTTCAAGATCTGCTTTTAAAACTTGAACAGACCTTACATTTGGAGGGCACGAGTCACTCCAAGGCAGGTCTGGCAGGGTTTGAAGCCTGGGATTTTTGGTATAACCTGTACCTGAGGTCATGGATTGAGGCTAGAGAAAACAAAGGCCTAGATCGGGCAAATAAAGAAGGGAAGGGGAGAAAACCGCCAAAGCACAAGATTATGCTAAAAAAACAGGAAAAATAAAAGTAATGGAAAAAGAAATCTTAAGAAACAAGACGGGGGTGGGGGAGGGAGGCATGTAGCAAGCTGTGTGCCAGTAACCTAGAGCTGGGCCTGGGGATTCCTGCCTTCTCTCCAGTCCTCAGACATTCATAGCTTTTATACTAGTGTCTAGTTATGGGGAAACAGTAGCTAGGACTACAACAGCATTTACATGTTGCCTGGATTAACCACAGCATAGGAACAGAACTCCCAGGTCTACAGTGCATACAGCACTACCACCACCCCCGTCCGCCCCCACCAATCGGGACAGGGGGTAGGAGGTAATAGGAGCCTATATAAGAAAAAGCCCCAAATATCGAGACTGTCCCTATAAAATCGGGGCATCTGGTCACCCTAAATAATCCTATTACTCCAGGTCTACTCTACTTAGGAAATACGCACTCCTCATTTTTGCAACCATAATGAGGGAAACGTTTCACACATCCATAATGCTTGGCAGAGGGTCCCAACATGCTTTATGGGCATAACCTGAGATGTGGTTACCTCCAATAGGACAGGAGCAAAGGAGTGCATGGCAGTAGGGGAGGGAAAATGTTGGACAAAGCTTTACTGAAAGTGCCCTGGGACCTTTACTGTCCATGCAGGGCTGATCAGACCTTGGTATTTAAGGTCTAGTGTGTTTCACACACAGCATGCTACATGGAACTTGATTTATGCAAATCAGGAAGACAGGCTGAGCTAGCCCTGCGGGGATTTGTGGTTTTAGGGAACCTGTTTATTCCAGACCTGATGATTAGACCCTAAAAACAATTCATGCCTTAGTTAAGAAATAGCACAGATAGGTTCAGTGTAAAATGGCCCAAGGCCACACAGTCAATGGCAGAGCTGGAGTCTTAACTTCTAGTTCCCTTGCTAGACTCCAGTCACTCCCAGTAGCTAAGCATTTCTAACACAACTGTCAGCACGGTCTCTACAGCCCATGATCAGTTTGACTTGCTACTCTGCAGTTGTCTCTGGGAGGAAGTTTGGGGTTTTTCTAACTCCAAGGATGGAGCAGAAAGTCATGGTCACGCCTTTGTGAACAGATGAAAAGCAGCCTCTGCCCTGGCACTAGGGAGCATCTCTGCTTCTGGGGTTTGACTGGGCCAGACAGGACCCTCCCTCGTTAACACCCAACTCTCACACAGCCTGGGTGTGAGTTTTACACTTCCTCTAATGACATCTCTTGAGAACAGATTACGTATACAGACTAACCCTGCCTTCCCATCCACCCTCAGTAGACCCTGAAGCTCTCTCCCACGAACATTCGCACACAAGCCTCTCTGCTGCTGGTGACCAAGAAAGCATGATCTACTGCCCTTGGAGGGTTTAGTAAATTAACAAGCAACACCAGTCCATTTTACTAAAAGTTTTGTAAGGATCTTCAACCTGTTCCCACCATCCCGAGAGGCACAGAGAGAAAGACATCTGCTGCAGAACTCCAACTACAGACACTAATCAAAGTCCCATCCCTTCCACTGGAGTTACAAGATTCTCTGATCTCTAACAACAGGCTAGAAAAAGCGGGAAGTGTCAGGGGAAGAACCACAGGGTGAGCGAGGAGCTTTTTCCTCCAACCTGCCTCGATCCAGCCACATTAGACACAGAAAAGCAGAAGCAGGGGCAGAATGTCAGGAACAGGGAGCTTTAAAGAAACAGGTGGTTCCTACAGCAGAGAGTAGAGTATGGGGAAATCACTTCTGTACACAGACCCCAGTAAGCTTCCAATGCTCCTTGGCTTTTTAACAACAAAAGAAAGTCTCATGTAGAAATCCTGGGATTGTATAATCCCTGACAGCTGGGTTTACAGATCACTTGGAGACTCAGAATTACATCCCTAGCTCTTTACTAAAAGCTCCCCAGTATGTAATCAGTGCTGTACTTGGGAGAGGGTTGGGCAAATCCCCCTCTTAAACCAATCTGTTCCCTGGTTCTAAACATTCAAGGACTAACTAGCATTCTCCAGCCTCCCTGTTCCCTGAGGTTTGGATGATTACTCATGGGGTCTCCTTCCATGCTCTAGCCCCAGACCTTTGTGTGACTTCCTCCACTCCAGGAAATTCAAAGATAAATCACCACCTCACAGAACCCTGATTTCTGGCTCCAATGCAATCCAGCACCAAGAAAGATAGATGTGGTAGGGAGTGGAGATGGGTTTAAAAAACCACTTTAATTTCTAAGAACACTAGAAAAGGAGCAGACAACAACAATCCAGACCTCCCCCAAAACATTAATGGGACACATTTCCTTTACCCTACAGTACTGCTCATGAGGACACAAGTGTTTTTTCCACAACCCAGAGGAACTAAGATTCCAGCTCTCACAGCCAGATCTCACTTTCACTTTGTTTAGAGGGGTGTCATCAAACTGAAATCAAGTCAGTTTAAAAAAAAAAGAAAGCCACCCAAGTTTTTTTCAGGTCCCATACCTGCTCCTGCTCTCACAGCCACAAAATAAACATACTTGAAAGAGGAAAAAAAAACCTCATCCTATGATTCTATGATAAAAAAATGAAGATTGCAAACAGCACTGTGTGGCAGTCACTTATGAACCCAGTTTATAATGGCACTGTGATATACCATTGCTTCCCCCGAAACACACAACAACCACCCAAAATAAATACTGGAATTTCCAATATCTGAACCACAAAGCAAGGAAAATAAAGTCAACGGGGAGGTGTGTCGTTCAGGATTTCACTATTCCCAGGAGGGATGGATGCATGTAATCACATCAGCGCATCATTTTGGGGACAAAAACAGCTAAAGTGTACGACTTGTGTTTAGAGGACAATGTTTAAGGGCCAGAGAAGTACAACTCTCCTTCAATAAAGTTTTAAGCCACTTAAACCAGAGCCAAAATTACTACTGTATCTTTAGCAGCTCTCTGTTATGATATAAATACACTGATGGCTGGGAAGGCAACAAACTTTCTATTTTCATTCATTTGGGATGACCATATGCAACTCACACACACAAATAAGTGCAATTAATTCCCGTCAAGCACACATTCACCACATGTACATATAATACACAGGGGACATATTTAGCTAGTATTTCATGCTATTTGCAGCCTTTTTTCAAGTCAGTTTCAGCTGCACAGCTGTGGAGGTCTCAAGGAAAAATGCCAACATATCAGAGGGAAATAAATTTCACTGCCCATTGCAAACAAGACCAATTATTTTCAAACAAAGAATACTGGGTGGCCTAAGAAAACATCCTTTTAAAAAGCCACATGCAAATACATACATCAATCACAGACATGTATGTACTGGTACACGAGTGAATGCACACACACAACAGCACAGAGATGCCACCAAGACACAACTCTGGCTAGTTTACAGCCAGGTGGGAGGAGACTTGTACCATCTGCCAGGCTCCAGCGCCCAAAGCTAATTCTGGTACCACATTCTAGACTCCCAAAATAGCGAGGAGGAGGAGTTATAATTAAAGTCTAGGACCAGCCCGATACAGAGGCGAGCCCTGGCTTCCCCGTTGGCTGGCACGGAGCTCCGGGATCACCGACCGCTGCCGCGAATCCAGCAAGTGGCTGCCGTGAGCGCCCAGCCCCAGCCGCGTCCCTCGCCGAGGTAAGCGCCCAGGGCGGAGAGGGTCCGAGAGGGACAAGGGCCGGGCCGGCCGGACACCCCCAGCCCGTGCGCTCCGCTTACATCGATCCCATTTCAGTCCCGTCACCAGCGCCCCCTTCTCCCTCGGCGGCCAGAGCGGGGCTCCCGGCAGCTGGAAGCAGCACAGCCGGCAGTCCCCCCGCCTGCCCCATACCCTACCCGAGCTGCGCCGCCAGACCCTGCTAGTACCCGGCATGGCCACTAACCAGCAGCCCGCTACCGGCCTGGAAGGACGCGCTGCGAGCCCGGCTCCGCGCCGCTGCCGGCCGTCCCGGGGCCAGCCCCGAAGTCGAAGGGTCTATTCAGGGGGCGGCTCCTCCCCGCAGACAGAGCGGCCGCGGCTCCAATGGAGGGGAGCGCACCGCCCCCGGGAGGGGAGGTGACAGCGAGGATAAAGCGGAGGGGGGGGGGTGCCAGAATAGCGAGGGGACGGAAACAGTGGAGCGGATTTGGCCGGGCGACGGGCCAAGATAGAGAAGGGGGCTGCAGGAGGAAGCTTCGCTTAAGGCAGTTTATAGCTTCTCTCTGTTCTCAGGTGCAGGAGGGAGAGAAGGGTGCAGCAGGCACTGCCCCCCTCCTCTAGCAGACGGGGGAAATGCCTGCCTGCTTCTATCTTCTCTTCCATCCACTGTATCCGCCTGCCACGCCTATGCCCGCTGTCTGTCTCCCTTATCCCAGCCTGGATTTGTGCCCTGCGTAGGCCCTGTTCTCAGAGCTCCCCTGTATGGCCATGCCCCACATGGACACAACTCTCATCCCCCTCTTTTATTGTCCCTTCTGGCCTTTCCTTCTCCCTCTGGCTCTGCCACCTTCTTTCCTTTTTTGAAAGAGGGAGTAAAGGTTGCTGTAGCCTCAAAGTGTGCCCACCAGGCAAGTAGTGCAGAGTGCAACACGCTAAGCCACCGCCACTCCTCACAGGTCCCAGCATTGGGCCTCCACTCAGTCAGAGCAGCCACAGTGTAGGCGCCCATGGTGGCCCACACTTTCTAATTTTAAGGGAACACTCTGAAGATAAAAATAATAAAGGTCCAGATCCTGCAATCCAGTCCACAGGGCTCTGCATACACCCTTCAGACTGCAGGGTTGGGGGCACCTGCTCTTACAAAAATGTTCAGTCATTCAGAGCAACACCAGGACAGAACCGAGTGCTTCCCATTCCCAAAGCATGAACCCCTGACACCCAAGCCAGAAAAAAATACATTAGCCATACAGGGCCTCTGGCATGCAGCAGAGCAGTTCTGATTTTAGCCAGCAGAGGGCAGTGGTGCCATTTACTACTATGTATATAGTTACTCCAGGAGGCATTCTGCACCAAAAAATTAAAAATTCTGCAATTTTTATTTGTCAAAATAACACTACCTAATCACACTAGTTTCAATTATTCTGCTAATTTTTTCAAAATACCTGTCAGAAAGTATGTCTGTAACAATACAGACACACACTCAAACATTCCCCCAGGAGAAGAATTAAAGAAACCTCTATGATAACCCATTTCCTATTTCTCTGTCCTCTTCCCCACCCCAGAGCCCAGCAAGGGGGGGGGGCGACACCCACAACCCCTCCCGTGAAGTTCAGCCATGAGTCTCCCCCAGCCAATACACTCAAACTCTCTCCCACCAAGAGCCTAGCCATGGGCCCCCCTAGCCTGGTTACCTGTACCCCCTCTCCTCCTAGAGCCCATTAGCAGGGCCCCCTTGGCCCAGATACCTTCACCCCTCCACACAGAGCCCAGCCCTGTCCCCCAGCCCAGATAACTCTCCCCCCTCTTCCCCTTCTCCCCCCTCCCCCCCCCCCAAGCCCAGGGATCCAGAGAGAGAAACAATATGATGGTCAGTCCCAGGCTTGCATGGAGTTTCCTGCCAGGAACCTTCTACCTCCCTCCCCCCTCCCTGCAGTGTCTTCTATGTGCAAGCTGGGCTCTGACAGGTCCAGTGGCCCCTAGTGGTGGCTAGCAGCACTGCAGCCCATTTCTGTGGGGAAAGGGAAAATTCTGCATGCACATAAATTTCTGCAAAATTCTGCATTGTGCAGTGGTGCATAATTCCCCCAGGAGTAATACAGTTAATGTCTCTTGCTTGAAGGTAATAAAGCAGTGAACTTTGACAAGTTTACTTCCTAGTGCTTCTACAGCTAGTTGTTTTACATCCTACACTTTATGCCCAGCTTGGGCAATAAAATTAGCATGGTCAGTTCAGTCTTGGCTTGCAGTGGATTCCAGTGGCCTACTGCAGTTGGGAAAAGGATTCACAGCACCACCTGGAGCTGATGGAAACCCATTAGGATTCCATGTGAAAAAACATTTTAAACTTTGCACAAAAACAGCATTTCTGTTTGCATATAAAACCTCACAATGAGGGCATGGGGCTGAGTACTGTAAGTTCCTGGAAAGTGAGAAGGCTGAGGACCTCACAGGATCAGCAAGACCATTTCAAAGGGACAGTAGTGCTTAGAATTCTGTGGCTGAGTCCCATTTCCAACCATTGCATCTCTCCCTCATCCCGGGCAATATGGAGGTGTCTGTGTCTCACTGTCATGACCATTCAGCAGGAGCTTTTCCTTAAGTTTGATTTTTTCCTGATTTATTCTTTATTGGCAATTTACTCCCTGAACAGCCTCACCCAGACCTAAACTCTCCTGAGTCACCTTGCTATAAGGTGACACCTGAAACAGGCCCATACCCTGCAAAGTATTAGCACCCAGGAAGGGACCATAGCTGCAAAGCACACCAAGGAGATCAGCACAGGTTATGAGCCTATGGTTCTGAATCCATATGACAGCTCTGAAAAATGATTTTGCAAACAGGCTGAAGAGCCATTGTCAAATGGTGCTAGAGAGGTTTACTCTCAAATGCAGCTCTGTGGAGCAGAGGGTAGCCCAAGAATGAACAATCAGGCTCTAGGGGGGTTGTACAACCACATTACCAAGTACACACTGCTCTACCAAAGTAAATAGTAGAAAAGACACTCCTCCCACACACGCAATACAATTCTGGTAAATAAGTCACAAAATGGGATAGTTTGTGTGTATATAGCTGCTCTAGTCTGAGAACCTTTCTGCTTTACAGAGGGGAGGGAAATATTAACAGTCCTATTTTACAAATGCAGAAACTGATGCACAGAGGACCAAATTCATCCCTCATGTAACTCCATAGTTTTAAAAGGAGTTTTACTAGGGACAAAATTGGCTCAAAGTTAAACTCACTCTGTGAGCTCCGGTGACAGTGTTGGGGATAAAACCCAGGAGCCCTCATTCCATCCAACCTCACTGCTCTAATTGCTAGTTTAGGTAGGTTAGCATAAAAAGCATCCAGAAACACAAGACCCTACTTTGCCTTGGAGCAAAGCTCACACGTTGCAAAGCGCATTCAAGCAACGTTATGGATGAGATTTAACTTGATGCACTGATGCAGTATCAATCACTGGGAGTAATGCCATCTTTAGAAGCAGTTAAACCTTGTGCCAGTGTAGACAGGGAAAATATTGTGCTCAGGATCCACAGCATCAGGAATACATATGGTGTGGCAATTTTTCCCCTCTTTCCCCACAGAGCTGGGAAACACTATTGATCAGTGTGATGCAGTAGGGACTGTCTGGGTGGGGAGTGGGAGAGCAGGGGAGGACTTTAGAGGATGGACGATGCCAGGGCCTGTAACCTGAGCTAGGTAAGGGAGGGGAAAGGTCAACACCTTTGCCCAGGAAGGGGACAAAGGAAGGGAGTGGCAGGAGGGAAGCAGTTTGAGTTTGGGCTTGGGGCTGTGTGGGCGGAATTCAGGGTATCCTAGCTAGGATCCAAGCACCCTGAAAGCCCAGAAGGACTCGGTGGAGGGGTCCTGACTGTGCCTGCAAGCTCTGCTGTAACCTGTGTTCCTGTTGTCCAATAAACCTTCTGTTTTACTGGCTGGCCGAGAGTCACTGTGGGTCCCAGGAAGAGGGGGGTGCAGGGCCGGACTCCCCACACTCCGTGACAATCAGCAATGTTTTATTGGCAGGAGGGGAGTATGTGTGTGTGATCCTGCTAAGAAGAATTCCAATGTTCCCAAACATTTCCCAGTGTTAGAGGCCATCTATGCTACAATAGAAGTCTGGTGGTGACAGTAGTGAAGATTTCCGAGTGACTCAGTAATGGAGAAAAATATCTACATAATTTTCCATCAAAATCCCTGTTAAGACCCCAGGGAAGGCTTCCAGACTGTAAAAGAAAAATTAAAAATGTTTTTTTTAAAAGAGTATGATCAGAAAAAGTGATTCAACTGGAAAACTAAAGCAGCTGTGGAAAATATGACACCATCTTTGCACAAAGATATTGACTGCAGTAGTGTGAAAAACGTTACTCAAGGACAGGGTAGGAAAATAAGCCCCTTTGTCTTTGTGAAACCTGGAAGTGTTCTGAGGTGTTTTTTTCTTGTTGTAGAGCCTAGAAGATGTAAAATTTTCCAAAGTCTGTGCTCTGTTACAGCAGAAAAACTCCAGTGAAGTCAATGGAGTGACTCCAGATTGAGGAAGAGAGTACCTGCCCTCACTCGTGTGTGTGTACATGCACACTGTATGGCACTGCCAGGGATAAACATAATGAAACACTTTAACCATGTTTCTAAGATAAGCATAGAGCATAGACTGGTTGGTGTTCAGTCCCTGTGTCTTGGCCTAATTAGTCTGCTTTCTGATAGGCCTAAGTGATCGGCCTCGGATGCTACAGCTTTGGAGTTGCTTATAGTGTGTAATTTTCTATTCTAATGTGAGTTTTCACACATCTGGTTCAAAGTTTCCAGAGTAATGTGGAAAATATACATAATTATCAAAGGAAATGGCTGAATTCTGAACAGCTTAGCTTCCATGCTGATGACTCTACTAGCATTACTGTTGCTACATCCAGAAAATTCATTGCTGCTACTGTAATTTCCATCACAAGGGCACAGGTATAGCAGGGAGCACCACAACTTGGGCAATCTAACGAGGAAGAGAATGAAAAGGATATCTTAATTGCTGTACAAAATAAAACAGCACAGAATGAGCCAGGACAGTAGATCCTTGGCCAGCAACAGTGGTACAAAGCACAGGGGATGCTTGTTAGAGCAGCACAAATAAAACAGTTTCTGCTGCCCTTGTAGACAAACTTGCTCCAAAGGAGACCCATTTCCCGGACACGGTGCAGCAGAACCTCACACAGAAACACCATGGGGTCACGATGGGCCTGGGCTCGTTCTTGTTCAGCAGCCAGATTCTGATCTCTGTCACACCAAGATCAATTTAGAGCAGGTAATGATTCTGACTTCAGGGGAGCGTCTCCAGATTTATACCAATATGAGGCAGTTGAATCAAGTCTTTGGGGAGTGAAGACATAGAAGGTTGCTGGGTCCAAATCTGCAATGTCCCAGAATAACAGATTTCAGAATTTACTCCTCTGTCCCAATTATATTGAGTACTTACAAAGGGTTTTCCAGTTAATGGCTGTCAAAGCCATTTATCACCTCCATTTTACTGACAGGCAAACACTGAGGTTAAATGACTCGCCCAAGGTTTCACAGCAAATCCGTGACAGAGTGAGGAATAGACTCCCAGTCTGATATCTTGTGCACTAAGTCACAGTGCCTCCCAGGGCTGGATAATTCAGGCAGAGAGGGGGAAAGAAGTAAAAACAGAAAGGAAGGGCACAATGAAGTCCCCAGCCTTCCTCAGTTCCCCTGCTCCCCTGGAAAAAGAAGTTAAATACTTACCCTTTCTAATAGGGAACCCTCTTGTGACAGGGGCTGGAAGAAGGATCTGGCACCCAAGGAAGCTTGTCATTGCCAATCTCATCAAATAGAGCAGAATGCAAGTGGCAGCAAGGTTTGCTGGGATGGTGCCCACCTCCAGCATCCTGGGCTCTCCCACCCCGACAACCCAGCCTGCCCTCATTTCTCTACTGGTTGCATCCATCCAGATAAGAAGCTGATGTCATAAGCAAAACAATGGGTGATTTTACCTCTCACCAGGATAGATAGCTTCCAGGGCAACACACTCATGACAATGTTCTGAACAAGCCCAAATCCATCACCTGTCTCCATTCAAGAGTTTCTCCCTTCAGAAATCTCCCCAAGTGTGAAGGCTCTGGAAAGGGAAGGTATCAGAGGACAATAGCCTACCTGCCAGCCTTGCACAGGAGCATCTGGGAGAGGCTGCCAGGCACTACCAGGAGTGGGGCAGAAGGAGTTACAGGAAGCAACAGTGGGACTGGGGGAGGGAAGGGTCAGGTCTGGAGAAATTCTCCTCCGCCACTCTTGAAGGTCTGTACCAGACTGTCTGTCTACTGCACTATCATTAACTGAATTGATCCCTTCCCCTGGATACCATACAGCAAAATGATGACACCTTAATAATAGCCCGCGGTGCCGCTGCACAGAGCATGTTTTGGGCTTCACTTACGGCAGCCAGCACATACTGGGATCACGTCACTGCTCAGCTGTGAGATACAACCCAAAGAAATGCAACCAATGGGCATAGGTGGCAGTCAAACATTCATGTGTCCACACGTGTCTGTCTGCATCTGTCTAGACTGCCTGTGGGCCAGTGCACAGTGGTATGCATGTATATTGTTCTATCTGCCCTTGGGCAGAGAGTGTGAGGATGTGTTGGGTCTTGGGATCTCACTCTCTCATGCATGGACTTCCCAGACAAGCACAGAGAAGGAGCAGTGGGGTGTGAGAACAAGTCTGTTTATACTGATTGTAGCTAGGAGGAATCCTCAATTTAGAGGGTATATGTTAGACTCAGAGACAAATCTGATTTAGCCTGTCCCTGGGGTTTCATTAGTAAGGCAAAGAACTTTCACTGACCATGCTTCCTGGGAGCAGTCAGGCTGTGTTCAGATGCTCTGCAGAAGTCAGATTCCTGCAAATAGAGACTTCAAGAACCAGCATTGTGAGGAGTGGGTCTGCACAGTGCTGCCAGTCACTACTAGGGTTTCCCCTCTTGCATGTCCTGAGAGAGGTTACACCAGTGGTTCTCAAAGTTCTGTCCTGGTGACCCCTTTCACACAGCAAGCCTCTGAGTGCGATCCCCCTTATAAATTAAAAACATTTTTATATTTAACATTATAATAAATGCTGGAGGTGAAGCATGGTTTGGGGGTGGAGGCTGACAGCTCGCGACCCCCCACGGGGTCACAACCCCCAGTTTGAGAACCCTTGGGTTAGACCAAGACACAGTGAAGGATTCTGTCACCCAGCTCTGCTAATGTCCTTCAATCCCAACTCACAGCCCCCTGCTATTCCTCTTCTGGGCTCTCTCCCATATCACCTCTGACAGTGCCTCTCAATCCCAATCTACAGCCCCACTGCTATCCCAGATCTGGGATTCCCCCACCCCCAGCTCTGCCAATGCCCTTCTGTCCCAACCAACAGGTGCACCCGTTATCTCAGCCATGAGCTCCCCACCTCATACAGCTCTGCTGGTGCCCCTCAGTCCTGATCTATTACGCTCCCGACCATTCCTATCCTGAGATAGAATCATAGAACCATAAGACTGGAAGGGACCTCAAGAGACACTCATGGCAGGATTAAGTATTATCCAGACCATTCCTGACAGGTGTTTGTCTGACCTGCTCTTAAAAATTGCCAGTGATGGAGATTGCACAACCTCCCTAGGCAATTTATTCCAGTGCTTAACCACCTCGACAGTTAGGAAGTTTTTCCTAATGTCCAACCTAAATATCCTTTGCTGCACTTTAAACCCATTACTTCTTGTCCTATCCTAAGAGGTTAAGAATAATTCTTTTCCCTCCTCCTTGTAATAACCTTTCATGTACTTAAACTGTTATGTTCCCTCTCAGTCTTCTCTTTTCCAGATTAAACAAACCCATTTTTTTTCAATATTCCCTCATAGGCCTTTAATCATTTTTGTTGCTCTTCTCTGGACTTTCTCCAATCTGTGCACATCTCTCCTCAAATGTGGCACCCAGAACTGGACACACTACTCCAGTTGAGGCCTAATCAGCATGGAGTAGAATGGAAGAATTACTTCTCGTGTCTTTCTTACAACACTCCTGTTAATACATCCCAGAATGATGTTTGCTTTTTTTGCAACAGTGTTACATGGGTGACTCATATTTAGCTTATGGTCCACTATGACCCCCAGATACCCTTCTGCTGTGCTCCTTCCTAGGCAGTCATTTCCCATTTCTGTATTATTCCTTCCTATGTGGAGCACTTTGCATTTGTCTTTGTTGAATTTCATCCTATTTACTTCAGACCATGTTTCCAGTTTGTCCAGATTATTTTGAATTTTAATCCTATCATGGTTGATTGCAATGAACTGCACTTGTCCTGTGGCAGAAATGTCAATTAGGAACCAAACAGGTCACCAAATGCAAGTATACTAAGAAACATTTAAGCAAAAAACAAACACAAATATTCCCTGTGCCCCCCCATTTCCCCTCTTCCCTGCAGCTCTATGCAGCTGCTTTATCACAAACAGCAACATTGTAACTGCTACAGCTGTAACTAGGCTGACTCCTCTGGTAACACCAGGGCCAGTGCTGTAAAAGACGTCATTCAGCCATGAAGTATTAAGGCTGAATGTGTCATTTACAGCTAAATTGGAGGTTTATTTATGAGGCATAGCAAGCACTAAATCCCCAGCAGGGCAGCCTGTACAGAAAGGCAGAGTCCTCTGCACATATTTTAGGGCCTATTATCGCCCATAGGAAATCTGAGCGTGTGAGGATTACCATTTCATCCCAGTTTGACTTCAGCAATATCCAACCCTCAGCACTTTTAAAGCCTACTGCAGATGGCTCAGCCTCCCCTCCCCTATGAGGCTGGGAGCTGGTATCTCCATTTCACAGATACAAATCAGGGCAGAGAGGTCAAGCCAAGAGCACCAATAGCAGAGCCAAGAACAAAAGAACCCAGGAGTCCTTACTCCCACTCCCCTGCTCCTTCCACTGAACAAAGAGGTCATCAGATCTGTGGGCTTGCAGACTCAGTGCCTTGGGGAATCTCGGATAACTAACACTAGCATTTCTGCCAGGGCCTCAAAGAACTTTACAAAGCAGGGCCAGTGTCACTGTACCCCTTTCTAAGTGGGGAAACTGAGGCACAGAGAGGGCCCAAGACAGTAAGTCAGCAACAGAATCAGGCGTAGAACCCAGGATTCCTGGTTCCCCATTCCCTGTGATAACTGCTAGAAAAAGTCACATACAATCTGCTTTGCACCCAGTATTGTGCTACAAATCAAGGTCAATGGGTACAAGACACCACATCAGCTAGATGGGAGCATGTGGTGTTTCCATCTGGGACAACAGGCCCAATCGGTGGCAGCACAGACTTTGCTCCTTCCCTGCTGGGTACAGACAGCAGACAGTTTAACAAAGGAGCTTACATCACAGACAGTCTTGCTGGATGGGTGAGGATTATGTCCCCAGTTGTACTGAGAGGGAGATGAGGGGCCTGACAGGAGGCTGGCCAGCTGTGCCATGCGTTACAAAGCCAGCCCACGCTGGAGCACATGAGGAGTAGGTACAATACAGCTAAGCAAACACTGCCAGCAGAGAGGTGTGTCGCCCCATCCACTACCTCACCAAACACCTTACTGGAGACACAGGTCTGAGGTGGTTGTCAGCTCAGACTATCCCTCACACGAGGCTAGCTCCACCTCACAGCCCAATGGCCATCAGAATTATCAGACAGGATCAGAACTATGGTCTTTCTAGTCCAGTATCCCGTCTCCAGCAGTGTCTTGAGCTGAGCCAAGATATCACACTCCACATGCAGCTCAGCACAACTGGCCAGGCATCTGATAGGATGTTTCAGCCTCCTCTGAAGCATTGCATGAGGATCCAGGACACCCAGCCATATGGACTGATCCAGTGTGGCAGGCAGAGGAATCAAGGCTAGCTCAGATTTGTTCTGGCAAATGCTGTGCTCCTCTGTTAAGAGCCATTGGGAGAAAGAAGGTCTGGCTCTCAGCTATCCCATAACACTTATGGTACCTGTGACTCCAGAGGCCACACGGCATCATTTCCCCTAGGCTGGGATTTTCTCCAGGTGGAGCAAGGCTCATGCCTCTTTGTTCCTCTTCAGTGTTCAGTGCCCCCTCCCGGAGCAGATGCCACCAGCTGGCCATAACAGTTACAAGCCTGCAGCTCATTTCTATGGCAACTCAAGCTCTAGAACGATGCCACTGCAGCACATTTACCTTGGCAATCAAAGTTCTAGAATGACCCCAACAAGAAGGCCTGTTAACATTGACAATCCCACACGTGCCCCCCCTCCCCCGCAAGTTCTGTAAAGGGCCAAGCAGAGAGACAGGGACCCTGCCTCAAAGAGCTTCAAGTCCAAACCACGCAAATTTCAGCCACGGGCAAATGGAAGGGGCAAGGAAATGAGGGAGCACAGTTATGGTAAATGAAACCAACAGGAAGTACATCAGAGAGGGAGTGAGTCACGCACACTGATATTTTTAAGGATACATGGGGAAGGGGACAGCCTGGGAAATGGCCCAGGAAAGCTGAACCCAGAAGCTGAAATAATTAAATGAAAAGGAGGCATCTGGATTAAAAAGCCTTGTTTGTTTGTCAGACGGTTGGTTCTTTTAAAACAATCAACTCTAAATTCCCCTCTTTCTGCCTCAAACAAGCCCAACCATTATTAGACGCTCTAGTAAACTCCTGGCAGCTGATCCCGCCTCTGCTTTCTGCAGCTGTCAGAAGATGGCTCAGGATGCACCTTTGATATTTGACAGTGTAAACTGTGCATCAGAGAGGGGGAGCTGGATTCTGTGTTTTGTGCCAGAGACCTTAACACCAGATTACTCGGCAAAGTGCATGGCAGCTCCCCTAAAGCAGCATACTTCTCCATGGGCTAGCAAGGAACTGAGGCACAGGTGAGCAGAGAGCCTTTTCCAGCACAATCCGTGACCTGGTGCAAAGAATTTCAGAAGGCATCTCTTTTTAAGAACGATGCATGACAGCATTGTGTGGCAATGGGCCAACAGGACTAGTCCATGCCATGCTTCCAGCTCCCAGGGATTCTAGCCCAAACCTGCTTCTAGTAGACAAACTGAGGATACAGGATGGGTCACACCTGTCCCCATCCACCCCTCATCTTAGTTCCAAGTTTGGCTTCCCCCCAAGACAGTCTAGCACTCTCTCCTCTTTACAGCCCTTATTTAGGGCCAGAAAGACTGACCTCTCAAATGATGATAGCTCCCTGCTTGAGCCTGTAGCAGGGTCTTCTTCAGCACCCTGACCACATAAACTAAAGGAGTAATCCCACTAGCTGCTGCCAGTAATAGGCAGTTACCCTCTAGTGCAACTGCTAATAGAAGAGGACACAGCACAAGCTTGACCAGTGAGTCACACTGAGGTTCTATAAAGGATTATTGCTGCTAAAGAAATTCCCGTCAGCAGAGCTGCCTGTGCTGTCCTTGCCCTCCGTGGAGCCCTAGACGGCTGAGAGGATGGGGAGGCAGGCTGGGAGTCTTGCATTTCCACAATGGCCAACCTTCCTTGCTCTGGAACTGCACACACCCATGCTAACAAGGCAAGAAGGACCAGAAACTTCTTCAGAAATACAAGCCTGGAAAATTCCAATTAACCACTGGCAAGAAGGATCTGTAGCATCATCCCCTGGGCACATGGGCCCTTTCCAAGGGGAAGAGACAGTGAGATGTTAAGGAGAACTGGCCCTCATCAAGGTGACAGGGAGTATGTCTACACAGCAAAGAAAAACCTGCAATTGGTCCATGCCAGCCAACTCAGGCTTGCAGGGCTCGGGCTGTGGGGCTTTTTCATTGCTATGTAGACTTCCGGGCTCAGACCCTCTCACCTCACAGAGTCCTAAAGCCCAGGCTCCAGCCTGATCCCAGAAGTCTACACAGCAAGGAAACAGCCCCAGAGTCCAAGCCCCGTGAACCGAAGTCAGCTGGCATGGGCCAGCTGTGGATTTTCATTTGCTGTGTAGACATAACCAGGGAGGCAAACACAGATCCCTCCAGCTGCATCAGAGCACTCAACGGCTAAAATATAAAGGAGACTCCAAACTTACAGCAAATATTGGGGGCTCCTTCAGGAAGAGGGATGGGGAGGAGGAATCTCTGTGCAGCCAGGATTCAAATGAAGCTGCACAATCAGAACCACATGCCACCTGCACACTAACCAAGCCTGGTGGGATACCCTCACTAACCCAGCACCCCAACAGGATAGTTACTGGAACTGGGCTTCACCTAATTAGCAGTCACCACTAGCGCTGGGCCTGCACCCAGGGCTGGGGTTCGAGTTCCACTGAAAGCAGTGAGTGGCTGAAAACACAAGCCAAGTTCACCCTGAAGCCAGTCCCAGCTCAATAAAGCTTCTGTAAAACTCGGTGAGGCTGGGCTAAGTTGCACTGGGCACTCTCTCAAGCCCAATTATTTCTCCTGAGAGCAGGTGAGGGTATGATTCACCCAGCTCCAAGGCAAAGATGTAACCCTAGCTGCAGACCTGAAGCTGGCTCCAAACATATCCAAAGTCAGAGGAAGTCAGGATCCACCTTACAAAGCTAGGAAAGCCAGAACTTGACCCAAACATCACCAATCTTTGGGGACTGAGGAGCCCAGGCCTGGAGCTAGTTGAGTGGTCAGGAGTGTCCTCTCATGCATTGCTCCCACCACAACCAGCCTTGATGCCCAAGGGTAGGCACCTTACCTTGGGTCAGGCGAGTGGGCTGCTTAACCTGCAGGCCATCAACGGCACAGGCATTCCCGCAGGGATGCAGGGTGAGGGTCCCACAAACGTTCTCAATGTAGCAGTGCTCAGAGGCCAACCCAGCTCCCTGCAGAACAATGTCCTTAGCGGCTGAGCCAATCATGGTCCTCCCTGCAAGGAGAAACATCTGCTTAATGCTCCTTGGGACATAACAAGGAGATCATGTGCATGGGATGGGAGGCCAAAGCAGGTGAAGCACCCCCATTTACAGAGGCTGAGAGGGGACCACTCACCCTGTATTATTGGTGCCAAAACTCCACTTGGTGTGCACCCCACCCTGCGTGGGCACCATGTGATAGGAAGGTGAGGGCTGGGCAGGAAGCAGCCTCTGTAGTTTTTGCCCAGAGGAGCTCCTGAACTGGGAAGTGGGGGGGACGACATAATTCTGTGGAATAATGGGAGTGCAGCCAGGGCTGAGGGCAGGTCCTGTCCTGATGCTGCACAGCAAGTGCAGGCCTAGGCATTAAGCCACCAAGTTTTAGACACTGGTGGGTCCCCGAGAGAGGGACTAAAACAGCCTCTCCCAGCTCCTGTACCCATCGCTCTCTGCACACACACACAAACCACCAACAGCCACTGATTCCCCCACACACCACCTCAGGAAATGGGGGTACAAGCCCCTCATACAGGTGCATGACATGGGATCAGAAGTCCTGTGCTCTTTCCTCTAGGCCAGGCTGACTCTTAAAGCTCCAAAGGCAGGGCAGTCTGCACCCACAGGGTGTGTGGCAGTGCTGATTTGTCCCTCCTGCCCCAGCACTCTGCAGCACTTGGAGAAACAAGGCTGCTTCATACTTCAGAGGAGAGGGGAGTCCTTCCACAATGGAAGATCTGGACAGTGTTGCAGGGCCCAGCACAGTGCTGCTCTCTCCTTGGCTGCAGAGATTAGCACTGGGCTCCTGTTTGTGGCCCAGACTGCAAACGCCAGGCCAGAGAGATGGGACCTTGCAGGTCCTCAGGTGAGAGCCCATGCTCCTTGGGGCTTTTATCAGGGCTGCTATTGATCATGGTGTTCCCTGGCTCCCTGACAGAAACTCACCCTACAGGTCTCAGCATATTAGCTGCTGGGAAGACATGGGGCCACTTGGGCACAGACAACAGACAGCTAAATGTAGGTGGTCAGACACCCCCAAAAAGCAACCCACACATCCCAGTCTTGTCCCTTCTAGGAACATGAACCCAAGCAAAGATGCAGCAGAAGAGGCAGGAGGAGGCTAGTGATGATTAATCCTGTTTCACACTAACCACTGTGCCCCCAGGTTCCTCCTCCTGTTCCTATCTCCTTCACTCTCTCTGATCAGACAGGCAAGTTCCCATGGCTCCTCTACCTCTTCTTCCCCCCATCCCACCGCAATCCCAATCTCCAGCTGTCTCCTTGGGCAGGCAACTCTCACTCTCCTTTGATCCAATTATCGCTAGCAGCTTCCTCTGTTGATTCGGTGCTGAACAGACCCCAAGCTCTTGGCTAGGCCCCCCCACCTACCCTCAGCTCCCACCCATTTCACACTCTCAGGGCCTTGCTGACTATGTGTCCAAAAGTAAGACTCACTAAGTACAAGTCCATGGCCCAAGAAGCAGCTACGCTCTGCTCCCCTTCCCTCCCCGGTGGAGGAAGCACACTCCCTGTCTGAAGTGCAGGGGGCTCGGTACGATCTGTGCCTTGGGCTGGTGTGTGGGCATGTCACGTGTGCACAGGTAAATCCTTCCCAGCAAGATCCTGGACATCTCCACAGGGAGTAGACCTGGCAGCTCCCTGCCTCTCAAGCCAAGGAGGCAGACAGGTTGCTAACAGCAATGTCTCCAGGAAAAGCGTGGTTCTTGCTTCTCTCCAGTTTTTAATCTGATCTTTAATCTGAGACTGCACTGTGGCCTTGATAACAATTATTGGACACAGATGCATGCCTAAGGCTCGCTTCCCAACACCAACTGCTAGAGAAGGGCTGACATTTGGAGGGGTTGAGCCATGAAGGAGCTGGAGTCTCTGATCCTAAACTGAGAGGCAGGGGGCAAGTGGCTCAGGGATGGGGAGGCACAACTGGATTCTGATCATCATGTGCTTGTCCCTATAGCAGGGCCATTCACAGGGGCTGCCAGGGGTGGCGGGATGTTATTGGGGACTAAAACTTTTCAGGAGCTTCCAGTGCCTCTGAGAGCCACAAAATTGAGCTAGCCACTCACTGTCAGGAGGGAAGGAACAGCTGCCCTATGTGCCTCTCACTCCCTCCATTCTTGGGAGCCAAGGCTGGATCTGAATCCCATTGCCAGCCCAGCTCTCGCTGGGATGCTGGTTCCATCTGGCTCTGGGCTGCTGAGCTCACATAAACCAGGAACATCAATGTAGATGTCAACCTAAGTCCCTGCAAGATGAGAGGGTGTGGCAGCACCAGCTCCCATTGCTGGGACTGAAGATGGGTGGGACTTAATGTGCCTACTCCCCAGGGGCTCTGGATATCCTAGCCAGATCCAGACTGTGCCTCCCCATCCCCATTTTCAGAGAGATTAACCCAGGTTCCGGATCCCACATTCAGCATCTAGATGTGGCTAGTTTAGTGGGGCTCTCTCAGAACCCTGCAGAAAGTTACAGCCACACAAAAGTGGATCACAGCAAAGCCCACACACCTGGAGGAGAAGGGCGGGGGCAAGGACATGGCTGGCAGCAGCAGTCAGGCCAACACTGACAGTAGTTAGCAAGAGCAGAGGAATCACACAGGTAACATATCACCTTCGGTCTGTGCATCGAGTGTGGCAGAAGGCAAGTGCAGTGCAGCAGCATCTTGCGTGCCAGGCCATCAATAGCCCTGTCTTTTGCCTCTCATCTGGGCTCCAAAAGCATCATATAATCTTCCACTAACTATACCCTACAATCCAGGCAGACAGGCAGGTCCACATCAGATACTGGGACAGGACAGGAATATTAGCTCCGTTTAGCAACGGGGATGGAAGAGGGCAGGCTAAGATACTCAGAAGTGGTCACTAATTTGGGGGGCCCAACTGAAGACCCCTAGGGGATGACTTCCAGGGGTGCTAAGCACCCACAACTCTAGCTGACATGACTGGAAGCTTGCGTGTGCTCAGCACCCCTGAAAGTCAGGCCCTAGGGTTTCCAGTTGGACCCCCCCAAATTAATGACTTCTTAGAATCAGGCCCAAGGTTCCTAAAATGGGGCATTCAAAATTAACAGCCAGTTTGAAAACTGGGGTGTAGGGGACTTGCCCAAGGCCTCTCAGGGAGTCTATAACACAGCTGGGAATGGAATCCCTAGGCCTCCTTTTCTATCCATTACAAACACACCCTCTCCACACAGTCTGGCTTTCCCATGGTGTGATGGTTGGTCTCCAACCAGTGTAAGTTACACAGTGAGTCTCAGCCACAGGAGAGCAGGAAAAGTGACACCCCTTCCCCCAGGTGAGCTCCTAACCCCTATCAGCCTCAGCCCATTGTCACAGATGGGCAAGAGGAACTTACCCTCTCCTAGGGGCAGGAGGGTGATGGCGGTGCTGAGCCGGCCACTGCCCAGGCTCACCAGATGTGGCTTGTCGGTCTGGACCTTCAGCCCCTTGCCCATGTCTATTAGGTCCAGAGGACTGTTCTGTAGGTAAGGATAAAGCAGAACCCCTGGTTAGAATATGCTCATCCCTGAACTCAGGGGAGAGGTCGCTGGGCCGAGCCCTTCCTAGATGGGGGCCAGAGAGGTTTTCCACCTGGCAGGAAATGCAATGAGTTTGGTGAGTCTCAGTCAATTCCTGGTGAACCAGCATCCACAGCACAAAAACCACCCCATTAGGTTGGTCCCTTACGGGCAGCGCCAGCAAAAAGGTCAAGGGCTGAACAGACCATTGGGACTATCCTCTCTTCTTATCCCTCTAGTGCAGGCCATGTTGTGGATGCTGACCTTGCCCCTGACCATTCTGGAGGTAAGCAGAGGACTCCAGAGCTGTCAGTCTGGCACCAAGACACAAAAATCGTGAGGTAGATATGGCACCAGCTGCTGCAGAAGAGGTGATTCTTGCACTGGCAGCACCCCACATGTGGGAAAGGGAAGAGAGAGAGCAGGGATGGAAGGAGCCATGGGGACAAGGCTGGAACATGTCTGGGGCACAGGCACGAGTGTGCAAACAAGACCCCTGAAATGAGGAGCAAGGCCAGCTTTAGCCCCTGAAACATGCTGGTAAATGGATGGATGGACAAGAAGACAGATGGGGTCTGTGCTGAGGGCTGGCTCCTACCCAGCAGCCTGTCCACAATCAGATTCAGATACGTTCTCTCTCCGTTCCCACTTTGCACAGCAAAGATGGATCATAAATATTTATGGGCGCCATATCTTTCTGCTCTCTATGACAGGGCAGAGCGGAAGTGGAGGTCTCACAGAATGGCTGGCTGCAGCCAGCAGGGCAAGGCTCTCCTCACTGCCCTTGGCCCCTGACCCTACTTCACGTAAACCAGAATCCAACCGGGCTTCACTTAGACCCCATCAGCTACATGCACACACATGTATATGCATGCATACGGACATGCATCCCCATACGGATGCAAGCACACACAAACACAAACCCACAAGCACAGCCTGCTGGGCCCCTGGCTCCACATTCTGAGGGTGTCTCCCTCAGCCCTTTTCCCAGAGCACAGAGAGTGCCCTGTGTGGGTTCCAGACAGCGGGTTAGCAAGCTGAGGAACAGACTCCTCAGATGCGGAGTCTGAGGGTTCTGGGCCTTCCCCATGTCTCCAGATCTCACGACAGGCCGGCTGTGATCTTTGCTCTGTGCTGCAGCTTGGGGAAGCGGAGACTAGAAGGATGAAAAGTGACAATAGCCCAGCCCCAGGGCAAGGGGGATTCCATGGGCTCAGGTTCTTTTTAACAGGATCCAAGGTACTAGCCATTTAGCCCAACTGGATTTACAGCCAATCCCATAATAGGATTGGGAGGAAACGCTCAATGGCACTCGGCAGAAGGCAGCGCCTGTCACCCACACCCTAGTCCTGGGGTTGTTCAGAATACCAATAACCCTTCAGAGTCGAGCTCTGGGAGGGAGTGGAGGGTGGGAGATGTGGCACAGAGCCATGCCATTCTCCAGCTCTGGGGTGGGATCATGCCTCACTGACCATAAATCATCAACAGCCTCTTACTGTGATGGGGCCACAATTCCTCTCTGGCAAACTGTTCCCATGTCCCCTCTCCACACGATCCTCCAGGAGCCTTTAGGGTCAACTGGGCCAAAGTGCTACTACATGGATGCTGAACTGCCCAATCTAGAACCAGTGCCCCCAACCCCCATCTGGAATTGGGGTCTGGCCCATAACAGAAGCAGAGCCATTTATGAAGCCTGACCCAGGCCTGGGAGAGGGAATATACTTTCCCTATACTCTCATGGGATTGCCAGGCCCATCTCCCAGCACTTGGGGCTGCTCTCTCTTTGGTTTTCTGGATGCCCTGATTTCCTGCTGGATTTCCCCCCACTATGGGGACCTAAGCAGCCTGTATTGCCAGTGCTCTCAGCATCATCCCTGAATCCCTCTCTAGGACCAATAACCTTTGCTCATTTGTGACCCCAGTGCCAGTCTCTGGTGATGGAAGGACAGGGTATTAGCCCCCAAAGCTATCTCAGTCTGCCCTCACCAGCACAAGGCAGCAGTGCTGATGCACTGGCTGGAGGAGGTGACCCCGGCACACACTCACCTGGATGATTGCTTGGACTTTGTGGGTTGGACTGGTAACATTCCTGTTTGAAGCTTCCATGGCAACTTCATCAATGAGCCTGGCACTCTCCTGGGAAGGAACCAGAAACACAGAGGGGGTGTTAGGACTTGAGAGCGCCCTCCAGTAAGAGGAATACAATGACAGAACCAATCCAGCGCTGTGCATGGGGCTATGCTGCAGAGACACACCTCTCCTTCCCCAGCAGAGGATGCAGAAGGTTGGACCAATGAGACACATGAGGTCACAGGCTGACAGTAAAGTTCAAAACAGCCCAGCAAGCACAGGTGAGTGATCGAGAGGCCCCATTATCTAGGCCTAACCAATGAAAGGAGAGTGATTTAGGGATTATAGCAGGGGATGGACAATCAGGATGTCCGAGTTCTATTCCAAGCTTGACCTTTGGCAAGTCATCTCACTGCTCCAGGCCTCAGTTTCCCCATCTGTACAGTGGGGATCACACCCACCTGTCCACACAGGTTGTCAGAGCTCATGACTGTAACCAGCTTGAAGTACTTGCTGCTCCCTGAACCACCTACCCATAGACACAAGCAGCTTCCAGGCTTTTAATCAGCTTCTGCACTGGCATTATTTTCTTCTAGAAATGGGTGAGGTGTATGAATCCCAGTACTAAAGAGAGACAGCATTAGGAAAAAGCAACAAACAGTCCTGTGGCACCTTAAAGACTAACGAATGTATTGGAGCATAAGTGTTCGTGGGTGAATACCCACATCGTCAGATGCATGGCACACGAAAGCTTATGCTCCAATACATTTGTTAGTCTATAAGGTGCCACAGGACTCTTTGTTGCTTTTTACAGGTGTAGACTAACACAGCTACCCCTCTGACACTTGAGCATTCGGAGCTCTGAGAGCTGGACACCAGGGGGCATAATTTCTGGCCTCATAATCTTCTACCAGCTGGGCTTTGCATGACAGAATCCCTGAGCCTCATTTCCTCTCTGCCTGCTCCTGCTCAAATCAATGGGGAAATGATCACAGGGGCATCTGGCTTGGACCCCAACTGAACTGAGTAATTCTGCAAACATACCTTGCCACAGGGTCTCTGCTGATGCGAAATGACAGTGAGTGGCACAAACACCCAAAAAGCACAGTAACTTAGAGCCCCTATGCGTAGAATGCAACAGAACGTGTGCAGAGCATGGGATACATGGCCATCTTTCACCATTCACCCAAGGATCTCCCAGACCTTTACAAACATGAACTACGTTAGCATCATGAACCCTGCACAAGGCTGGTCAGGGGAGGTCTACGGGAACAGGTCAGCCAGTTCTCCAGCACAGCAACTTTTTAACAGCACTCAGACTGGCAGGAGAGGAAAAATAATCTTCTCTCCCAGTGAAACTTCAGGGAACTATAGGGGGAAGCAGACAACTTCCCAGGGTTAGAATGAGGCCAAGACACCTGAACTAAGAGCCCAACTCATACCATGTGCCCTGGTCAGTTCCATGTCTCAGTTGCAAGGATTACATTTAATAGCAAGAAGATACTTTTCTGCGAAATTCCTGGTTCCAGATGCTCAGGAATTGTCTCAAGATTACATTTCTCTGTCCATCCATCCAGAGATATTCTCTCTCACACACATTCACTAACATACATTTGTACACAGAGGGCATAACTACAGAACACAGAACAAAAGAGGGAGTCTTAACTGAACAATAGCTTTGCAGAGCCTCATTTTTAAAAATCTACATCACTAAATAATCATTGAGGGAAAAACCCAACATCTGGGATGCAGGGAAGGAAAGACTAACGAAGACAGACGTACACATACCACATATGACAACGCATCCATGCTTGCCCAGCAGCCCGCCCCACTAGTTAGCAGGAATGTTATGCACCAGCCAGTCTCTCTCCCAGGTGCTGCTTAGGGAACTAGCAACCCCTCACATTCATATGTGTGCACACAGCTCCTCAGACCCTCTGCATGTCTGCACATGCCCCTCATTTACATGCATGTGCAAACACACACATAAACTGACTAACTGAAACCCAATGTCAGCTCCTCCTACATTACCATCCTGGCCAGGGTTTCTGTCCCTGCAGGAATAAATAAAGCAGCTTGGAGAGGAAACTGACCCCACAAGCCAGTGATTTCCTGCACTCTGGTGCTCAGACCATTTGGGCTAGCTTAGCCCAAGTTTACCCCCTACTCCATGAATCCCACACTTCCATCTTGGGGTCACCCTACAGCAGGATGGCAGCAGTAACCCCCTCCTTGCTGGCCTGGGCTTTAAGCACTCCCAGAGCAGATCTGAGGATGGACAGTTTGTGGGGCAGAGACCTCACCCCATTTGGCCTGTGGATCATTGGGTTCTGTTGCCTCCCCATTACAGACCACGTGGCTTGTGACATTACAACACAATGATAGGGACTGCTCCCAGCGTTGTGTTGTATGAGTGCAGGTCAGGGGGCAGATTGTATCACATGGGTTCCTAGCAGCTGTCCCAAAACCACTATTTTGAGACAGTGTGAAGCACTAACATTCTCCCTGTCGACAATGAGGGTGGAGTGAAGCCTACGCTTTTAGCAAGAATCATTGTGCTTCAGAGTAAGGTTAAGAGGCTCCGGAGAAGGCTGGGATCTGCTGGACCCTTCAGCCCCTGCTTCCCAGCAAGAGCCGCACTGCTCCCCTATCATATAGGCACTAGCTCTTTAGCCAGTCTGGTGTTAAGACCCCAAGTGATGGAGCCACCACTCCTTCCCCAAGGAGCTGCAGACAAATCACTCGGGTGGAAGAATATTGTGCTAGGATATTCAGAGCTGGAAAGATGCACTGGACTACTGAATCCCCCAGCAATGCAGGGCTCAAACGGGACTGCAGAGGGAGTGTCTGGGAGGAAATAGAGTTGCTGGTTGCATTTGTCTGGGGAAGAGGCAGCCCGGCCCCTCCTTCCCCAACCAGGCCTGTGCTCTTTGTAAAATGTTATTTTGCTGGTATTAAGGCAGAACTAGGTCACATATGGCTCATTAAAAGCAGGCCAAACTGTGTGACACCAGTGCACCATCTACAGGCTAAGCCTGCATTGCAGGGGATAGCATCGACTTAGCCTTCTCCTATCATTGCCAATGGAGAAAAATGTTCACGAACGCAGCCACCGACACTCCCAAGAGCCCCAACATGCTTTCAGGAAAACACGCTGAACTCTCCTCTCAGTTACCCCCAGGAAGCTTTCCTGGCCCTGCTTCACCTGTCCCCCGGTTAGCATTGGCCCCAGCAGGATTAGAGAAAACAGGATGGGCTGGGGTAACTTGATCAAAACGACTCCAAAAGTCCCACCAGGATGCGGTGGCTCCCTGTTCTCTACCAGCTCACCTTTGCCAGCTGGGCATTTCTTGTGCCTTTCCTGCCAAGGGCCAGGGCCACTGAGTACATGGAAAGATTGTTTAGTCTCTGCTGTCACACATCCAGTAGCCCACCCATTACAGACACAGCCAGAACAGGGTTGCGCTGCTCCTGGGTCGTACTGGGACTCAGATCTCACAGATGCTTGTGTCTAATGCATTGCAAGGGCCTATAGGACCCTGGGGATTGAAGTCTGTCTCACCACACCAGACATGCATATTCAGTCCCCAGATCTTTTCTTTCTGTTGGCCAGACCCTGAAGAGGGGGGAAAATTCCCATATCACTTTTCATATAGAAGGATCCCACAGAGCTCTACAGAAACATCACTTCCCCAGGACTGACATTCACCCCAGAGATGGCTGTAACATGGCAGCTGCCACACCCAGCACAATGACAGGTTAGGGCAGAATGGGATTAACCATCTGTATCCAACTGAAACGGCTCGGGCAGATTGGTAGAGAATAATTACCCAAGATGGGCTTTGGCCATGACACTAGAGTCAATGCCCTGGCTTGTGGAAAGTGTCCTGGGAACTTTATTGCTCCCAAGTGACCAGGACTTCAGTCCACATCCCATCCAGAAGACAGGCCATTTGTGGGAGATGGGTCAGTAGTGTGGGGGGGCCTAGACAAGCCTTAGTGTAGCCTGGGATCACTGCAGCTCATGGGCTTCATGGAGACCCAGTGCTGCCTTCACCTATCAGAACACCTAGGCCAGTGGAAAATACCAGTGCTAGCCCAGCATGCAGTGCTCCTCTGGTTCCAGCTGAAGGCAGCCGTGATTCGCACTTCTGTACAGCATATGTACAACCCATGGCTAGCCTCTGGGACAAATGCCAGCGCATCCCCCTCAGATGGGCAAAGTCTGGGCTTCTCCTACTCTCCCTAGAGACAGAGCTATCTACAGGATACCCTGACAATCCTAGCCCACCGATCCTCAAGCTTCAACCAGTGCAGCAAGGAGAGATCTTTTCCCTACTTTGTCAAAGAAAGCAGGTTCTGTGGTTAGCACAAACCATACCCAGAGCGAGAGCACACAGCCTGGCCAGGAAGAGTGGGAGCTAGCGCGTAGCTATTACATGCTGCGGAAAAAATGAAAGGCTGGAAAAAGAGTGTTTTGACTCCAGGGCTGGGAAAGAACAAAATAACCATCAGCTCACAGTAAAGGCCCTGGCTCCCTCGGGAATAGGCAGCTGAAAGAGGACAGCATCAGGAAGTAAGACCAGACAGAATTCAAACTGAAATGCCTAGATTGGCATTCAGGCCCAAAATTCATAGCAGTCCCCACTGACACCCAGGGAAGCCAGGCTTCCCCCAAGCTGGGCCCTGGGTATGGAGTGGAGGAGCTGAGTTGGAAATATTATTTGTAAAAGGAGCTCACTGGACATGAGGCTGAGTGATGGCTCTGGGGTTAGAGCCAGGAGAATATATGTGGATCTGGCTGTCAGAGCGGTTGAGCTCCTGCCACTACAAGCTGTCAACGCTCAGCACATCTGACCCTCATCTCACTGTCTGGACAGTGATGCAGGGCCGTTTCCCTTCACTCCCTGATTCTCATGCACAAGCCTATAGCTACTGAGGGGTAGGACTAGCCCCTACTGTATAGAGGGCCGGTGTGTGTTTTCGCGAACAAGTTGGAGAGGGGGCACTAGCTCATTACCACCAGGGCATCTCTCCATTTGCTGCCACTTTCCCACAGCTGCAAAAGGAGTTTCCAACCTGCTAGATGAGATTTCCTGTGTGGGCTGTGCAGCCAGGACCTTTCCTGCAGGCCGTGGCACTCGGGGCAGAGAAAGGGGGTAGAGGAAAGATGTGGCACTGGGATCAGGGGTGGCAGAGGAGGAGACACAGTAATGGGGTTGGGCAGGGGGAAATGCAGCTTCCACACAGCATATTAATGGAGTGGTTTGGAGCTCTCTAGGACCTGCTCCCCTGCCTGCTCAGACATCACTCGCTAGCATGCAGCTGAGCCTGTGCCAGCCATCTGTTGGGCCAGAACCACCGCTGATGTTTACAGGAGCCCCCGTTCGGCCTAGACTCCAGCTGCCCCAAGTCAGGGTCTGAGCCCGGATGTTGGCAGGACAAGGAGCCCATTGGACCCATGAGCACTGGGAAGGGCTAGACTTAAAGTTTATGTGATCCCCCTGCTCCAATACACACATGCCACACCCCGAGCCACAGTGTGGTTTTAAGATCTGCACCTTACCTGCGCTTGGATCCTCACCCTGGCACTGGGCCAAGCACTGACCACCAGCTTCAGTGGCAGAGCGTTCATGTCCCTGTGCTCTGTTCACACCATGGCCTTGAGGTGCGGCCTAGCTGAGCTGTGGGAGAAGTTGTAGAGAACAGTCTGTACTGCGAGCTCCCTGGGGAGGTGACAGGCGCATCAAGGCAGGAGACCCCAGCGGGGAGAGCCAGGCCAGCAGGGCCCACAGCCCTAACCTCTCCCCAACCCCTGCACCTTCCCCACAAAAGCAGCTGCAGCCAGCTGCTAGCTCTTGGCTGCTGTTGGGCCAGAGGAAAAGCAGGCAGGGGGCTGGACTCTTGAAAAGGAAGAGAGGGAGGCCAGGATGGAATCATGCTTGGAGATTAACCCCTTCCCACCACAGCAGGCCACAGGATCCCAACCAAACCCACAGAGTCAGTGTGGGGTGAGGGGCAAGCATCACACTGGGCCATGCTCTGGCACCTTCCATCGATCTGGGCATGGCAGCACCAAACCCACCCAGCTCCCGTGAGGCAGGTACCCCCTTCACAAATGGGGGAACTCCAGCACTGAGAGGAAGAGTCACCACAGCAGCCTATAACAGAGCAGGATATAGAAGCCAGGAGTTCTGTCTCCCAGACTTGCTGCCCCAGCTCTAACAATTAGGTGTCTCTCCTATCCCAGAGTCAGCACTAGTACCCAGGAGTCCTGACTCTCAGACTCTCCATACACACCCTTCAGCTTTAATCACTAGACTCCTCTCCCCTCTTTAAGCCAGGAATAGAATCCAGGAGTTCTGATTCCTCTCCCACCCCACTCTAACTACAAGATAAGCCCAGGTTTCCTGCTCTCATGCTAGCCTAGCAGGCCACCTCCCCCGACCTATTACCATTGAGATGCTATAATCCTTACAGGGGATTTAACTGCTTTCCACAGGAGGGAGACACTGATCCCCTAGACCTCTCCACAAAGATTTTGTACCATCTCCCCCATCCCAGTGCCCCGGTTGGAATCCTTGTGGGAGCCACTGGCCACTCCATGGACCTGGCTATCTCCAAGGCTCTCCAAAGGGAACTCCCCAGTGCAAGGAGATAAGGAATTGGGGAGCCCCCCTCAGGGCATATTTCATGCTTCCTCCATGCCCCCCATCCCAGCCTCTCACCTCATCTCCTGGGAAGCCCCAGCACGAAGGGTGATTGCTGCCCTTCACAAGCAGACTCTGTTCTAGGAATGCTAGCAAGGGAGTGAGGGCCAGCTCAGCCGGGTGCCCCACCTCTGGCAGCAACAAGGCAGCCTTTCTTCTCTCACAGCAGCCTGCAAAACACTTCACTTGTTCCTGCCACAAAAAAAGGCGCAGGCTGCAAATGCCAAAGGGTCGGGCTCAACTACCAGAAAAGCAGCCCCAGAGCCTTCACAAACAGCACAGACCATGCTCACCCCTCACACTTCCCCATGAGGTCACTACCCCCTGCCTGCTCCTCCCCTAGCATCCATGGGGCTCAGGTCTCCCAAAGAAATCCCTACATAAAATTATTTTAAAAGTTAAGAAAAAGACCTTGGTTCTTTCCAGGAAGGGAAGAGGTGAGCGTAGGAGGGGAAGCGAGGGGGAGGACTTTACCTCAGCCTAAGGAGGATGGGAGCACAGAAGCCACCCACAAAAATGAACTTCCATCTTGCTCAGCTGGTGCCGCTCAGTCCTGACTAACAGCACCCTTGCTATTCCAGCCCTGGGCTTCCCCCCCTGCACACCCCACAGCTCTGCCAAAGTCCTTCAATTTCAACTCATAGCCCACATACTGTTCCAGCACTGGGATCCTAAATCCAACTCTGCCAAAGCCCCTCATTCAGACATGAAAATAACAAATATTTGACAACTCAGGCTGGAGCTTGCACTCAAACGTCAGCTGCTGCTGTTGGATTCTTGGTAAACTGAGCAGCCTCTGTGGCCTGGTCACAATACTGGGATGGGTCAGTGAGCTGAAGCATCAGGTGGGAGCAGTGGGGGCCAACTGGCCTTGTGGCTGAATCCCTCCTCCCCCTTTCTCTTGGGCTGGGGCTATCAGTGGCAACAGTCGGAAATGCAGTGGTAGGGCTGGGAGCCTAGTTTGGCTTCAGGAGGGTTGGGGAAGGAGGATTTTTTCTCCTGGGTGTCTCATCAAGTTTGTTTCTCTTTGAGATCCAGCTGGTCCATTCGACTCAGATGCTGCCTGCCAAAGTGCTCACCTTCCTTTCTTCTTGCGCATCACTGCATGAACCTCCAAGTGAGGTCCCTTTGAGACACCATAGTGACTGCAGCTTTGTATAACTGTAACCTACCCCCAACTAAACAGAGGGAGATGCATATCACACCTCCAGCAAGCCACACGTGGCCAAGTCATTTCCCCCTTCTGTGCAGGGGCAGCTCCAGGCACCAGCATGCCAAGCGCATGCCTGGGGTGGCAAGCCATGGGCAGCGCTCTGCTGGTTGCCATGAGGGCGGCAGGCAGGTTGCCTTCAGCAGCATGCCTGTGGAGGGTCTGCTGGTCCTGCGGCTTCGGCGGACCTCCCGCAGGCATGCCGCCGAATCCGCGGGACTGGGGACCTCCCGCAGGCAAGCAGCAGAAGGCAGCCTGCCTGCCATGCTTGGGGCAGCAAAATACCTACAGCCGCCCCTGCCTCTGTGCCTGAGTTTTCTCATGGGGATAATAGCCCTGCCCTGCCTTCAAGGGCACTATGAGCCTGGGTTAATTTATGCTTATAAAGCATCTTGCAGATGGGACCTGCTGTTATCTTACTTAAAACCAACAAAACACAAGGGGAAAGAGCACCCATCTGTGCCCCACTTAGTTGTATCTGCAGCTACAGAGGACAGGTCAGACTCAGCCTGCAAATACACCTAGAGTATGGAGGCCTGGGTGTGCCCAAGAACAGTATTTGGCCATCTGTACATCTACACACACCATATGGAAGCTGGACAATGTCTATCATCCTCTCTAATGGCTGAATGCAGGTGTGGCTGAGAGAACACATGACAGGAGTGGTCTTAGGTAACCCACAAGGAATTGCAGCACCCTATGTTATATGCCCTGAAATATAGCATCCCTGGCCTCTTTCTTCCCCCCCATCCCATTCCCTTCGATGAGTCACTTGGAAGCAGTCAGAGCTGAGTTAACGGGTACACCACACACCATCCAGGCCCTGTATTCAACTTGGCTGTACATTCACTCCACATCTGCTAATGTGTTTAAGGCACCAAAGCTGTCACCCCGTCCCAGTGAGCAACGGGCTGTTGTGCTTCCAGCCTGGGAATGTCAGAGGCGGGAGCATTGTCTTGGAGACAAACGTGGGTGGGAAGGGGACTTGCGCCAGGCAGCCCACAGTAACTAAAATGCAGCAAGGGCCCTGATTGGCAAGGGCTAATACGGGCTGGTGTCACAGTGTCGGAAACATCCCATCAGGGCCAGTTGCTGTGAATAGGCTAAGCTCAGCCTGCACCCATCTCTGCAACAAGCTGAAACAGTCCAGTGTTCAGGAAAGCTTGGAGTTGACCCAGGCTCCCCACTTCACATTTCACCCTGTTGAGAGGAGGGTGTGGGGACGGCAGTTCAGCCCCAAAACCTGGATTTGAATCCACTGTTTGGGTCTGATCTTATCTCAAAAGCCGTGCTCCCCATGGCTGGGGCTACAGAGACAGTATTTGTTCTGATCCCTTCTTAGCACAGAGCTGGCCATGTCATCACAGGTGCAAGTCCCGGTAGAGAGGCCAGCTTGTCTCAGAGGCTCCTTCCCCTCTCTCTTTTTTCCAATGGCTCCTTCTAGGCGAAAACACCCACACATCTCCATCCCAAAGATTACACACACTGGAGCCCTGGTCACATGTTGTCAAGGCGACACAACATGCCTGGCAATAACAGTAACATAAATTAGCTCCAAGATAGTTACATTGGGAGACAAAGAATTCTCTGCCCCACCCACTGATCTCAGCTCCTGGGAGGAAATGAGCTCCCCTACTGGGGTCATTAAAGTGTGCACAGCTGCCAACTCCAGCCCCAAGCACTTCCTCAACTCCTTTTGCCATTCTCCATACACAGCAGTCAACCCCTCCCGCCCCCCAGACATTCTGTTTTGCCTGCCACCACAAGGTATTGTCAGCCAGGGAGATTTGGGAGTCAAATTAGGGACCTGCTTTTTAACACTATGGAAACATAAAGGACACAAAAGCAAAGGGAGGCATCCAGAGGGGCAGAAAGAAACCACAAAATAAGCGTTGCCTCCCTCATCACTCGCTAGAGGCAGGTCTGGGAGGGTTTATTTAAATGGACTGGGATCAGATATTCAATTAAATAGGGTACCTAATACACAAAGAATCCTCAGGTAAAACAGCTAACACCTTACCACAACAGTACTTCCTGTCAATTAATGCTTAGGAACAAGACTGCAGTCTGCAAAGAATTAACTAGATATATCTCTCTTCTGCCTTTTTGCATCATGGAAGGGTTTGAGTTTGGGCAACCCAATACATCTCAGTCCCGATTCACAGCCTGCTATCCCTGACCTATAGTCCCCCATGCACATACAGCTCTGCTCCTACCCCCACATTCTGACTTGTAGCTCCCTGCTAGTATCCCAATTCAGAACCATGCCCTCACCCACAGCTCGGCAGATGACTTCAGTCCAACCCAGAGTCCCCCACGATTCCCCACACAAGCATACAGTTCTGCTGATGCACCTCAAACTGACTCATAGCTCCCTGCTATTCCAGCTCTGTCCTCCCAGCTCTGCCTATGCCCCTCAATCCAAACTGCAGCATCTCACCCCACTCCCTTTCCCAGGTAAAAGAAAACAAGGCTGAGGTTCTTGACCTGTATTTTACAACAAATCTCAAGTGGCAGATATGACACACCAGGAGGCTCAAGACAGCTCTGCCTGAACATCATTTATAAAGGCTGTTTGAATTCATTTCATGGGAACAGGACAGTGGCCAGGTCTCATAAGAGTTCTACTGCCACCCACAGACACTTTGAGGAATTCCACCAAGCAAGAGCAGCAGCTGTGCTCACTTGCACCAGCCAAAATACCAGGGCATGAGGGGGGACACTACATGAGAGTCCAATCAGAGATACTCCCAAGTGCCACTATTTTAAAACTCAACAAACAGATGAAACAAGGGAATTGAGACTATTTGCAGACCTGCCAAATGTTAGGACCCTGGTGACTCTCCCACTCTTGGCAGCATTATCACACATCTTCGGTAAAGTATCACAAAACAGGAAGAAGACATTCCCCCAGGAAATGCTCTTAGGGCTCACAGAATGTGCACTGGGCTGGAGCCCGAGACCAGAGCTTCCAGTCCTGCCTCTTTTGGTGAGGGGTGTTAATGTTACTGGCAGTTCACACCCCTAACTACTGATAAAGAAGGTGTCCGAGTCCTAAAAAGAGAAGTGCTGGAAACGCAGCACAGGGCAGCTGAAAATCAAGGCCCACTCAGCCATCTCAGCATTTTTACATGGGGATGGATAAAAATGCAAGTGGCTCTTTAAGGCCATGGCTACACTGTCACTTTACAGCGCTGCAACTTTCTCGCTCAGGGATGTGAAAAAAACATCCCCCTGAGCACTGCAAGATACAGCGCTGTAAAGCGTCAGTGTAAATAGTGTCGCAGCACTGGGAGCGCGGCTCCCAGTGCTGCAACCTAAACCCCATGAGGATGTGGAGTATGTGCAGCGCTGGGAGAGCTCTCTCCCAGCGCTGGCGCTGCGACTACACTCGCACTTCAAAGCGCTGCTGAAGTTTCGAGTGTAGCCATACCCTAAGAAGAAAATCCTCACACTCAGCACAGAGCAGCTAGGCAGCTTCCTCTGGGGCTGACCAACCATGGTGCTCTGGAACCCTCAAGCAGGAGGTGAACAGTGCAGAAAGAGCATGGCTGTCCATACAGGAAGCTCCCAGGCATGAGCATGGGAGATCAGGATTCCTACTGATTGGTGTGGGCTTACCCACCAACCATCATTCCCTGCTACAGAGGGGACAGTCAAGTTGAGACCTATCAGGACCAAACAAAAGAGAACCCCAGGATTGTGTATAGACAAGGATAAGGGACAAAATATATAATCCCCACTTCACAGGATCCCAGCCCTCATAGAATCATAGAAGATTAGGGTTGGAAGAGACCTCAGGAGATCATCTAGTCCAACCCCCTGCTCAAAGCAGGACCAACCCCAACTAAATCATCCCAGCCAGGGCTTTGTCAAGCTGAGCCTTAAATCCTCTCAGGATGGAGTTTCCACCACCTTCCTAGGTAACTCATTCCAGTGCTTCACCACCCTCCTTGTGAAAAAGCGTTTCCTAATATCCAACCTAGACCTCCCACACTGCAACTTGAGACGACTGCTCCTTGTTCTGTCATCTGCCACCACTGAAAACAGCTGAGCTCCATCCTCTTTGGAACCCCCCTTCAGGTAGTTGAAGGCTGCCATCAAATCCCCCCTCACTCTTATCTTCTGCAGACTAAACAAGCCCAGTTCTCTCAGCCTCTCCTTGTAAGTGACATGCTCCAGCCCCCTAATCATTTTCATTGCCCTCCGCTGGACTCTCTCCAATTTGTCCACATCCCTTCTGTAGTGGGGGAACCAAAACTGGACACAATACTCCAGATGTGGCCTCACCAGTGCCGAATAGAAGAGAATAATCACTTCTCTTGATCTGCTGGCAATGCTCCTACTAATGCAGCCTGTAGCAGGGTAGTCACCCAGCTCTAGCCCTGAAGGGGTTAAAGCAGCCCTGGAGAAGGCTGCAGCTGGAAAAAGCAGACACAGCTGTGGCCAGTTTAATCAGGGCCCAGCTGGCCCTGATAGAGGGCTGTGGACCAGAAGTTAGCGCACACACACACTCTAGTTTTCAGAGACAGAAGGACCTGGCTGCCTGGGAAGCTGAGGAGGGTACCTAGGGTGGAGCAGTGCTGGGGAAGGGCAGAGAGAGCTGGTGAGCTCCAGCCTAGCAAAACCTCAGGCTACAGGCCAAGTTACGGGCCCAGCAAAAGGGTATTAGGGCTGCAGAGGGGCAGTCCAGAAATAGGCAGAGGCAGCTGGTCCAACCCCACTTGGCGATGATGAGTGGTTTACAGACAGCAGTCTGCCCCAGTAAGCGGTGGCTAGATGATGACTAGCAATAGCCATTGAGGCAAGGTGGGGATAGAGGGGTGGGGAGACCCTGATGGGGGGTTACTGCTGGGGGCAGAACCTTGCTATAGAAGGGCACTGAGGTCTGGGAGGGACATGGGGGCCAGTGGCAGCTGAGACACCAGCCTGCAGAGGGTGCTCTGGGCTGAACAGCTAATTCCCAGGATGACCAGCAGGAGGTCCCGCACCAGCAAGTCATCACCTCACCACACAGCCCAATATGCCTTTAGCCTTCTTAGCAATAATGGAACACTGCGAGCTCATATCCAGCTTCTCATCCACTGTAATCCCCGGGGCCTTTTTTGCAGAACTGCCACTCAGCCAGTCGGTCCCCAGCCTGTAGAGTGCATGGGATTCTTCTATCCTAAGTGCAGGACTCTGCACTTGTCCTCATTGAACCTCATCAGATTTCTTTTGGCCCAATCCTCCAATTTGTCTAAGACACTCTGGACCCTATCCCTACCCTCCAGTGTATCCACCTCTCCCCCCAGCTTAGTGTCATCTGCTAACTTGCTGAGGGTGCAATCCATCCCCTCATCCAGATAATAAAGATCTTGAACAAAACTGGCTCCAGGACTGACCTCTAGAGCACTCCTCTTGGTACCGTCTGCCAACTAGACAGTGAGCTGTTGATCACCTCCGGTTGTTGAGCCCGACAATCTAGCCAGCTTTCTAGCCACTTTATAGTCCATTTATCCAATCTATACTTTTTTAACTTGCTGGCAAGAATACTGTGGGAGATGGTATCAAAAGCTTTGCTAAAGTCAAGATATATCACATCCACGACTTTCCCCATATCCACAGAGCCAGTTATCTCATCATAGATGGCAATCAGGTTGGTCAGGCATGACTTGCCTTTGGTGAATCCATGCTGTTTCTGACCACCCTCCTCTTCTCCAAGTGTGTTCTATGCTCAAGTCTTCTTTCGCTTGACTTGCCAAAGGCTAAATAACCACAAGGACAGAAGCAGCCTTGGGCTGGCAACAATGGCCCACACAAGAGCCCTCCTGCCACACTCACACAGAAGTGACCGTTCCCAAAGCATAGACACTAAGCCACTGTATTTTCCATTGCATGCATCCGAAGATGTGGGTTTTAGCCCAGGAGAGTTTATGCCCAAATGAATTTGTTAAGTCTCTAAGTACTCCTTGTTCTTTTTGCTGATACAGACTAACACAGCTACCACTCTTAAGCCTAGTTAGTCAGCATCATTCTCTCCATTTCATGGGCCTAGAGAAAGGCGAATCAAGTCAACACCAAAGCTGGGATTCCTGGCTCCTAACCCCTAGCAATCAGTCCATTCAGCCAAGACACCTCCCCTTGTGTGTAGCTGGACTCTGAACAGCCATTTGCACTAAACTGCCCAGGAACTCTAATCCCATCTCTCAGCGAAGTGGGGAGGCTACAGGTCTGTAAGAATTTCCCTCACTTTGGCTTCACAACCCCAGCTCCCTCCCCTTCCTGGAAAAAGCAGGCTGCATGCCAAAGACTTGCTGTTACAGATTATGGGAGAAAATATCAGAAATGTAAAGAATTCTGCCAAAGCCATTTCCCTGGGATAGCACGAGCCCTGACTCAGGTAGGGGACAGAGCTCTGTTTGTTTGCAATAGCCCTTTCACACGCTCCTGTCTAACCCAAACAGCGCTGCCTGGGGGTAGGGGCCCCTTATTAGTCCTGTCGCCCCAGCTCAGAGAAGGACTCCAGGTTTAAAGGCGCGATTTAGCCCGTTAGCTCTGCTGGGCTCTCATACGGGCCGTACAGGGTCAGCCCCGCCCGGGCAGCAGCCTCTCCCGCCAGCCTCACGCACAGCCCGGTCCCAGGTGCACGCGGCGCACTCGCCATCTGCCAACGCAGCAGTAGCTGCGCGGCCGCCCCTTCCCGCGCCCCAAAGCCTGGGCCACCCCCTGGCCCCTGCCCGGCCCCGCGGGACCTGCCCTGGGGCCCCCGCCCGGCTCGAGCGGAGCCCGGCCCTGAGCCGGGCACCCACCGCCGGCTGCCCTCGGGCAGCGTGCTCCGCACCCGCCTCGCCCGGGCCCGGCCCGCTCGGGGCGCCGCTCTCTTGGGGGTCGGAGCCAGCCCGCGGGCGGGCGGGCGGGCGGGCGGCGCGCGGAGCCGCCGGGCGCCCCTCACCTGGCAGGTCCGCGCCGCTCGCGCTCCTCTCAGAGTCACTCGGCGCGTGGCTCGGTCACCGCCCACCGCGGGCGGGGGGCTGGAGCGCAGGAGGAAACTGACCCCCCCGCCCCGCCCCGCGGGCGCGCGGAACTCCTGGCGGGCCGCGCGACGCTGAGGGAGGGGGCGCCAGGCTGGGGCAGGCAAGGGGTCGCCTTGCCCCGCCCACCCCGGCTAAAGGGGACAGTGGCGCCCCCCTCCCCGGCTGCCTGGGGACTCACCCACAGACCCTTCAAGTTGCTTTAACGTCCTCTGGAAAAAGCAAGGAACTACGCCTCGCAGCCGGCTGCCGCTGGGGAAATCGAGGCAGGGAGACGGGCGTGGACTTTCCTCAGGTCAGACTCTAGAATAGACCGCAGGGTTCCTGCCAGGGCCACCCAGCCCCCTTCCTTTCTCTGCCCCGGTTAAAAATACTCGTGGTCTACACCACCCTGGAACTGAGGGCTTCACCCAGCAATTGGGGCTGGCGCCTGCAGCGCTGGGTAGTCAGTACTGTGGCGACAACAAAGCTGTGCATTTCTAGAGCACTTCCCAGTACAGGGCCCCAAAAACATTTAATTTTTTTATTCAAGGTAATATTAAAAAAGTATATAATACATAGGTTGAGAAAAGTGTCTGTACAGCCAGGTATAGTGCTGGGATTATCCACAAATACAAAGTTTGTTTTTAAAGTCATAAGATACATATAGCACAATCAGCAATAACCCACATTTAGGTGAATAGATTTAACAATACAGTTTAGATATTAGAATCCAAAGACCCAGGTATACATCACTCATGAAAAATTGCACAGAGATTTGGTTGTGGAAAGCAAAATATATCAATGAGTGGCAGTTGTCCCTCAGTAATGGAGAATTAGGTTGGTTATCCATTTACTACACAGAGAGGGGAAGAGACTTACCATAAAGACCCAGGGAATCGATTAAGGTTCCTATCTCATCCTCACAAGTTACCAGTTCTGAGCACTTTCTGGAGTGCAGTAAGGAACATCTGTCACACAACTTAGGACATGTTCTTTCATCTTCAGGGGACAATTGTGAGGAGTGTGTAGTGGTTTGATAAGGTGTACAGTTGTAAGTACATACATAGGCTGATATGCTTATAAAGGTGTTTATCCTCTTAGAAGAGAGCCCAAGTCTGGCTCCTAGTTCACCTCCTTATACTTCTCCAGCCCCTTCCTTTTAATGATAAAAAGGCAGATGGCAAAAAGAATGTGAGGAGGTCTACTACTGCTGCTGACCTCGCTCTGAGAACAGACCTTACTTTCCTGGCAGCAAACTCCCTAGCTGAGCACTGCCATGAGGACCCTCATTCATGCAGGGCACAGGGGGCATGCAGCAGTAATTTGCCTGGCCCATGCACAGACCAAAACCGGGACAGGTTTGTGACAGTGTCTCTGAAAAGCCAGGAAGGGCTGGGAAAGGGAAAAGAGAAAATCAAAGCAATCAAGGGACAAACCCCCTTGAAATGCTCCTGGGCTGGCTTTCTCCTCGGAGTCACTGATGGGGAGCTGGGCCTTGGAGCCTTCCCAAAGCTGTGCAGAAGGAAAACTTAGCCTGACTAGACACAGGGCACTAAATCACTGCAGCCCAACAGGTCTTTAAACTCAGCAGCTATTTCAGTATCTGAAGACTGGAAGCCATGGAGTGAGCAAGACACAGCACTGTGGAGAAACAGCTCAGGACAGGAGGAACTGCCAGATACCCTAGTCAGATCCACTCTGACAAATGACATGATGAAAGCACAATGCAATGCAGCCTGTAGCCTAAGCTTCCAGTTCCCACAGTCACTGAGTAAACTGGACAATGCCACAGGTCAACATCTGCAATCTATCAAGCCTGCATTTTTAGTTATGCAACAGACTGTACAGCTGAGATATCCAAGAACCAAGGGATGAGAACAGGAAGGAAGAGAACAGGCATGTAGGCAGATCTTTCAGCCTCTCCAGAGTTTCCTTGAAGAGAGAGAAGTAGGCAGGGATACACCAGGACACACACTTGGCTTTGGAAACAGCATGAACCTGCAGCTCCAGCTAAATCAGTTCCAAATACATTTGGGCTGAACAGTATAAACTTGACCAAACTAGTAGTTATTTTCAAAACCCACCAAGGGGACATATATGTGCATGGGGGCTCATGAGGTTTTAGCTTTTCACATCTGTATCTAGACCTAGAGCCCTCAACCATGGCAGGGCTCCAGCACATTAGCACTAAACAAATGCATGGTAAATAACAATCCCTATTCCACATTGAGCTAACAATCTAGATATAATTGCTGGGTTAACAAACAAACAAACAAACAGAGGCTGAGGATGTGGTAACAAACAGACTAGCTATGGTCACAGTTCATAGAGGAATTAGGCTATATTACCCTGCTCCAGATAGCAGCAAAGCCAGCTGCTGTGGAAGAGGAGGGATAAACACAGTCAGGGACTCTCTCCAAACATTTTCCAAATTAAAAACAAATTCACTAAAAAAAATAAATAAACCCATTTATAGTTTAAATTACATCAGCTCTTGGCCACCCAAACCCCTCTCCATTATAATGAAGCACCTTGACCCGGGAGCTCAGAAAATGTTCGGAACAGGACAGCTGAAATGTCAATGTGCAGTACAAGACCTCCCACTTTGTTAAATTTGCTCATAATTTTTTGCTTCCTGGTCCAGCATGAACACAGTTCAAGGGCCCAGGTGCGTTCATGGAACTGGACAGGAAATGATTTTCAGAAATAGCAAGCTGGTGCTCTTCTTTAGAACTCTCTAAGCAGGGTCAGCGTAGGAGTTGAACTGGGCAATGTCGGCAGAGACATGTTTTGCTGAATGCTCAGCAATTAGTCAGTGGTTGTCTAGTCTTCTGTAGCCACATTCCATGACACACGAAGCTAGGGAGGTGTGTATATGAAGAACCAATGTCGTCCTAGTAATTCAATGCACAGAACTGAGGAAGGACTATGGGATAAAAATGAAAGCAGCTTTTTCTTACCAAACAGTGGTGTACACTCTACAAAGCCACTTTTGGAGGCAAAACTGTGCTGTTTCCCTGACAAAATAAAACCACCTTGATGAAAGGCATAGAGCTTTTTGTAGCAAAGTTAAAGCAACAAAAGCATCAGTGTAGATGCTGCCATTCATTATGTCGATATAACTGGCCTCCTCCAGTATTTCACAATGCCCACTGTGACCACTTTGTTCACTGTTTTGAACTCAGCTGCCCTGCATCTAGCTATGCAGGCAGGCGCCCCTCCGTTTTAAAATCTCCGGGAAGTTTTGACATTTCTCAGCATGGAGTGCTCACAGAGCTGCTGACACAGCAGCTCCTGGTAGCTGAGGAGGCTATGGGAGAACCTGGAGGGAATCACAGAACTATTAATGTGGAATAGGGGACTGATGTGGGTGGAGTGCATCCCCCTGCCTCAGGATTGGTTGCTCAGGCAGCTGCATGAACTTTCAAAGAGACACCATGCGAAAACTCTTCCTCTGCTCCAAAACAGTCTCTCACATATATACTCTACCCACCCAAAATCTCTCTCACTTCCTCACAGTTTCTTCCCTCCCGCCACACACACCCTCTTCCCCTTTCTCCACCCTCCTTTAGTTGAAAAGCAGCTGGCAATCTCATAGGATGCCCATGGAATGATAGGATTGAGAAACCTACATCACAGGATGCTGTACCTGCCCCATGAAGCACTGCAAACCCTTCCCAAAGTACCCTATGCCCAGTTGGATAACTACCCACAGTGCACTGCTCTGTGTCAATGTAAGAGCTGCTAGTGTCGATGCACTCTGCTGGAGCATAATGTAGACATGCAACAGTAGTTTAATTAAAATGGCATAACTTATGTTGACAAAACTTAAGGGTTTGTCTACACGAGAGACACTTATTTTGGTATAAGTGTCTTCACACCAGAAGTGGCAACAATACTGTAGTAATTTTAATTCACACCGTAGTTTATATGGGAAAGTTTTTTTTCCTGTACAGAGTGCCTGAGTTAACAGTAGGATTGAGATTGTGAGGGTACCGAAGCAACACTACGGCAGTCTACAGGCTAGAAGTTTGATTTACATCAGCTGAAGTTTTCCCACATCAGGATGTGAATAGCTGCCAGTAACTTCAGGGAAAATTACTGTACACTGCATCTGAAGAATAGGGCTGCAAGGCAGCAACCGTACTGCTGACAGTAAAGAGCCATCCCTAGCCATGCAGAGACATCAGCTGGCATATGCTACCATACCACGGAACAGCTAAAGGAGAAAAGAAGGCTAGAAGTGACTCACAAATTATTAAAATGGAGGTTGTACTGTTTTTTTACGGTGTTCTCTTTCATGATTTATTACCTTGGCAAAAAACAGGAATGTGAAGTCTGCTGGGGGTCTCAGAAATGGGTACTCGGAGCATTCACATCTGAACTGAAGGGACGGAGTTGTGTAACTTAGAGACATCTTTTCTCCGAAGTGCAGATAAAGAAGCATCAACAAAATACAAAGTGATTATAGTGATTTAAAATCACTTCCCCTCAATCGCTGCAGCTCTCAGTGTGGTCTCTGTCACAATTTCACTCATTCTCTAGTCACCACAGAATCTCCCTAGACAAGATCTGAAGCACTAATATAAAAGAACAAGCAGAAAACACTCACAAAAACCTTTCACCGACAAGCAGGAAAAAAAGAACAAGCCTGATTCTTTCCATCTCCCCAAGTTCTTTTTAAAAAGCAGCACTGGGAGGTTCCATTCCAAAGCTCTTCAAAGTAAACTGGGATAATGCTTCTCTGTGGTAGAGGAGCATGGTGAAATGTAATTAATTACTGTTAGTGAAGAAGAGCTTTGAGATGGGAATGGAAGGGGCTAAGAGAGCACCACCACATTCTCTGGGCAAGAGCTCTGCGCAGGACTAGCGTACAGACCTACAGTAGGGCTGGGATCTCGCAATAGTGGGAGGGGGATTAAAAAACAATCCTGCGCAGGGCTCCACTAGGGGTAACTTAATCTTTTATCAGTTTGTTCTTTAACACACACTTTCAAAATTCTCATTAACTCTCCACCTCCCCATTCCAGACTTCTCTGCCATATTACCCACTCTTCACATAATACACCAGTGGAGGGGGAAGGAGGAAGAGGAGACAGTAGCCTTCACCCTTGGACTATTTTACTTATCTTCCCTTTAAGGAATCTAGATAACATACAGACACCTGTAGCAGATTCCAGCAAGGGAAGTGCTCTCCCCCAGCCTCCGCCACCCCCCGCCCCCAACCTGCAGCCATTGGTCATGGTCTGCCTTTGTTACTGGAGTCTACGGAGATGGTGTGTTTTAAAAATATTCAGCTACAGGTTTTTAGGACAGAGGGGCCAAGCCTTAGCTGAAGGCAACGTAACTGTAGCTAGAGCTGTTAGGTACCTGCTAGAGGGTCTCCATATCCGCTTAACCCAACATTAAAATTCCTGAGTCCTCTTATTTTATTTCAGTCATACTGTAAATGTATTCACTAACAAACAAACACTCTCCCAGCCCCCTTTCCAGGTTTAGTACTTCTTGATTGGAATAAGAGGCTCAAGACCTACACACAGTAATTGCCATGGCCTCTCTCAAGTCATCCAGGTCATACCTACATAGTAGCACTAGCAGACACTGCTGGATGTGATTCTGCACATAACATATGGCAAGAAACAGTCTGGAAAGTGTTTGTTACAGGGAAGTGGTCATCCAATTCCGCTCAGCAAAATGCAACCTGGAAAGGTTTAATGAGAGCGAAAATCCTTCATGAAGTTTCAGTCATTTTTAATGGTTTTTTTTTGTTTTTTTTAAAGGAACTAAGAAAGAATTCTTGCCCATGAGCTGTCCCAATCCTGATTATTCCAATGAACTCCATGGAGCTGTGGTCACTATTTCTGATATTCTTGGCTCCCCCTGCTTCCCAAAGTGTGTTGTGAAGAAATCAAAACTGCGCCATTCCAGCATCCGAGTAGGCCAAAGGCTTGGTTGATTGCTTTTTATAATACTCTTTATTTGATTAAAGAATCTGTATTCTTTGTGTACACTGGAATGTGTTCTATTCCCTAAGTCATTATTATACAGGATTACAAAACTTTTTTTTTAAATATTACCCCCAAAGTAATTTAAGAAAAATGCTCCTTTGATGTTTGAAACTAAACATGACTCCATTTTAAAAATAATACAGACAAGCAACTCTTGAACACAACTGAATTAAGATTCATAGTCTACTTAACTACAGGACAGGATTTGCTTCCACTCCCTCAGAACACATCACCCTCACATGGAAAGAATTGGAGTTACACTTCCTCATTGATGCATTTCAGGGAACAGGGGAGAGACAGCTAACTTCTTTGGCAGATGACCCTACAATCATTGGTGTGCACTTAGTCTCAAACAGGTGTTCTCCCGCTGGAGCACAGTGCACAAGTTTCTAGGACTTCCATGAGCAAAAAAACTTAATTTCCTGTCACCCACAAACCAGCAAAATAGTTATGTTTGGACAGAACCATGAGGCCTTGCTACAATGGTTGTTAGCAAGGTTCCTTGTTGAAGTTGTGCGATCAGCCAGGCACAGCTCAGATGCAGTCAGGCTGAGACCACCACCCAATGTCATAAAAAATGGTTCTAAAGAAAGTAAGTGAGAAGTGTTTTAAGTGAGGACGGGTTAGGCAATGCTATTCCAGCCTAGTCAGAGAGGAAACACCTTTTCTGTGGTGCAAGGGAGTGTGGCTGTGTGCAGCCCTCACACCACAGGGCAAATTTAGAAGCACTACAGTACATTTAACTTTTACCTGAAATCTCTGTGCTGCAACCCAGGCATCCCTTCTCCTACTCCATCAATAAGTGCCAACAGGATCAATCTCCTCTGCTCTTACGCAGGCCCACGCAGGGTTACGCAAGCATGAATGTGTCAGAGTAATTCACATCTGTTTATGGGGCTGAACAAGGCAGGTTCCATATGCTTTTACAAGCTGCAGCTAGGAAGGGCTAAGATGCATACTGGCAGGTATGGGGGCTCAATTTACTGGGGGAGATTCAAATGGATCAAGAAAGGCTCCAAAGATTGTTAACTTAAACCAGGCAAAACGATTGTATAAATCTGGCCTAGGGGCTACACCAAACAGTGACAGGAAATTCCAGCAAAAGTGAGTACTTCCAGGCGCTCCCCCTTCTGCAGTTGGAACCAGTCAATTCAGAAGCTGCATTCTCTCTGCCAGCTGGGAGACAACTCTGCTCTAACTCACACCAAGGGCACATGGGCTCACTGTGGGAGCTGGCCCAAGTGCAGGTCCATCACTGAGAAGCAGAGCTGAACAGGCAGCAAGTCAGGAGTACAGGTAAAGGAGAGGAACAGGTTTAAAACTGAGGCCTAGTCCAATCAGCTTATTCCATTCCCAAGAGAAAGGGATCCAGAAGGCATAATGCCCATGTATAGAATCTTTTAATGCATATTTGAATCCATGGAAACAAGGGCTGGAGGCAGGGGATAAGTTAAAATGGCAACAATCATAACAAAAGAAACAGAACTCCTGATATACTAAAAAGGAAGAGAATGACGTGTAGTTTCATTCTGGGACTGAGCTAAGTAGCCAGCTTTGTGGGAGAGAGGAAGGGGAGTTATCAAAGCCAGGGTTTCTCAAAGGAGATCCTGCTTTACTGCTGGCCGGTAAAATCTGCCAAAGAAATTAGCAGCCCTTCCCCCATATGATCATGTCAAATCTCTGCCAAAGAATGCCTGTGACCCAGAAACACTGCAGTTGGGCGGACAGAACCGTGTGTCCTAGCAGAGAGAAGGCTGCGGCGTTCCAGACATTCAGAATAAACTTCAGCCTTTTTTTCTTTTAATTTAAAAAATTCAGTTGTTATTCTCTGCTTCTGGCGTTACAGGATTTCGTATTTGTCCACCAAGAAGATGGTCTCAGTAGAAAACCTTACAGGGCTGTTCCCATCTACCTGGGTCACTTTGGTAACCTGTGGAGATAATACACACAGTTAGTTCAGCACTTAATATTCTACTTCCAAAACACAATTAAACAGAGATTTTTCAATTCAAACCAGGACAACGAAGGGGTTGGGGTGGCTGAGCACATCATCTCTGAGCCACAAGGTCAACTTCAGCTTGAGAGCCTAAGAAAGAAGAGTTTAGTTCTCACCTGTCCCTAGAGGACAACAATCCAGTAACTTCATTTACGGTAACAATTGGGTTTCTGCTCAGAACACCCTGGAGAGAACTGAACTGAATTGTGGCTTCTGGTTAAGGTTCAAGGTGGAGAAAGGTCACACTGCAGCTGCTCATTTTGAACAGGCAGGTGGATAAGTAGCCTTCGGTTCCCCATCCTGTGGCTGTTTACCACACCCAAACAAGCCTTCACACTAAGACAAAGGGAATTTTCATTTGCTTCAGCTGATCTATCATCCTTCGCCTTCCACCCCAGAACACTTCTCAAACACTGTGATAAATGAATTGCTTTTGCCACCATCTCATGAGGACAAGTGTGCCTAACGCTTAGGAGAGGCACTGAGGAAGAAATCCAGATCCAACTGAAATTGCAGGGCAGGTTTTAGAAAAGCGGAGTCGAATTATCTGAGATGGAATTTAGCCAGGATACGAGCATTAATGCCCCAGCTCATGAAAAACAGCTTTAACACAGGTGCCTAGGAACTTTGTCTCTTTTGAAGGAGATGGCAGCATACTGCCCCTAGCGTCAGGCTATGTGCACTTACGGAGGGCTGGTCTACACTACTGCAGTAAATCGATCTAACTTACACAACTTCAGTTAAGTGAATAACATAACTGAAGTCAACATAGTTAGATCCACTTACCATGGTAGCTACACTGCACTGTGTCAACAGAAGAGCATCTCCCATCAACTTTCCTATCAATTTGTGTACGTAAGGGGAGTGCTCTCCCATTGATTTAGCGCATCTTTACCACAACTGCTAAATTTACACTTGCATTGATTGCAGCAGTGCAAATGGTGTAGATTCACCACAACCACTTCAGGCAGCGCTTAACCATTTCATGGAGGATTCGCATTCACTACTAATCTAGCCACACCTCCCTAGCTTGAGAGATCTGAGAAATCCCAGCACAAGCCATCCTCATTACTGCTGCCTACTCTTTCAGCAGTGCCAGGTGGGAATAATGTACTGGGCTGAAGGAAGGGTATTCTCCATGCAACTTGCAAGGGCTGAAAAGCAGTGAGTGGGAACTGCAGCAATATAAAATGAAGAGGCTGCTCTTGGGGAAGATCCAGCAGAAAACGGTTTAGAAGACAAACTATCTGAGAAGAGGATGATGCAACAGAGCGTGTGGCAGAGCAAAGGGAAGCCAGGGCTGGACAGTCTCCAAGAGTATCAGTGACACAGCTGAGTGGGTGCTACGAATGCAGAGCCGGGCACCTATCCACAAAACAATTAGTGTGCCTCTGTGACTGTTCATTCCGAGGACTGCAATGCACTGGGCTTCTAGGCAGAGCCTCCCAAGCTCTGCATCAGGACACATAAGAAGTTGAGGGTGACCATACCTGTATGTTGCAGTAATTCTTTCTGGAGATGAAGGAGACTTGCACCGGGAAGAAGTCATTGGGCTGCCCGGCTATGCTGAACTCCAGGCTGCCACTCTTGTTTTTGGCATCTATCACTGGCAGGCACCATTCAAGGAGATTCCTCCGGCTGTCATGGCGATACTCCCCATCAATCTCTCCAACCACTGGGGCGCCAACACTGGACCTACAGCAGGGCAATAAGGAGCTGCGCATTAGCTCATTTGAACACAGGTCAAAGACACACTTGTAACAGCCCCAAATGGGACAGCTCACCTCCTAAAAGCCCTCCAAGAGCCACGGGTAGAGCCCTACCAAATTCACGGCCATGAAAAATGCATCATGGACCATGAAATCTGATCTCCCCCTGTGAAATCATTGTCTTGTGTGCGCTTTTACCCTATACTATACAGATTTCATGGGGGAAACCAGCATTTCTCAATTTGAGGGTCCTGACCCAAAAAGGAGTTCACAAGGTTATTTTAGGGGGTCACAGTATTGCCACCCTTACTTCTGTGCTGACTTCAGAGCTGGGTGGCCAGAGTGTGGCAGCTGTTGGCCAGGCACCCAGCTCTGAAGGCAGTCCCTCTTCCAACAGCGCAGAAGTAAAGGTGGCAATACCACACCATGCCACCCTTATTTCTGTGCTGCTGCTGGTGACACCTTTGCCTTCAGAGCTAGGCGCCTGGTCAACAGCCGCAGTTCTGCATCTGCCCAGCTCTGAACGCAGTGCTGCTGCTAGCAGTAGCGCAGAAGTAAGGGTAGCAGTACCGCAACACCCCTCTACAATAACCTTGTGACCACTCCCCCTACAACTCCTTTTTAGGTCAGGATCCCTACAATTACAACACTGTGAAATTTCAGATTCAAATAGCTGAAATCATGACATTTACAATTTTTTAAATCCTATGACTATGAAATTGAACAAAATGAACCATGAATTTGGTAGGGCCCTAATCATGGGTGAGGAAGGGAGAACAGTCAGTCCGCAAAGTGTAAGAGAGGCAGTCTCAACTCCTCAGATGGGGGAACAAGACAGCACTGGATTTACAGCAGACAGATGCATTTCACATGAATGCTGCTCCCTCCTATGTTACCTCCATGATTGCTGGAAAGGGAAATAACCTACAGGATATTTACAGGTACTTGCTGACCTCATCCCCAAATCCTACTTACGGCAATGGGATTGTGATGACCACATCATTCAGTTCTAGGCCCTCCTCTTGCAGCTCATATTCAATGTTAACGTCACAACCATTCCCACTTTCCGATGGCCAGCAGTTAACTAAGGGCAAAAAAAGTGCACGTTGAATCATGTGACTTTGTTTTACAGACCAGGCCTCTGAGAAAGACAAACTTAGAAAAATGCAGGAGGGCACTGAATGAAGGAGGAATAGTCATCAATAACGATCTCACCCAAGAGATGCCAGCCCACTTGAGTGAGTTCCAGAGCAAGACACTCAGTATTATCTAGCATTACAGAAAATAGCTATTGACTGGCTAAAGTGATTGTTACAGAGGGAAAAGGCACTAAAATTGTTTCTTCCCTTCGATAATATCAAAGAGTAAAACATTCTGCAGAAGGCAGAGCCTGCTGTAGCAAATGGGCTGTCATTTCCTATCCAAGACCAGTCACAGCTTCTTCAGCCCAGGCTCCAGTATCCTACCTGAAGAATGCCACATGCATGCTTGCACTCACTTGTCAGTGGAATGAAAGACTCTTCTGTAGTCTGCAACCTCCATTTCAGCACCCCCACATCACTGTTAATAGGGAATGATTTCTCTGGATTCTTCAAGCCAATCAGAGATTCAGCAGTAAAAAGTTTCTTGTCCACATTTGGGTGAGTCTGAAATGAAGGAGACGGGAAGACACAGACTGGGTAAACTGTTCATTGTCTTAGTTTTAACTCAATGGAGAGCACAAATGTGTCTAGGTAATACTGTTTCTTGTGAAGTGCTCCTGACCACACATGAATACCTTTGCTAGAGAAAACTGCTGACTTCAGAGTGCTACAGGATCACAGTTGCTTGGCAATCCAGAGTTCACTCCAAGAAAGAGAAGATCAGTTTACCAAAAAGTTTCATTTGGCCTATTTCTCCATTCCTCCAATGCTTTCCGTTTAAAAGGGATTCTGGCAAATAAACTGGGGCTGACATTTAGGTTTTTATAAAATAAGTTTTAATGAAGTTTGAGATCTGCAGGAATATTTCCACTTAAAAATAAGTTTCAATTTGAATTTATTTTTCACAAACAAAAGAACAGCCCCCTGCCGTGTTTTCAGTCTTCTGCAACTTGGAACAGACTAGAAACCAGTGAAACTGTTTTCCTGACCAAATTCAAATAAATGCAAAAGTTAAACCATCTAAATAGGGAAGATTAACACTTGGATTATAAAGAACGAATTTATTATATTACAGCAACAGATGTGAGCAGCTATTTCAACAAAGCCATTTTTTGGTGACTGGCATCTAAGTTGTATTGGAGAGAGAGAGAAGCTGGCACTGCCACCTGACTCTTCCTGGAGTAGCAGGTGCTGGAGTGTTGAGGAAGAATTCTCAGCCCCTGGGAAAGTGATAAGGACTTCCATCACTAAACACAAGTCCCTCTGACCAATTAAGCAGCAGCACTATCTAGTTTGTAGGCATTGTAATGGTGGCCATGACACAGGGCATATAAAGTGGGGAAATCTTCAGGGCTCAGCAAGCACATGGAACCACATGGAGAGAGGAAAGGTCGACCATGTGACAGTCTGAGTTTACAGTACCGACTGTAACCCAAAAGCCGTGGTTCTAGAGACTGTCTCTGATATTAAGAGCAATGACAACAGCAAAAATAACTGGGAGAATAAGCAGTTTTCTGGTTGATTAAATCTTTCTTCATTGGCTGAGAGTAACTGGCTATAAACATTCTCTTCCTTACAAAGGAAGCTCTCATGATATAACTAGTGTCAAGCAACACACTGGGACTGTTGCAAAGTCCAAGTGCAATCAAGTGTGCATCAATGTTCATCATGGGATAGATAAGGCTGTGGGAGCATGATGATAAGTGTAAGAAACTGTATTTTCAAGTTAACTTGAGTCTTTTGAGCATGAGATTTAGCCCTTTATTTGTGCTGCACTTATATTTACTGTAACTATGCGCTATTTTCCACTATGTCTATTGGGAGAACTTGGATAAAAATATACATTACAGTGCCGCTACTATCCATGACAGAAGCATGTACGGAAGCCAGAACCATCAGCCAGCCTTACCTGTAGCTGTACCCCCTTCTTGTCTTCATTTTCTACATGGAGGCGAATCCGGGCAAACTTTTCATCTAAAATCCTCAGCATGATCATGCCGTGCAGCTCCATGTTCTGTAACCCACCATCACGGCCACAAGTCACGGAAATCTTCTCCTCGATTTTCATATGCACACTGCACAGAAAAGAAAGCCCAAAACACACCAAATGCCCTGGTTTGACAGGCAAGATAGTTGTTTCCCCCTTTTAAGATCTGACAGGGACAAACTAAGTTTTCAAAAGGGTGCCCAAGAGGACGTTGTCATAAAAAGAATGACCCAGAGCAGAGTGGTGCAGAATAGAATTATGGAAACATGCTTTTCTGCTTGAAAGAGATTCACACAGAAGATACTAAAAATCACCTGAGTGTGGTATAGGTCTTGAACAGATGGGAGCCCAAATACAGAACCCTGGCTCTTCTTCTGCAGAAAGCTCAGGCAATTTTCAAAAGAAAGAGCTAAGCAGTGGGAGCAATTCTACATTTTACCTTAAAAACAAATGGACACCTTTGGTGCTTCAAAAGACACTAAGTGAGTTTATGTACGGCACTGCCAAGCTATTCTATTCAGTTCAGAATAGAAAACGTAGGCAATATGAAAACTTGTCTAGAAAGGAGGGCAGCCTTGGTCATGTTTTTCACTTAGCCTCATAAAACTGGTATAATGTTGTCTCTTATGGGAGCAGATGGTTCTGTGCTCCAGCACGGAAAACTGGAAATTTGCATACATGAACTCTAACTGGAAATTAGTCAGGAACTCTTCAAGACTCCACCCACACTCGGAGGAGGGAAAGCAGATCTCTGATCCAGCCACCTCAATACTTAGTATCTGCTGACAAACTGAAAAGTCCCAGACAAAAGCAACAAAAATAGTTAAAGAGTCAGAGGAATGGAAGTATGAAGAACTATTAAAAACTCTGTATAGCTTGGCTAACAGCAGATGGGGGAGGTGGGAAGACAGCTGTCTCAAAGTATCTGAAGGATGCAGACACCAGGAAATATGAGTATTGGGAGAAAGGGAAAAATTAGGCTGAATATTTGAAATATAAATTCAAAAGCAGAGGGGTAACATTTCCAAATCACCTAAATGACTTAAGAACATGAGTCCTGACAGCTTTCAACGAGATTTAGGCTCCTAACCACCGAAGTCACTTTTGAAAATGGGACTTTGCCTAAATGAATTCGGAGCCTCTTGAAAATTTTACACAAGACCTAAAGGCCAATGTGTAAGAACCGAATGGTGGGAAGAAATCTGTTTATAAAATAAAGTGAAGAGCCCTGACAGAGCTAGAAGCCATCACTGGAGTCTGCAGTCACACTGAAAAGAGCATCCTCTTACAGCCCAGGACAATACCCACCTCTCCATGTTAATAGGTGGAGCGAGAACCTTGGCTGCCTCTGAGGAGCGCTTGCCTACAGAAGAGGTCATGATATTTTCTCCTTCTGATTTCAGCTTGTCCACAAAGTTGTCTACCTCCTTCCCTTTAGCTCCAAGCTTCAAAGCCTTACTGGGACCTGATGGTCTAAAGAACAAAAATAAGATGTAAGCATCCATCCGACAACTATGGTAGCAGATACAATCTTTCCACAATTTTTTCACATTATTACAATTAGACCCTTCCAGCATTGCAGCTTTTACTGTTTGAGCCCTTTTCAAGACACATTAAGAGAAAGGATAGTCTTGTGGGTAAGATACTGAACTGGGACTTAGGAAATCTGGATTCTGTTTCCCAGCACTGCCAATTACTCTGTGACCTTAGGCAAGTCATTTAATCCAGACATCAGTGGATAAATCAGACTGTCTTGCCTCACAGATCTATCTGTCTGGTTAGATTCTTTAATGTATATGAGGCACTTAGATACAGTAGTGGTGAGTGCCACGAAAACTCCTATAAGTAAAAAGGGCAGTCTAGAGAGCACGTGATGGCTGTGACAGGCATGGGCAGCAATTTAGGCTGTTAGAAGAACAACTACAGATCTACTCAAGTTCAGAAGAGAGGTTTCTGCTTTACAAAAATTATCAATACTGCTTTAAAACAACCCAGTGGGAGTCTCCAGCATCTTTATTCCACTCAGCAGCTGCATGCATAGAAGCACCATGATTACTAGAAAGCTGCAAACATGCAGGATCATGAGGTAAAGTGAAAGCTCAAGACATCCAAAATACACAATAGCTGGTAGAAAAGCTCTAACTTCGCTAGAAGAAGAAACTGACATATGCACGAGGTAGTAGAGAGCACTAGCACACACACACTGTCCATGGGTACCTCCCTCACTTACACATTATGTGCATTTTTAACATCCCTCTAAATCATTTATTTCACTTGTTGAGCAAAGAAGTTAATCAGCAGGACAACCTAAAACTGGACTCTCATTTTAACAAACAGTACACAATTTCTTTTCCCTTGCTGATGGACATGCTCTATCTTAGAGCCTTGCACCGGACCATTTTAATCCCACTCCTGCTATTACAGCGACGGATACTGCAGGACCCTAGTCCTGCTGCAGCGATCTACACTAGTCCCGGGCAGGGCTCTAGTGTACCTGAACCAGTCTCATACCTGGCTGGTGCTGGTGCCACTTTGGGCTTCTCTGTTTCAATAATGGTCTCTGTGATCATGGCCGCTGCTGTACCCCCAGACACAGCTGAGCTGCCAAATCCACCAAAGCCTGGTGCTTTTTTGCCCTGTCTCTCTGCATCCCTTCGGGCCTGCTGCAACTCCTTGGCTTTACGGCGCATTTCAGCCTTTGCTTCACGCTCTTGAGTCTAGAGGAAAAAGACCAGGGACTGACTAGACCTTTAAGACTTTGATCTATTCCATGCATTAATCAATGAGAGAAAGAGGAGATGAAGGCAAGATAGGTTGTTTACAAAATGTTAAAATAAATTTGATCACTGAAGAATTAAGGATTATGATCAAACTTGGAACAAACAGCAACTTCACAGTAACTCCTGGACACACAACAGACTATTTCATTTCCAACAACTAAGACACAGAATGGCTCAACCCCACCTCTCTGACTGCTCGGAACACCTTCTCTTCATGTGAGTCCATCTCTGTGAAGGTCCGAATTTGTGCCAGGTTTACGTTCTCACGGTAGCCCAGGGCAACAATTTCATCAAAAGCAAAAATCAGGTCAAAGCAGTGCTCAGAGATCTCGTTCTCCTCCAGAGCTCGGCAATATTCAGGAATCTGGTTAGGGAGAATAATTAGAGAAGAATCTCTGCAGAGGAAGAGAACGTGACTACCCCAGCTAACCCTCCAATCACACGTACAGGGTGAATTCACCCCTGTGCAGAGATTTAGCAGAAGGCCTATGCACTACTTACATTCTCTTTTGATGGTGTGACTTAAGAGGTGTTGAGGCCTCGTGTAGGGTCTGCACTGGGGTTAATTTCAACCAAAGGCATCACTTCTGTGACCCTCGCAGCCTCACCTGATCCCAAAATGCCACCACAACGCTATCTATTTAAAGCCATTAACCAGTCACTTTTTTCCATGCTTAATAGGCAGACTGAGTGTCACTATTAAAGCATGCATTTTTAAGACTAACTTTAAATAATATTCTATTTGAACTACATTTACAATAGAAGGCTGAACTGACAGCAGATACCAAGCTGTGATTTCCAGGAGTTCCCCTGGCTGCATTTGGCTGACAGACAAAGCTTTATATAGACAATACTACAAATACATATGCAGATAGATTTTTACAGTAGAATTACTACTATAGCAATTGCATACAGTGAATTAAATCCACTCTACTTACTTATTTTGTACAACTGGTACTAAGGTTTTGTTTACAGCACTACATACTTGTTAACAAATAGTTAATTTACTGAAGGATTGGGCTGTTTTGGTTTAAATCGCATTGATTAACTCAAATCAATATGGGCCTCAGTCAAGGAACAGCGCAGAAGCTTATGGGATCAGACTCTATGACTACTTCCGGGTCCCTAATGGACCACAGGAAATCAGATTCTGTTATGAGGCAGTAGATACAGCGGTAATAGCTCTCCAATACAGCACTTTGTAACGTCACTGCTTGGGGACAAGATCGTCTGAATTTTGTATTAACTAAGCTTGGAATAAAGTCTTACCACTCTAGAGAAGAGCCTGAGTGTTTCTAGGTCTTCCAGGATATTGCTGTTTTTGGTGGTGATCAATACCATATACAGCTTCTCCATTGGCTGATATACATATCGCACACTCTCTGTCTCCACAAACGTGTGTTGTTTCCCAGTGTTCATAAGTTTGGGGAAGGCTGCCAGCAGCCCCTCAATGCGGGTTCGAGTCATCTCCACGAACTGCCGAGAAACTATGGCCTTCCCTGCCTTTGTGCAGACGGCTGCTGCCAAGAGCACCTATGGAGAATACAAGCAATGGTTAGCTTCATTCATTAAGCAAACAGATTTTCTGCGACTAGACAGTCCCACAAAACTTTTGAGATAATGTTAATTGCCTGTGTAGGTGAAACTCTTTGGTCAGAGACCATATATTCATGCTCATCTGTATAGTGCCTAGCATACTTAGTGATAAATAAAAAACATTTACACAAACACGTATATTTTTCATCCATGCTTCCTCTTAGCATGGAGAACAGAACTCTTCTAGGGGGAGACCCATTTCTGTTTTTGGTGCTGCTCCCATCCCCCAAATCCAACTAATTCATGTCACTCTGTTCAGAGCTGACATAGCTAACTAATCTGAATTCACAGACTAGTTTTAACACAGAGGTAGGGTACAGTAAAATCGCAGAAGTGTTTTGAACAAGACTTTCAGATTGACTTAATAAAGCACAAGCACACAAAGAAGGATCTCAAATGCTACTTGCTAGAGTAACAAAGTAAGCTACATACTTCATTAACATTAGTAACCTCACTGAAGAAAATAGTTCAGTCACACCAAAAGATTACTTGCCAATGGGAAGGGCAAGTGTCAGAACACAGCTACTAAAACATTAACCTCTTGCAATGCCTTCAAAGTGCTTTGGCCATTATTAAAATGCTGCTACCTTTTTCATAGATAAGTTTGTTTAAAAGGGACGGTTATGGAGTTTAGCCCCCAAATTTAGCCTTTGAGGAAAATTATAATATTTTTACCATATCTACTATCAACAGAAAGGATTTAATGAGATTTCTTTTAAAGATTCTTTTCATCAAACTTGATTTTTTTTTAAATGATATTCCCAGGTTGTACTGGAAATTCACACTGGAACATCGTGCAGTTGTAGAAGATCAAACACAGAGCTCTGAATGGTACCATGAAACTGACAAGCCAAGTTTTATTGTCCAAGCTGAGTAACGCGCAAAAAGTAATCCAAAGGCAAAGATACTGAAAAGTAAGGTAGAATTGTTTTTAAATTCTATTTTAATATAAACATTAAGAACAAATGAGGGAATGCTTTTAAATTTAATTTTTCTTTTCACAGTACCCCTTTAAAAAGTCAATTGATAACATATTTATGCTAATAAAATATTAACCATATTAATTACTGTTCATTGAGCATCTCTTGGGCTTTTCATAGATGTTATCACACTAATGAAATTCAGAAGTAGTGAGACAGATACCAATTTATCTTTTACAGTTCTATCAGTCTCCTGCAACTTCCTATCAAATAATCTCTCTCTACTGGAAAAAGATTACTGTAACTTCTTAATTTAATTGTTTGGACATACAAGGCAGATTTTGTTGAAGTCTCATAAAAACTCAACCATTGCTTCTTTATTTTGAGCTCTTTGTTGGTTAAGGAAATACTGCAATTATCCAATACAGAAATTTAAGACCCTTTGCCAAAATATGCTCATAACCACACATTGTACAAGCCACTCATAGTGGACATAATGCTTGGATGCCTTGATTAAACTGATTATATCCCATCCAGACAGCAATGTCCTTATATTAGTCCAACAACTCAGAATAATGCAAGTCCATGGTATGGACAGGTTAGAAGTGAGCCTCAGGCTCCAACCATTGCCTAGTAGGGACTCAGAGCATGGTGCTGCACAGTCCAGCTGCACCAAGCATACTTACTGCATCACTCACAGGTAATGCCCCTCTTTAAAGGGGCACTTCTGTATGAGGGACTGGCAGCCTTTGTGGAGATGGGATCTCCCATCAGATGAAGCAAAGGATTGTGAATGGAAAGCAAGGACAGCACTGTAATAACGAAACTCTTACAGCATTCAACTTTCCTAAGATGGCCAAGTCTGACTGACTATCACTTGAATGAGATAGTAAACACACACACACAAAAGAAATCATGAGGTTACACTAAAGAAGACAGCCTTAATATTCGTAAAACAGCTTTAAACTGTACAGGCATTTAACATGTTTATCTAAGGGGGTAATCACAGGTTATTATTGCATGCTTATAAGGTACCACAGATCCTGTAACTGACACTAGGCCTCTGACTCAAGGGCTAACACTTTGGAAGCAAAGACTGATGATGTGTCATTGCTTCATCCCAATCACTGACAACTCAAACACAACAGCTTATAGGACAGTAAAAACGGCATGTGTCAGCTTTGAGCATATTCCACTGTTCAGTCACACGATGTGGCTTTGGACATTGGCCTGTTAGTGTTGATTTGATGCAGACAGTACTCTGATAAGCGTGTCAAGAGAGGAGATTCAGAAAAGTTAACAGCATCCTCAGTCTCTACTCTGCAAGGATCCAGAGTATGAAAATACTGTTTTACAATATTAAATGTCCCAGTGATCTGAGTAATCTAAGGCTACTAGATAAAATATTTCAATAAATTCCTATCTATAAGCAAAGCTACATATGGCAGCTTGCAAATCTTGTTTGTAACTTAAAGACAGAATACATTAGCAAACCTCAGATTCAGTTGTTTGGATTTCTTGGATTAGATTTAACTAATACTGCAAATGTGCCACTTGAATATTCAACTAGGTTTTAAAAGGATGGCTCCATTTATTAACTGACAATTTCGTTACTGAGAGGACAGTATCTTCTGGATGGACAGAGCACGTTACACACACATCACATGAAAAAAATTAAGAAAATTTTAACCCACCATAACAATTCTTTTCAGACTATTAGTTTGTGAAAGCAAGGGATAAGCCTTTTTAAAGGTACTTAAAATCCCTATTGTGCTATGCAAACAATTAACTTCTTTGGATAGAGGACAAAAGTTAAACTAGGTATTCTTGGTTTGCAACTTGTTTTAGAAGTACATTGTTCTTAGCTTCACTAAATTAAGTACAGCATTTTCCCAGCAATAAAAGGTGATAGCAAAGCAACAACTTGTAGCAGGAGCTGTGAAACGTGAATAATGAAAAATTATATCAAACTAATACTCAGTCACTACCCAATAGTATCAAATCCTTTCTACTCAAATATCTATGAACCTGAAACAGGGATTAAGTTATACAGCACTTGATTTTGATGCAATACACATTTTGCTTATTAAGAAAAGGTTCAAAATTACTTCAATTTTTTTTTGCCCTCAGTACAAATATTTTTCCCCATTAAATTCAAAAGATTACAAAAATAGCTTGAGGGAAAAACAGTTATTCAAAGGAGCAATCCCAAAAGTTACTCCTTTTAAATTAAGCTGTCCTTTTGTGTACATTATCGCATGCTGCACTTTGCTTGCTAGATTGTCATGACTTGTCAAATTTTCCTCTAGTTCATTTGACAGGTTGTAACTAAAAAATTTTTCTCTGATCAAATCCAAGTTGTTTCACCACCTCCAATAGGGTATGAAGCTGTTTTAAATCCATTTACTAATTTATTGAGCAATGTAAGCAAATTACACTATCTTTAGCCCCAAAAACCACATGCTTGAAACTCTGTACAAGCCATGCTACAACAAAGGAAGGAGAGTGAAATGTAATTTACTACAATTAGGAGCCAAGCTAGTCTCTTTACAATACAAAGAGCTATAATACCTGAGTTCATAAAAAGAGAATACAATAATTGCATATCAGTTTCAAATCCCCTGCATGAAGCAAGATGGGTAACAATTTGTATAGACTGACGTTCATATATAGATCACATAGCTCTTCTTACATATCTGTACAAACTCTAGATTAATATTGCACTAAGAGACTAGTAATTCTGCATGCCCAATTTGCCATGGCTTAAAGGAACCTGATTTTCAGAAAGTGCAAAATAACCATTCTCTGAAAATAAGGTACCCCCAGTTGGGCACTCAAAGTCAGTGTTTAGTTTTCAAAACCTTGGCCATGGACTATATAAAGAAACCAACATAAGTGCATTTTCTGTAAGGATGGGGATCTGAGGTGAGAACAGGATTGTAAGGACAAATGAATTATTTTCCCAGACCTATCATTGATTCATGTGATTCTGTGCAGACCACTTAACTGCTCTGTATCTCAAGTTTTACCAATCTAAAACTGAGATAATATCTACATCACAGGGTTGCTATTGCCTGTACAGTACTTTAAAAAAGCATATATGATAATACTGTAATTCAAACAGCCAATTTTAATCAAATGCATGTACAGTCATGATCTTATACATGCATATATACACACAGTCCATTTGTCTCATGTATTGCAGAGTGCAATATTTTGCCTTTCTGTAGATTTCATAGTTGAAAAGTGCTAACTGCTTTACTCAATATTCAGTACTCTCACATCAGTATCACTAGTCCCAGATTATAGGTGGGGAAACAAATATATAGAGGCAAAATAGCATGCCAACGTTCACTCTGAGAGGCAGCAATAGGAAGAAGACTACAAAGGTCCTGGCTCCAAACTTTGTGCTCCAACCAGAATTTCTCAAACTCCAGGCCACAGGCACTTGCTGGTCACTGGTCCTCCTTGTTTCAGCTGTCAAATTAGACTGAGATACAAACCATACTAATTTCATTTTCCTTGTAAGCAGCTGCTGTCGTTGCTGAAGAGGTCTTATGTGATGAAGAATGGGAGTGGAGGTCTGCACAATGTAGAACAGGAGGCAAAGTGCCCCCAAGACACTCTGTTACACTAGGGCTGGTCCCAGGAAGGTCTGGGAACCCTGCAGGAGAAGGCTGCTTTGCAAGGGGGCACAGGTGTACCTAGGCCCCGTTTGCCTCTGAGGACCAGCCCCAGGTACAAGCGCGGCACCATGTCCCGGATCCGTGCAAAGAACACGTAGGGATCACGGTCTGTACCAGGGAAAGGCCCCCACCACTGCTGGGGTGCAGGGCGGGCCAGGCCCCAAGCGAGGGTCTGAGAACCACGGCTGGGCGACAGCGAGACACAAGCCGGTGGGGAGGCTCCCGGGCAGAGGAGGCGCGGGGCCCGTGGGGCCTCGAGTGACGGAACCGGCCGTTTCCACGGAGCGGCCCCCGCGGCAAGGCGCTAGGAAGGGGCACGAAGAGGCCTGGTGCCCCCTTATTTCGGGGCTGGGCCCAGCTCCTCCCCCTCGTGTCCCACGGCCCAGCCTCCCCCGGCCGGCTCCAGCCACGCTGAGTACCCGCTACTCAGGAGCCCAGGCTGGGGACGCGGCCTCCTCCTTACCATGGCGGCGGAGCGTGTGTGCTGCCCGGCACGCTCAGTCTCTCGCTGCCTCAGCAGCGGCCGCCGCGTCTCCTTCCAGCTGCCCCGCAAGATGGCGGCGCCGAGCCACGTCCCCAGCCGGAAGCGGCACCACGCAAGGGGGCGGGAGCTTCCTGCTCTTCCCCCGCCTCGCTAGGGGGCGCAGTTCTGGGGCATTTCCGGCTTGCCCCCCGGAGTGCCATGTCCCTATGCGGGAAGACTCGCGCTGCCTCTGAGCCCCCCGTCACGGGCCGCTCTGACCTGCTTCTACCCCCCCCCCCCGTTTTGGGGGCTGGAGACGGTCTAGCACGTGTCTGTGCACAGCCCCCGCCCCGGCCGGTCTGGAAGATGCCCCACAGCGGGCGAGCTGAGCCCCATGGGGCGCTGTGCATGGCCAAGGACAGGGAGTGAGTGAGGGCTTCTCCATGCCACCAGACTGAAGCTGGAGGGAGCTTGGATTAGATTGAGCTAGAGCACAGACCAGTCCGGGCCTTGTCCATCTGAAGACTGCGCATGGTAAGAGAGTTTCTGCCCTGCGTGTCTATCCTGCCCCTGCTTTCTCCATCCTTGGACCTCAGATGGAAAACTACTGACGTAGAGCAAACCTGATCCCTGCCTTTGCCTTCCCAGAGAGACACGGTGGGTGAAGGAATATTTTTTTTTATTGAACCAACTTCTGTTGGTAAGAGAGGCAAGCGTTTGAGCTTACACAGAGCTCTTCGTGGCCTGAAGAAGAGCTCTGCGTAAACCCGAAAGCTTGACTCGCTCACCAGCTGAAGTCGGTTCAGTAAAAGATGTTACCTGGCCCACCCTCTTTTTCTAATATCCTGCCACTCGCACCGCTGCAGCACTTTCCTTCTCAGACAGGCTGATGGAGGATTTGAAGTTCACTCGGCAAATTATGACAGATTAGAAAGATCCCCTTGCCTTGTAGTCCTAGAGGAGTTAGAAGGATTTGCTTTGCCCTGAATCAGTCTGGTGCATTGTAGAACAATGCAGCCCATTTCCTATCCTCCCCGCATTAAGATGATGGGAGTTTGCAGTGCTGTAAACCAATCTAGCTGGAACTAGAACAGCTCGGCCCTTTTCATCCTGCGTTGGGAGCGGTGATACTGCTCTAGACCAATCCAACCCGATGTAGAGTAACGCCAGCCTGAATCGGAGCTGTGCATGGGACTGGCGAAATAAAACCCTACGTGCCGCCGGCAACTCTTTTCTTGCCGTGAAACTGTTCCACCACTAGGGGCCGCTGCTGAAAGTGTTCCCATAACCATAGACGGGGGCGGGAGGGGGTGGTGAGACTTAGTGACGTGGTTCTGGATGAGTCGACCCGGTCACCGGAAAGCCATAGAGCTGGGGCTGCAAGTTCTCGCGAGAGTTACTCTCCAATCTCCATGGTGACGGCCACAGGCTGGGCCAGGCGAAGATGGCGTCCAGGCGGCGGGCAGCGCCCTGAAAGGCCGGGACATGGCGGAGGCCCTGCAGGTGACCGAGCGCCAGCCTGTGCGGGAGGCGCGGCGGGGGCAGAGGGGAGGGAGCCCGGCAGCGCTGGGGAAAGGCCCTCGGCCGCGTCAGCGCCGGGCAGGGTGCCTGGAGCGGGGACCCGAGTCTGCCGCGGGCGGGCGCGTGGGGAGTGAAACAGTTGCGGGTGGCCAGCCCCACCCTCCAGTGGTGTCTGGGGCCCTAAATGCCCGACCACCCGCGGAGCACCCACGTGCAGCGCTGGGACCGGCTCTGGGGGCACCCACAGCGGAAGACTGGACCTTTAGCGCTGGCAGCATTTAAGAGGCTTTTCATCTTTAAAGTGCTTTGCAGTCATTAACTAGGGAGAGCCCGTACTCAGAAACATGAGAGAGAAAGTGTTCTTCCCCGTAAACGCCATCCGAACGTGTTTGTGTTTGTTATTAGACCAAAATCGTTGAAAACCAGCCCTATGATGAGAGTCTAGAGATTAACGACTCAGAAGAGGTCGCCAGTATCTACACGCCAACTCCACGGCAGCTAGGTAGGGGAAAGCCTAATTTCACATCATGCTTCTGTCTTTCCTACTAAAACAGTTTGTCTCTTACCTTAAAATGAAAGTGCTGAGCAATCTCAGGTATGCTTTGACTACTTGATTTTGGTGGTTATATTTTCTTAAAAGTACTCGGATGGGATTTAAGTCTACTCCATAAAATTGGAGCATGAGCAAATTCATTGGTAAAATAGAATACATTCGCACATTTTTATTAATGTAATGTGCTCATTGCAAAAAAGCTAGTGAGATCAGATGTGGTAATGCCTATTGTCACTGAAATCTAGGTCTGCGACATGGCTGGTGTAATATGGATTTGAGCTTCTCCACCAGGGCCAACCCCTGCATTATATTCTAATTCAGCCAAAGCAAGTTGAAATTGTGAGTAAGCATGATTGTTAAACTTGGGTGTAAGGCCTTTATAGATAGGACTTCCTTTGTAAATTCTTTAATGTGACAATCTGTGGTGCAATCCCGCAACCCAAACTTGGGTAACATACTTTCTTGGTGATCTCTTCAACAGGTCCTAGGTCCACGCGCCCACAGCTCAAAAATATGGCTGATAACAGCAGTGATGAGTATGATGAAGAAATAAACAAGGTATGAGGTTGCCTATGTTCTTCTCTGCTGTTACGCTTGATCACAGCATTTTGTAGCCCCATCTACTGGGGACTCATTATCTGCATGTTGAGTCCTACTGGGGAAATTGTGGCAAAGCAGCTTGGAAAGTTTTGTGATTTTTTTTTTGACCCATTTTGAATAGAAAGAAATGTAGTTGCAGTATCTTTTGGCAAGACACATTATTTATACTAGAAGGGGTCAGATTGCTCTTTCCTTCAATTAGAACAGATGGAACAATTTAAGTATTCTAGGGAGAACAGATCTGGAAGGGATTTTCACATCATGGCAGCTGACACCATCCAGTGTGGCTGTAATGAATACCAAGCCCATTGTCACTCAGTGGCTGAAGTGGGATAAAAAGAGGGATGTGAAAAATAAAGTGCTTAAGCTCACATTTAGCTGTAAAGGCAGGGAGTGTTTTTTACAGGTTAGAGAAGATAAGTTGACTCTGGGTCAGGACTCCTGGGTTCTGCTTCCAGATCTGCCACCAATTAGTTGTATGACTTTGGGTGAGCCAGTTCCCCTCATCAGTATTTCAGTTTCTCTGGCTGTAAAGTAGAGTCATACTACCAGCTACCTCGCAGGGACTTGGGAGAGGATGGAGTAATGTTTGTAAAGCATTTTGAGATCCTCTAAGAGAAGGATAAGTTATTGTTTATTAGAACTGAACATTTCCCCCACCACTGAAAACCATTCGAGTCAGACTAAGATTAAGTGCCTGTGCAGGCATTCCTTTTCCATGCCACTAAAGGAAGTTTGTTTTTTTTTTTGGTACACTGCTGTGCCCCACCCATTTGTGGCAGGTTTGGACAGAGGATGTTTTCTGTTTAGAATGAAAGATGCTGGAGCTGGGAAATGGGGCTGCTGGAAATGTGTGTTGTGCCTATAGTCAGACGCTACCAGTGTGGTGCTCTACTGCCTTCAATGTTGATAACAGTCAGCTGCGTGCGTGTGTTCCCTCTGTATGCTGCCCTGGCTCTGCACAGATAGCTGACACAGCAGACCCCCGAGAGAACCCCCAGTGATCACAGACTCTAGTAAGGTACGAAGGCACCTGTCCAGGTTTATTGTCAAAGAGGAACATAGTCTCTAGCTCCCCAGATTAGATATCTACTGTTCTGCTAGTACATCTGTGCTCCCTGGCAATGGACCAGTTCAGTCAGTGGCAGAACTTTCCACTGCCCCCTAGGCCGGACAAAGATACTGTTACCAGATTTGTCCATTACTTTGGGGTATGCTCATTTATTTGGGTTACTTTTCTGGGGAAGGGGATTCTGTAATTTTATCAATGTACTTCTTGTGTTTTCATATGGAGCCCTACTTCTCACTTCTCCAGGTCCCCTCCCAATGGAGCTATCCTGCAGGACCTAGGTTTCCTAGGGCTGGGTTTCTTCAGCCGATGAACACACACCCTGGGTCTTTCAGCCCCCAAACCAGGTGAAAACACACACACTAACAGAGCAAGTCTGAATGGACCAGGTCCATCAGCACTGTCAAGCTGTCCCTTTATGCCTCTGAACTCACTGGGCTGGATGAAGCAGCACTTTCAAGCTGACTTTCCGTTTGTGCCCCTGGGTGCTATGGACTGGGTCAAGCAGCACTTTGAAGCTGTTATCCTTAGGTGTCCCAGATTCAGCACGTCCCTATCCCCACTTTCACAACACAACTGTACCGGCAGTAACCTAGTTGATGAGTAAACCCCACCGTATTTTGAGCACTGCAGGGATCTTCAGCTTAGGTAAAAGAAGCGTTGCTGTAGAGTAAATGGGAGAAGCTAAAAACACAAAAGAGTGAAGTTCATTAGGAAAAAGAGAAGCAACCAACTTAACCATAAAAGTTATTTATTGAATAATAGTGATAACTACACAAGGAGGGCTAAACCAACATAACATACATTATTACAGATTAATACCTAAGGTAGAAAGAAAAACAAAAAGAAAGAGAGAGAGAGAGGAAAAAAGAAGGGAATCTCACTGCTCCCTGGAGCTTGAACTGGTCGGGATTCCCAAATGATGGGGGTAGCTGAGGGTCCTGAGAGCAGGAGACAGGCATAATCCCCAGCACGATTAGTCAGGAGAATATGGAGTCCCAGTGGAACTGATGCATAGTTTGGATCTAAGCATCAAAACACTGACTGGAGGGTGAGTAGGGATTTTTGTAGAGAAATTACTATGGTTGAAGGGAGAAAACTAGATTTGTTTATAGGTAAGCTGATGACGCAAAGGTGTTCTTAAGGCTAAACCACAGGAGCTGATTACTCTTGGCTATGGGTGGTGTTTTCTTTCAGGGAGCTCACAGTGCAACTAGGCTGCTTCAGTATTTGAATATCAATTAAGAATTCTTTACTAAAATTGGTCTGATAATTGCTGAGCTGGTGTGTGCAGACATAGGTTTATTAGCATCTGGAGCAGAGATGCCCATGATGCAGTGCTTCCCTGCTTTTTCTGGTCCCAGAGTTTGTTAGGGTTCTCTGTTCTCCATTTTGTATGCAAATTGAGATGTCTTCCTGTCACATCTTTCTTGCAGATGAGGCATGGGGAGTTGTCTCTGCTCTCCATTCTATATGCTAATAGAGATGTCTTAATCTTGTCACCCTTGTCAGGAGGGGTTTAGCTGTGTCTTCCAACGCTCTTTACTGCTCTCTGCAAGTTTTTTCCTCTGATGGGTTTTGGTTTGAGCAGGGGTGTCTTTTATGAGTCAGGCTAGATACTGCACCCCGGTTCCCCAAGAACACAGATGTCTGGTATCAATAGCCACTCAGGAATGCATTCTTATACACAGGTACACTGTGTATAAGAATGTATACCGGGGTAGGCAACCTGTGGCACGTGTTCCGCCTTGGGCATGCAAGCTGATTTTCAGTGGCTCTGACACTGCCTGGGTCCTGGCCACCAGTCCGGGAGGCTCTGATTTTAATTTTATTTTAAATGAAGCTTCTTAAACATTTTAAAAACCTTATTTAGTTTACATACAACAATAGTTTAGTTTATATATAATAAACTTATAGAAAGAGACCTTCTAAAAACATTAAAATGTATTAATGGCACACGAAACCTTAAATTAGAGTGAATAAATGAAGACTCGGCACACCACTTCTGAAAAGTTGCCAAGCCCTGATGTATACATTCTTATTATACATTCTTATACACTGGGAATGGCTGAGCCATTACAAATATTGAATCTATCTCCCCTTGTAAGTATTCTCACACTTCTTATCAAACTGTCTGTACTGGGCTATCTTGATTATCACTTCAGAAGTTTTTTCTCTTATTTAATTGACCTCTCAGAGTTGGTAAGACAACTCCCCCTTTACATGCTCTCTGTATGTGTATATATATCTCCTCAATATATGTTCCATTCTATGCATCCGAAGAATTCGGCTGTAGCCCACGAAAGCTTATGCTCAAATAAATTTGTTAGTCTCTAAGGTGCCACAAGTACTCCTGTTCTTTTTATGGATACAGACTAACAGGGCTGCTCCTCTGAAAGGTACAAACAAGTTACACGTCACTGGTGACGTATTGAGGTGCAGCCCCTGTACATAGCAAGGTACAACCTCTCTACGCAGTAAAGTGCCGCCTCTGACTTTGTACGTGTTGGTTCGAACAAAACAACTCTATCCATCATATTCCCCTTTTGTCCCTGTGCTTGTTGTCTGTGTGGAATGTGCAAGTATCGGAGTGTTCTGGTATTTCTCGTGTCCAGTACCTTTTAGGTTTGTGTCTTTGTGCAACATCAGCCCTTTCCTTGCCAGCTTCTGTGAGCAGGGGCTGCCTCTGGGTCACAGCATAACCTTGCTTTATGTTAGCAAGTCTTGACCAGTACTTTAGTTCAGGCCTTAGGCCTAATACCGGGCCTCTGAAACCAGGGGTTTATGTTTCAGGGCGTCATCTTATTACATTCTCCCACTCTTTGTCTTTTTATGGGGAAGATGCTTACCCATCGTCCCGGAAAAGCATAATGCATGGACTAAAGATAACCCAGTGGGCTAAACACTGTTAGGGGTTACCTCATTTTACCATCCATACATTCATGCCCCATCCATCTTTGTAGTCTGCACATTCCCACGTACGACTGATAGATATTATCCAATTATTTTCTAGTCCCTTATGGTGGGCCTGGGAATGTTGGGCCCGGGACCGTGACTGTGGAATGTAGTATTATGATTGAGCCTTAGAGGCACTCCCAGATAATTAATATATATGAATAATATATATATATGGGCATATATGTATAGTATGTATGTATACAGATGTGATGCAGTAGGGACTGTCTGTGTGGGGAGTGGGAGAGCAGGGGAGGACTTTAGGGGATGGACAATGCCAGGGCCTGTAACCTGAGCTAGGTAAGGGAGGGGAAAGGTCAACACCTTTGCCCGGGAAGGGGACAAAGGAAGGGGGTGGCAGGAGGGAAGCAGTTTGAGTTTGGGCTTGGGGCTGTGTGGGCGGAATTCAGGGTATCCTAGCTAGGATTCAAGCACCCTGAAAGCCCAGAAGGACTCGATGGAAGGGGTCCTGACTGTGCCTGCAAGCCCTGCTGTAACCTGTGTTCCTGTTGTCCAATAAACCTTCTGTTTTACTGACTGGCTAAGAGTCACTGTGGGTCCCAGGAAGAGGGGTGCAGGGCCGGACTCCCCCACGCTCCGTGACAACTGGTGGCAGCGGCGGGAGATACTGCACCCCATGGACGGCGCTTCCTGTAGTAAGTGACTGGGGAATAGTAAAACAAAGGGGTGATTAACCCCTGGGAGTGTGTGCAAGAAGGGCTGATGCACTAGGGGTCCCCCTGGAAACTGTGGGGAGCAGCGAGCACCCCAGCCTGTGAGTGGCCAGCAGGAAGATGTATGCCAAGCTGCGCAAGTGTGACCTGCTGGAGCTGTGCAAGCAGAGGGGGCTGCGCTCGGGGAGGCTCAGCAAGGACCAGCTGATTGCCCAGCTGGAGCAGGGAGACTGCATGAATGAACGGAGCCCTGTCGCTGAGGGAAGCAGCCGGGCAGATGCAGCGCAGGCACCAGTGTCTGTCCCCACTGGGAGTGGTCAGCCGGCAGACGAGGGCTTCCCGAGACCCCCCCTTCCTAGGCCTACGGGAAGGGCGAGGAGGAGCCCAGTGTATACCGAGGGCACCGTGACACCCCCGGCCAGCAGGGGATCCTCCCGGCGACGCTCACCCCCCAGCAGGGGATCCTCCCGGCGACGCTCACCCCCCCAGCAGGGGATCCTCCTGGCAACGCTCACCCCCCAGCAGGGGATCCTCCCGGCGACACTTGGCATCCGTGGAGCGGATGCGGCTGGAATATGAAAGGGAGCTGAGACGGGAGGAGCTTGAGTTAAAGAGGCAAGAGCTGGAGGAGAAGGCGAAACAGCGTAACAATGAGCGGGAGGAGAAGGAGAAACAGTGTAAACATGAGCTGGACCTGGCCCAGCTGAGGAGAAGTGAGGCCCCGGCTGTGGTGAGTGAGGGGGGACGCAGCCTACAAAGAGCTTTGATAAGCACTTGCTGCCCCGGCGTAAGGAGGGGGAGGACATAGATACCTTCCTGATGACCTTTTGAGAATGCCTGTGAGTTGCACAGGGTTGAGCCTGCAGACAGGATCGCAGTTCTCACCCGCTTACTGGACTCCACAGCCGTGGAGGTGTACACCCGACTGAAAGGGGCGGAGGCAGGGACTACGAACTGTTCAAACAGGCCCTGCCTCCGCGAGTTTGGGCTGACTCCTGAGATGTACCGGAAAAGTTCCGGAGCCAGCGTAAAACCCGTGAGGTCACATACCTACAACTGGCCAACCGGCGCAGGGGTATGCCCGCAAGTGGACAGCTGGGGTCCAAACTAAGAGGACCTGCTTGACCTATTCATACTGGAGCACCTGTACGAGCAGTGCCCGTCCGACCGGAGGCTGTGGTTGATGGACCAGAAGCCGGAGAACCCACAGCACGCAGGCCAGCTGACCGACCAATTTGTGGACAGTCGGGCAGGGGATGGCAGAGAGGAGTCTCAAAGGAGCAGGCCTGCCTCAACGCAGAGAGAGAGTCATCATGGGACCTCCCAAAGGGGGCCTATGGAGAACCCCCCCAAAAGGGGAACATCCAGCGGCAGGTCCCTCCGACCCACTCAGGGGGACCCACGAGACATGAGCTGCTATCGCTGTGGCCCAACGAGCCACATATGGGCCCAGTGCCCTGTCGTGGAAAATGACCACCACCCAGTTGAGTTGATCAGACAGCCTGAGGCTCCTTTATTGATTAATCAAAGAATACAAGAATATATGCAGGGAGAGACGACAAAGTCCCCTAGCAAGGGGAAGTCGCTCTACCTTACAGCAGTGATACCTGGGTTTATATAGCCAAAAACCGCACATTACCATATGAACTTATACATCCGATGATACCTTATTTGGTTAATACAATAACATCTTCTAACCATCTGCTAAAAACAATTGCTATTAATATACCGGTTATGAGCTAATTTGCAAGCCTGCTCTTTGTAACTTCCCCTTTTTACGGGTTTTGTAAGTGTTAGGTCATTGACACCTGGTGTTTTTCTTCTGCTTGCGGTTAAGCTATTACACGTTGCTTGAGCCTTTTTGAGGAACTTGTACCCAAAAATACCTATTGGTGTACCTTTGGTCAAATGATCATGAGTTATATTTTACGCCCACACAAGCAACTTAATAAACCATGATAAACTAAAAGCTGTTATAACTTAACAGATTTTCTGGTTTCCCTTTATCCAATTCTAGTTCCTCTTTTGGGGCCCTGACCACATTTTTTGCCTCAGCGTGCCCTTGTACAGAAAAACAAGTTTAGCAGGAGTTAAAACTTTTGCTTCTAGCTAAGGGCCTACTTTTACTTTATTTTTTAAAAAAAAAAGCCTGGGGCCTTGGGTAAGGTGGGGTCGGGGGGTTTTCCCTATCAGCCCCAAGCTCAGGGACAGACCAAGCAGACCCAACCCGCAGAGGGTGGACTGGGTAAAAACCCAATCGGAGGAGGGGCTACATTCCCAGGAAAGGAGGGCTGGCAACATACCACCTGTGGATGCTCCAGGCTCTGGGTTTTTGGTTTACCGGGTGGGCGGGGGGCTGCCCCTCCGGAAAGAGTGCATTGTTTCCCTGGAGGTAGATGGGAGGAAGGTCACTGGGTACTGGGACACGGGCGCAGAGGTGATGCTGGCCTGGCCTGAGGTGGTGGCCTCAGATCGGATGGTGCCCGACACCTACCTGACCCTGATGGGCATGGGCGGGACCCCATTCAAGGTACTCGTGGCAAGGGTACACCTGAAATGGGGGCCAAGGAGGGCCCCAAGGATGTGGGGGTACACTGATATTTGCCCACTGTACGTGTTAATGGGAGGGGACCTCGAGGACTGGCCTAGTAACACCCAGAGTGCCCTGGTCGTGACTCATAGTCAGAGTCGGCAAAGGGCACTGCACCCCGACACGGGAAAGTACTCGACCCGAGGTGCAGGACCCTAACCCAGGGAGCGGGGAATGCCCAGGGGCACGGTTCAGAGAGGCTGCGGCCTCAGACCCAGCCAGCAAGAGAGCTGGTCCCCATCCCTGTCCCAGCTACTGAGTTCCAGGCCGAGTTGCAGAAAGATCCCTCCTTGCGGAAGCCCAGGGACCGGGCTGACCTTAGTGCGGTACAGACCATGAGGAGAAGTTGCAAGGAGAGGTTCCTGTGGGAAGAAGGGGTTCCTGTACCGAGAATGGGCTCCCCCAGGGGAAGTAGAGTCATGGGGGATCAGAAGGCAGCTGGTGGTTCCCCAGAAGTTTCGTCACAAGCTGCTGTACCTGGCCCATGACATCCCTCTCGCAGGGCAGCAGGGGAGTCCGGGCCCCTTTGTATCAAGCATAACAATTCTTTTCCAATCTGTTGTTGTAGTTTGGCCCTTGTGGTACTGCAGATAGCAACCCACAATTACAGTTACCATTTGTATCATTACTAATAGTCTGCTGAATGTTTTGAATACTGGGATAGGGATTGTGATAATGTGTCCACAGTGCTATGTATATGAGAAGTAAAACAGAAATTTGGAGTAGTGACACTACCACTGTGGCCTTTATATCTAAATCTATGTAATGAGTTACTACACAGTACTGTCCATTCATGTTATGCATTACCTTACTGATGGTTGTCAGCCTCTGGTAAGCTTCACTGGGCAGGAAACAGAAGTGGCTAACTTCTCTGTGCCATTGGTTGAACTGCTCTGTGATACACCAGTAGTTGATGTAGATCCAGTTGTTTTTTATGGATGCTGTCTTCCAGATAACCTTTTGACTGGACAGTAACCACTTTATCAAATATTACTTTGTCAGGATTTAGTATGGTACTTAGACACTGAACAAAATGTTTTGAATAACATGTGCCTCAGTAAGATGCAGCGTTACTGATCCAATGTGATCAATACTAACAGGGAATTTATATATCTAATTTGTAGTTACTGGGTGGACAATTTTATTTATTTATATTTATTTATTTATTTATTTTTAAACCATTTGTTTCTCCTTGCCTTTATGTTGTTTTGCTGCCCTTCGTCTTTGTTGGTTTTTACCTGTGTGTGCTTAAACAGTTTAGCAAGGTTATGCACATTGTACATGTTGTACAGCAATAATACAATACAGCAGTACAATGATAATACAGTAGTACAGCAATAATACAGTGTTTTTACACAGTAACCAAGTTGAAATTAAATGAGTTTATCCTGGTCCAGCTAGTGGTTTTTAGCTGATTAATTGTCCATATATGCTAGCTAGAGGTGTATTTGACCAGTCTCTTATTTATAAAGAACTTCGTTTTTCTTTTCTTGATGCTTGGGGATTTCTTCACTGTATACCTATATCATCTGGGTCTTCAGGGTGTGATATTTTCTGGTGTCTTTGATCTGTGGGATGCAACATTAACTAACTTTTGTTAGTTAACATAGTAGTGTTTTTGTTTATTTTCCTTTTCTGTTTTTGTTTTCAATAAGCCAAACTTAATACAAAGTTTAACTTAGTTTGTTTACAATGTAATAGGAACAATATATAGGGACCAAGTCTTTATAACACAAGCTATACTTTTGCAATTGTTGTATAGACTTCATTTTCATTTGAGATGCATTACTAATATTTTATACTAAATATATGCTAATGGCTAAAATAGATGCTCACAATCTTCCATGAAAAGGTGTATTGCTTTCCCTTGCTGAACACTTTGTTTCAGCAAGACTTAGGCCTTGGCTACACTGGCGTTTTACAGCGCTGCAACTTTCTCGCTCAGGGGTGTGAAAAAACACACCCCTGAGTGCAGCAAGTTACAGTGCTGCAAAGCGCCAGTGTAAACACTGCCCCAGCGCTGGGAGCCATGGCTCCCAGTGCTGTAAGCTAATCCCCACAGGGAGATGGAGTACCTGCAGCGCTGGGAGAGCTCTCTCCCAGCGCTGCCGCTGTGACCACACTCACACTTCAAAGCGCTGCCACGGCAGTGCTGTACAGTTGTAAGTGTAGCCATACCCTTAGTAACATAATTTTACCAAGCTGTTTAGAGTTAATTTGCTTGTGATAGCAACTTCACTGTTGTTACCTGTTTAAAACACAAACTTTAACAACCATTGCTTCCCATTAACATAACATAACATATAACAAAAGAAAAGTGTATAAAATTAAACCAACTATAAAATTAAACCTAAATAATTTAAATACAGGTCCTTGCAAATACTTGAGGGTAATAAACTTTCATGATGCTTTGTTATGTTTGGGAGCCAAAGGTGGAAACCTGTTGAAATGGTTTGGTTAGCTTTATGCATAAACTGTTATTTAAAACATTTTGGTTATGACATTCTTATAACTATATTTAAAAGTGCAAACAAGTTTATAAAAAGTCCAAACAAGAAATTGACATTTTGTTAATATTATCTTTACCTTAATTTTGAGGTTTCCCCTTACATTTTTTCTTTGAATAACAAATTAAAAAAACAAAAAAAGTGATTGATAAAAGAGAATTCTTTTGTTTGCAATTGCATTATTTGTTGAGGCAGAAATATATGTATATATATATTTGTAACTGAAACCTTTTTGAACTTTGCACAAAAAAATTGGTGCTAATAATACTGTGATTATACCCCAACCATGATCTTAAAATAGTATGGTACCACATATATATAATTTATTTTTTAAAAGGGTATAAAATTGACTTTTGTTGCAACAAAATAAAAATTAATCACGTGACACACACAACATACAACACAAGACAACGCCCATGACACCCAGGGCAAACTTACAGTTAAAAACAAATGACGCTAGAATTCTATTAATAACTATACAAAATAAGGCAACAAATAAGTAAAAGGGTTAAACGTTTGAATAAACAAATATTACCCTATTTAAAACTTGTAACATAAATTGATAAAAATATATGAATATTTGCCAAATGTATTGTATTAATTTGATGATAAGGAATTTTGCATACTTTATATTTAACATTATTTTAAACTCTGCTATATGGAATAAGAAAAACTCATGTTTCAATATTAGTGAGTGGTTAGGATTAGAAGCAGAGTGTGCGTTTCCATTGCTTGGCAACCATATCTTCAAGAAAGTTAGGAGTAATTCCAGGTGTTGCATTCCTAAAGGGTTAAAATAATTAATTTACTGGATTTATTTAAAGTAAAGCTTTACTATGTTTTCTTTTGTTTCTGGTTTTGATCTGTTTTCAATTGCTTTATCTTTGGAGGTTTCTATAAAAGCTATAACTTAAAACAAAGAGAGAGAGCAGAAGTGAGGAGAGGTGGGGGAAAGGGAGGGGGTGATGAGCAACCTAGGAAGGTACATAAGACCGGCTGTACCGGGTCAGACCAAAGGTCCATCTAGCTCAGTATCCTGTCTGCTGACAGTGGCCAATGCCAGGTGCCCCAGAGGGAGTGAACCTAGTAGGCAATGATCAAGTGATCTCTCTCCTGCCATCCATCTCCATCCTCTGACAAACAGAGGCTAGGACACCATTCCTTACCCACCCTGGCTAACAGCCATTTATGAACTTAACCACCATTAATTTATCCAGTTCTCTTTAAACGCTGTTATAGTCTAGCCTTCACAACCTCCTCAGGTGAGGAATTCCACAGGTTGACTGTGCGCTGTGTGAAGAAGAACTTCCTTTTATTTGTTTTAAACCTGCTGCCCATTAATTTCATGTGGTGACCCCTAGTTCTTGTATTATGGGAATAAGTAAATAACTTTTCCTTATCCACTTTCTCCACATCACTCATGATTGTATATACTCTATCATATCCCGCCTTAGTCTCCTCTTTTCCAAGCTGAAGAGTCCTAGCCTCTTTAATCTTTCCTCATATGGGGACCCTCTCTAAACCCCTAATCATTTTAGTTGCCCTTTTCTGAACCTTTTCTAGTGCTAGAATATCTTTTTTGAGATGAGGTGACCACATATGTACGCAGTATTTGAGATGTGGGTGAACCATCGATTTGTATAAGGGCAATAATATTCTCAGTCTTATTCTCTATCCCCTTTTAATGATTACTACATCCTGTTTGGTTTTTTGACCGCCTCTACACACTGCCTGGACGTCTTCAGAGAAGTATCCACGATGACTCTTGAGATCTTTTTTACGATTCATTATAGCTAAATTAGCCCCCATCATATTGTTTGTATAGTTGGGTTATTTTTTCCATTGTGCATTACTTTACATTTATGTGCATCAAATTTAATTCACCATTCTGTTGCCCAATCACTTAGTTTTGTGAGATCTTTCTGAAGTTCTTCACAGTCTGCTTTGGTTTTCACTATCTGAGCAGTTTAGTATCATTTGCAAAATTTGCCACCTCACTTTTTACCCCTTTCTCCAAATCATTTTATGAATAAATTGAATAGGATTGGTCCTAGGACTGACCTTTAGGGAACACCACTAGTTACCCCTCTCCATTATGAGAATTTACCATTAATTCCTACCCTTTGTTCCGTCTTTTAACTGGTTCTCAGTCCATGAAAGGACCGTCCTTTTATCCTATGACAATTTAATTTTTGTAGGAGCCTTTGGTGAGGGACCTGTCAAAGGCTTTCTGGAAGTCTAAGTATGCTACATCCACTGGATCCCCCTTGTCCATATGTTTGTCGACCCCTTCAAAGAACTCTAATAGGTTAGTAAGACACGATTTCCCTTTACAGAAACCATGTTGACTATTGCTCAACAGTTTGTTTTTCTATGGTCCTGACAATTTTATCCTAACTATTGTTCCGACTAATTTGCCCGGTACCGATGTTAGCCTTACCTGTCTGGAATTGCCAGAATCACCTCTAGAGCCCTTTTTAAATATTGGTGTTACATTAGCTAACTTCCAGTCGTTGGGTACAGAAGCCGATTTAAAGGACAGGTTACAAACCTTAGTTAATAGTTCCGCAAGTTCACATTTGAGTTCTTTCAGAACTCTTGGGTGAATGCCATCCGGTCCCGGTGACTTCTTGTTGTTGAGTTTGATTAATTCCCAAACCTCCTCTAGTGACACTTCAGTCTGTGACAGTTCCTCAGATTTGTCACCTACAAAAGGCCAGCTCAGGATTGGGAGTCTACCTAACATCCTCAGCCGTGAAGACTGACACAAAGAATCCGTGTGGTTTCTCCGCAATGACTTAATCTTCTTTAAGCGCTCTTTTTGTATCTCAATCATCGAGGGGTCCCACTGGTTTGTTGAGCAGGCTTCCTGCTTCTGATGTACTTAAAAATCATTTTATTGCCTTTGGAGTTTATGGATAGCCGTTCTTCAAACTCCTCTTTGGCCTTCTTATTACACCCTTGACCACTTAATTGGCAGTGGTTATGCTTCTTTCTATTTGCCTCACTAGGATTTGACTTCCACTTTTTAAAGGAAGTCTTTTTATCTCTCACTGCTTCTTTTACATAGTTGTTAATCCACGTTGGCTCTTTTTAGTTCTTTTACTGTGTTTTTTAATTTGGGGTAGACATTGAAGTTGGGCCTCTATTGTGATGTCTTTAAAAAGCGCCCATGCAGTTTGCAGGGATTTCACTTTAGTCACTGTACCTTTTAACTTTTGTTTAACTAACCCCCTCCATTTTTTGCATAGTTCCCCTTTTGAAATTAAATGCCACAGTGTTGGGCTGTTGAGATATTCTTCCCCAGTACAGGGATGTTGAATATTATTGTATTATGATCAGTATTTCCAAGCGGTCCTGTTATAGTTACCTCTTGGACCATCTGCTGCGCTCTACTCTGGATTAAATTTAGAGTTGCATCTCCCCTTGTGGGTTCCCATACCAGCTGCTCTATGAAGCAGTCGTTTAAAGGATCAAGAAATTTTATCTCTGTATTTCGTCCTAAAGTGAAATGTTCCCAGTCAGCATGGGGATGATTGAAATCCCCCACTATTATTGAGTTCTTCATTTTGATAGCCTCTCTGATTTCCCTTAGCTTTTCAACATCACTATTACGGTCCTGGTCAGGTGGTCAATGATAGATGCCTAATGTTATATTCTTCTTCTTAGAGCATGGAATTGCTATCCATAGAGATTCTGTGGAACATATGGATTCACTTAAGATTTTACTTCATTTGATTCTACATTTTCTTTCACATATAGTGCCACTTTCCCCCGCATGACCTGGTCTGTTCTTCCGATATATTTTGTACCCCGGAATGATTGTGTGCCATTGATTGCTCTCAGTCCACTAGGTTTCCGTGATGCCTATATCAATATCCTCCTTTATCGCGAGGCACTCCAGTTCGCCCATCTTATTCTTTAGACTTCTAGCATTTGTATACAAACACTTTAAAAACTTGTCCCTGTTTATTTGTCTGCCCTTTTCTGATGTGTCAGATTCTTTTTTTATGTGACTGTTTATCATCTGATCTGGCCCTTACGTTATCCTCTTCCGTCCTTTGTTCCTGACTATAACCTGGAGATTCTCTATCATTAGACTTTCCCCTAAGAGAAGTCTGTGTCTGATCCACATGCTCCTCTGCAGCAGTCGGCTTTCCCCTGTCTCCTAGTTTAAAAACTGCTCTGCAACCTTTGAATGTTTAGTGCCAGCAGTCTGGTTCCGCTTCAGTTTAGGTGGCCCATCTCTCCTGTGTAGGCTCGCCCCATCCCAAAAGTTTCCCCAGTTCCTAATGAATGTAAACCCCTCTCTCTACACTATTGTCTCATCCGTGCATTGAGACTCTGAAGCTCTGCCCGCCTACCTGGCCCTGTTCGTAGAACTGGGAGCATTTCTGAGAATGCCACCATAGAGGTCCTGGATTTCAGTCTCTTTCCTAGCAGCCTAAATTTGGCTTCCAGGATGTCTCTCCTACCCTTCCCTATGTCATTGGTACCTACATGTACCACGACCACCGGCTCCTCCCCAGCTTTACACATAAGTCTGCCTAGGTGCCTCGAGAGATCCGCAACTTTCGCACCAGGCAGGCAAGTCACCATACGATTCTCCTGGTCATCACAAACCCAGCTATCAACATGTCTAATGATCGAATCTCCCATTACTAACACCTGCCTTTTCCTAGCAATTGGAGTTCCTTCCCCCGGAGAGGCAACCTCAGTGCAAGAGGCAACCCTAGCACCATCTGGAAGGAGGGTCCCAACTATGGCAAGGTTTCCCTCTGCTCTCATTGACTGCTCTGCTTCCCTGGGCCTTTCATACTCCTCAACAGTGCAGGGGCTGTCTGACCAGAGATGGGACGATTCTACAGTGTCCTGGAAAGCCTCCTCAACATACCTCTCTGCCTGTCTTAGCTCCTCCAGTTCCGCCACCGTGGCCTCCAAAGCCCATACAAGAGAGCCAAGAGAAATTAACTCGATCAAGGTGTTTGAAAGGACAGGCAACAGCAGCAAGTTTTGTAAATTGAGAAAGCATATAAAGGACAAAACTTAACCGATATGTAAAAATATTTGAGAAAGAAGGTTGTATTTTCAGATATGAGCGCGGAGTATAGTTCCGTGGGTCAAAGCAGTTGGGAACTGCGCCCCTGTTTTTTATCCTGGCTCTGAGAGGATAGTGGAGGTAGTTACCTGCTCTTGTAAAACCTGAATTTGTTCCCCTAATGTCTGTTGCTTTTGTATGCATGCCAAGTGGATTGCAGGAGTGCACTTTTTTGGTGCAGTTAACTGTTTTTGGGCAGCTCCTTGTATTAATTATAGGTGTTAACCAGCTTAATTTCGGTTTTTTTACTTTGAAATTCTTCTTTATTCACTCCCCTGCAATCGAGTTGCAGCTCCTGTCTCTGATGTGCTTGGTGAACTGTTCCATATTTTCCTTCATCTGATTGACCAATTCTATGAAAGTTTTGGTTGCTACTGTTTCCTTCTGTGCACTTACTTGTCCCGTCTGACAGGCACCAGTCTAGGTCCCGGTTTAGGTTTTACGAGAACCTAGCTTTTATCATAAGGTGGTGGTTGCAATGCAGTGGACCCCGTTTCATCTTTTCATTTTGCTAGGGCCCCGTTTTTCCATTTCTGTCCCCATTCTTCAGGCACAGGGGAGCTACCTGAAGCCTGCTGTTCACCACCAGTATTTATAACAGGGGACGACACATGTATTTTTTTTGTAGGTTCCTTGCAGCTGTGGCCAATATTTTATTCTCCTGGTTTATTTGCTCGAGCATATCGTGAGTCTGGACCGCCTGTTGCCCTACTAAAAGAGCTTGGTCTTTCCAGTGCTCGACTGCCGGATTGCCTCTTGTACTTCCCCGGTTTTTCCCATTACTTGTCCAGCCAGTATGGTGGCGTGCTGTTTGAGCTATCTCACTGCCATAGACATTAGTTGAAAAATTCTTGCTTTTTTACTTTTATTATTATTTTTTAGAGCCTCGGGTTTCTACCATTGCTCTACATATGCCAGTCCTTGTTTCCCAACGTCCCTTTTAAAATTCATATGGACCCCCCTTACTGGCAATCCAGCCAGTCCATGAGTTAGCAAACTCTGTGGGGATGTAAAGGGAGGGGAAAAGGGGGTTCCCTAGCTCGTGGTTTTCTGTCATGTTAGATCGCAGTTCTGACAGCCAACACCTTGCCTACTCACCAGATCAGTGGTCGGGGTCACCAGCGTCATCAGACGCTACCAGTGTGGTGCTCTGCTGGCTTCAGTGTTGATAACAGTTGGCTGCGTGTGTGTTCCCTCTGTATGCTGCCCTGGGTCTGCACAGATAGCTGACACAGCAGACCCCCGAGAGAACCCCCAATGACCACAGACTCTAGTAAGGTACGAGAGCACCCATCCAGGTTTAGTGTCGAAGAGGAACACAGTCTCTAGCTCCCCAAATTAGATATCTGTGGTTCTGCCGGTGCGGGGTCAGCAACCTTTCAGAAGTGGTGGGCCGAGTCTTTATTTATTCACTTTAATTTTAAGGTTTCGTGTGCTAGTAATACATTTTAATATTTTTAGAAGGTCTCTCTCTATGTCTATATATTGTATAACTAAACTATTGTTGTACTGTAAAATAAAAAAGGTTTTCAAAATGTTTAAGAAACTTCATTTAAAATTAAATTAAAATGTTGATCTTACACCGTCAGCCTGCTCAGCACCGCTGCTGATCTGGGGTTCTGTTCACCTAGGCCGGCAGCGGGCTGTGTGGAGCCGGCGGCCGGGACCCCAGACCGGCAGTGGGCTGTGCGGGGTCAGCGGGGGGTCGCTCCGCCCACTGCCACTCAGAGATTCCATCCACTGGCTTCTGCCAGCCAGGATTCTGGCTGCCAGACCCACTCGGCCCACTGCTGGTCTGGGGTCCCGGCCCTGCCCTGCCCACACACAGTGAGTACCTACCTTCTCCCTGGATCTGGCCCATTCTCTTCCTCTCTCTGCACTGAGCTGAGGGTGGGAGTGCACTTAGCACAGGGCTAGGGGTGAAGGGTCTGGCCAGGAGCTAGAATGAGGGAAGGGGCTCAGGGTTGGGGCAGGAGGTTTGGGTGTGGGGCACTTACCTGTGCAGCTCCCATTTGGTGCGATGGGTGAAGGTGGGAATGTGTGGGGGGTGCAGGAGGTCCCGTTTGGTGCTCAAGTGGGGGTGGGGATGTGGGGGTGCATGAGTCATGACGTGGGAGGTGCATGGGATGTAGGGGGTCTGGATATGTGAGGAGGGATGCAGATGTCAGGGTGTGGGGGGCTGGGTATCTGTGGAGGTGCCAGAGTCAGGGCTGGGGTCGTGCTGGGTGAGTGAAGGAGTCAAGCAGATGGCTGGATGTGTACGAGGGAGGTACAGTCCTCAGGGCAGGGGTCTGGGGGGTGTGCAGGGCACAGGGCATGGGTCTGGGGGGTGTTCGGGCTTGCGGGGCTCAGGACAGGGGGCTGGGTAGAGAAGAGCAGGCCAGGCTGGGCAGAATTTTTAATGACAACGTGTGCCATAGGTTGTCGACCCCTGTGCGAGTACATATGTGCTCCCTGGCAATGGGCCGGCTCAGTCAGTGGCGGCACTTTCCACTGCTCCCTAGACCGAACAAAGATATCCACTCAGGTGCATTGTACACAGGTACAAACAAGTTACACATCACTCCTGACGTATTGAGGTGCAACCCCTCTACATAGCAAGGTACAACCCCTCTATGCAGTAAGGTGCCACCTCTCACCTTGTACGTGTTGGTTCGAACAAAACAACTCTATCCATCATATTCCCCTTTTGTCCCTGTGCTTGTTATCTGTGTGGAATGTGCAAGTATCGGAGTGTTCTGGTATCTCTCGTGTCCAGTACCTTTTTAGGTATGTGTCTTTGTGCAACATCAGCTCTTTCCTTGCCAGCTTCTGTGAGCAGGGGCTGCCTCTGGGTCAGAGCTTCACTTTGCTTTATGTTAGCAAAGTCTTGACCAGTACTTTAGTTCAGGCCTTTGGCCTCATACTGGGCCTCTGAAACCAAGGGTTTATGTTTCAGGGCCTCATCTTACTACAGCACCATAACTCTGGTTTTAACATTGACCTAGGAGAAGAAGGTAGCCCAGTTGGCCCCCCAGCGAGGATTTAGTGAGCATGAGGATGGGAGGATGAAGACGATTCGTCTGAAACTGACTCGGATGATGAAGATGATGAAGAGGAGCATGGAGCCCCTCTGGAGGGGTATGAGGGATTATTAATTCCTAATAACACTGAGACTAGCCATATGAGTTAAAGTCAGGGTCTCCATTCTGAGAGAAGACTCCTAACAAGCCAGTTGAATAATGTTACATTCTAGCAACACTGTGCAGATATATCTTTAGGTTAGATATTGTGGGAATGAGGAATTTAAAAGCTGAGGTAGATAATTTGCAGGTGCAAGTATCCTCAAACAGTTCAGTGCTACTGTGATTGGAGTGCTGCAATGGGAACTGTAAGTCTGAATCCAAAGTTTGGGAGAGCTGCTTTCAGAGTATCAGCCCTGAAAATGAAGATAGAAGGATATAGCTATATTAAATGGGGAGGAGGAATTTCATTGACCATGTGGATGTGGACAGGAAGAGTGTCACTGGGGTTTGAAAAGCATCAGAAAAGATGCACTGTTCATATAATAGAACTTTTCTTAGAGAGTTTGGAAATTGGATTCCTAAGCAAGATTCTGAATTGTTCATTGACACAGATAGGATTCTTAGATTTCAAATACTGCTGCCCAGTTTTCTTCCTACAAATACCTACTCATGAACTTTATAACCAATGCAATCAGCCTCTTTGAGGTAGTGTAGGGGATACCCAGGTAGCCTGAAATAAACTGAGACTCAGTATAATAAACTAGCACTAATAGAGGGCTAATTAATTAATTAATACATTAGTAGGCCCATTAATATGCTCAATGCATTGTGCTGCACAAAGACAGAGTACATTTACTGCCTTTTTGCAGACAATTCATTTCCATAATTGACATACAGATGTCTAGCATGCAAACCAGCCTGCCCCAATGGCAATAATTGTTATAGCATTACACCTATTGTAATATAACTTTGTTGAAAGTCTGGTCTGCTGCCAATCACCATGGTATTATTATTTAAACTCCAATCAAAAAAAGGGAGTATCTGGTAAAAGGGGTTGTCAGTGTTGTGAGTGGTGTTCTTACGATGGAAACACGTCTCCAAGAGGAAGAATTTGCAGCATTTCCTAAAGATGTCAGAAACTGGATTCTCTTGATCTCTTCTGTAAATTTGTTCTGTAGCCAGATACATTCCCCAGTATGGGTGTGCTAAGCTGGGGAAGGCATCCAAGACCTTCTCCTCCTCTAACACACCCACAGAGAATCAGATATAAGTACCCCATAAAGTTAATCTGCATGACTCCATTGGTCTTGAATCTCTCTTCTTTTCTCTAGTGCCTACAACCCTGCTGATTATGAGTATCTACCAGTGTCTGCAGAGATTAAAGAGCTCTTCCAGTATATAAGGAGGTGAGTAGAAGGATCACTAGGCTGCATTGGGATGTCCTTCTAGGGGGTGAAATGTTTACAGAAGGAAATGCTCCTTTTCTGGACAATAATTTTCCCGTGTAATTCTCAGGTACACTCCACAATTGATAGAGCTTGAACAAAAACTGCAGCCTTTCATTCCAGACTTCATTCCAGCTGTTGGGGACATTGATGCTTTCTTAAAGGTACCCGGCTTTCAGACCCTTCCCTGTAACTCCGTTGTGCAGGATCGAACACTGCTCTCGCCCATGAAAACAATATTAATTTAGTGAGAGAAGCAGCATTTGCGTTTCTCTTTGTTGGAAGAGGAGCAATTTCAGCACACAGGGTGCCAAGCTAAGAGCCCAAACCCACTTATGGGGACTTAGCCTCCTCAGCCCATAACCCCTGCTGTACCAGTGTAGGGTTGGTGCACCCCGTCAGAGTGTCAGAAGATAAGTTTTTTACCTAGTTCTTTTACAGACCCATAGAATAGCCTTTGCTAAAGGATTTATATAAATTTCTAGATTTTTTTTTATTAATCCTTGGTAGCCTAGCAATATTTATGGAGAAAAACTCAGTTCTCACTCTTTGGTTGGGTGCAGCAAAGTCAGATACTTTATTTATTCTCAAGCAATTGCATAGAGGGAAGGAGTGTGCTAGGACACAGAGTTTCCCCCTCCTAGGCAGGTCTCTCTACAGGTAAACAAAAACCTTTTGTTACATACAATAATAAGCCACAGCTGCATTTTTTTTTATACATTGGTCATCCTGATAACTTATTTTTCTCACTTATTTTGACTCTAGTCCACATTCTATTTTATCTACACAAGGTCGCAACAACTTCACACAGTTCTTTCCCACTCGCCTCATACAATCCTTGCTTCTACAAATCTTGCGTTATTAGGGTTACAGCTAGCCTGACTCTTGTTAACAGAGACTGTCATGCATTAAAAATCCCTTCAGATCCCTGTCAGTTCTTTCTCTACTTCCACACACATCCCTTTTGTACTTCTAGTACAACAAATATTCTCAAACCTCTATTTGCATTAAGCCATGGATTTCAGATTCTACATCAAATGTTTCAACCTTAGGGGTTTTGATTGCATGTAATGACAATGCATACTTAGCCTGGACATGAAAGGTATTATCACGTCCTTTACAACAACAACATAATCCTAAACTAAATAACAACAAAAGCAGTAACATTCCCACAGTAATAGATATAATGGGATTGTTATACAGTTTTAGTCACAAAGCACAATACATCATACTTAGTACATAAAGTAGACCATCTATAAGCTGTATGAAAGGCATTCTTTTCAACCTGATGTATACTTTGAAGCATATGGATTTGCCCTTGGAATTCAGAGATTCTTTGAACCTCTGGTAATAAAAGCAAATCTTGAAACCAATCAGGTTCTAAACTAGTCCAGTTAAAGGATACCTGAAACCTAAGGGCTACTTGTAAAATTCTGTCTGCAGGCCATTAAATAATATAATTGCCTGCAGTAGTAGTGAGATTAAAATGCATATCTTGCAATGTGGTGGCTTCAACATACAAACAGCTATTTTTAGCTTGAAGAAGTAGGTGTCCTGTCAGGGTAGTTCCTTGTCCCCTACCCTCCCAACAAACGTTGTCATGAACAGTGACAACTTCCCCTGGCTTCAGTTTATGTGTACACTGAAGCTGTGGGGGTTCTAACGGCCAAAATGTCCATTGACTCCCCAACCCCATCCAAATGTCGGGTGTAATCCCAGGAGCACTAACAACAAATTGGCTAGGCATGCCAGGTGGTCTAATCTCCCAGATGTCATGGTGAATAATCCAGTCCCACATGCATCCTCCCCAGGGACCTGGCAGGTTCGGTATGTGGGAGCCCACACCCCACCAACCAGTCCGTATGCTTGGAAGGAGCACTGTGAATGTCCATACTTCCACCCAGAAAGTCTCCAAGTGTGTCTCCATGGCTACAGATCAGATGGTACTCCTGATGTGTCTGTAAGGGCAGTGGGCCAAGCCTGGTGTTCAAGATCATTCCGAATAGCCATTAGTGGTCATTCAGGAAATCTTGAATTTCTAAATATGCTAGGTCCCACTGCAATGCCTTCCCAGCCACAGCAATAATCAATACCATCTCTGTCAGTAACTTCTGGGTCATAGAACTAAGGTTGGAAATAACATGTAACTCACCAACTCCAGTCTGCACTTGGGTTAACTGTGCCCCAGAAATAAGGCAAGTGCCCTTCTCTAGTTGCCCCAATTTCTCATCATGTTCTTGGCTTTTAAAATATTCCTAATTGTTGCTGCACTATTGGCCCCATCCTATAAGGATCCGGTCAAGTCCCTCTTTTTTTTAGAGGAAATAACCCAAGCCCTCTGTTGTGCTAATCTAATGGTAGCCCCCTGTGAGCAATTTGGGTATGTACAGGTGATCTGGAAACTAGATAAGGGCAATGTAAATTTGACAGTCCCTAGTTTAGTATTAATCACAGTCCATCGATATCCTAATACATCTCTCTTTGGTGTAGTACCATACCACATCTGTTATTTAACTATTCTCAGGTACTTTCAAGAGGTATTAACATTAATAGCATAGGAGGGGATGTATTGCAGTAAGGTACAGGTTACATTATTAGTCACTGAAATAATTTCTTATACAGGTGAAATTTCCTGTGGCAGAACAAACTCTTTTTGGGTATTCATTTGATTATTCACTAATTGGGTGACCAAATAACAATAAGGGCCTCTTTCATGTAACAGATTGCAAACTCTAGGAACAGCCATCAATCTACTTCACTATGGAACTCATCAATTTCAATTACAGATTCTTGGGGTTCATTTGTAGTGATATCATACTTCTATTTCCACTGATCCATTCTTTTCCTACTCAATTGTTTGCTTATATGGGATATCCTGAACTTTTAAAAATAAATTTTTTCTTTTTGTTTTTGAAACAATCTTTAAATAAATCACTGAAGTGTGAAGGCCTTGGCCATTGGTTTTATCAAATATATGGCATTGTCTGTATTTGGATATATTACACGGGTAATAATGTAATGGAGGAGATGGCAGGGGCAGTGGCAACAAGGTATCTTTGGCACTTGTCATTTAAAATCCAATTAGAGAGAGCAACACATGCTAACGGACTTATCCAAAACACAGGGTGCAGCCTGTAGAATAAACTTCAACATCCAATCAATACCACATTCCCAAGCATGGGTCCCACAAATTTCTTCCTGGCAGTGTAAAATTTGCTGTTTCTTCACCAGGGTCAGTTCTTAATGTCCTTTGTAGTCGGGAATTCCTGGACTTTGGCAATTTCAGTGGAGCCAGTGTTCCTTCTTTCCTGAAGCAATCGTGGTTCAGCATCCTACAGGGGAGAGGTTACCAGCATATCACCCTGTACTGGTTTTGCTGCTTCTAGAAAAATCCAAAGGCACAGTAGGCCTGTCAGTGAACAAGGGAGAGGTTACTAGCACTTCACCTTATCCTTTTTTCCTGTGTCCAGAAGGCACAGCAGAGCTAGAAGGAGAAATAGGCCAATCATCAGTAGGAAAATCCTCCCGAGGTGGAGGGGTCTTTTAGTAGTGAGAAGCGTGGGTCCAGGCAGTCAGTCTTTGGCAGTTCACAGTGGTGTTGGTGGTTAACAGGACTTGGTAATGGCCTTTCCAGCATGGAGCCAGGGCAGTCTTTCATTGGTGGACCTTTACATAGATCCAGTCTTCTGGTTCCAAGGAGTGGCAGTGCTGCTAGGGTCTTTGGGTAGCACTTCTTTTACCTGTGAGAAAAGAAACCTAACACATTTCATTAATGCCTGGCAGTGTTTTGCAGATCTCATAGCTGCTTGGGCATATTCAAGCCCCCCCTTTTCTTGGTTGTCAACCAAGTCTTATCTGTGAGCTGTGTCCTTTAATGGGGCGAGCGTCTTATCTTTAGACTGAGCATGTTAGCTATTTTGTTTGTTTGTTCTGTTCTTTTTCCTTCTCCCCTTCTTGGCTTCTTTTAACCTACAAAGGAAAACTTCCGCTCTTCATTCATATACCCTTTTCCAACAATGAACACATTCACACTGCAATTATACAGTACATTAGTCTTATCATTCAATGTATGCCACATATACCCTTCCAGTAAAATAACTTTTTATTACAGAGCTTTGGAGCAACAAGCCAGGACAAGCACACCCACTTTTGAGGAGTCCACTCAGTACTAACTCTGGTGTCCAATAGCTTCCCACCCTCCCCACCCCTCTGGCTAGAAATCTGAGGTAGCCAGAAGGATCCCATGTGCAATATAGGGAGTGGGTTAACAGTTCATGTCCTTGCTTCCAAAGACTGTTGGTATGCAAATTTTAACAACAATTTTTCAATTAAAAGATCTGGCCAATGAAGTTTTTTTTCTTACGTAAGCAAATGTATTAGACTTTAGTATATCTCATTTTCCTGATTTATCCAAACACTTTTTGTATTTCAAGTTGAATAGAACAAGTATCTGCTTTTTGATTTAACACTTCTGTTTAATTTTAAACTAAACTATCTGATTAAAATATTAAACACAACAGTTCTGGCCATGAGACAAACACCACAAGACTGGACATAAAACAGAAAACATAATTCCTATTGTGCCAGTAAATGCATGGTACGTTGACTGCCGTTCAGCTGGCATCAGTTTTCTCTGATTATCTGAAAAACAAAAGAACAGAGGTCTATCCCTTCTGGACAGTCAGTCATTGCTTAAAATATACAAATAGCCTTGTTGATTTCAGGCAAAACAGAGGAATTACCCCATATTTTCTTGTATTTGTTTCATAGGCCGCCCAGGTTTCAGTGACTCCTACCTTATCAGTTAGATAATTTGCATTAATAGAGATGCTGTCTGGCTTGCTTCTGGATCCAAGCTATCACAGCTTAAGATTCTTACTTAAAAAGGGACACAATTAACTTTACCAGAATTTTGATGGCTTTTTACTTCTAACTTCTGCTTTCAAACACACAGTGATCTGAAAGAAACACTACTTACTGTAGCCCCTTAGAACCTAATAGGGTTTTAATTACATAGCACTGTATACATTTCCTTTAGCTTAATTTGACTTAATGGTTCATAGCCAAATGATTGCAATCAAATAATTTCTTTGCCTGGATTTATTTGTAAAAATACTAAAGAGGAAAGTTCTTGCTGTCTTTGAAATGTTTTGTAAAGTTCAACTGCTGTTCCCTTCAGCAACTACAGAGTTAACTTCTCACTTTTTTCCTTAATCACTGCTTGTCTCCCAATGCCACCTTTTTATCAACTCAAATCACCATTTGAAGTATTGTCCTGGGTATTTGAAATCCCCATGTTTATGCTTATTTACTCTTCCTTCCACTATGCCCTCAAAATGTCCAATCTGTTTTTCAATCTCTCTATCTGTTGCCTACCTGCTTGGGCCTGATCCTGCTTCCTCGCTGAACTGTCCCTTCCATGAGCTCCGGCTTGTTCCACTACCAATTTAGCTAGAAGGGTAGGTTTCTCAACTAGCCCCCACCCTTCCTGGTCTCTTCCCTTAAACATTCTTACTCGCAAGGCTACCTGAGTCCTCCCTCGTGAGGCTGCACCTGGGCAAAAACGCATGGCCCATTGGCGTTTAATTATTCAATTTTCTCTTGTGGCAAACACACTGCTGTTACGGCATATGCTGAGCACAAATGGTTCAATTTTGACAAGTCCCTGAAGGACGGGTACTGCTTAACCAGTGCTTCCTTTTCTGCCTGGAAGTCCTGTCTCAAGGCTTGCAACTTGCCCTGGGTGTAGGTTTGAGTTGCTGCCTGGTTCATGATTATTCTCTTAATTGCTCAATTCTAGTTATCAAGTACACATCTCTTCCCTGTTATCCAACTTTCTCTATTGCCCAGGCCTGCTACGATTGGGGTAGATCCGCCTGCAACCATTCCTGGTCAACCAGGGTGGAGAGAGGAATGCTAAAACCCCTCTCCCGGTCTCAGGCTTACTGAGGCTGAGAGTGGGCACACCTTTACTCATGCAACCCTCAACTATAACACCAACAGTACAAGCAAAGCAAACACAAAATAACAAGGGCAAAACAAATAGATGGTGTGCATTCTGCAGGGCGCCCCCCCTCTCTCTCAATTGCCCACCAAACTGTGACAAATTTCTATTTACCAATCTATCTGTCGTGTCAAGTGATCAGGCTGACACTGCAGGATCGTTGGGGGAAAGATAAAGAAAACACACCATATGATTGAATTTTAAAGCTTCATTAATAAAATAAAACAAACAACAGAGTATTGGGAATGCTCCCACTCACTCAGGGAAAAAAACATTAATGCCGTAAGCCCTAAGCCACTTTCATACTCTCACACATATGTCCAGACTGGCCACGTCTGTGTATAACATTCACAGAAGGGGGAGAGGTGGACGGGATATTATCCTGTATACAGCTTGTCTAGACTTTCCAACATGCTTCTGCACCTTGGGAGGGCTGTTCTTTTATGCCCAAGTATCTCTGGGGCATCTCTTTCAGAGACTCCAGTCCAGGTCGGCTGCCTGTGGTTTCTTCAGCGTCACCAGACCATTCCGGCTTTTACACTCTGGGATCTCACTGGCCAGTTAACTTTGCACATGTAATCTCAAGTCTGTAACTGTATTGCCTTTGGTTTGCCTCTGTCTATATTTTTTTCACAGCCAGCTGGGGCCGAAAGCAGTTTTTCTTTGTACTTAGCATGGTCTGCATTGATTCTTGACCTTGAACGCAGAGCAACTTTCTCTTTATTTTGGGCCAAGCTGAATTTCAAATTAACCTGTTCCTTTTCCTCAATAGAACAATTGCTCCCATGGTGTCAGAGGCTTTTTGGTGATTAAAGCTCCTCAGAGATGTATGATCTTATCTAGATTGAAGTACCTTCTAGTGAGCATTGTTTAGATGGATTTTCATGCATGTAAGATTCCAATTGTCTAAATAGCTCCAGGTTTTAGGACCATAATGTACATACATGGAATATGCTGGGGTACCCTGAGGGGGAATGCTTAGACTGTCCCCACCCATTTTCCAATCTCTCTCACTCTCACACTCACACACACACAGAGTCCGCGCTAGCGGCTCAGAAACCAAGGGTCTCACCCTACAGGGCACTCACACACAAGAGGTTAACGAGGATGGCCACGACCCTCCTACACCTCCCTTCAGCAAAGAGCGTTGGCTAGTCTCTGAGAGACGGCCCTGTCACTGGCTCACAGACAGGAGAAGTGGGAGGGAAGATGGGTTCACACGCTCCTAGACCCAGGTAGCTTCCTCACCGGACGATGCCAGGCCGAGTCAGCCCACCGTGGGTCGGATCTTCTGCAGATCCTCTACATAGAGTTACCGGGCTTGCTTTAGAATATTTCTGATCACGAGCCAAACGACTTCGCAAAATACTCTGGCGTCTTCCGGTAACTCTCATTCACACTATGTACACGCATTTCCTCTCCTCCCTTCCTCTTCCCCCCACCCCCCAAGACCTCTATCCGAAATACCACGATGCATCTGTACCTTATGTCCGGACTCAATACACTTTCCCTTATGAGGCAGTAACAACCACTCTTGAGGCAGTAAAAAGCTCCTCAGCACCAGGCACCTAATGCATTTCCCTATGCATTAACCTATTGGGGGCGGCCCCAGTACTGCTCTGCATTTGATCTTGCTGCATGGTCAATAAATTTAGATGGCGTAATCCCAACAGGGACTGACGGCCCCAAGGTCAGTCCTCCTCCAATATCCCAATAGAGATTTCAAACGGTCTCATACCTCTCTTGTGGCGCCATGGGGTTCGAAGGGGAATGATCCGTAGCAGCTGCCTGTTTGTCCGTGGGTGTTGCCATCCTGGACGAGCCCCCAATTGTTGGAGAAAAATTCAGTTCTCACTCTTTGGTTGGGTGCAGCAAAGTCAGATACTTTATTATTCTCAAGCAATTGCACAGAGGGAGGGAGTGCGCTAGGACACAGGGTTTCCCCCTCCTAGGCAGCTCTCGCTACAGGTAAACAATTACAGCAGCATTTATACCTTTTGTTACATACAATAATAAGCCACAGTCACATTTTGTTTATACATAGGTCATCCTGATAACTTATTTTTCTCACTTATTTTGACTCTAGTCCACATTCTATCATATCTACACAAGGTCGCAACAACTTCTCACATGGTTCTTTTCCCACTCGCCTCACACAATCCTCGCTTCTACAAATCTTGCGTTATTAGGGTTACAGCTAACCTGACTCTTGCTAACAGAGACTGTCATGGATTAAAAATCCCTTCAAATCCCTGTCAGTTCTTTCTCTACTTCCACATTACCCAGCCATAGTTTTCTTTTTCAGTAAAGACCCAGTGTGTGACTGGGTTAGAATGCTCCCAATCTGCTACTATTTTGAGCTGGCTGGCTTGACAATACCTTGTAGTATTTGAAACAGCTAGTCCAACTCATTTAGTGGGTCTGAGCGAAGTATCTGCATTCACTCTGTCTTTTCATATTCCATGTAAAGTCTAACATCCTCTTTTATATTCCTGCTAGGATTTTTATCTGGAGTGGTTACAAAAGGTTTTGAAACAAGAAAGATATCCATGGTGTTTTGACTGTGGCCCTTCTTCCCAATCAAGAAATGGAATGCTTACCCCGACACTCCAGATCTCTTTTCATTTGCTAACATTTGGTGGTTTGACATTTTAATCATATAACTCTTCTGGGTTGTTTTGAGATTTGAGTTCTTAGCTACCCTATATAAATTGTTGCCCATTTGTACCCAAATGTTTTCTGGAGGAATGACTTATCAGAATCCAGCAAATTCATAGCTAACATATCAGAATTTTCATCATTTTGTTAAATTTAGATGCTTTCCAAAATCATGGATTTTTTTAGATACTGATTTTAGGAAAATGTTTGGGTTAGATAATAAATATTACATCATCAGCTTAAGAAGTTATTTTCTGTTGTGTTCCTGCAAGTTTTATTTCTGTGATAAATTCATTATTCCTTCTCCTCAATGCAAAGGCACCATGGCCAATGCAAAAAGTAAGAGACAGTGGACATCCCAGCCTAGTCCCTCTGTATAATTCAAACAGGAGAGATTAAGCCCCATTAATTCACACAGCTGCTTTTGGGTTGATGTAAAGAGCAGTTTCAAGTCCTGTCCCATACATACAATGCTGGCCCACAGTTCCTTAATTGGATAAATGCAAGTTCTGCTCTAGTCTATCAAATGTTTTCTCTGGGTCAAGTGATCAAAAAAATCAATTTTGCTAAAACTGGCATTGTGAATGATTGAAAGTACTCTCCAAATATTGTCTGACATTATCTGTCCTTAATGAGTCAAGTTCGATATGGGTTTATATAAACTGAGAGCATGGATGGCAGACAGCTAACTAGTAATTTATTTTGTTTTAATCTTTGCTGTGATTCATCAGTGATCTGAGCCAATAAGAACTGCATAAAGTAAAGTATTTTCCAACTTTAGGGAGACCAGCAGTAGCTTCTTTCATAGGCTGTGGAAGTCTCTCCCATAGCAGAATGACACTGAAGATACCCTTCAGGGACCCACTAATAACTCCTTAACCAGTATGTGAAATATAGCTGGAAAACAGTCAGGTGCTAGAGTTTTATTCTTTACACTTGCTCTTGCCTTTTGAGATTTTCTGTTACATAGACTCATAGACTCTAGGACTGGAAGGGACCTCTAGAGGTCATCAAGTCCAGTCCCCTGCCCTCATGGCAGGACCAAATACTGTCTAGACCATCCCTAATAGACATTTATCTAACCTACTCTTAAATATCTCCAGAGATGGAGATTCCACAACTTCCCTAGGCAATCTATCCAGTGTTTAACTACCCTGACAGTTAGGAACTTTTTCTAATGTCCAACCTAAATCTCCCTTGCTGCAGTTTAAGCCCATTGCTTCTTGTTCTATCATTGGAGGCTAAGGTGAACAAGTTTTCTCCCTCCTCCTGATGACACCCTTTTAGATACCTGAAAAACTGCTATCATGTCCCCTCTCAGTCTTCTCTTTCCAAACTAACAAACCCAATTCCTTCAGCCTTCCTTCATAGGTCATGTTCTCAGACCTTTATCATTCTTGTTGCTCTTCTCTGGACCCTCTCCAATTTCTCCACATCTTTCTTGAAATGCGGTGCCCAGAACTGGACACAATACTCCAGTTGAGGCTAACCAGCGCAGAGTAAAGCGGAAGAATGACTTCTCGTGTCTTGTTTACAACACACCTGTTAATGCATCCAGAATCACATTTGCTTTTTTTGCAACAGTATCACACTGTTGACTCATATTAAGCTTGTGGTCCACTATGACCCCTAGATCTCTTTCTGCCATACTCCTTCCTAGACAGTCTCTTCCCATTCTGTATGTGTGAAACTGATTGTTCCTTCCTAAGTGGAGCACTTTGCATTTATCTTTATTGAACTTCATCCTGTTACCTCAGACCATTTTCTCCAATTTGTCCAGATCATTTTGAATTTGACCCTGTCCTCCAAAGCAGTTGCAATCCCTCCCAGTTTGGTATCGTCCGCAAACTTAATAAGCGTACTTTCTATGCCAACATCTAAATCGTTGATGAGATATTGAACAGAACCGGTCCCAAAACAGACCCCTGCGGAACCCCACTTGTTATACCTTTCCAGCAGGATTGGGAGCCATTAACAACTACTCTCTGAGTACGGTTATCCAGCCAGTTATGCACCCACCTTATAGTAGCCCCATCTAAATTGTACTTTCCTAGTTTATCTATAAGAATATCATGCGAGACTGTATCAAATGCCTTACTAAAGTCTAGGTATATCACATCCACCACTTCTCCCTTATCCACAAGGCTCGTTATCCTATCAAGAACGCTATCAGATTAGTTTGACACGATTTGTTCTTTACAAATCCATGCTGGCTATTCCCTATCACCTTACCACCTTCCAAGTGTTTGCAGATGATTTCTTTGATTACCTGCTCCATTATCTTCCCTGGCACAGAAGTTAAACTAACTGGTCTGTAGTTTCCTGGGTTGTTTTTATTTCCCTTTTTATAGATGGGCACTATATTTGCCCCCTTCCAGTCTTCTGGAATCTCCCCCGTCTCCCATGATTTCCCAAAGATAATAGCTAGAGGCTCAGATACCTCTTCTATTAACTCCTTGAGTATTCTAGGATGCATTTCATCAGGCCCTGGTGACTTGCAGGCATCTAACTTTTCTAAGTGATTTTTTACTTGCTCTTTCCTTATTGTCTCTTCTAAACCTACCCTCTTCCCGTAAGCATTCACTATACTAGACATTCCTTCAGACTTCTCAATGAAGACCGAAACAAAGAAGTCATTAAGCATCTCTGCCATTTCCAAGTCTCCCGTTACTGTTTCCCCCCTCCTCATTGAGCAGTGGGCCTACCCTGTCCTTAGTCTTCCTCTTGCTTCTAATGTATTGATAAAAAGTCTTCTTGTTTCCCTTTATTCCCATAGCTAGTTTGAGTTCATTTTGTGCCTTTGCTTTTCTAATCTTGCCTCTGCATTCCTGTGTTATTTGCCTATATTCATCCTTCGTGATCTGACCTAGTTTTCCATTTTTTATATGATGCCTTTTTATTTTGTAGGTCACGCAAGATCTCAGGGTAAGCCAAGGTGGTCTTTTGCCACATTTTCTATCTTTCCTAACCATCAGGAATAACTTGCTTTTGGGCCCTTAATAGCGTCCCTTTGAAAAACTGCCAACTTTCCTCAGTTGTTTTTCCCCTCAGTCTTAATTCCCATGGGGACCTTGCCTATCAGCTCTCTGAGCTTACCAAAATCCGCCTTCCTGAAATCCATTGTCTTCTATTCTGCTGTACTCCCTTCTACCCTTCCTTAGAATTGCAAATTCTATGATTTCATGATCACTTTCACCCAAGCTTCCTTCTACTTTCCAATTCTCAACAAGTTCCTCCCTATTGGTTAAAATCAAGTCTAGAACAGCTTCCCCCCAGTAGCTTTTTCAACTTTCTGAAATAAAAAGTTCTCTGCAATGCAGTCCAGGAACTTATTGGATAGTCTGTGCCCCGCGGTGTTATTTTCCCAACATATATCTGGATAGTTGAAGTCCCCCATTACCACCAAATCTTGGGCTTTGGATAATTCTGTTAGTTGTTTGAAAAAAGCCTCATCCACCTCTTCCGCCTGATTAGGTGGCCTGTAGTAGACTCCCAGCACGACATCACCTGTGTTTTTTACCCCTTTTAGCCTAACCCAGAGACTCTCCAACCTTCCGTCTCCTATGTCCATCTCCACCTCAGTCCAAGTGTGTACATTTATAATATATAAAGCAACACCTCCTCCCTTTTCTCCCTGTCTATCCTTCCTGAGCAAACTATACCCATGCACACCAACATTCCAGTCGTGTGTATTATCCCACCAAGTTTCAGTAATGCCAATAATGTCATAGTTCTATTTATTTATTAGCACTTCCAGTTCTTCCTGCTTATTACTCATACTTCTTGCATTTGTATATAGGCATCTAAGATACTGGTTTGATCTTGCCTCCCAGCTTTGCCCTGACCCTCCTTCCTCTCTGCCACTAGAGCCCGTGCTCCCTCCTGTTTCCAACCCATCTCCCAGGTCTTGTTCCCCACTTACCTGTGGGCTTTGCTCACCTGTCCCCGTCGAACCTAGTTTAAAGCCCTCCTTACTAGGTTAGCCAGTCTGTGCGCAAATAAGGCCTTTCCCCTCTTCGAAAGGTGAACGCCATCTGTTCCTAGCAGTTCTTCCTCAAATAGCATCCGGTGGTTGAGGAAGCCAAAGCCCTCCTGGCGACACCATCTTCGCAGCCAGGCATTCACCTCCACGATGCATCTGTCTCTGTCCGGACCCCTACCTTCAACAGGAAGAATCGAAGAGAATACCACCTGCATTCCAAACTCCTTAACCCGTACTCCCAGAGCCCTGTAGTCACTCTTGATCTGCTCAGTGTCACACCTCGCAGTATCATTTGTGCCCACATGGATGAGTAGCATGGGGTAGTAGTCAGAAGGCCGGATAATCCTCGACAATGCCTCTGTAACATCTCGGATATGGGCCCCTGGCAGGCAGCATACCTCCCGGGATGAACGGTCAGGGCGGACAGATGTGTGTCTCCGTCCCCCTCAGCAGGAGAGTCTCCAACCACCACTACCCTACATTTCTTATTTTCAGTGGTGGCAGCAGACCTCCCAGCCTTAGGGGTACGAGGCTTCCCCTCCTTAACTGTTGGGGGTGATTCCTTCTCTCCTCTATCAAGAAGAGCATAACGGTTATCTATTACCACAGCAGGAGGGTTCGCAGCAAGGTTGGAGCACTGCCTGCTGCCAGAAGTAACCAGCTGCCAGTGTCCACCCTGAGCCATCTCCTCCTCCACTGGTGTGTCAGTAGTCCTGTGAACTGGGACAGCTACGTCAGCTGTCTCCACATGGATACTGTCCAGGAATTGCTCATGGATACAAATGTTCCTCAGCCTAGCCACCTCCTCCTGTAGCTCTCCCACCTGCTGCCTGAGAGATTCCACCAGTAGGCACCTTTCACATTGGATGCCACCCCCAGCCTGGATATCAGTAAGTGGAAATTGCAAGTTACAGTCTTTGCAAACCCACACCAGAATCTGGGTAAAAGCATCCATGCTTTGGTGCTCTGTCTGGCTACAGGCGCAGGTGGAGGAGACAGAAGCTGTGCTGCCACAGGTGTTGCGGGTCCTCCTAACCATCGTAAGCCTCCCTCTGTCAAACTCTCTCAAATTCCCGTCTGCAGCTCCCTGTCCGCTCTGCTCTGCTTTAAACAGAAAGGTTTTGGATGTGGCTTGGTTTATAGGTTCAGGGGACCAATGGGTCACAGATGAGACCGACAAGGGACCCCCACTCCCTTCCTACTCCCCTTCCAAACTCCCTTGATAAACTCTAACTTATCTAAAGTTTCTTTATCAGTTTTGTTTATCTTTGGCAAGCCTGCTAATTCCAAACATTTTTTTAATTACTGCAGATACGTCAAACTCTGAAGTTTAGGGTTTTGTATAATAATGAACAAAAGTAGCATGTTTCACTGCATTGTGTAACTGTCTTTTGCTGATTGTTTTTAATTGCTGGAATAATATATTCCTTCCCTAATCCTTTCTGCCATCAGCACATTGTTTCCCCTGGTATTAGTTAATTGTTGATGTACTTTTTCGAACTGTGTTTTTATGAATGTCACAGCATATTTATCTGCAGTTCTGGTTTTATTTTTCTTAAGTGCTGCTCTCTTTTTTCTATTTAGAGCTGCTGCTTATCACCAGGCCCCTAAATACTGTTTTACCTGCCTCTCAGAGAAGACCTCTTTTTATATTGTCTTATCATTTATTTTAAAGTATTGAACAATGTCCTCTTTAATTACTGCAACCTGATTTTTGTCCTGCAGAAGCAAGCAGCTCATTTTCCAAAAAAGTGATCTTAGGATGATGCTAGCAAATATTACTTCCCGTGAGGCATGACCTGACCATGTAATGGTGCCAATTTCCATAGCACTAGTCTGCTTCACTAAGGATTTAGTGATTAACATTAAATCTATTCTAGTATATAAATTATGAGGGTATGAAATAAAATGTAAGAGTTTGTTCCCCAGTGTGCAATTCTCTCTAGCAATCTGAGAGATTGAATTGTTGGCATAGAGAAGTCAATTCTGCACCTGCTTCCCTGTCTATTTTATCTCTTTTTTTTAATCCAGTCTGCCCCAGTAAGGTGTATGTGTGCATTTGAAGTCTTCTCCAAATATAATTTCCCGGTCTCCAAAATGTTGCAGTATTTGGGCGAAAACTGGTCATGAACAAAATTAAGATTGGAAATTAGAAGACAGTTCCTAACTATCAGAGGGGTGAGGTTCTGGAACTAGAGTTTTGGTGGCAAACAACTCAATTAGTTTTAGAGAGAGATGGACAATTTTGAGTCTGATTGTATGTCAAGGTTGGTTGTGATGGTAGGGGGGCCAGGCTTAGCAGCCCCAGGACTCACTTCCAGTTTACGTCTTATGTTCCTAAAAGCTCAGCCTTCAGTGTTTCTTTTGACCATCAGCCAGGGTCAGGAAGGGATGCTCTCCCATGTACTCTGTTGTTGTTTTGTTTTTTTATCTCCTTTCTTTCAAGCATCAGGGGTGGCCACAGCTGGAGACATTGGACAGGGAAGCCTACGGCCCTGAGTGGCACCGAGCATCCTCTCTCTCAGGTGCTTGGCTGGCTGGTTCTTCCTCACATGCTCAGGGTCTAATTGATTGCCACATGTGGGGTCATAAGAATGGCTTATTGAAAAACTTGAAATTATTATGATGCTTTAGCTATTTGAAGGCATGAGTCCTTGTGTGGAGATTGTCTCTCTCATTTCTAATTGCATTGTATTCACAACTGTGTGCCTGTATATGGCTTGAATTTTGTTTGTGAACTTCCATAGTATTTTTTTTTTTGTATTAATTCCCCACTGCCTCCCTGGTTCCCTCCCCTCTCCTGCATTCTCCTTACTTAAATCCAAAAATAAAATACCAACATGGTGTATAAATCAGTCCCCAAACAACTGTGCTTTGCTGTAACCTAAACCCTTGTACTCTCCCTATGAACTTTGACTGCTTCTCTTGCAATACAAGGGGGGTATATTCTCCTCCTATGGGCTCTTAATCCTCTATCATAGGGGATAGATTATCATCTGGTCATTTGAATTACATGGGGGGGATTAATACAGGACCCCTAAGGGCTCCTCTCAGTTTGCTCCAATCTCTTCTGTCTGTGCCCACCATGTACTCCCCTTATTGTCCTTTATTTTGTCTACTTGTTAAAATACAGAATACGGTTATCAGAATTTTGATCACTCCAATTAAAGCAAGTTTAGTACTGTTTCTTGAAAAGTAACTATGTTATTTTGTAAGTGTTTATCAAGTGTTCCTCAGGGATCCAAGTCCTCTTGTTCAGCCTCACTTCTGCTATTTCAGTACATTCAGGAGTCTTTAGTCTTTTATTTTCCTTTCCTCTTTTCCTTGGATTTCACCATCTACCAAGGCTTTCTTCAGAATTTCATCTTTAGTTTTATCTCTGGATTATCCTCCAGTATGTCTGAGATTTGGATTTCTATCCTGAGTGACTGGAGTGTATTGGTTTCTCTTATTTACAGTCTCTTACTGTATCATATCACTAATATTGGAAACTGTGTGAGAGTGTAAATGGGATCCCTGTCTATAGTGAATATCTGGCCTCCTGAGTGCTGCTGTAATTTCCCCCAGCTCTCTTCTCTTTTCAAGTCAGGGCACAGAGGTTATGGAAAAACTGAGGCCTGTTTTAAACGCTCTGAATGTTCTCTGTTTTTTTATAATTAAATCTTTCTGCTGATAATGATGAAATTTCACATCAGATCTCTGAGTCTATTATGAGACCTAACTGGCCAGAGCAGAGCTTAATTTGCTCTCTCCACTTTCAGCTCTTCTGGTGACCTCAGCTTTAATATTTTGCAGTGTACATCCTCCTCCAGTGGTTTCAGGCAGTCCCTTAATCCTGATATTCCTTCTTGCTGTTTTCTGTAGCATCCCATTTAAGCTGCAGCTTTCTTTCTGCTCCAGAAGTGCCATGCAGCTCTGCAACACTCTCTCTGGCCTTGGCTACACTGGCGCTTTACAGCGCTGCAATTTTCTCGCTCAGGGGTGTGAAAAAACACACCCCTGAGCATAGCAAGTTACAGCGCTGTAAAGCGCCAGTGTAAACAGTGCCGCAGCGCTGGGAGCCGTCCAGCGCTGGGAGCCGTCCAGCGCTGCAAGCTAATCCCCACGGGAAGGTGGAGTACATGCAGCGCTGGGAAAGCGCTCTCCCAGCGCTGGCGCCGCGACCACACTCGCACTTCAAAGCGCTGCCAGAGGAGCGCTTTGGAGTTGCAAGTGTAGCCAAGCCCCCTCTCTCACCTCTATCTCTAAGGTCAGTCTGTAGCACAGTGACTTGATCTTGCAAGTCAGCAATTTAGAGAGGCTCATTTTAAACATCCTTCAAACTCCTGTTTTGAATATAGAAGGGGAAAAAATTCAGCTCCTCTTTGTTGATCTGCAGGTCCCACGTCCCGATGGGAAGCCAGATAACCTTGGCCTGTTGGTACTGGATGAGCCATCCACGAAACAGTCAGATTCCACAGTGCTCTCTCTCTGGTTAACGGAAAACTCCAAACAGCACAATGTTGCAGTAAGTTATGAAGGGAAAAAGGCTGGTTACCCCACACTAAGCTTGGTAGAAAGATGGGAGTCTTGTTCTAACCCGTGTGGCTGTACCACTATAGTGGTTACAGCACAGTGAGGATTTGACTAAGTTCTCATGAACAGGAAAACATCTTCCTCACCCACATCTTTAGACTACAGTGTGTCTGCTCTCTTTCACACACACGTCTTCATAAACAGACTTTGGATCCATTTGTTTCTTTGGGTCAGAGCTTCATTCCCCTGTGGTTGTTGCTGTCTGGTTTGGGTCACTGTGTTCTTTCCCAGGCTTTGGCTACACTGGCGCTTTACAGCGCTGCAACTTTCTCGCTCAGGGGTGTGAAAAAAACACCCCCCTGAGCACTGCAAGATACAGCGCTGTAAAGAGCCATTGTAAACAGCGCTGCAAGCTAATCCCTATGGGAAGGTGGAGTACATGCGGTACTGGGAGAGCTCTCTCCCAGCGCTGGCGCTGCGACCACATTCACACTTCAAAGCGCTGCCGCGGCAGCGCTTTGAAGTTTTGAGTGTAGCCAAGCACCCAGATGTTCTTCTGCTCCTGTATGCAGACACTGGACGGTATAGCGCAGCTGAGAAAGAGAACAGAACCACACGGTCCAGCCAGGAATGAAGCACAGGGTTTGCAGGGACCCACCAGTCTTGGAAAGTCTGTCTCCAGATTTGCATTTCTGTTCTCACCAGCAAATAAAAGTGAAGAGCTTGGAGAATGCAGAGAAGAATCCCAAAGCCATTGATAACTGGATCGAGAGCATCAGCGAGTTACATCGCTTCAAACCTCCTGCTACTGTTCACTACACCAGGTGAGCTCTCCGTACCCTCCTGCATTTGTATTTTACTCTGCTTACTCCTTACCACTTGTTTTGCATGCAGAGATGCAGTTTGATATCCTTTAATCAATGGAATTTCTCTCCTGCTGACTTTGTGTAATTCAGATAGCTCTAGTTTGCCCTTGTAGAAGGGGTGCATGAGTAAGTAGCTTGAGTAGGGGACTAAGAGTCAGGACTCCTGGATTTTATATTCCCCCTGCCACTGACCGGTTTGATGTTGGACAAGTCAGTTACTCTGTATTTCAGTTTCCCCACCTGTCATATGAGGATAGTAATACTGACTTACCTGAGAGTAGGACTGAAGGGCTTCTCTAATGAGCCAGTTCCTTTAATATTCTTGGATTAAGATTATGTGGGCCCTCCAATTTTGTCCCATTAAGCTGTTGAAGTTTGGCTTCTACCTCAGACTTGGTAATAGCTACCTCCATAGCCTCATTCCCATTTGTCATCCTACCATTATTCCTAAGGTCCTCATTAGCCTCATTAAAGACTGAGGCACAGTATTTATTTAGATATTGGGCCATACCTAGATTATCCTTAACCTCCATTCCATCCTCAGTGTTTAGCGGTCCCAGTTATGAAAGGAGACTCAAAGAGTTCGGCTTGTTTAGCCTAACCAAAAGAAGGTTGAGGGAGGATATAATAGCTCTTTATAAATATATCAAAGGGATTAATATCAGGGAGGGAGAGGAATTATTTAAGCTTAGTACCAATGTGGACACAAGAACAAAGGGATATAAACTGGACCCTAGGAAGTTTAGACTTGAAATTAGACGAAGGTTTTTAACCATTAGAGGAGTGAAGTTCTGGAACAGCCTTCCAAGAGGAGTAGTGGGGGCAAAAGACATATCTGGCTTGAAGACTAAGCTCGCTAAGTTTATGGAGGGGGTGGTATGATGAGAGAGCCTAAATTTGGCAATTAATTTGACAACTGATCTTTGCTTATCAGCAGGTAAGTATGCCCAGTGGTCTGTGATGGGATGTTAGATGGGGTGGGATCTGAGTTACTACAGAGAATTCTTTCCTGGGTGCTGGCTGGTGAGTCTTGCCCACATGCTCAGGGTTTAACTGATCGCCATATTTGGGATCAGGAAGGAATTTTCCTCCAGGGCAGATTGGCAGAGGCCCTGGAGGTTTTTCGCCTTCCTCTGCAGCGTGGGGCATGGGTCAGTTGCTGGAGGATTCTCTGCAGCTTGAGGTCTTCAAACCACAATTTGAGAACTTTAATAACTCAGACATAGGTTAGGGGTTTGTTATAGGAGTGGGTGGGTGAGATTCTGTGGCCTGCATTGTGCAGGAGGTCAGACTAGATGATCATAATGGTCCCTTCTGACCTTAAAGTCTATGAGTCTAATGTTTGCAAAGTGCATAGATACCCTGGGATGAAAGGCTCTGTATGACAGCGAAGAACTATAGTTAACTCTTTTCAAAATGCAGTCAGGAGAGAGGAGGAACTTTGTTGACCTACAGTATGTTGCACTGCAGTGATAGGGGTTTTAGAAATGCAGATACAGAGTTAGACTAATGGTTTATTTAGTGAAGATAAAAACATCACTTCATCAGAGTTATTCTTGCCATGACTCTGAAGAAGGAACTGATGTCTCATCAGACACTTTGTAAATGGTTACAGCTATGGATTGTGTGTACAAGTCAAAATCTCTGACACAGGCAACAGTTAGGAATTGTTGTGTGCACTCTCTCCATGTTACCTTTACTTGGCTCATCCAGTCTTAACTGAAATTCCTATTGATTCAAAACTCCTCAGCAAAACTCTGCCTTGATTTTGAAACATACAGCTGTGCGTGTTTGTGTCTTGAATTTTGCAAGTGAGTTTGGTCCCCACTAAAGCGAGTATGATGAATGATACTCACGTGGGCCAGGTATAGTTTGCACAGGGATAATGATCCTGAGTACTTTTGCAAAGCGTTTTGAGGAAGGTGGTATTATTAGCAAAGCTTTTTCATCCTGCTTTGCCAGTATCCCCAATCCTGACTCGCATACTCCCTGCTTTTCCAGGCCTGAGCTCACGGCACACATCTGCCAAAAATCCTCAGTCCCAGCCAGCAGCCCCCCTGCTATCCCACAAGCCTCTCCTGTGAAGAGATTTGTACCATATATAGATTGTGATGTCCAGATGTGTGGATTAATCTGAGACCATCAAGCTCATTTTCCCATGTGATCCAAACCAGACTTGATCCCAGACCTCCAGAGGTGAAGTCTAGTATATTAACTCTCATTCTATATCAGATGTAGTGAAATCTGTGCATGACTTGCTCTTGTCTCTTGCAATATGGAGTTGGCACCTTGTTTTGACTGCTGTGAAAGCTGCTTTATCAGGACCACAGTTGTGTGTGCTCCTAGGTGCAAATGTGTGTCTGTTTTCTCCTTCTGTGAGGACAAGAGTGCAGTTGCTTTGTCACGCTGTCCCCAGTCACACCAGCTGTTGTCCGTGCACTATCAGGAAAGCTCCCCATCCAGCAAAATTAATGCTGGCATACTGTGTGTTTATATGCAGGGTTGTTTCTCCCCTCTGCAGGCCAATGCCTGATATTGAGACTCTGGATGCGGAATGGTCCCCAGAATTTGAGGAGCTCTTGGGAAAGGTATTATGTATCAGGCCTGCCTAACAGCTACCCAGCTGTGTATTAGAAGCATAATCTGGGCTTGTTTTGCTAGTTGCCTACTCTGTGTTTATCCCTCATTAACGCAGGCTGCTCAAAGCTGTTTAGGTTTCATGTATCAATATGATGGAAAACCACTGTGCAAACCAGTGACTAGGTAGTTTGTATGTTCTAGCTCAAGCTTCAAAGCCAGCCAGGTCAGTCAATGGTGCTTGAAAGCTGCCACCCTATGATGCCTGTGTGAAATGGGTGAGTTTCAGCCCAATTCCTAGGTGAAACAGGCATCCACATCACAGCTGGCAACACCACCATTGGTACTAATTGTCCTCCATGTTGACAGGAACACCAAGTGATGAACAGGCCTCAGAGGCTTCCCTCCATCTCAAACAGGCCAAGCCTGCTCTGTGCTGGGGTAACACTAGTGCGAGTCTCGCTGTATGGGCACTGAAAAAGAGCTGGATCATAAGTCACTCTTTCCGTGTCCCTTCTTAGGTAACCCTTCAACAGCAGACATCAACTGTGGCCTGGCTGAGTATATTGACATGATATGTGGTAAGCAAGGACCTATATGTTCCACTCTCATCTTCTTCTGAGAGAGAGCAGGGTGCTAGCTTCTCATCATCCTCCCAAGCACCACCATGCACGAACTATGAAGTGTTATGTGCCTAAGGGGGTGTCTGAGCAGGCAGCACGTCTCCTGACAGCAGTGCTCTCAGGCTCTTTGAGGAGGTATGCAGTACCTTAGTTGCATTCCCCTCCCATTTCAAGCTTAGTCCTTTGCCACCATGCGCAGGTCTGACAGGTGATCCCTTCAGAACCTGTAGCTGTTGCACATTGCATCAAGGTGAATGACCCTGACCTAGAGCTTTCATTTCAAAACTTGTTTTTCCTGGAGATGGGGTGTTGTACTCCCAGTATCACGTCCTTGTGTGGAGAAACAGATGGATCCTATATTTCTAAATGTGTTTGTTCCCTCTGGATATTTGGGGCAGGCTCTGGCGTATTCACCATCAGTGCTAACCCCTGACTGCACAGTAGCCTAGGAGCACTAGAGATGGAAGTACAATTAGGAAAAGCAAGAGGCACCTGGAGACAAGTTCAGCCCTGACCTAAGCTGATGCATCTCCTGGTGACTGCAGTTTGAGAGAGAGAATCTCTGTGCGTAAAGCCCAAAGCACTGGGGATGCGCAGAAGGTATTGCTACTTGGAGAGGGCCAATGTCCAGGCAGCAGTGTTGTACTCAGAATCCTTACGTTGTTTTGTCCTAGCTATTCTGGACATTCCTGTCTATAAGATCGGGTCCAGTCCCTGCATGTCCTCTTCTCACTGTATTCAGAGTTCAAGAACTCACAGGTAGGTGACTCCAGTGTCCACACCTTCCAGGCTATCACTGTTTAGGAATGCTCAAAGGTGGGGAGGGGGAAGAGGCAGTGTTAAGCCACTTGTCCTGCAATTTACAATAGCTCCCCTGCGCTGCTGAAGAGCCCATGACAACATCACTTTCTGAAGTGTTATCATTCTTTCCTAACAATTTTAGCTGTAATGCATTTTTCACCTCACAGGCTTCCCATGACTCCGAAGGATTCCTTCATCCAACACATGCGTATAGTGGACCCTCTTCCAGCAAAACTCCAAACCCACTTCCCCCCTTGCAATATATAGCTATTCCATCTCTGCTGTAGAACGCTGACTTATTACTTTTTCTAGTACCAGAATTTCCCACACTTCTTGATCTCACTCACTAGTTTGAGGGGAGTCACTCCTTCCACCAAAATGCTTGTGGTACTTCTACTAGCAGCTGGAGGAAAGAGTGCTCAATTTTTTAGGGCTCTTAGAAAAAGCAGTTTGCAGGACAATTCAATAAAATACTGGTGCCCTGTATTTCCTTCTTAAGTCTCCAAGGGCTTTCCAAAATGTCTTTAATTTATGGACACATTTGCAATGTATGGAGAAATCCTTCCCTTACATTCTCTCCAGCATTTGCCAATCCCTGTACCATAAATTCACTTAATTCTAAGGGGACTTAGATTCCACTGGTGAATGTGAACATACTTTTCATTTTGTATTAATGTGTTTATGGAGGTGTGTGGACCATTGCCCCATATGTTTCCCCTTTCCTCCTACATCAGCTTTATCTTTGTATCGGTGTAGTTGCTTCCTCTAAATAACAGATTATTTTATGTAGAGTGGAAAGGAAGCCTTTATGTTTCACGAATGTAGTTGAGTAGCTTTTCCAAGTGCATCAATATTCTACTTAGAGGTATGCCTTTTTGTGAGGGTGAGTTGAAAGAATGCCTCACACACTATTGTCGTAGTGAAATTCTAATGGTTTTTGGGGGGAGTTTTTCATTGGGTGGTCTCAATAGATTCTCTCTTAACAGCTGGTTGTGTGTGTTAAGTGACCAGAGCAAATCACTGTACTAACACAGTCTCCTTTCCCCCACAGCATTTCAAAGCCCTGGCTGAAGGAAGAAAGGTAGGGAGTCCTCCATCAAATCCACCCTCACAAGCAGGAGAGACAGAAGTGTTAAGCTTCAGCTGAGGAAAAGATCCTTTCTTCATGAGCTGGGGCCTGCACCTAGGAGTAGAGCCTTCGCCTAAGCCAATCAGCAGACCAAGGCAAAGCATTACCGAAACCTCCATCTGTCTGTACGTACTGGCAGCTGGACAGTGTACGACTCAGATGAATTAGTAGAGGTTAGAATTTAGCTCGTGGTGATTAATTGTAAATGCTGCATGACCATCTTTCTTTGGCTCATTCCCAGAGGATTCAGCATTAAACAAGTGCTTGTGAGTGGGAGTACCTCAGCAAGGGTAACAATGTCATTGGTACCTGAAATCAGCTTGGGCAGAGCATCTCCTTAATGACATAACCTTCACACTGCCCATGCAGCTGTTTGGACTCATAAGAACAGCCGTACCGGGTCAGACCAAAGGTCCATCTAGCCCAGTATCCTGTCTACCGACAGTGGCCAATGCCAGGTGCTCCAGAGGGAATGAACCTAACAGGTAACAATCAAGTGATCTCTCCCCTGCCATCCATCTCCACCTACTGACAAACAGAGGCTAGGGACACCATTCCTTACCCATCCTGGCTAATAGCCATTAATGGACGTAATCACCATGAATTTATCCAGTTCTCTTTTAAACGCTGTTACAGTTCTAGCCTTCACAACCTCCTCAGGTGAGGAGTTCCAGAAGGTGACTGTGCGCTGCGTGAAGAACTTCCTTTTATTTGTTTTAAACCTGCTGCCCATTAATTTCATGTGGTGACCCCTAGTTCTTGTATGATGGGAATAAGTAAATAACTTTTCCTTATCCACTTTCTCTACATCACTCATGGTTTTACAGACCTTCATCATATCCCGCTAGTCTCCTCTTTTCCAAGCTGAAAAGTCCTAGCCTCTTTAATCTCTCCTCATGTGGGACCTGTTCCAAACCCCTAATCATTTTAGTTGCCCTTTTCTGAACCTTTTCTAGTGCCAGTGTATCTTTTTTTTGAGATGAGGAGACCACATCTGTACACAGAATTCAACATGTGGGCATAACATGGATTTATATAAGGGTAATAATATATTCTCCTTCTTATTCTGTATTCCCTTTTTTAATGATTCCTAACCTCCTGTTTACTTTTTTGACCACCTGAGCGCACCATATGGATGTCTTCAGAGTCATCTTTGATGTCTCAAAGATCTTTTTCCCAATTTGTTGTAGCTAAATTAGCCCCCATCATATTGTATGTATAGTTGGGGTTATTTTTTCCAGTGTGCATTACTTTACATTTATGCACATTAAATTTAATTTGCCATTTTGTTGCCCAATCGCTTTGTTTTGAGAGAGATCTTTTTAAAGTTCTTCACAGTCTGCTTTGGTCTTCACTATCCTGAGCAGTTTAGTATCATCTGCAAACTTTGTCACCTCACTGTTTACCCCTTTCTCCAGATCATTTATGAATAAATTGAATAGGATTGGTCCTAGGACTGTCCCTTAGGGAACACCACTAGTTACCTCCTCCATTCTGAGAATTTACCATTAATTCCTACCCTTTGTTCCCTGTCTTTTAACCGGTTCTCAATCCATGAAAGGACCTTCCCTTTTATCCCACGACAACTTAATGTACGTATGAGCCTTTGGCGAGGGACCTTGTCAAAGGCTTTCTGGAAATCTAAGTAGGCTACATCCACCGGATCCCCTTTCTCCACGTTTATTGGACCCTTCAAAGAACTCTAATAGATGATTAGTAAGATGCAATTTCCCTTTACAGAAACTATGCTGACTTTAGCCCAACAATTTATGTTCTTCTATGTGTCTGACAATCTTATTCTTTACTATTGTTCGGACCGATTTGCCTGGTACTGATGTTAGACTTACTGGTCTGTAATTGTCAGGATCACCTCTAAAGCCCTTTTTAAATATCGGCGTCACATTAGCTATCTATCTATCTTCCTGTCATTGGGTACCAAAGCCGATTTCAAGGGCAGGTTACAAACTCTAGTTAATAGTTCCGCAACTTCACATCTGAGTTCTTTCAGAACTCTTGGGTGAATGCCATCCGGTCCCAGTGACTTCTTGTTGTTGAGTTTATCCATTCATTCCCAAACCTCCTCTAGTGCCACTTCCTTAGATTTTGTCACCTACAAAAGCTGGCTCATGATTGGGAATCTCCCTAATATCCTCAGCCATGAAGACCGAAGCAAAGAATCCGTGTGGTTTCTCTGCAATGACTTTATCATCTTTAAGCGCTCCTTTTGTATCTCGATCATTGAGGGGCCCCACTGGTGGTTTAGCAGGCTTCCTGCTTCTGATGTACTTAAAAAACATTTTATTTCTTTTGGAGCTTATGGCTAGCTGTTCTTCAAACTCCTCTTTGGCCTTTCTTAGTACACTCTTGCACTCAATTTGGCTGTGTTTGTGCTCCTTTCTATGTACCTTGCTAGGATTCGACTTCCACTTTGTAAAGGAAGTCTTTTTATCTCTCACTGCTTCTTTTACATGGTTGTTAAGTCACGGTGGCTCTTTTTTAGTTCTTTTTTTTAATTTGGGGTAGACATTGAAGTTGGGCCTCTATTGTGGTGTCTTTAAAAAGGGCCCATGCAGCTTGCAGGGATTTCACTTTAGTCACTGTACCTTTTAACTTTTGTTTAACTACCCCCCCCCCTTTTTGCATAGTTCCCCCTTTTGAAATTCAACTGCTCAACACTGTGGCATTTAGATGTTCTTTCCACCATGAAGGGATTTTAAATGTTGTTATACTATGATCACTATTCCCAAGCGGTCCTGTTTATAGTTACCTCTTGGACCAGGTCCTGTGCCCCACCCAGGACTAAATCTAGAGTTGCCTCTCCCTGTGTGGGTTCCTGTGCCAGCTGTTCCAAGAAGCAGTCATTTAAAGTATTGAGAACTTATGTCTCTGCATTTCATCCCAAGGTGATATGTTCTCAGTCAATATGGGGATGATTGAAATCCCCCAGTATTATTGGGTTCTTCATTTTGATAGCCTCTCTGATTTCCCTTAGCATTTCATCTTCACTATCACTGTCCTGGTCAGGTGGTCGATGATAGATCCCTAATGTTATATTCTTCTTCTTAGAGCATGGAATTGCTATCCATAGAGATTCTGTGGAACATGTGGATTCACTTAAGATTTTTACTTCATTTGAATCTACACTTTCTTTCACATATAGTACCACTTTCCCCCGCATGACCTGGTCTGTTCTTCTGATACATTTTGTACCCCGGAATGATTGTGTGCCATTGATTGCTCTCAGGCATCACAGAAACCTAGTGGACTATTATATCAATATCCTCCTTTATCACGAGGCACTCCAGTTCACCCATCTTATTCTTTAGACTTCTAGCATTTGTGTACAAGCACTTTAAAAACTTGACACTGTTTGTCTGCCCTTTTTCTGATGTATCTGATCTGGCTCTGAGATTATTCTCTTCCATAGTCTGCTCCTGACTATAACCTGGAGATTCTCTATCATCAGACTCTCCCCTAAGAGAAGTCTGTGTCCGATCCACATGCTCCTCTGCAGAGGTCGGCTTTCCCCCATCTCCTAGTTTAAAAACTGCTCTGCAACGTTTTGAATGTTTGCCAGCAGTCTGGTTCTGCTTTGGTTTAGGTGGAGCCCATCTCTCCTGTATTGGCTCCCCCATCCCAAAAGTTTCCCCCATTCCTGAAAAATCTAAGCCCCTCCTCTCTACTGCATCATCTCATTCTCACATTGAGACTCTGAAGCTCTACCTGGCCCTGCGCGTGGAAGTGGGAGCATTTCTGAAAATGCCACCGTATTGGTCCTGGATTTCAGTCTCTTCCCTAGCAGTCTAAAATTGGCCTCCAGGCTCTCTCTCCTACACTTCCCTATGTCATTGGTACCTACATGTACCACAACCCTGGGCTCCTCCCCAGCAGTACATATATGTCTATCCAGATGCCTTGAGAGATCTGCAACCTTCGCACCAGGCAGGCAAGTCACCCTGCGGTTCTCCCAGTCACATCACAAACCCAGCTATCAACATGTCTAATGATCAAATCTCCCATTACTAATACCTGCCTTTTCCTAATGACTGGAGTTCCCTGCCCTGGGGAGGTAACTGCAGTGTGAGAGGATACCTCATCATCATCTGGAAGGAGGGTCCTCAACTATGGCAAGGGTTCCCTCTGCTCCCACTGACTGCTCTGCCTCCCTGGGCCTTTCATCCTTGTCCAAAGTGCAGGAGCTGTCTGACTGATGGTAGGACAATTCCACAGTGTCCCAGAAAGCCTCATCAACATACCTCTCTGCCTGTCTTAGCTTCTCCAGTTCTGCCACCCCAGCCTCCAAAGCCTGTATGTGCTCTGAGGGCCAGGCGCTGCTTGCATACACTTGCCACGTGCCCACAGGGCTGGTAATCATACATGATGCACTCAGCAACTAGACTGGAGAGCTCCCACTCTGGTGCTGGGCTTCAGCCTGCATGGTCTCGTTCATGAATGGGATTTGTTTGAATCAAGACGTTGTGCATGTAGCATAGGTTCTGTTAAGGAATATGACTGGGAAGGGGCCTTTGCCCACTCCCTTCCCAAACTCCCGTGCGAAACTCCCTGTTAGCAGTCCCTGGTCGCTTGCGCACTACATTATAAAGCCCTGGCCTTCATGGTAGCCCCACCTGCTGACGAAGGCTCCACCAATAACAGAGGCTCCTAGCTTACACACCTACCTTGGAGACTCCTTTTATAGCCAAATGGTATGGCGCTGCAGCCTGCTCAGCTTCAGTGTTGGGTCTAAGGATCAGGAGCTTGACCCTTTCCCTCAAGCAAATATTTAAAAGAATGTAGCCCAGAGACTCAGTCTGCATTGCTAGGAAGCCAGGAGTTCACTGCAGGAATGGGCTTTGATTTGCTTCTCTGCAGCTGTTTCCATTATGAGATGAGTAGAAGATTGAGCCACTAATTGGAGAGATGAACAGCACTGAGGGACAGAACCATGGCTTTCCTCATGAAGTGATGTATTCACCACACATCATGTGCTTGTATAAACCTAGGCTGTAAGAGCTCTCACTGGAAGCAATTAAAGGGGGGGAGGAGGAGGTGCTATGGATGGACATTTGCTCTGTATCAGGAGCCCATATAGCAGCCACTCTAGAGAGAGAACTAAGGGAACTGACAGGAGGGAGAGGGTGGTAGTGCCTTCATATCAAGGCAGAGCAGAGTCAATACCTACAGGAAATAAGGGGGAAACAATCAGTTAACACATGGAATGCCCCCTTCATCAGCCTCCGGGTAGAGATGAGGGCACTAGCTCTGAGCCGTGTTAGTCTACAGTAAATCCAACAGGTACTCCCAGCAGAGTTTGGCCCACCAGCATGCTGCATTTTAGGAGAAGCGGACAGATCACCAGCCACCAGTACAAACAATGATTACTGCTGTTGGAAGAATTTGCCTGACACGGTCATCAATCTCTGAACAAGATCCTTGGAGTAAGGACCACTTACGGCTCCCTCATTACAGCAGCTAAGACACAGTAGGTCCTTCCATCCCATCAACTCCTGCTAGAGACAGAGCATCAGTCAATTTAGAAAGAGCTCTGCATTACACTTCAATTATACCATTTTATTCTTAAAAGTGCCTAAGTTACAGAAAAACATGCCTCAGCTAACAATGGAGCATCTTACAACAACTAACTGAGCGAACAGTTGCTAGATCATTTGATGCATAGCTTAATATATTACTCAGAGGCTGCTCAGCCTGCATGGCCACATGTATTTATTTCCACCAGCACCTCTATTAGTGCTTATTCACTGGCACCCAGGCCAAGCCCCCTTCTTGACATGAGAGAAGGGTCACAAATGGGAGTCTCCCAGGAAAGAATTGCTCTTTCCAGATGCACATTGATAGACAGAGACAATTGCCATAGCAAGACACTACCAAACAAAGCAAAGGCTAAAATACCTCAGGGCCATACCTAGTGCCCAGGTGCTGCAGCACCTCTGGACTTTAGGAATTACACAGCACTTATTGCAAGGGATGGTTAGTGGTTTTTCACACAGAAAGGTCCTCTGTGTGCTGCAGTGTCTAGATTCAGAGGGGTGAAGAATTAGAGTGATTGATTGATAACTACCCTCAGGCACACCCATACCCATCCCTTCTCCACAGCGGAATTGCATGAGTGTAAATGAGGGCACAGTAGGGACACATCTCTCCTAAATGTTCTTTTCAAAGAGTAAGAAAGAACTTCCCTTTATTACTCTAATTCTTCTCCAGGAGACAGCTGTGGGCTCCAAGCAGAAACTACCCCATGTTCTTTCTCACAAAGAGGTTGATTATGGGATACCCAGAAGCAGCCCATCACTGCTCTCCCAATATAGGGCTAGAGTTAACCCGAGGCTGAGAAGCTGCACAGGGTACTCTTGCTCTTTTTTCTGTTTCATCCCAAACTGGTGAGATTTACTTTTCCCTACCAGAGTGAGTACACAGAACTAGAGCATCTCACAAATAACGGCCACAGTGCTTGCTATTTTGGGTTTTAGTACTATACTATTCCTGAAGTGCTCCTCCCCTCCCACCCCATGGGAAGGTAAGTCAGTCTGTTCCATCTCCCACTGTAAGATATAATACTCAACACACACGGGACAGGCCACGTTTTCCAAAGCAGTCCCTAATTCTTGAAGCCTAGCTGGGAATATCTAGAAGCTGATCTTCTGAGTTTCCTACCACACACCAGGAGCCACTGGGCTTAGGTACTTGGCCAGCCTGAGACAGAATGTGTGACTAACTGAGATTGGAGTTTGGGCAAGCCAGGCTTCCTGCCAATCACTCCCATGCTCCCCTAAGATGCTGACATTACCTCACCCTCTTCCACTCCCAGCAGTTTCAGACTCCTCACAGGAGCTCCAGAACGCAACCCTGATCCATTCACAGATGGACAGAGCTGGGTGCTCCCATGGCTGAGTAGAGATGAAATGACCATGGCTGTTACATGTATGAATTTCTCTTGCTCCTGGGCAGGCAAACAGGCCCTTCCCACTCTTGATGCTCAACCTGCCCCCCAGCACACTGGAGAGTTCTTAAAAGTCAGACTCCATGATGTTTTCAGTGAGACTAGCTAACCTACTCAAGTACAAGAGCTGAAGGCCCCAGAGATCCTTGGGGCAGGATGGTGTGTGGCAGACCTGCAGTCACAGGAACTTAGTGACATTGCACTTTTCTCACCTGGCGCTCTGGTGGTGGTTACACAGAGAGCTTGTTATGAGCTGGCTGCTGCAGTCTGGGATTCTAGGGAGAATGGCAGCTCCTGGATGGGTCTGCAGTACCGATGGATCAGTGGCCTCATCCCAAGAGACTGAGGGATAACCTGGACCCCACAGGAGGGTCCTGCCTACACATTCATAGCCAGATCTCATCACTGCTCATGCTGGACACTTTGTAAATGTGCCCAACCATCGGGAACCGGACAAAACCTGGAGGACAAAAGAAACCCCATTACAAGGGCCGTGCTGCACAGTCAGCTCAGGTTGTGAGTCAGCAACTGCAGCTCAATCAAGCTTCTGGATGCAGGTGATATGCTATTCCCAAGCTCACTAAAGCCCCAACACTCCAGTCATTTCAAAGCATATCCATGCAGGTTGCCTACCAGCCCCTCCACTTTCAGCCCATTTTAATATTTACGTTACATAGGCTTGATTAATGACAATCTATGCGAAAGTCTAAACAAACGTAAATTAAATAATATTAAGAACATAAGACCAGCCATACTGGCTCAGACTTACAGGCACCCACTCTGTGGATGCTCCAGGACTGGGGACTCCTGGGAAAAAAAAAGTGCTCAGCAGCCCCACTGATCACCCCCCGGCAGTGCCTGCTGATCACCAGGAAGTGGGAGGAGCAAGGGCAGGAAGGGGCAAGGCATGTTAGGTGGAGGAGACAGAATGGGGTATCCGGGCTTCCAACAGTGGCCAATGCCAGCGGCCCTAGAGGGCATGAACAGAACAGAATCATAGAATATCAGGGATGGAAGGGACCTCAGTAGGTCATCTAGTCCAACCCCCTGCTCAAAGCAGGACCAATCCGCAGACAGATTTTTTACCCCAGTTCCCTAAGTGGCCGCCTCAGGGATTGAGCTCACAACCCTGGGTTTAGCAGGCCAATGCTCAAACCACTGAGCTATCCCTCTCCCTATCAAGTGATTCATTCCCTATCACCCATTCCCAGCTTCTGGCAAATGAGGCTAGAGACACCCTCCCTGCCCATCCTGCCTAATAGCCATCGATGGACCTGTCCTCCATGCATTTATCTAGTCTTGTCCTTCACAACACCCTCTGGCAAAGAGTTCTACAGGTTGACTGCGTTGTGTGAAGAAATACTTCCTTTAGTTTGTTTTAAACCTCCTGCCTATTTATTTTTTTCATTCAGTGAACCACTAGTTCTTGCATTATAGAATCATAGAACTGGAACAGATCTTGAGAGGTAATCTAGTCCAGTCCACTCAGGACTAAGTATTAGCTAGACCATCCCTGACAGGTGTTTGTCCAACCTGTTCTTAAAAATCCCCAATGATGGAGATTCCACAACCTCCCTACACAATTTATTCCAATGCTTTAACTAGCCTGACAGTAAGTTAGTTTTTCCTAATGTCCAACCTAAACCTCCCTTGCTGCAATTTAAGTCCATTGCTTCTTAACCTCTGAGTATAGGACAAGAACAACAATTAACCTCTCCTCCATGTAACAACCTTTTATGTCCTCTCTGTCTTCTCTTCTCCAGACTAAACAAACCCTATTTTTTTCAGTCTTCCCTCATAGGTCATGTTTTCTAGACCTTTAATCATTTTTGTTACTTTTCTCTGGACTTTCTCCAAATCTTGCCTGAAATTGGTGCCCAGAACTGGACATAATACTCCCAGTTGAGGCCTCATCAGCACGAAGTAGAGCAGAAGAATTACTTCCTGTGTCTTGCTTACAACACTCCTGCTAGTACATCCCAGAATGATGAGATGACACTGCCCCCAGTAATGAGCCATTTGCACTAGTCCATCACAGGATGGAACCACCTTTCCCAGATCCACTCCCTGCCCCTAGAGGGCTGCCCAGACTCGTTACCTCTGTTACCAAGGCCCAGGCTGTTCTCTGGCTCTGACAGGGCATCGTCTTTCCACTCGGTCTGGATTCCTGTGTCTCCATGGCTGGCTGTCAGGGGAAGGTGTTTGGAGTGAGGAGGAATCAGACGCATTGTATCCACATCTGTACTGCCCCCATCAGAGCTGGGACTCCCCTAGCTGGGGATCCCAGTCCAGAGTACAGACCTACAATCAAAAGGGAAGCCACTGCCCCGGACAGATGGAGGAAAGGAGTCCCGAGGAAAGGCTCACACTGGGTCAATGGGAAATCCCACCCCGTCTGCTATAGCCAGCTGCACCCACCTCAGAAGGGACATCCCTCTGAACTGCCCGGTTCTGGTAAGGAACACACCTTTGGCCTCCTGCGTGAGGTCATTTAGCTGCAGGTTGGACGGGAGGGACATGTTCTCTCGTGGCAGTCGCACACTGTTCAGCTTCAGGTTGTTGGAATCACTGCAACAAGAACGAAGACTGAATGGCTGCAATAGCCCCTGCAGTGGCACAGCACATAACTGCAGTGCAGGCCGCTTGCCCAGAGGCTCTGCCGCCCCCGTTCATGCCTATGTGTTGGTAGATTTGGCTCAATCCGGGCGGGTTGGTAGGGCCTTGGAACACACAGCTGGGCTGGCCCTCAGCCCCAGCTGCTGCTACATCCGTGTCCCATGGAACCAGCGCTGCTCGAGGGGGGGAGGTCTGTATAGGGAGCCCTGCCCACCTGGCAGGCACTGGACACTATCCGCAGATAGCAGCTGGGGCCCCTCTGTGCAGTGAGTTGGCAGGAGTCAGTCTAGCTCCCAAGGGCTCAAATTACAGCCCCAGCTGGCCATATAGGACTCTCCTCGTCCCCCTACACAAGGTCTCTCCAAGACAGCAGGGTGTGGGTGCCCAGGCTGCCCCTGCTCTGGGAATAGAAGACTCCAATCTCCAGTACTGTGAATCTTGGACCTTGCAACAATGCCAAACTTACCCCATCCCCAGGGGCCACCACATCGAGCTCAGCCAATCCTCATGTGCTTCTAGTGGCCCCAGACCCTCCCAAAGACCACACATGCCAAAGCAGTGAAGGGGTTAAAGAGGCAGGCACAGGTGCATGGGGGCAGTGAGTGCAGGCTTCAGGCTGTTCTGGGAGGGGGATAAATAAGGCACTTTTACCCTGCACCAAGTCCTGTCAGAACAGAGACCCCACAGCGAGGGGCAGGGGTGGGTTACCTCTGTGGCAGTGGCGTAGGTCCAGAGAGCCCTGGCAAAGAAGAGAGAGTGTTAGGGCCAAAGTTGGCATCCTGGCCTTTCCACAGAGCTGGGCGCGGCAGGGGCACGTGACCCAAGTAGGTGGGGGAGGGAGGACTCCCAGGCCCAAAGAATAGCCCTGGTGTCCAGGGCACCGGCAGTGCAAGGACACGTCCCTCTCACCTGACACCGCCTTCCCCTTCCTGCAGACGACACAGATGATGAGGGTGTTGAGGCAAAGGAGAGTTCCCAGTACCAAGGCTCCTCCAACAGTGATGGCCAGGAGGGGCAGCTCCACACGGGTATCCAGGAGACCTGCACCAGAGCCAGTCACCCGCATTAGAGACCTCTAGACACAGCACACACAGGCCTACGCCTCCCCTGGGCTGCGCTCACTAGCCATTCCCATATGGCATCTATGGCTCCCCCATCACAGGTTCACAGATTCCAAGGCCAGGAGTGGCCACTGCCATCATCTAGTCTGACTTTATAACACAGGCCAGGGAACTTCCCGCAAATAATTCCCAGAGCAGTGATGGAGAGTCCACCACAACCCCGGCTACATTGTTCCAGTGCTTCATTACACTCCCCGGTAAACATGGACATCTTATTTCCAGTCTGAATTTGTCTAGCTTCAACTTCCAGCCCTTGGATCTTGTTCTACCTCTCTCTGGTAGACTGAAGGGCCCATTATTAAATATATGCTCCCCATGTACATATTATAGACTGCAATCAAGTCACCCCTTAACCGTCTCTTTGCTAAGCTACATAAATTGTGCTCTTTGAATCTATCACTATAAAGCACATTTTCTAAGCCTTTAATCATTCTGATAGCTCTTCCCTGACCTCTCTCCAATTTATCAATATCCCCCTTCAATTGCAGACACCAGAACTGGACACAGGATTCCAGCAGTAGTAGCACCTGCCAAACACAAAGATTAACTAATCTCTACTCCTGCTCGATACTCCCCTATTTATGCATGCCAAGATCGCAGTAACATTTTTGGCCACAGCATCACACTAGCAGCTCATGTTCAGCTGATTATCCACCATGACTCCCAAGTGTTTTTCAGAGTCACTACTTCCCAGGCTAGAGTCCCCCATCCTGTGAGTATGGCCTGCACTCTTTGCTTCTCATAGACTCATAGACTCTAGGACTGGAAGGGACCTCGAGAGGTCATCGAGTCCAGTCCCCTGCCCTCATGGCAGGACCAAATACTGTCTAGACCATCCCTGACAGACATTTATCTAACCTACTCTTAAATATCTCCAGCGATGGAGATTCCACAACTTCCCTAGGCAATCTATTCCAGTGTTTAACTACCCTGACAGTTAGGAACTTTTTCTTAATGTCCAACCTAAATCTCCCTTGCTGCAGTTTAAGCCCATTGCTTCTTGTTCTATCATTGGAGGCTAAGGTGAACAAGTTTTCTCCCTCCTCCTGATGACACCCTTTTAGATACCTGAAAACTGATATCAGGTCCCCTCTCAGTCTTCTCTTTTCCAAACTAAATAAACCCAATTCCTTCAGCCTTCCTTCATAGGTCATGTTCTCAAGACCTTTAATCATTCTTGTTGCTCTTCTCTGGACCCTCTCCAATTTCTCCACATCTTTCTTGAAATGCGGTGCCCAGAACTGGACACAATACTCCAGTTGAGGCCTAACCAGCGCAGAGTAAAGCGGAAGAATGACTTCTCGTGTCTTGTTTACAACACACCTGTTAATGCATCCCAGAATCACGTTTGCTTTTTTTGCAACAGTATCACACTGTTGACTCATATTAAGCTTGTGGTCCACTATGACCCCTAGATCTCTTTCTGCCATACTCCTTCCTAGACAGTCTCTTCCCATTCTGTATGTGTGAAATTGATTGTTCCTTCCTAAGTGGAGCACTTTGCATTTATCTTTATTGAACGTCATCCTGTTTACCTCAGACCATTTCTCCAATTTGTCCAGATCATTTTGAATTTTGACCCTGTCCTCCAGAGCAGTTGCAATCCCTCCCAGTTTGGTATCATCCGCAAACTTAATAAGCGTACTTTCTATGCCAACATCTAAATCGTTGATGAAGATATTGAACAGAACCGGTCCCAAAACAGACCCCTGCGGAACCCCACTTGTTATACCTTTCCAGCAGGATTGGGAGCCATTAACAACTACTCTCTGAGTACGGTTATCCAGCCAGTTATGCACCCACCTTATAGTAGCCCCATCTAAATTGTACTTTCCTAGCTTATCTATAAGAATATCATGCGAAACTGTATCAAATGCCTTACTAAAGTCTAGGTATATCACATCCACCGCTTCTCCCTTATCCACAAGGCTCGTTATCCTATCAAAGAACGTTATCAGATTAGTTTGACACGATTTGTTCTTTACAAATCCATGCTGGCTATTCCCTATCACCTTACCACCTTCCAAGTGTTTGCAGATGATTTCTTTGATTACCTGCTCCATTATCTTCCCTGGCACAGAAGTTAAACTAACTGGTCTGTAGTTTCCTGGGTTGTTTTTATTTCCCTTTTTATAGATGGGCACTATATTTGCCCCCTTCCAGTCTTCTGGAATCTCCCCCGTCTCCCATGATTTCCCAAAGATAATAGCTAGAGGCTCAGATACCTCCTCTATTAACTCCTTGAGTATTCTAGGATGCATTTCATCAGGCCCTGGTGACTTGCAGGCATCTAACTTTTCTAAGTGATTTTTTACTTGCTCTTTCCTTATTTTCTCTTCTAAACCTACCCTCTTCCCGTAAGCATTCACTATACTAGACATTCCTTCTTCCTCTTGCTTCTAATGTATTGATAAAAAGCCTTCTTGTTTCCCTTTATTCCCATAGCTAGTTTGAGTTCATTTTGTGCCTTTGCTTTTCTAATCTTGCCTCTGCATTCCTGTGTTATTTGCCTATATTCATCCTTCGTGATCTGACCTAGTTTCCATTTTTTATATGCCGCCTTTTTATTTTGTAGGTCACGCAAGATCTCAAGGGTAAGCCAAGGTGGTCTTTTGCCACATTTTCTATCTTTCCTAACCATCGGAATAACTTGTTTTTGGGCCCTTAATAGCGTCCCTTTGAAAAACTGCCAACTTTCCTCAGTTGTTTTTCCCCTCAGTCTTAATTCCCATGGGACCTTGCCTATCAGCTCTCTGAGCTTACCAAAATCCGCCTTCCTGAAATCCATTGTCTCTATTCTGCTGTACTCCTTTCTACCCTTCCTTAGAATTGCAAATTCTATGATTTCATGATCACTTTCACCCAAGCTTCCTTCTACTTTTAAATTCTCAACAATTCCTCCCTATTAGTTAAAATCAAGTCTAGAACAGCTTCCCCCCTAGTAGCTTTTTCAACTTTCTGAAATAAAAAGTTGTCTGCAATGCAGTCCAGGAACTTATTGGATAGTCTGTGCCCCGCGGTGTTATTTTCCCAACATATATCTGGATAGTTGAAGTCCCCCATCACCACAAAATCTTGGGCTTTGGATGATTTTGTTAGTTGTTTGAAAAAAGCCTCATCCACCTCTTCCGCCTGATTAGGTGGCCTGTAGTAGACTCCCAGCACGACATCACCTGTGTTTTTTACCCCTTTTAGCCTAACCCAGAGACTCTCCACCCTTCCGTCTCCTATGTCCATCTCCACCTCAGTCCAAGTGTGTACATTTTTAATATATAAGGCAACACCTCCTCCCTTTTTCCCCTGTCTATCCTTCCTGAGCAAACTATACCCATCCACACCAACATTCCAGTCGTGTGTATTATCCCACCAAGTTTCAGTAATGCCAATAATGTCATAGTTGTATTTATTTATTAGCACTTCCAGTTCTTCCTGCTTATTACCCATACTTCTTGCATCTGTATAAAGGCATCTAAGATACTGGTTTGATCTTGCCTCCCAGCTTCGCCCTGACCCTCCTTCCTCTCTGCCATTATAGCCCGTGCTCCCTCCTGTTTCCAACCCATCTCCCAGGTCTTGTTCCCCACTTACCTGTGGGCTTTGCTCACCTGTCCCCGTCGAACCTAGTTTAAACCTAGTATCTAGATGGATACATTTACATTTAGCCCTATTAAAATGTATATTTTGTTTGCTTGCACCCAGTTTACCAAGCAATCCAGATCACTGATTCAGTAACCTGTCCTTTTCACTGTTTACCACTCCCCCAATATTTAGGCCACCTGCAAACTTTATCAGTAATGTTATGTTTTCTTCCAGGTCATTGATAAAAGTGTTAAACAGCGTAGGGCCAAGAACCAGTCCCTGAAGGACCCCACTGGAAACACACAGTGCTGATGATGATTCCCCATTTACAGTTACATTTTGAGACCCATCAGTTAGCCAGTTTTTAATCCATTTACTGTGTGCTGTGTTCATTTTATAGTCTACTTTTCTTTGAAAATGTTATGCAGTACCAAGTTAAATGCCTTCCAGAAGTCTATTTCATCAATACTTTTACGTTTATTAACCAAACTTGTAATCTCCTCAAAAAAAGATATCAAGTGATTTGACAGGATCTATTTTCCATGTACCCATGTTGATTTGCATTAATTACATCCTTCTTTAAATCTTTATTAACCAAGTCCCATATTAGCCACTGCATTGTCCTGCCCAGGATCGAAGTCAGGTTGACAGGCTTACAATCACCTGGGTTGTCCCATTTAATCTTTTTTAAAAATTGGTACATTAGCTTTCTCCTAGTCTTCTGGAACTTCCCCAGTGCTCCAAGCCTTATTGGAAATAAACAAAAATAGTTCGGTGATCGCCTCAGCCAGCTTACTAAAATTTTTTGGATGCAAGTTATCTGGACCTGATTATTTAAAAATGTCTAGCTTCTGTTTAACACTCTCCAGACATATTAGTGGAATGGAAAGTGTTATCATCACCATGTGATGAGATTATATCATCTGTTTTTCCCCCAAATACAGAACAGAAATATTTATTGAACACTTCTGCCTTATCTGCATTATTACTGATAATTTTACTATTTCCATCTAGCAGTGGACTGATACAATTGTTAGGATTCTTTTTATTCCTAATATATTTTTAAAAGTCCCTAAGGAGAAATCTGTGGCCAGCAGAGTTGTGTCCTTTTGCTTCTCTTATTAATTTTCAACAATTCTTAACTTCTGATTTATAATCCTTATTATTAACTTCCCCTTTCTTCCATTTGTTTTATATATGTGCCTAAAAGCCCACAAGGAAGAACACCATGTTGGTTAAAAAACCTCGTTTAAAGGTTATCAGGTTTAAACCTGGTTTAAACCAGGTCGGTTTCTTAACCTACACGGTGTTCTTCTATGTGGGCTTCTAGGCATCTAGTAAGGTGTTAACGTATTCCCAACTATCATTCACATTTTTTCTTCCTCTCAGCTGATTTGGCTCATAATTACTCTCAGCTTTGGGACACTGCGCTTCAGAAGAATAACATGAGTCTCTACATTCACTGCCCAGTTCCCCCAACGTGGAGCAGGGAGCGTCAAGCACAGCTGGGCTCCTCTGTAAAATTGTTCTCACAAAACAGAGATGCTTTCTGGGGGGGGGGGAAGTAGGATACAGGGCTTTCCCCTCCAGGAGGCACTGGCTCTAATCCTGCCCCAGGGCAGGGGTGTGCATATTGGGGAGAGAAAGGAGGTATCAGCTCCTCTACAGGGCAGTAATAGGAAAGATGTGTCCATCCTCACTAGCTCTCAGAACATCCAGTTCCCCCTCAGTCCTGCTTGCATGGGCTGCAGCCTCTCCCACCCTTGCTGGATTTGTGGATCGCCACAGACGAGATGTGGGGGAAGGGCTCTGATTCTGCAACACTCTCCACCTCAGTGCCCAACGCCCAGAGAGTCCCACTTACCCGGTGGCAGGATGGAGGAGTTGGTTATGCCCACGTTGTTGGCAGCAGTGAAAGAGAAGTTCTTGGCCACGCTACTGAGCTGCACCTGCACGGTGTGGTTGGTCAGCCAGGGGTAGCTCTTGGTGTCCAGGATGAGGAAGTCAGACGTATTCACCATCACGTGCCTATCCTGGTCTATCCAGGTGATGCTGGCTGGGGGGTTGGCCCGCACCAGGACGAAGAGAACCATGAAGAGACCCGGGTCCTTGGCCTCCTGATACTTGGCATTCATCGTCACAATTTCCGGTTTAACTAGGCAAGAAGGGACACAAACCAAATGTGTAAAAGACAAAGCTGGTCCCTGGTCTTGAACCTAGTGAATGCTGACCCTGGAGAGGCAGCAAAGTCTAGTAGGTACAGCTGAGGATGGAGAGTGGGGTCTAGTGTTTAGAGCAGGGATCTGGGGGTCACGGCTTGCAGCTTTGGGCTGGGAGCAGGGGCTTGTGAGCTGAGAGGCAGGGTTCCTCTGCCAGAGTTGAATTTGGTCTCTTGTCTCAGCGATGGGAGGGAAAACCCATAATTTCATGTTTGTGCAGCACTTTAAGGAGGAGGCTTCGTTATGATTAGTGCCAGATTCAGATCAGTGTCCTGTGTTCTCTGCACATCTGACTACAAGGTGCAGGGCTCAAATCCCTCAGGTGCTGGCAGCACAGAGCTCCTGAGAGCCCAAATTAGCTGCTAATGAGAGACAGCCTCCCTGCAACTGGCCAGGGCATCCAGGGCACTGCACAATTAACTCCTTCCAGTCCAGCCCCGGCTCTGGCTGTCTCCTTGGTCCAGACACACAAGCATGGATGGGAAGGAAGCCTCTCCCATTCCATCATGTCTAACTGCCTGGGACTTGGCTGGAGAAAGTGCAGGAGGGGCCTTGTTAGCCTCTCTGTTCAGGGAAGCTGAGCCCAACCCTTCCTAAGATCTCCAGCAAAATACATTTGGTGGAGCCCAGGGTACTGTGTCCACCTCAGAGTTCTGTATGACCAGCTGCCTCTGCTTGGGGTGCGAGCCAGGACTGAGGAGCAGCAGCAAAGCTGGGGGCAAAGTGGAAGGGCTGGAATAATAGGGTCAGGATGGAGGGGCACAGGCAGAGTTTAGGAGGAGAGAAGGGGCAGGGCTGGACTAGCCAGGGGCCATGGCTTGGAATCAAGGGATATTAGCAGAGCTGTAGGGGGAAAGAGGGGGCACAGCTAGAATAGCAGAGGGGCTGCAAGCTGGGATTAAGGTGTGTGTTGTGGGGAGGATTGCCTCTTGCTCTCTCCCCTAATGAGTTCTCCGGACAAAGGACCTGGCCCACACGGAGCTGGAGCCCTGGCAAAGCCCAAGGAGCCAGCCCTTACACTGCACGTTGAGGAGCACTGAGGCGTTGGAGGTCTTGCCAGAGGCTGGGTCAATCAGTGAGCAGTTCAGTTCCCTGTCTGCGCGCTGTGCTGTAACTGTGAAAGTGCTGGAGCTCTGCTCAAAGGCCTCAGCCAAGGTGGTCAACACTGTGGAACCATTGGTCTCCTGCTTCTTGCCGTTCAGGTACCAGGTGAGCATGGGCACGGCCTGCCAGCTGTCCACCTGGCAGGTGAAGTCCCGGCTCTCATCCTCCTGCATGGTGCTCACCAACAGTGACTGCCCGTTAATCTTGGGATCTGGTTCCCCCAGCCCTGCCAGGGAATCAGGACGAAAAGCCATCAAAGCAGCACACTTGAGCCAGGAGCTCATCCTATGCCCCTCCTCCCACTCCATACACTCCAGGGATCCATTTCACTAACACAGAAGCAGGCTCTAGCCAGCTGGACCAAGTCTCTGGAGGCTCTGAATCTAAGCCGGGCTGCTTTGAGCTGGCTGAGGCAGCTGCTGGAGAACACTGCAGCAGACCAGGTAAAGGAGTCTTGGTAGGCACCAGGAGTCTCCTGCCTCACAGCCAAGGCTAGGTTCGGCGCCTGTTCACTCAGTTTCAGGGGGCCCCTCAAGCTGGGATGGAGGCAGGGGGCAAGTCCAGTCCCAGAACAGCATGAACTCTCCATGCACAGGGCCCAGGCCTGCCCAGCACCCCCCAGGGCATGGAGACTCTCCTCCACGCAAGGGCCTTACCTGAATGCACCAGCGCCTCAATGTGGAGCAGCAGCAGCAGCAGGTGGGAGAGGGCAGCACCACGGCCGGCCAGGTTCCTGGTGAGCCCCATCTGTGCTCTGGTTGGGTTCTCAGTTTCATCAGTGCCCCAGCGCTAGGAGAGAGTCAGATGGTACCTGAGGGCCACGGAGAGAGTGAACTTGGGTCTGTTGCCTGTGTGGCCAAGCAAGGGGGTGATCACTGCCCCAGGTGTTAGCCAGGTGAACAGTATAGCACGTCTGCCCATGCACACACATGCAGGGGGCACAAGGGCAGGGCGAACACACGTGGGGCACACAGGCATGCAGGGGGCGCACGGGCACGGTGCGCACACACATGGGGGGCACACGGGCAGGGAGCACACAGGGCGCACACACATGGGGGCACATGGCCATGCAAGGGGCACACACATAGGGGGCACACAGGCATGCAGGGGGCACACGGGCAGGGTGCACACACATGGGGGGCACACGGGCAGGGCGCACACAGGGCGCACACACATGGGGGGCACACGGCCATGCAAGGGGCACACACATAGGGGGCACACAGGCATGCAGGGGGCATACGGGCAGGGCGCACACACATGGGGGGCACACGGGCATGCAGGGGGCACACACAGGCATGCAGGGGGCGCACACACAGGCATGCAGGGGGCACATGGGCATGCAGGACGTGCACACATGGGGGCACATGGGCATGCAGGGGGCGGGCACATGGGCACACAGGCATGCAGGGGGCACGGGCAGGGCACACAGGCATGGGGGGCACACAGGCATGCAGGGGGCACACGGGCACGGTGCGCACACACATGGGGGGCACACGGGCAGGGAGCACACAGGGCGCACACACATGGGAGCACACAGGCATGCAGGGGGCACACAGGCAGGGCGCGCACACATGGGGGCACACAAGCATGCAGAGGGCACACGGGCAGGGCGCACATACATGGGGGGCACACGGCCATGCAAGGGGCACACACATAGGGGGCACACGGGCATGCAGGGGGCACACGGGCATGCAGGGGGCACACACATAGGGGCACACAGGCATGCAGGGGGCACACATGGGGGCACATAGGCAGGGCGCACACGCATGGGGGGGCATACGGGCATGCAGGGGCACACGGGCAAGGCGCACACACATGGGGGCACATGGGCATGCAGGGGGCACACAGGCAGGGCGCACACGCATGGGGGTCATACGGGCATGCAGGGGGCACACGGGCAGGGCGCACACGGGCATGCAAGGGGCACACGGGCAGCGCACACAGACATGCAGGGGGCACACATACGGGTTGGGGGCCCACAGGACAGCTGCCGCAGAGGAGCCCGGAGTGCGCGCGGGCTGCATCCGATGCCCCGGCCCCTGCCGGGGGAGGCTCGCCCAAGGCGGCGGCCGGTTACCTGGGGGAGCTGCAGGGGCCGCCGGCAACGCGCCGCCCATCCCGGCAAGGCGGTGAAGAGCGCGCGGCCCCCCGGCCCAGCCCCAGCAGCCCGACGCGAGCGGAGCGGACCTGCCCGGCCCTGGCTCCGCGCCCGGCCGCTGCAGTCCCAGCCTCGCTTGGGGCCGGCGCTGCAGCTGGCTGGAGGGTGGAGCCAAAGGGCCCGGCCTGAGCACCAATCCGCACCGGCTCAGTTCACCGGGGGCCGCGGGCTCGTGTGAACGCTTAGTTCGGATGAACCGGTTCTACTGTGATTTTTACCGCACACCGTTATTACGTAAAATGCCCTTTGAGAACCCTAGAGCCCTGCTGCAGGCTAGGATGGACCTGATTCTGACCCAGCTTAGAACTACAAGTTACCTTCGGAAACGAAAAGAGGGTTCAAAAAAGCCCGTGTCAAGAGGGGTGTTTGCCATGATTTCAAATGGGAAATGTTTGGGGTTAGACAGGCCCTGGGCGTCAGCCCTGGAGCCCTAAACACAGCAGCATCATGCTGAGCCTGGAGAGGGAGTGCAATCAAGTTAAAGCAGTAGGAAAGCAATCAGTACACAAACCACAATCTAATAGGAGCAGAGAGAGGCCCAGTCAGGATCAAGGCTCCATTGAGTTAAGTGCTGAATGTGCACAATGAGAGAGTCCCTGCCTCAGAAACGCCAACCCTTTAAAAAGGCAAGCCACACCAATGAAGGAACCGAGGCACAAAGACTACGTGACTGGCCCGTGATCCTACCGTGAGTCAGGACCAGAGCAGGGAAACGAATCCTGTTTCCAAAGACCCTGTCCAGTGCACTGCCTAGTGAGCTACTGTTACTGAGCCTAGGCCAGTCTAGTTCTGGCCCCAGCTGAGCTGAGTGACATGTGAACAGAAGAACCCAATGGCTACATTTGCTATGGACACCGGAAGGGGCGGGGGTTTTCTGAGCACTCTTTCATTACTACTTACATCTAAAAGTGAAAAGAACATGGATTCCACCAGGACAACTGGAGCCAACCACCAGTCAAACTACGAGTTTATTTGTGACAGGGAAGAACAATGCCCAAGGTGACGCAGCGTCAGCTCTTCTCTGAAGCAGGGAAGCGTGAGAAACGGCCGCAGGAGAGAGCTGTCCGGAATATGGTGCAATTCTGATCCAGCCGATCCACTCAGGAGGTTCTAAAGCTTTACCAGAAATGACAAATGCTTCTGGGGAGGAAGTGGTTTGTGCTGGTTTGTACACGGTGCCCAGCTCCTGGGGAGTCCCTGCCAGGTGCCTCACCTGCCTGGAGGCCTCATCTGGGAACCAGCCTGTGACAAAGACACTGCAGATCATGCTCTGTGCCAGGCCAGCGGAGGCTGCCAGGACTGAGATGCCTCAGGCTCTGCAAAAGACAAACTTCCCCGCAAACATCTGGGCGTTGCTCAGGATGCACCGATCTAGGCCAGTGGTTCTCAACCAGGGGGCCACAAGCAGGTTTGGCATTAGAATTTCTAGGGCCCAGGGCAGAAAACCAAAGCCTTGCCACACAGGACTGCAGCCCAGGGTCCTGAGCCCCACCACCTGTGGCTGAAGCCCGAGCAACTTAGTTTTGAATGGCCCCCTGTGGCACAGGGCCATAGACAATTGCCCTGTTTGCTACTTGCTAATGCCAGCCCCCAGCTTTTATATGCTGGCACAGTTGGACCGTGGAGTTTTTATTTGGGGGGGGGGGACCTCAAAGAAAATGGTTGAGAACCCCTGATCTGGGCTCCCCTTGCCCCAGTGGAGAGCTCAGGATTCTATGTGGGGTAGGTGGAGGGCATCCTGTCTGCCTGGCCCAGCAGAATGATTCATTAGCAACCCTCTCCCCCAGAACAATCCCAGCTGACCCCTTGCCTGGACAGATGGGCTCTAGTTGCTTCCCTGGATGTCTGGGTTCTGCAGCTTCCTCATCATTTCCAACAGCATCTGGTTGCAGAGCGCTGAATAGGGATTCATTAGGACCAGCTGGTGCCGAGCAAAGGCGCTACCCAGTCTGGCTCCCTGCTCAAAATCCTGCCTGGCATTATCCTCGTGCCCCTCCAACACATTGATGAGACCTCGCTGTACAAAGCACTGGCATGCCACCCGGCCTGTGCCCCCACTCAGGTGCAGGGCTGTGTCCAGGTCCTGCAGGGCACCTGTGTGGAGACAGCAGGCAAAAAGGAAGAAGGGTGAACTCTGCCTGCCCTTGGTCAGTGTAATGTGCTGGAACTCAGCTGTGGGCTTCTGGGGGTTCAGATCCATGATTACTATGCACAGCACTAGATACTTTACATTGCCTTCTGCTGGAAGAGCAAAGTATTATCCCTCTCGTACAGATGGGGCACAGGAGAGTGGCCAGAGCCATCCTCAGAGGAGATCTCAGAGCTGAGATGCTGGAACAACATTTTCAAAATAATAAAACAGAGTCCTTTCGTGAGGACTTGTTTTAGGGTCATGAAATGTTCATTCAATAGACAAAAAAGTGCCTATTTTCTATGCTGGGCACCAGCTCCTGACCCATCCACAACATGGGCAGGTTTTCAGAGGGGAGAGATTTTCACGGTAACTTGTTCTGAATGTATCTATTATGGAACACGGACCAAGAATCATGAACATTGACTGTGAGCCCCATGCACCTCCAGTAGCGTCTCTACTCATCCTACTCCACTCCAAACCCCGTTCATCACCCTGAAAGCGTGTTCCTGGTAAATACAGAGCAAATTCTACCCAGTGTTACTACACATTGGAACAAACAATAGGACCAAAAAAATGGGCATTTCAGGACCCACAAAGGAAAGTCCTGGGTCACATGGACATCACATGAAAAATTGGGTACCAAGTCAGGATTGAACCTAGGAGCTCTTGGCTCCCAATGCTGAGCTTAGAACCTTATTCTCTACTGTGTGCTATTCACATATGTTGTGCTGTGACTGCATTGCTGCCCATCAGACCCCACGCCTGGCCCAGTCACCTCTAGAACCAGTCAGACCATCTGTTTGCAGTCCTCCCCAAGGTAACTGCCAACCCAGGTGTGATGGGCATGACTCCCCTCATTTACCTGCCACATCCCCTCGGAGACGAAGGGCCTGAGCACGGTTGTTGTAGCATGAGGCTCGTTCTGGAAGGAGCTGAATGGCCTGGCTGAATCTCTCAAGGGCCGTGTTCACATCTCCCGATTCAGCCGCCAAAACCCCCTGCAGCTCCAGGTCTTTGACTTGCTCCAGCAGCTCTGAGGCGAAAGCTCCATCTGTGACATGTATAAAGGAAAAGCCTCATTTATGCAGCGCTTTGGGCAGACACCGAGCTTGGGGGTGGTATGGTAACGGGGAGTGATCCCCTGTTCCAGACCAGGGCACAGTGAGGGGAGAGAGTCTCACCACCACCAGACATGGGACAGAAGAGCCCACGGAACCAGGGATTAATATGGGGGCTCTGAGCTAATCTTGGGCTCTGCTTTCCTGATCCACCAAGGGTTGAGAGAGGTGCCCAGGCATGTCATGGGTTGCTGTGACAGCAGATCCCCATTGGGCACCTTTTCTCAGGCAGATATGCAGACTGGGCAGCAGGCTGCATTTAAATCCAACATGCAGTTTAATTTCCACACACACATTCAGATTCACCTAAACCTGCTGCCCCAAAGAGAGATCAGGAATCTCAGTGCAAAGTGCGTGGGTCCTGGCCCCAAGGCCAAAGTGTCCAAGCTGCTCCAATATGAATTAGAAGAGGAACTTCCCTGTCTCCTGCATGATCCCTTTCCACAGGATTGCTTGGCCCAGGAGTGGGTCCGATGGGATCTACTCAGCACTCTGATCCAGGCCAGACTCTTTGGTTATTTATAACAATTTTGTGCGTTTGGGGGAAGGCAACGTGGCCCTGAGATGCCTGCACAGGCACCACTCAAACCAACTGTATTGGTGCTCCTGGCAGGACAGTCTGCCAGGCCCAAAGATGCTTCAGTAACTGGCCGAATGTAGAAAGCAGGCTGAGGTGATCAGGCAGATATTTGCTTCCACTTTCTGTAATTGTGGCCCTGCTCTGTGGGCCCTCCCCCAATTCCCAGCTGCACCATTATCTGGTAAGGAATAATAGATGCAGGGACTTGCTGTTCTCTTCTCATTTAAGTGACAGACATGCAGCATAGCAAGAGGGAAGCAGGCAGCTCTCTTGCGTCACTTTGTCTGCATTGTAGAGATTTCCCCCTCCGGGGCTGAGAAGAGCTTTCAGGGCCCCAGTCCCATTAGGGTCCAGTTAGTCCAACTGGCATGTCTTTCTAGAGATCAGCATGCTCTCCTTCCAGCTCTTACTGAGTTCTGTCCTAGCTTCCAAGGCCCCATCAGTTACTGCCAGGGGAAACTGGATCATTCCACAACATCCCTGCGACTAGTTCTTCCCCGGTGCAGCTCCACTGACTTCTCTTGGATTACAGCAGTGCCATTGTTCCCAGTGAAGACAGTTCTTCCCTTCATTAACCAGTGCCAGTGTACACCACCTCAGTGGCAAAGTCCGCCACTGGGAAGGGTAAATCACAGCTACTGCACAGACATTTAGTTACCAGCAAGAATCTGAGGCCCCCGAGGTACAACTGCTGCTGAATCAAACCTCACCTTCCCCTTCGATTGCCACTGCCTCCTCTTCCTCATCTAACCCAGGGATATCCCCAAAAGGAGTACTAGGGTTAAAGATTGTTTGCAGAATCGCTCTGTCCTTGGCTGTAGCCATGTTTAACTGCACAGTGGGAGGCAGGAAAAGGCACCTCTAGCAAGCCAGGAATGAGGTCTGGAGACACAAGTGGGGGACTGGCCTAAAAGCAGCCAATAGGAGTGGGGGAGGAGATGGGGGCACTGCACTGCAGCGCAGAGCAGCAGGGGAAGTTAATGTTCACATGCCCCTTTGGCCAGTGGCAGAATGCTAGAGGCAGATAAAGCCTCCAGAGGGCCTGCTGGCTGTTAACTGCAGGCAAGGACAGCAGTGGAATTGCAGGGTCCAGACATTCAAAATGTCAAAGGTGAGCTGAACTCACTAAAACCATCGCAGGTATTGAGATCAGTAACAGGATGTGTGCGGGAGAGGGCAGGGAAAGGGATTCTAGCCCCACTCAAAGCACTACCAGTTTCTACTGCACAGACATGGCAATAAACTGGACGCACATTCAGGTCATTGCTAAATCTTGACAGTTTTCTTACACGCCTCCTCTGGCATCAGACTTTCCCCCCTGCGTACACAGCCAAAATTGTTGTCCAAGCCCGGATCCCTGAATGTCTTGGCTACAGAACCCTCTCCTCATCTGGCCTGGACTCCTGCACCCTTACTCCCCTTTTGTCTTCTGCCAAGACCTTATTCTTGGGATTCTGACGTCAGGCCCCAAGTCGCTCTGCCAGCTCCTCCTTCACCTGTATATCAAATAAAAGATACTTGTCTTTACCTTCAAGGCAGTTCATAATGTTGCCCCACTCCACTTGGTGACCTACTTACCTATGGTGATGTCAACCTGTGTTCGCTTTGCCAGTGTTCCCAGTCTTCATTGCTCACAAGGTAGTTTCTCCCTCAGACACCTCCGTGCTGGCTCCATGCCTGAGGAAAACCCCTGATAAAATCCCCACTGTCACTGTCTTGTCCACCTCAGGATGCGCCTCTGGATGGTTCTCCAGGCACCACAGCAAAGGGCATTCCTGGACAGGCGACAAGCAGGGCCTGTTCTTCCACTTCTTTCCTTTGCCCTCAACTGAAACCAGCCATCCACCATCCACGAAACTAACCCAGCAGGGCCAATTCCTCCAATTCATTGGATTGTTTGTTGTATATGCATCCCCTCAGTGTAGCTGTGACTTCTGGCTGGCTGTACAGTGCCCTGCAATGCAGCCCCAGCCCCAACCCCAACGGAGGCCTTTGGGCTCTACCAGCGTATAAATATTGACTACACTAATGTCGCTAACTTTCCTGCCATTGAGTTCCATAATGCTTTGAACTAATTCTACATCACAGACCAAGATGATAGGGAGATGCTGAATAGATGTGAATGTTTCTGTTTCCTCAAGAGCTTAGAACATGGATACCCAATGCCAAAGTACAATCCCACACACAAGTCACAAAGTACACACACAGTCTTGGCACAGGGTCTGCTTAACACCTGGGTGATTTTTACAAACGGTGTTTCACTTGTTCTGTGACCATGAAGGATCAAGGACTTGGAAGGAATGAGGCCTCCTTCCTTACCCTTCAAAAGCTCACTCTCCATTAGTCCTGCTGCCTGCACCATCATCTCCATAAGCAACTCTGCTCAATATCCAAGAGCTTTCAGAAGCCAATTCAAAATTGCCTTGTTTTTAGCTTCTTCCCTCTCTACATACCTTTTACCCCAGCCACTTGTATCCCTTCATACAGTGTCAGCCACACTACTGCAGGAGACTCCTCTTCAGCTCCTGGCAAACGTAAAGGAAGCTCGAATTCCACACTATCCATTCTCAAACCTCCCAAGCACAGTTTTCTCCCCTGTCTAACTTTTCTTTCATGACATCACTGCAGGCCCTTATGTTTCAAGGTTACCTGGCAAGAACCATCCCGTTTTGAGGCAGGGACTCATTTCTTTCACAGCGCAACAGTCACATCTATGGCACTACAACACAAACAGTAACAATGAAGCCACGATACCAATGTGCCTTTTCTGAAGAAAGGGTGATTCATATGATGAGGCTGAGCGATGGTGGCACTGGAACACCTTCTCTCCAGCTTTTTAAAAATAAAGTAAATCAAGAGTCACCCTCTGCAGCAATAAACTTGACATGTTTATTAATTAAACTATCACTTAAATAAAAAAAAGTGCATAGAAAATAAACATGTTTAAAAACTCCTTTTTGTTTTTTACAACTATATACACTTTTTTATTTTTACATTCAGTCTTTCGCAGAGCTTTCAGCATTGTTTTTTTTACTATTAAAGTAATTCCTTCGTCCCTGTGACAGGGAGTTAACACTGATGTACTTTAGACATTTCCTTTTTTCTTTTTTTTCCTTTTTTTTTTTAAACCAGAAGCTTGGAAGAACACAAGAAAAAAAGAAATAAAAAGATCTGTTATACATGATAAGTTGTCGAGAAACGTATTATTTCTAGAACATAACCTTGCCATTGTAGAGCTTTTTTTTTTTTTGAACAATTATTCACCTACCTGTATTTACTAAAGAGACTGTTAAGTTTAATAAAAGAAACACCACAAGTATAGTTCTTGGTTGATAGACAAAGCTACAGTACCTTGTTAAAAAGATACCAGGAAAGCACAGAACACATTTTCCCTATATGCAGGTGGGTACCCCAACATTCATAACCAAAATAAAATAAAATAAAATAAAAAAATAAAAAAAAAAACCAAAAACAAGTTGTACAAGTACTGACTGGTAACGTTGAAGGTCAGAAAAATCCTCAAGCAGGGAACCTGTGGGCTAAGTATTTCATTGCTGCAGCAAGCTCCTGAACGTTTATGCTGTCACTCTTCAGGCTGAGATGTTCTACACTAGTGCCAAGCAAGCCCCCTTTGGTTTACATTTGTTAACCCAGAAGTACACAGCTTGATTATTTTTCCTGCCTTTGTTAACTACTGTAACACAATCCTTATCTATAGTGTTAAGAGAATTAAAAGCCATGGACCGATACTGAACTAGGCTTCATTACACGGTGCATTACTATATTAGTTCCTATATATATCATATTTATAGTTATAAAAAAAAATGGCAAGTGTGTTGAGTATGGACCAGTAGTATGGGTTTGAATGGCATGATTCTGCACAAAGACCATCTTGCTGAAGAACCTGGTATTGCTTGGAAATGAAAGAAAATGAAAGAAAAAGATTATACCCAGCCCTTTGCAATGACCCGCTTTTCCTTTAAAAAAATTGGTTTGTACAAATAAGAATAAACGCCGTAAGGTTTGACTTTTAGTATTTTCAGATATCATGATCTATGTCAGTCCTTATAAAATATACATTCATATACGAGGAAGCTGCATTGTGCTCACGATTAGCCTGGGCAGGACAGGATTAAAGGGCACATAGGCCTGTTTCTTACAGATGAATCATTGAAAACTTAAATACTAGCTGCCAAGGCTTCTCCCCACCTTCCTTTTATTTGTTTAAAATTGTAAGTGACTGGAAACATCTGTGCTGGAAATAGACTGGTGAGAACAATGGAAGTGGAGAGCCATGGGGACCCCGGCCCGGCCTGTAGGTCAGCACAATTCAGCTTCTCTGGTTTACAGACAGTTTCACTGGCCACAGTGGCTGCTAGGTAAGGCAGCCACAACAGGTATAGCAGCAAAGCATTCAGTGAGCTGGATCTTCTACCACATTCTAGCCTGATCCATTTGCGCTCTCAGTCCTCACGGTAAAGGAAATTTCTAGTGCCCGGTTCTTAGAGGGACTCAAGGTGGTATCTCTCGTCTGTTTTCTCCTTCACTTGTTTTTTCCCCCCTCTTCTTGTGTTTTTTTCCCAAGGGGGTTTGTGGGAGCAGTGTTTCCTGATCAGAGCATGCTCTTAGTGTGGATTTCTGGTGAGGACTCAGTTTTGTTTATCAAATAGCTGATAGCTACACAGATTTTTGGCAAGAGACAAGAATGGGATTGTTGTCAGCTGCAGAGGCTGATTCTCTGCCAGATTAAGGGATATCAGCAGGAGGGAGAAGGGGAAAAATGATTGAACTAGACCATTCTGAAGTTAAAATTCACTGGTGTGTCCAGCACTGGACCTGTCCCCTGCCACTGCCATGAAGAGCTGTCTCTAGGGATGCTGAGCTGAGATTTCCCCAGACATGCTTTCTGGCCTCTCAGTGTGTGTGCATTCCCAAACTGTCAGTGCATCAAATCATTTCAGTAACACGTGCAGCTTTGACTTTGATTTTTCCTTTACAAAAAGTCTTACAAAATAATAAATCACACAGTGCAATAAAAAAAGGAAACAGTAATTCCTGACCCTTCTGAGTGCTGCATTTCATTCTCAGGTCAGAGGAAAAGGTCTCTGGGATTGAATGGCACAAAAACATAGTGCTAGGCGGTGAGCGCTAAGGAGTTATTAGTCAATGCTGTCCAATTTCCATAGGTGGCTGCTGATGCTGTTTCACAGCAGCCTTTCAATTTGCTAATTCAGCAATTTGTAGATGGCCTGTCCACAGGGACAGATGAGAGGAGTGGGTGTACATTCTAATTTTACTATTCAAAGGAAAAATTCATATGTTTCCAAGTGAGAGGCACTCGGGGCTGAGAAGTGCATTGGTGGGTACAAATCCTACACCTGTTCCTAACAATGATGGTGAACAAAGGCAGGGCTGGGGTTCTATTGCTTTGCTCAATTTCCACAGGAGCAAGTTTCTCTGGTTGAAGAGTTGAGAATTTTCCAAGATTGAAAACCCACTCTGGCTCTTGATCCAGTGAAGATGCTTTAGAAGCACAGTAGTGAGTGACAGGAAGCTGGCTGTCCCTGCTACCAATCACAGTCCTGGGCAACAGTTCAAGTGATCTCTCCAGAGATGAAGGGACCACTCACTAGTAAGTATCCTGGCAGAATCAGTGAATTACTGCGGAGGACACATCTGCTCTGCAAGATTTAAGTGGAAAGAGCAAGGTGGAAAAATTTGTATTTCCTGCCATATTCCTAATTCTGAGCTCTGAACAAACTAATGAAAAAGTAAAGATAGCAATTATTACCCTCTCTCCTTCACCTTTCTATAAATGGAACAGTGGCATATGTCAAGGCAGAATCACGCCTCTTTCTGCCTAGCAGTAAGAAAACTGTACCAAAAACCGTTAACACAGACGTTCAAATAAAGTTCCATTGAGTCAAACTCCTCCTGAGTTGGGTGATTGTTCCCCATGCCCTCTCCCTTGACAAATCAACATCATTAAGGTCCAGCCAAAGCTTCCAGGAAATAATTACTTAAGTCAACAAGGCAGAACAAGATTAAAAGTAAAATAAAAAATAAAAGTATCCCTCTCTCTGGAGGAAGGATCAGACTATGTCCAGCCAGATATTTCCTATAACCATCCTATGAAAATAAGCACAGATTATCTTAAATTAGGATACCACCACTGTTTAAAAATAGCCTTGTCATAAGTGCTTTTCCCTATGAAGTGCTTCTCATAGAAAAATATACAAAATATATTTACATTTATAAAACCTTAAATACTACACTGTAAACAGAACAGAGTAAAATCCAATCACTTAATTTAACAGGGTTGGGGCTTTTATTTTGTTTGGATCCAAAAGGTGGGGGGAATTATCTCGTTTGAAGCAGGACTAGTGTCATTCTGTTTTGCTTTTTAAATGGATTTACTATTTCACTCAGGTGGGTTTAACTGTGACAGTTGCAAACAGGTTTCCTAAACACATTTTTAAATGCTACAAGGAGTATGTTCAGACTGTTAGTGTTTGGCCTTGCATGTCTACTGAGCCTTCACACTCCTCTTTTGGTACCTATTCCTATGTCTTACAAGGAAGATTGACGTAACCGTAACCTAGAAATGGATCTAGAGAGAGGGATGTGCTTAGAGAACTCACTCATTTGCCTGATTCATTTATCCTACTGCATTATTTAAACCACCTGAGCAGAGCTTCTCCAGCTGAAATCTCAGCAAATCGCCCTTGCTAGTTTCTGTTTGTGAATACTGGCTGGCTAATAGAACTGCTCTCCATTTCTGACAGTTGAAGGTCCTGCTACTCCGCTCATGGATTTCCATTGCTTGGACAGGCTCAGAGGCAGGGAGGCACATCTCTATGTGGCTGGAAAACCCTTCAGCTCCCAAGACCAAAGAAGAGTGACCATTTCTGATGGCAGAAACATGGGAGAAGAGTTGTTTCTACTCTACAAACGACTTAATTACTGAAACAAGGCCTTTGCTACCAAGGATTTCCACTTTGGGCTGTAAATCCTGAAGAGTGAATCACTGTAATCAGTTCGCATAAACCCAACACAGCCCCTTCCTTTACTAAAGATAGCCAGGAATTCTCTTATACAAAAACAGGAATTTCAGAGGAAAATGCTACTGAAACCCTTTTCGGTTCATTTACAGGGTGCTGTAGGTTACCCTAGCCTTATTTACTCTTCCCAGGGTCCAGTAAAGGACAGACCAACCAAGAGAAATGCACTGGGCCACCTACGGCTGCTCTAAGAAGTTTGATAAGACCCAGCCTGCTCACAAATAGTGTTTTGGAAATGCATGGTGGAAGGAACCAGACACTCAGAATGTCCTTCACTGAGCTGGCTGATGGGATACGGTCTCTCTCCTGAAGAAAAGCTCAGTCAAGTACTGGGCTTTTTTAAATTATGACACCGCAAGCGAAGGAAAGTGAAAACCCCACATTGCCGTTCCTGGCAAAGCTGGTCACGGAGTCCTGACAGACCAGAAACAACAAAGACGGACAAAATCTGAGGCATCGACCCATATACGGGTTTTGGTCTGTTTTGCCTCATCCATCCACCCTTCCCCTCTCCCGCTCACTATCCCACAATGACAGACAAATACTGGAGAGGGGGGAAAAAAGGGGGTGGGGGGGCAGTGGGAAAAGTATAACAATCATATTGAGGATCTTCTCTGATCGTCCGTGTCTTTCACAAGGATAAGTGTGCGCATGTGAGACATGAAGATGTGGACTCCGACGGAGAAGCGCAGCCATCACTTACGTCCCTGAGCCCCAGTCAATCTTCATTTCTGTCTCTGTCATCCCCTCTTCCTTCCCAATGGCGGGAAGGAAATGCATTGTAACTTTGGTTTGCCCCAGGCCATTCAGGGCTCACTCACAGCTCATAAAAGTTTTAGTTTAAGAATTTCCTGCACTTCTTGGCGCCACAGTTACAAGGCAGTTTGTTGCTGGCGTCTTCAATGGGGAATTTGTAGTCATAAGTGAGCTCCTCCCCACGGTAGATTTTGCGCATGGCGAAGATGACGATGTGTTTCTGGCCATCAATGTTGATTACACGGGAGTAACAGTTGGGCTCACATGAGTGGTTGATGAAGCGGGCTGCATTTCCATGCATAGTGGCATCTACCACTTCAGAGTCATCAATGCGGAACATGTAGCAGCCAATCCCCTGGACATGGAGGAAAGAAAACCATTTAGAGTTTAGGGAAGGCAAGAGTTCCTCTCCCCTGCCTGGAGTTTCAGGAGATTGTTTATTACCATAACTAACAAGAGAAATCAAAATGTAGTCAGCGTGGAACCATGATCTCTTTAGAATCCTGCAGCCATTCTTCAGTTATAAGGTACTTGCTTGAGCCACTTTATCCTCAGACCCTTTGAATCCGAAGTGCTGATGCCGGGTTCAATTATTTCCTAAGCCCTTGGAGGAAGCAAAGGAAGTGCTGCTAGAGCTCTAGTCAATGCTGGAAAAACTGGGAAGTCTAGAACCCCAAACTACAGAGTTCAGGTGCAATTTTCATGCCTATTGAAGTTTGCACTATACATTTACTTGACTCCCTTTAACCCACCCTTGCAACCCCCCAGACCAAGTCTGGCCAGGATCAGGGCCCATTCTCTACAAACTGCTGCTGGAGGTCATAATGCTGCATTGCAACTGGATTTTAAAACTAGTGACTTCACCACAAACATGTTTTGGCTCTGTCCGAAAACACTTGGGACGCCACAAATGTGAAACTTCTCCTCTTTTTCATCATAATTTTCAGTTCAACATTATTCTGCAAATGTCTACGTTAATACAAACAGAAGAGAGTCTTCAAGAAGAAATTGCTGATATGTCTAGGAGAAGATGCCAACAATAGGCATTTAATTCAGACCTTCTCCAAAGCAAACACACATCAGAATGTAAAATCTGTTTTAAAATCTACAATTTACGTTGTCAGATGAATTCTCTAGTGGTTTGAGCACAGGAATGGCAGCCAGAAACTCTTCTGTTCTCATCTTGGCTCTGACACCAGTCCCCTCTCTGAACTGAGGCAAACAGCTTAGCTCCTCTGCCTTCGTTTCCCCAGCTATACTCCTTACCCCACAGAAAGCTGTGAGGATCAGCTGTCTGTACAGTACACTGAAGATTAGGAGTACTATGTAAGTGCTAATATTTTATAGGACTCCACACATTAGGGCATATATTTTTTCCATAGTTACACAGGGTTTCAGTTCATAACCCCTGTGAAAGACAAATTATCAGTTTGCTCTTGGGAATGGTCCCTTCAGCTCGCCAACTAGAGAAAAGTGCTGTGAATGGGTTTAATTGTGCCTTTTACAAATGCTGATGAAAGCCACAGAACTCACCTTGCTGTCATAGTACTTCTCTCGTTTGTCAGTGAGGATGGAGCGAATGACATTGCCTGAATATTCAATCACCATCTCACCTGCATCTATGTTCCTTCTGCAGAATAGGCCCCGGCCATGGATGGGAGACCTAGTAAAAGGAAACAAGGTAAGAGAATGTATCAACCAATGCAACTGGACCACATTGTATCAACTGAAGATCAGAAAACCTTAGCACACAGGCTAACTCTTCATCAAAGGGACGAAGGGTTTGACTCTCCTCACTGTGTTTTTATCATACGCAAGTAACCTACACATTTTTAGCTTCCCTTCCCACCCCAAAAACAAATGGCTGAGCTATCACCAAGGTGAGCTGGCAGGAATAAGTGGTTTGTACTGAGGATCAGCTTTTTAAAGATTTGACCTGAAAACAAGGAAAGGGAAGAGATGAAAGGAGAGAGAGAGAACTCTTTCCTTTCAACATTCCAGTCGGACTTTAGAAAGGGTTTTCAATTTTTAATCTCCTTCTGCCCTAGACAGAGTTAAAGCACCACAGTAAAACCATACCTGTAGACACCAACTGCCTCCTTGGAGGTCTTCTTCAAGTGTCGGAATCGCATGGGCATTGGCAGATCCATACTAGTTGCCCTCCTAGAACAAAGAGACACTGCTAAGTGATCACCTTTATTCGAGAGCCCATGCCACGCATTACTCGGTATAGTTTCACAAATATTAACATTTAGTCACTGTGACACTGCAGCCCAATGCCCACTGAGAAAGCAACCAAGATTAATACAGTGTATTTTTCTATAAATCTTATATTATAAAGCTGTTCTTAATTCAACCTCAGATCTCAGACAAACTCCTTACTGCTAACCAGCTCTCCTCTTGTGCACATTCAATATAAGTAAACTTTTTTGCCTTATTCTCCCAGAATTCTGATCAGAACATCCTGCAGTAGCATGAAAACAGATTAGAGAGGGGCTGGCCACATTCAGTAGCCAGCTCCCCTGCTAATACAGGATTGTCCTCTACAATCTATTTTCTACTGTTTTGTACATTTAAAGTTGCAATACCACACCTCCAGGTGCAATAGACAAGACCAAAATATTTGGCTTTTCTTCTTAGTACCCTCCCCTTTTCCTTGTTGGAGACAAAAATCCAGTTGCATACCGAGCAGACTTCAGCTGCACTTCCTCCTCTTCCTCATCATTGGGGTTGTATTCTGGTGGCTGTCGATGTTTAGAAGCCAGGAAATTGAACATATCAAATGCTGACTTCCTGGAGGGCAAAGAACATGTGTATTACTGGCAAAGTTAGTTTTCAACAATATCTTGGCTGCTGCAAGGGCTATGTGCGTCTGCTACTCTATCACTTCTCTGGCCTAACTTTCATTTCCTTCTCAGTGATTCATACTCACTTCAGGTGCTGATCAAAGCTCTGTAAGGCAGCAACATCAAACAAACATAATCTTTTGGACTGTGAATGGAAGTGGTAAAATGAGCGGTCTTATTAAATTTCCATTTCCTACTGCTTGGCAAAGCTAAGAGCAACAGAAGTACTAGAGCTGCATGCAGGCTCAGGAATATACAGGCCATCAGTTTACATCTGGAAGATACCATTAAACCTATAATCTTGTTTTTAGTTTAAAGCTTAAATTTTGTAGAACTTTACAGTTTATGCCCCCTCACTTGCCAGGGAAAGTCTCTTACTCTGGCTAGTAGACTGGTCAAGTCCCGCCCATCAGAAAGCTCACACTTACCTGAGGTGGACTTCAGCCCGAGCAGAGCCATGTGGATTCAGCGGGGGATCATTGGTCTCCTCTGGTTTGTGGAACCTAAATTTGTAATTGTGGCAATGCTTCGCTCCATAAAGCTGCTCAATCAGGAACACAACAGCATCATGGAGAATCCCCAGCATCCTCAAACCATTCACACCTAGAACAAGGACAAAAGGAAAGGGTAAGAACCCATGAGTCAGTGAAGACCAGCAGCCTGGAAAATAAACCGGCCCATTAGAAACCAGTGGAAGCTCCTGCCAGATCCCATCTAGGACAGTGGCGTTTAGATAGTGATTAAGTTGAGCAGAATGCGAACTCCTATAGCAGGTGTATAAACTATGCCTAACTAATAAATCCCCCACACTGGAGCTTATAGGGTAACTCTGGGCATTCCACTTGTATGCTATGCAGTTACATTAGTGCTTCATAGACTCTAAGGTCAGACGGGCCTATTCTGATAATCTAGTCTGACCTCCTGCACACGCAGGCCACAGACCCTCACTCACCCACTCCTATAATAGATCCCTAACTTCTGGCTGAGTTACTGAAGCCCTCAAATCATGGTTTAAAGACTTCAAGTTACAGAAAATCCAACACTTACACTAGTTTAAACCTCCAAGTGACCAGTGCTCCATGCTGCAGAGGAAGGTGAAAACCCCAAAGGATCTCTGCCAATCTGACGCGGGGGAAATTCCTTCCTGATCCTAAATATGTGGATCATATAGACCCTGAGCATGTGGGCAAGATCCACCCGCCAGTCACCTGGAAAGAATTCTCTGGAGTAACTCACAGCCTCCCCCCCTCTAGCGTCCCATCACTGGCCGTGGGAGGTATTTGATGCTAGCATCGTAGCTAGATCGGCTACATGCCATTGTAGGCAGTCTGACCTGAAGCGAGGAGATTTCTGTTCATACCATGTTGTTAAACAACTTCATGGCAGAACTCCAGGACACATCTAAACTAGTGCTATTTGTGCCACTAACAAAGAATAAAAAGGTCAAATAGGCTCAGGTGGCCAGCCACCATACACTAAGAGAAGTAGCATAATTTTCTTATTTGAAAAAGTAGCAAGATTGCCTAAGCTTTGTACAATAAAAGCCCAACATTTCACAGCAAATGCAGCTTGCTCAGTGATCAAACACAAACCCTGACACAAAGTAACGCATCAGGTAATAAGAGAGAAAATCACTGGCTGGATCATTCTCATATAAAAGTTATTGTTGCTGCAATATTGGAGCTTTTGATTTATGCAAACCTTGAGGAGTTCTGCCCTGCTTAAATCAAAATATTTACTGCCGAAAATGTTTCTCCTTTAAAGAAGTGAGCTGTCTATAAGCAATTGACCTTTTTCTTCTGAAGATTCTACTCGTTTGACAATTTCCTCATCACATTGGTTTATCTGCTCTTAAAATACACTTGCTGGCAAAAAGGAAACTACCTCAGTGCATGGTATTACCTGCAAATGATAGCTGCTTCAGACGGGCATTGGAACGAGCTTCTTGAACTTTATCAGTCAGTGATTTCCAGGCATCTGGGATTAGGAAATGGAAGACAAAACAATAAAACAAGCTTTGCATCTGTCGGACATCAGGAGTAACTGGAACAGCTGCTCAGTACGTTTCTTGATTGTCTTCTCATTCAGCGAGGTCTGCAGTAATGCAACCAAGTCCAGAGGGGGTGTGTGTATGCGTATGCACACAGCACCTATCAGTATCTAGCAAAACACTTATGTGGCAGAGTGCGACTAAGCCATGTGGCAAATATAAAGAGAAGTGCCCTAAACTCATCACTTCTCCTGTAGTTATACAGTTTTCACCCCCTCCAAAAAAACTTATTGGTGCACAGGCAAATAAGTTGCTTTAGCAATTACATTTGAAATTAAATTTAGATGACCTAATGCTTGGTCTGTGTTAATTATCTGTTTTGTCCCAGCACTCCTTTATATACCAACAACACTGTTGGGCAGTGGATTCAAAGCAAAGTCGGCCAGTGCAGACATTTAACACAAACCTGGCACTCTGGCATAGGATTTTGTTCCAAAGCTTTATGTCTAAGAGATGACAAGTCTATTCTGAAGAAGCCTGATAGAGAGAGCACAATTTCTCAAAAAGCATCTTTTGTTTTTAACCTCTGGGAACAAAGCTCAGAGAAAGCTGCAAACAGAAATCATTGTCCTCACCTTCAATACTTTCTGCACAGATCTGAAACCCATCATCACTTGAGATCTCGAACACTAGTCCTTTCTTTGGCTTCTTCTCACCAAGGCTTTCTTTCCTCTGCTGTTCTTGCTGCAGCCAACACATGAGTGGGGAGCTGAAAGTGCCTTCCTCCTCAGGAGCTTTGGATCCTGGAAGACAGACAGACTGACCAATATGAAGATACACCTGGGCAGAATGAAGCTATATTGTACCTCCCACTACCAAACAAACAGATACCTAATGGTGAAAAGTATTTGTCCCTGATTTGAACAATGTATGATTATTTCTAAGAAGCCATCAAAACTTAAGTATTATTCTTAGTAGGAGGTGTCTCCCTTAGTAGGAGGTGTCTCCCTTATCAGTGTGCCTGGGTTACTCCCTAGTTTTGAGATCCTTTTCACGCAAATCAACTCCTGGTTGCTTCAGAGGTTAATACAACCTGTAGAATCTGTGAGGCAATCTAACTCGGCATGGAGAACAGCGCACACTCTAGTAATCAGCTGTACAGTTTCAGCAGAATCCATGTCCACATGCAGGCATGTGGACTCAGCCAGAACAATTCTGCTAATGATATTAAGTGACTTGTTCAAGTTCCACAATAATGGACTACCTACTGAACCGCCTGCCATCCCCAGTGGCAATGGGAATTATAAAATGGGAAAACAAAGACAGGTCTCTCCGAGAACCATACTCTAGGGGAGCTACTACAGGAATATCAATTTCTGGTGACGATGAACAGAAAGAAAACTGCAGTTAATGGGACAACAGCTTTACCACCACAATTTTAATTCTGTTCTCTGTATATGGGCATTCTAAAGTCTGGAGCTCTCACTTCCTAATCAAGAACTGAGGTCCTCAGCATGGATTTTACATCCATTTAGAAAGTGAAAGCCAGATTACACCGCAACATGAGAACATAAAAATCAAAGTTGCAAGTTTCTGCAACTATAACCACACATGCAATTCATATTACTGTGACTGGAACATAACTCCATCCAAAACTAGCAGAAAACAATACAGTGGCTACTGAGAGTTCTTTAAAGCAGTCAAACATGAAAGTGACTACATAGTTCAACACCAAAGACTGCCCAGAAACTGAATTTTTGGAAGACGTGACATACCTGTATTTTCTTGCTCATTTGCTGTGTTCTGCACTGACTGTGGCTCTGTAAGAACTGCCATTTGCCTTGGGGAAAAGGGAAAAAAATGAAATATTATGCTTGGCAATAAACCACCCCACAGAAGGCAACTCCTGTTTTTTTTCTATGGCTGAGCCATCTAACCAGTTGGGGTTGTTTGTATTTCACAGAGACAATGTCAACTTGAATATTTTTACATTGATTAAATATAAAAAATTCTAGTTTCTAATAGGGCACAGTTTAAATAATACTCTTATTCCAAATATGTTTATACGAGTTTTTCAGTTCTCCAGTAGCTGTTTATAATGATCCTTTCAGAAAGGGAGAAACTGACTGTGCAAGAGAACAGTGAACCTGCATGCCTGTGACCAAAAGCACCTCCGTATTCACATCCTGCACATTACTGTAATCATCTCTGTACAAAATATGCCTTGAAAGCTATATTGGAAAACTAATAACTCAATGGTCAATAATGTCATGGTGAAATGTATGTAATCCATAAATCACAAACCACACAGCCCTAACTAGACAAAAGTTGATTGCACCCCAGAACTTCACAATGCCTTATACTGACAGACTTAAGGAGCTCAGAGGCAAGGTTAAGAAGTGACCTGATTACAGTCTATAAGTATCCACGAGGAATAAATACTCAATAATGGGATCTTCCATCTAGGAGAGAAAGGTCTAACACAAGCCAACGTCTGGAAGCTGAAGGTAGACAAATTCAGACTGGAAATAAGGCGTATATTTTTAACAGTGAGAGTAATTAACAATTGGAACAATTTAGCAGGGGTCATGGTAGATTCTCCATCATTGAGAATTTTTAAATCAAGATTGGACTTCTTTAAAAAAAATAAAATAAAATAAAATAAAATCTGCTGTAGGACTTATTTTGGGGTCGTTCTATGGCCTGTATTAGATAGGAGGTCACACAGTGGTTTCTTCGGGTCTTGAAATCTACAGGCTTGTTTACATTACAAGCAGTGCTGCTAAAAGGCTCGCAGTGTAGCCGCTGTGTGTCAGCTCTCCTGCCGACAAAAAGCGTCCACCCCCAATGAGCGGCATTTGCGTTGTCGGCAGGACAGCGCACCTACCGACTGCGTGCTGTTCACACTGGCACTTGTCACAGCAAAATTTCTGTCTTTTGGTGGGGGGGGCAGGGAGAGGAGGAGATGTTAACACCTCTGAAAGACAAAACTTTTGTCGTTCAATTTCCAGTGTAAATATAGCCTATGAATCCATGCACAAAGAATACAAGCTGGAAAAGGAAAAAAAACCAACTAGTTTTTAGATTATTTCAGTATAGAAATCTTAGTGTTACCTGTAACTACAGTAGGTACAAGGGCCCAGATTCACCATTGAATAATTTCAGCTTTATGCTGTTGTAACGCTTAGCATGCATTCACACTACAGAATTAACTTGTGTGATCCACCCTCAAGTTACTTCCTTCATGGCTGCATTTCACAAAGAAGAGTGGCTTCACTAGAGAACAGCAGCCAAGCTTGGGGGAGCAGAAAGGCTATTGTGACCTTTATCCACACTGGCACTTTACTCACTTCTGTGAAGCCTAAGACTTCCTGGGATACACCCCATGGTTCATAGCACCGCCGTGCAACTCTATGTTTTTGGTGTCTGGAGAGAGAACCTATCCTGGGCAGAAATGGTATGAACCTGACAACTCATTAAAGTAAATCAGTTCCGGCTTGGAGCACTCAACATTTCTGTCCATTACCTTCATTCCAACTTGGAAGCAAGGCACGGATCCAACTCAGAAAAAACAAAATCTATAGCAAGTGTTGGTACTAGTACAACTCTCATTTTGGAAGGAGAAAGAAACAGGAGATATGGCATGGGGGGCGGGGGGAGGCAGGCAGCAGCTTGTCACCATGCAGAAGTGATGGTATGCTTTCTTAAGGAGAGCAAAAAGCTACATGCAGAGCTGGAAAATAGGAGACAGTTGATTGGCGGTTCTGGATCAGGCCCTTAAGCACTGAGTGATGAGAATACATCACCAAGCAGCCATGAGACCACTAAGAGTGGGCCACACTCCCAGAGTTGTGCGAGAAGCTCCATCCAAGCAACTGGCAGTATGTTGAGACAATGTCTTCCTGGAGGCCATTCTAAAAAAAAATTATGCCGAAGATAGATCAGTGCAGTTGCTGGTACTGGCAGCTGAGTGTGACTGTAGAGAACTGAAGGCTCAGCAAGCCTAGATGTAGTGGCATAGGACTTCTGGTCAGGAAACAGGAAATAGATAGCAAGAAAAGGCCATATGGTAGTAGCCACAAAGGATTGTGGGTGAGTATAGGAGGACTAATGACCCTCATAGGGTTGCCCACTTTCTATCTGCAGAAAACCAAACACTCTTGCCCAGCCCCCATTGTCTCCGAGGCCTTGCCCCCTGCTCACTCCATCCCCCTGACATCAGTCTGTCGCTTGCTCTCTCCCATCCTCGCTCATTTTCGCCAGGTTGGGGGCTCGAGTGCAAGAGGGGGTGACGGCTCTGGCTGCAGGTTCTGTGGTGGGGACAGAGATGAGGGGTTTGGGGTGCTGGAGAAGCTCCAGGGTGGGGCGCAGGGCCGGGTGAGTGCTCCGCCTGGGGGTGTGGCTCTGGGGTGGAGCCAGGGATGAGGGATTTGGAGTGTAGGAGGGGACTTCCTGGCTGGGGGTGTGAGAGGGGTAAGGACTCTGGCTGGGGGTGCAGGCTCCGGAGTGGGGTCAGGATTTGAGGTGCAGGAGGGGTCTCAGGGCTGGGGCACAGGATTGGGGCGCAGGAGCGGTGTGGGCTCTGGGTGGCGCTTACCTCAGGTGGTTCCCGGGAAGCAGCGACATCTCCCTCCAGCTCCTAGGTGGAAGCGTGACCACGGCTCTGTGTGTTGCCCACATGCGCTGTCCCCTCAGCTCCCACTGGCCGTGGTTCCTGGCCAATGAGAGCTGATGAGCTGGCACTGCGGGAGGGAGCAGCACTCAGAACCCCCCATGGCTGTCCCTCCACCTAGGACCCAGGAGGAGATGCCAGCAGCTTCCTGGAAGTCACATGGATCCAGTTAGCCTGCCTGCACTGCCAACAGGACTTTGGTGGCTCTAGTCAGCAGTGCTGACCAGGCCGTTAAGAGTCCCTTTTTGACAGGGCATTCCAGTCAAAAACCAGACACCTGGCAATTCTAGGCTCTCAACTGTCATGCTATGACACTGGCCTATGGCCACAGTATAGATAGGTGGAGTTAGTGGTTCTTGAGGGAAGCTCAAGGTCTGTCCTATTACCCCATCATGACAGCTTACTTGTTTTACGGCTTACACCACACACAGGACATCATGGACGACATGAGATGCACTGTCCTAAGGATGGGGATTCCACGACCACCATTCCCAAGAGGAGGCGGCAGGTGGTGGTGGTGGTGGTGGTAGGGAACTTCCTCCTAAGGGGGACTGAGTCATCTATCTGGCGTCCTAACTGGGAAAACCAAGAAGTGTGCTGCTTGCCAGGAACTAGAATTCACGATGTAATGGAGAAACTGATAAGACTCATCAAGCCCTCGGATCGCTACCCCTTCACGCTTCTCCACGTGGGCACCAATGATACTGCCAGGAATGACCGTGAGCAGATCACTGCAGACTACGTGACTCTGGGAAGAAGGATAAAGGACTTTGAGGCGCAAGTGGTGTTCTCATCCGTCCTCCCTGTGGAAGGAAAAGGCCCAGGTAGAGACCATTGAATCATGGAAGTCAGCGAATGGCTACGCAGGTGGTGTCAGAGAGGCGGCTTTGGATTCTCTGACCATGGGATGGTGTTCCAAGGAGGAGTGCAAGGCAGAGAGGGGCTCCACCTAACAAAGAGAGAGAAGAGCATCTTTGCTAGCAGGCTGGCTAACCTAGTGAGGAGGGCTTTAAACTAGGTTCACCAGGGGAAGGAAACCAAAGCCCTGAGGTAAGCGGGGAAGTGGGATACCAGGAGGAAGCACAAGCAGGAAAGCGTAAGGAGGGAGGACTCCTGCCTCATACTGAGAAAGCAGGAGGCATGGGAAACAAGCAGAGAGAACTGGAAGTCCTGGCACAGTTAAGGAATTATGATGTGATTGAAATAACAGAGACTTGGTGGGATAACTCACATGACTGCAGTACTGTCATGGATGGATATAAACTGTTCAGGAAGGACGGGCAGAGCAGAAAAGGTGAGGGAGTTGCATTATATGTAAGAGAGCAGTCTGACTGCTCAGAGCTCAGGTATGAAACTGCAGAAAAACCTGAGAGTCTCTGGATTAAGTTTAGAAGTGTGAGCAACAAGGCTGATGTCGTGGTGGGAGTCTGCTACAGACCACCAGATGAGGAGGATGAGGCGGACGTGGCTTTCTTCAGGCAACTAACAGAAGTTACTAGATCACAGGCCCTAGTTCTCATGGGGGACTTCAATCACCCCGATATTTGCTGGGAGAGCAATACAGCGGTGAACACACACTTCAGGAAGTTCTTTTAAAGCATAGGGGACAATTTCCCGGTGCAAGTGCTGGAGGAACCAACTAGGGGCAGAGCTTCTCACAAACAGGGATGAATTAGTAGGGGAAGCTAAAGTGCATGGGAACCTGGGAGGCAGTGACCGTGAGATGGTCAAGTTCAGGATCCTGACACAAGGAAGAAAGGAGAGCAGCAGAATACAGACCCTGAACTTCAGAAAAGCAGACTTGACTCCCTAAGGAAACTGATGGGCAGGATCCCCTGGGAGAATAACATGAGGGGGAAAGGAGTCCAGGAGAGCTGGCTGTATTTTAAAGAATCCCTATTGAGGCAGCAGGAACAAACCATCCCGATGTGTAGGAAGAATAGTAAATATGGCAGGAGACCAGCTTGGCTTAACAGTGAAATCCTTGCTGATCTTAAACTCAAAAAAGCAGCTTACAAGATGTGGAAAATTGGACAAATGATCAGGGAGGAGTATAAAAATATTGCCCAGGCATGCAGGAGTGAAATCAGGAAGGCCAAATCACACTTGGAGTTGCTGCTAGCAAGGGACGTTAAGAGTAACAAGAAGGGATTCTGCAGGTACATTAGCAACAAGGTGGTGGTCAGGGAAAGTGCGGGCCCCTTACTGAATGAGGGAGGCAACCTAGTGACAGAGGATGTGGAAAAAGCTAATATACTCTATGCTTTTTTCACCTCTGTCTTCACGAACAAGGTCAGCTCCCACACTACTGCAGTGCGCAGCACAGTATGGGGAGGTGGTGACCAGCCCTCTGTGGAGAAAGTAGTAAGTGGTTTGGGACTATTTAGAAAAGCTGGATGAGCACAAGTCCATGGGGCCGGATGCGCAGCATCCAAGGGTGCCAAAGGAGTTGGCAGATGTGATTGCAGAGCCATTGGCCATTATCTTTGAAAACTCATGGCAATCGGGCAAGGTCCCGGATGACTGGAAAAAGCGTAACATAGTGCCCATCTTTAAAAAAGGGAAGGAGGATGATCTGTGGAACTACAGGCTGGTCAGCCTCACCTCAGTCCCTGGAAAAATCATGGAGCAAGTCCTCAAGGAATCCATTTTGAAGCACTTCGAGGAGAGGAAAGTGATCAGGAACAGTCAGCATAGATTCACCAAGGGCAAGTCACGCCTGACTAACCTAATTGCCTTCTATGAAGAGATAACTGGGTCTGTGGATGAGGGGAAAGCAGTGGACATGTTCTTCTTTGACTTTAGCAAAGCTTTTGATACGATCTCCCACAGCATTCTTGCCAGCAAGTTAAAGTAGTATGGGCTGGATGATTGGACTATAAGGTGGAGAGAAAGCTGGCTAGATCGTCGGGCTCAACAGGTAATCATCAATGGCTCGACGTCTAGTTGGCAGCCAGTATCAAGTGGAGTGCCTCAAGGGTCGGTCCTAGGACTGGTTTTGTTCAATATCTTCATTAACGATCCAGAGAATGGTGTGTACTGCACCCTCAGCAAGTTTGCAGATGACACTAAACTGGGAGGAGTGAGATCCGCTGGAGGGTAGGGATAGGATACAGAGGAATCTAGACAAATTAGAGAATTGGGCCAAAAGTAATCCGATGAGTTTCAACAAGGACACGTGCAAAGTCCTGCACTTACGTGGAAGAATCCCATGCACTGCTACAGACTAAGGACCGAGCGGCGAGGCAGCAGTTCTGCAGAAAAGGACCTAGGGGTTCCAGTGGATGAGAAGCTGGATACGAGTCAACAGTCCGCCCTTGTTGCCAAGAAGGCTAATGGCATTTTGGGCTGTATTAGTAGGAGCATTGCCAGAAGATCGAGGGACATGATCGTTCCCCTCTATTCAACATTGGTGAGGCCTCACCTGGGGTACTGTGTCCAGTTTTGGGCCCCACACTATAAGCAGAATGTGGAGGAAAAAAAAAAAAAGAGTCCTGCGGAGGGCAACAAAAATGATTAGGGACTAGAGCACATAATTGATGAGGAGAGGCCGAGGAAACTGGGATTATTTAGTCTGCAGAAGAGAAGGAGGAGGGATTGGATAGCTGCTTTCAACTACCCGAAAGGGGTTCCAAAGAGGATGAATCTAGACTGTTCTCAGTGGTACCAGATGACAGAACAAGGAGTGATGGTCTCACGTTGCAGTGCAGGAGGGTTAGGTTGGATATTAGGATAAACTTTTTCACTAGAAGGGTGGTGAAGCGCTGGAATGGGTTACCTAGGGAGGTGGTGGAATCTCCTTCCTTAGAGATTTTTAAGGTCAGGCTTCACAAAGCCCTGCTGGGATGATTTAGTCAGGGACTGGTCCTGCTTTGAGCAGGGGGTTGGACTAGATGACCTCCTGAGGTCCCTTCCAACCCTGATATTCTATGATCACATGAGTGACAGGTGGGTGGGGGTGTGTTTCTGTGGGTGTACATAAGGGGTTTGAGGGAATACGAACACCTGGAGCTATCCCTCAGGCTAACTTGCGAGTGAAGACAACCTCTTATGCTGATTTAAATCTGGAATAGCAGCAGCAGTTAATCAGGCCCCAAAGTTTTCAGATAGAAATATGGTTTTCAACTTGACAGTGTCCGCTTAAGTAGATCTATTTTTGAAGATTAATACTGTTCTTTAATAGTGCAGTTTAAGTGTCTTCCTTTAAGACTCAATTACTACCAGGAAACTGACAACTATCAAACCTTTCCACTAAAGAACTGAGCATAGATTTTTAAAAAGAGGTAGTCAATCTCCAGGGGAAACAGTCCCCCGACAAAATCCATCACAAACTGGCCCCTGGATGGCAGTCTAACACTCATCTCTAGAAAGAAGCAAAGCAACAAACTGAAGAAAACTGGCTGCCTAAGGAAAGCTTGCACTACTGTATCCATTCTGTGGGTACAGGATTTTGACCTGTAGGGCTGCTAATCTGGTAGCTTTTACCAGTCCTAAAAAAAAAAAAAAAAAAAAAAAAAAAAGTACAAACAAGCCACAAATATGCAACTATTTCCACGCATTTACTCTTGAATCAAGTATTCTGAAACCAGCTGGTTTCAACTGAAAATGAAAATATTCTTATAGATTAACATTTATTTCTGTGACATTTATCACTGTGGCATGTGCTCTGATTATGTTATTACGATGAATCTTGTTCTACTAGATTAAACAAGGATTTAATATTGTGGCTGACAAGTGACATACATTCCAGACTGAAAGCTACCGGGGTATTTTAATACAAGGAAGGAAGAACAGAGTTTTATTTTGTTTATAAGGTACTGAATATAAACCTGCAACAGCTGATGGGGAAGGTTTGTTTTAATACTTACCCTGTAGGCTGCCCAGATGGCTTTTGTGGTAGCTGATCTATACTTGTATCATGAATGTCTGCCTTCATTGCGGGAGTCCTGGAAACAGAAAGATTTGGAATAATTCAGAAAACTGTACAAATAAGAATTTACTGTGACCAAGAATTAATGGGATTGCCATAAGTGATTCAGCATTTCAGCAAACTACTAAAATAGGAACAAATGCTACTGTGAAGCCAGAGGACAGAAAGTAGATCAAATTGCTAGTGCTTTAGGTCAGATTCAAGACTTGCACTTCAAAGGAATGGAATACTCTAGGATCTTTACAAGGATGTTTCTGCATAACCATAAGCATGGAGCCACGGGGACACTCCATAAAGAATGGTATGCTGGGAAAAAAAATAGCCTAGAATATTTACAAATAGAAGACCAATTATGTCTAAAAGATTGTGGATCAATTGCTTTTCAAAACAGACTTACCAGTACTGAATTAAAAAACATCAAGGAACTGTAGAACTGAGTCATATGACCCAACTAACCAGAGTAAAAGGTCAACGGACCCACCCAGTACTTTTGGGCAGGTCCCTTGCCCTCCAGGAACCACAGTGGATTGCTGGGTTGCCCTTGGTCAAATCCCTTATCATATGGACTGCTGGCAATGTTACACAGCGAGGACATTTGGAGGACTTTCTGAATAAAAACGTTAAGTGTCACATTCAGCACCCAGGTCCACAGTCCTTATTCTCCCTTCTTCCTACAGATTTGCACCTCAAGTAAAATCACCAAGACAAATGCTACTTCACTTCAAAGGCTGGAAAGAAATTGCCATACAGTGAGACACTTGAGTCCAGTCTGTTTAGTTTATCAAAACAAATCAAAGAATGATATAAATGTAAGACTGGAAAGGACCCAAGAAGATTGAGAGTTGACCTGATTACAGTGTATAAGTATTTCACTGAGAGAATATACCAAGTACTGAACTACTCTTTAAAATAGTTTACATTCTATAAACTGATGTTAACTGGCAGTTGTGAAAACATCCCAGAGGTTTGCTGGCAAAGTCACATGCTGTTCCCAAAGACCAAGAACCATTGGCTGGAAGTTAACACCAGACAAATTCAAGTTAGAAAACAAACATTTAAAAAGTGGGGGCATTTAACCATCGGAACAAGCTACCAAGGAAAGTGGTAAACTCTCTTCAAATGCAGACTGACTGACTAAAACATCTTCATGAAAAGCAAAACACAAGCTACTGGGCTCAGTACAGGAGAAATGGGGTGAAATTCTTTGGCCTGTAATATATATAGATCTGACTAAATTATCTAATTATCCCTTCTGGCTTTAAATTCCATAAACATTCCCTATAACATGTGAGTCCTCTTTCCAAAGGAAAGAGAAAACTCTGCTGCATGATGAAAATGCAGTGTGATTACTGACATTAACTAGCATACCGCTTTAACCCTTTCATTAAACAACTAAAAAGACATCTATCCAAGGCTCCAGAAGCATTTACAGACAATTAACCATATAATTAAATCTCTGCAGCGTTAACATGCTATTAACAACATTTAACGGAGAGTATTCTGCTCCTGTGACATTTTAAAATTGTACCATGGCGTTCAAGAAAGAAGAGAAACAAGAGGGCAAAATATAGGGCAGAATGAATTCAAAACAATTTACGAACTGTAAGTAGGGATACCACTTCCCTAGTCACTAAAATATAGACATTTCTAAAAGTGAAAGAGGACACTTGTTTTCCAACACACAGCACCACCACACAACAATCAAGGTGTGCAGAATCCCATTGCCACTTGAAATAGCAGGGTTACTTGGGAAGGCAGATTGTAATAATCCAATTAGAAATTTGACTAGGATGTTAGGACTAACTCTCCTCCTGCAAGAAGTACCATGGGATCTTCAAATGACAACAACTGGTCAGAGGCTCAGTTTTAAGTTCTACCTAAAAAGCTGGTATTGTGAGTATCATAGTACTTCCATAGGAACATACTAGAGCAGTCTCTTGGTAATGACTTGGAAGAGTGAAACTTCCTCAGACCACCACCATTTCCTGAAACCACCATGTTTTCCTTGCAGCGTTCCAATCCAAGTTCTAATCAGGCCAAATGCTGCCAGATTTTAAGATAAAAAGTATATATTGATAGGTCCAAAGTTTCTATCAACATGGCAGCTAACCACCAACTAAATTATAGCACAGCTAGAGGTACCGTGTTTGCAAACAACTCTGCTCCCCCAAATAAATGGTTACCAACAATCTGACAGGGCTGTCAACCATGAATGAAGGCAAAGATTGTGTGTTGACTTCTTTAGAAATCTGCTTTCCCTGTCCAGATGTCCACTGATGGCAGTGAATGCTACTCGAGAATTTACTACTAAAGGATTCACTATGAGAAGATAAAAAGGAAATTTAATGTGGGGACAAGTGCAACGAGAGCCAATTTTTACCACTGTTACAAAACCTCAAGGATACACAAAAGCAAACGTGTTTCTCTTACCCTGCAGCTGAGACCTCGGATACAGCATTGGCCCCTCTGTCTGGAATGTGTACTTCAGGGGGACTGGTCCACATGTGAGAAGTTTTATGCTTCTTTCCATTCCCTTTGTCTAAAGGCGATTGAATTCGTTTAATTTTTGGCTTCATTTTTGTGGGACCAAGCACTGAGCTACTTGCAGACTGTTGGCCAGATGACGGGGAGCCTCCAGGCGAAGCTGAACTGGCATGCATTACAGTTGAGGAAACCTTGCTTTGCTCAAGTCCTGTGTTGTTAGGAATGTCCACTAGCTGAGGAAAGCTTGACAGCTGAGGTGCTGAAGCAGTGGCAAGGTCCAGCTGGGAAGAAGCATTTTTGATGGCTAAAAGTTGTGTCATATGCTGAAGCTGATAAGGACCTTCTGGGTCAGTGGATGAATGAGCAACTGTCATGCCCATAGTCTGTGCTGAAGGCAATACACATATGCTTGATGCAGCTGTCATTGCTGCTGTAGCTGGAGTTTGCGATGTCCCCAGTTGTGAAAACATCCCAGAACCTGGTGGCAAAGTCATGTGCTGTTCTTGAAGACCAAGGCTTTGCTGACTGGCTTTGATCAGGAGATTGCTTATTGAGCCAAGGTCTCCCAACAATCCAGGGCTAGTTAATGTTACAGAACCCTGTCCCAAAACATGGCCAGGTACTGACCCACCAGTGCTAGGTGCTGCTGTGGCCTGCATGGATACTACATTCAGCACTGATGAATTTGATGCTAGTCCCGACACTGGCCCTGTTGTGAGGTGGCCAGCATCTGGTCCAATAATGCTGGGTGAAGTGCCAACTGCTGCAGCAGGGGCTGCTCCCACGCCTTGGGGCAGCAAAGACGCTTGCTCAAAATACATGACTCCAGACTTAGACCTTTTAATAATATTGGGAACAGTTCTATGGGATGTCGAATTCCCAAGGGTCCCCAAATCTAATGGGCTGTTGGAAAGTTGGGAGGGAGCAAAATTAATCAAAGTCATGTTGGAAACCATATCTGAAGGAGCTATGGCAGAAGGGGCTGCAGACGGAGCTAGCTTTTTATTCTTCCGTGACTGCAGTCGGGATATTGGCCGTTTCTTCACAAGGCCAGAGGTTGGGGTGGTAACTGTAGTGCCAAGGTCTGTCCTCTGACTTGCTTCAGACACTAAAAGCTGAGGATCAGGAGGTGGTTGTACACCAATAAGGAGACCTGATGCAGGACTGCCAATATTTGGTGGGAAACCACTCTGAGTAGCTGTGGGAAAGGTATGCAAATGCTGGTGATGGGACATAGGCAACAGTCCTTTGCTAGTGGGGGGGAATAAAGACTGAGATGATGGCAGGCTTGGGTTCAATTCCGTAGTCAATGTAAGTGCACTTCCCATGGGCCCTAGTACTGAAGTACTGGTCTCCATTACGCTCTGTGCAGAACTACTAGAAGGAGTCAGCTGTATTTTTTGTGTAACACCATTGGGAAGAGTCTGGAGGACATAGAGAGGCTGCATATTCTGATTGACTACCAGAAGTTTTTCAGTGGCTGGTTTTAGGTGGGGTGGGGTTGTCTGTACTGCAGCATTAGAAATCTGAGATGGACCAGGACTGTCAGTGGAGTTTGGAACATATTTTTGGTTTTGAAGAGGAACAGTAGGCGATACTGGCACTTGGAGTCCAGGGGTACCACTGTTCCTAGTTAAATCCTGGTTGCTGGCATGTCCTGGCTCTACTGAGGCGCAAGGTGGGCTGGCTATGTGCTCTGCATCTATGTGACCCGGGATGAAATGCTCAGGAGTCATATGTCCTTCAGGGCTTGGGTCTACCCCTGGGCTTAAGAGAGTTGCATCCCCTTCACCAGAGGCAGATTTTTCTGTGACTGTAACTCTCTTCTCTCCAGATTCTGTGGAAGGTAAAGCCAGTATAGACCTCTCTCCTGAAGATGAGAGTGAAGACTCTGAAATTACAGCAAGCCTGTTGCGGTTTTGGCTGGGCACAGCAGGACTACGAGTAGTTAGAACGGAGAGATCTGATGGAAGTTCTAAAGGCAACTCAAACTGCTCCTCTGCTGATATAGAGGAAGAAACACTACTATCCACTGGTTCAGCAGTTGGCAGCTGTTGAGAAAACACTTCAAACAAACCCATGTCCTTGCCACGATTACTATCAAGACCTAGCCCTTCCCCAAGTGTTAGAAGTTCAGATGAAGAGGACTCTGGGCTTTCTCCTAAAGCCTGCATCGATGGTGTATTCTTTAGTACAAAGTCCATGATGTCCGAAGGGAGAATGTTTCCACAGTCATCGCTATTGTTATTGTCAGAGTCTGATTTTAGCAGTTCTGTGTTAAAAGTATCCAGTAAGTTCTTATCTGAGGGCGTGCTAGCATGAGCTCTACGGCCTGTGTCCAAGGAACTCAGCTGAGCTTCCAAGGAATCCTGACCCTGTGTTTTAACCCTGCTTACAGAATGGCAATTATCAATCTTTGGGTCAGTCTTATGGCCAGTAGAGCTCTTGGTGACCTGTACTTTCTCTCCAGCTTCTTCAGCTCGATCAAGCTTTAAGTTTTCAGTCCCATTTTCTTTGCCACTTCTTTTGGTTACCTGATTTACTTTTCTTGTTGTTGCTGTAACACTTGTATCACTTTCTGTTCCATCATCCACACCATCTAATTGGGAAATTTTGGGAAGATTGCACTGCTCTTCCTCCTTGAATAAATTATGGGATCCAAGCCTGTCTTCTGCACTTGAGGAAACCACTGTCCTGGTGAAATTGTAGTAGTACAAGTCATCTTCATCTGAAGTACTTAAGTCATCTGCACCATCTACTTGTCCTTCTGCAGACCTCTTTCCTCGCTTCTTCCCAGTGGAGTTGCTGTAAAATGGAATGTCTTCCTCTCCATAAGATCTCACACCATACAAAGGAGTTAATCCAAAGAACATGTTAGATCTTGCCCGAGCACTTCGCCGGGGATACCTCCGCTTGTAGGAACCATCTTCCTGCGCTTTAGTTCCATCTTGAAGCATCAAGTTTCTGTCTTCAACAGGCAGGTTCGGATAAGAATTATTTTGAGATTCCTGGGTAGGAGTATCACTTGGACTTCCCTGGACAACAGAACCATCTCCTTGGCTTTCAGAAGTTGAAGACAGCTCTATCAAAGCAGTTGGTTCTGCACCCTTACTCTGCGATTCGGCATCACTTTCTTTCTGTGCATTTTTCGATTGGGTTTCACTTTCCATCTTGAGAGGAGTCAGGGTTACTTTAACTGTGCGTTTTCTAGGAGCCTGTGCTTCTTTTGAGGCCACTTCAACTTGCACCAATGGAGCTTTAGATGCCCCTTGTGTAGGTGGAGACTTATCCCCCGTTTTCTCAGCAGAAACATTACTACACAAACTCTGACTAATCTGTTCAGTTGCCAAAACCTGACTGATGAATTCTGGTTTTAAGCTTCCTTCATCACAGGTTGTCAATTGACTCGAGTCTGTAAAAGTTTTTACAGAATGTTTCTCTTTGAAAGTGTCTTTTGTTAACTTTTTTCCTTTCTGCTGCCTGTCTCTGCAAGCAGAAACCACATGGTCTCTTGCTGCAGAAGATCTGCTACTTATTCCAGTAGGCTTAAAGTTCTTTCCATCTATGTCTTCAACAGAAGGGATTTTTTCTGGTTGTATGAGGTCCCTCTCTTTCCTTGGGCCTCTCTGATGGAAAGATGGAAAGAGCATTGTCTCTCTGGAAGAAAGTGTTGCAGAAGAAGGTTCTTGAAAAGTTCCCTTTTTATTAATGTTTAATTCTATGCCTGATGCACTGAGCACTGGGGTGGACATTTTAAGATTCCCAGATGAAGCCAAGCTATGAGCTGAAGAATCTGAGTCCTTTGAGTTCAACAATTTTGTCTTCTCTCCCTTTGAAGATGTGATTTTGGAGGTCAACTCTGAACTGGTAGAGTGTTTTACTTCTGAAGACTGAGATCCACCCAAATGACAAATTTTACTTCCACTTGTAGCTACCGTTCTTGGAGAGCTTGAAGAGTTAGGGCTATTTTGAGCTAAAGCACTTGGAGCACTTAAATTCACTGACCCTTTGAAGTTGTCTATATTTTTTGAGCTTGATTCATGCTCTGAAGAGGATCCAATACTAGATACTCCAGGCACAGTGTGTCTGGAGTAAGTGTTCCCAACTCTGGTGGGAAAAATCATTCGGAGTTTTGACTGCTGTGACAAAGAGGAGGTACTGTGTCTCCTAGAGCCAATGCTTCTAAGTCCAGATGATAATAAAGGATCTCCCACTGTTACTATTTCATGGGTCATTGGCGTAGGACTTCCTGAAGAGAAAAAGATGGAAAAAAAATACAGTGAAACAATATGGGTATCACATAGTCAACACATACATGCAATTTGATTATACAAACGATGCACATACCTAAGAAATTCAACAAACATGTTTTAGAAAAACTGTCAAATTAAAAATGAAGAAATAAGACTGAAGATACATATTCCCCAAAAATCAGTCTCTTTGTAAATATCCAATATTGTCAACTCTGCATCTTTTGAAGCTAAAAGTTGATAATTTCTGAATTATATCCTGTAGGGTTTGATGCTATACAATTTCAAGTCTCTGAAATGCAAGAACTAATTCTGATTTACAAAGACATCATAAAAGTTAAACAAATGAATTCAAAATAACTCTGAAGTATTATTTTACCTGCTGCCCCTCACTGCTGGCAACATTACACACGTTAATGTCAGAGCATACTAGTTTCAGGATAACTGAAGAGGATTACTATCTTGTCTTTAAAAGTAAATTTGAACTGATGCTTAATGTAGGTTTTCAACACACTTTAGAAATAATTCAGTAAGTATGCCCTCTTTTTGACTAAAACTGAACTTTGGGGGGGGAGGGATAGCTCAGTGGTTTGAGCATTGGCCTGCTAAACCCAGGGTTATGAGTTCAATCCTTGAGGGGGCCACTTAGGGATTTGGGGATTGGTCCTGCTTTGAGCAGGGGGTTGGACTAGATGATCTCTTGAGGTCCCTTCCAACCCTAATAATCTATGATTCTATGATATCTTTCATCCAAAGGATTTCAAAGCTTTTTATAAAAGATTCTACAAATGCTTTTTAAAGAACACATGATCACCACACAAAAGAAGTAGATCACCCAAGATACTGAAACTCTGAGTCTCACTAAAAAGTGCCATTTAAAGTTTTTGGGACTTTAATAAGCCAAAACTATGATCACTGCTGGGAGCTATGACAATTCTAGAGCCTTTTCCTGGGCATATTTTTGTTTTGAGTATGCAGTCCTTGACAAATAATCTCTCCTGCATGTTCCCCAGACTCTCTCTTCTTCCCTCATGCTCCATTTTGCACTATCATCTCCACAACAAGCAAACTGAGTATCTAAAGTGAGCAGAACTTCTGAGAAACAAAGCATGAGAGAGACACAAAAACAACAAAAGAAAGGCAGCACAATACCTGCAGAGGGCAAAGGCCTAGACCCAGGAGACCGCTGTGTTAGGGGATAGATTGGTGTCCTGATCCTGGGACCTTTTGAGATCAGAGGATAGTAACAGGAACTGGCGGTCTGAGAACGCAGAGGACGATCTGGAGATGGAGGGTTTGCCATTTCTAGTGTATTTCGACTCTCCTTGGATAGGGTTTCTGCTGCAGAGTAAGAGTAATAAAAATTCAGACATTAAAAACTAAAACCCTGGACCATCTGTTGCTGACAAGTTTCACTCAGAGAAGTCAAGATACATTTTTTAAACAAAACATAAAATCACTGACATCTTGCATTAGATCCTCAGGAAGTAATAGTCTAATTTCTCGCTCCGAAATATGTTTTTTCAGCTGAAACACTTAAACAAAAAACACACAACGTAAAATTCATTTATGACCCATCCATGTGGCAGCTTCACTAATACTTTGTCCTGCGGTAATGACCTTGTCTTTTTACATGTCAATAAAGCCCCATGAACATCTTTGCCACTACGGTAATAAGAAAGTCTCCTGATTCCCACGCCTTGGCTATAACTACCTACTTAGGTACTCAGAGAAGCAATGCGTACAAGAGGGATGTATATTCTGGTGTGCTCCAATTGCTCCATGTAGACATACTGACATACTCTAAAAGGTGTCCAGTGCCCACTGATGTAGTTCTTTCTGAAACACTACTATGTTAACATGCACTAGGAACCACTTAGAAAGCATTGGCAGTGTCTACATGGGGCAGTTAGAGAGCAACACTTTTGATCATTCTGCAATTTACACCAGTCCAGTGCACACTGTCACAGTGTCTAGACAAACCCTTACTCTGCCCTTCTATCCACAGACTTGCGCTACAGTCAAAGTCCTCATGTACTCTTCAGCAAGATTGACTGCAATTCTACAGTAAGGCTCAAAGGATTCTGTTGCAGCAGTCGTGGGGCAGCAAACTTAAAATTTTGTGGCAACTGTAGTTAAAGGAAAAATGGAGGATTTAAATAATTTGGTTTTGATCTAAATGGCCTAGGACCTGCCTATCTGAGAAACAGTCTCTTCTTGTGCAATACTGCCACAGTTGTGATCAAGAGAGACTTGAACTGGAGCCCCAAGGTGATAGAATATTTTCAGAGAGATTCATTGCTTTGGGAGCTATCCTTACTCTAGGTCAGAACAGCTAGGTTCAGCTGATCTTCAAGGGCCAATATAAGGCTCATCTGAATACTCAGGCTTTTGGGGATGTAGGGATTGAAGAGGAGAGGAATTTTATTGGAAATTGCTGGTGCATTCAGCTGATTTCAGGTTGTTTTTCATTTTTGTCAGACGTGCCTAAAATAATAAGACAGATACCCTTTTGTGTATGTTTTTAATATACTGCAGATTTTTGTACAGACAACGCATAACTGCATTGTAGAAGTTGTCTGGAAGTGAAGCTGGAGGTTTTGACAGCTTGGAAGGAGGTGACTGAGGCTGTCAGCATCTGTGGAAGAGTAGGAAGCAGTCTGGAATTATGGAACAGGCACAGCAGTTAGCGGATTTTGCTAAAACTAACAGCAGTGAAATATTTACCAATATTGACATTTAAACCATAATTTTTGGTTTCAGAGTTAACACCCCGTGACAAATGGGTCAGTTCACAACTCTCAGAGCTATTGTGTCAGGCTATCTGAAGACTGGAAGGCAATGCTGCATCAGCTTAGGTTCGAGTTTCCAAGACTACCTATGCAACCATGAGTCCTAGAAACAATTTTTTAAAATAAAATCGTAAGATACTGGAGCACACTTCTGCAGCACAGAGGGTATTCTGTGTCAAGTTCTACGTCCAAGAACACACAGGACACTGAGCACAGGGCAAAAAATTCACTTTCTGGAATCTCTCTCACTGGCTTACTAAAAATCATGAGCCACATGGTTGAGGGAAAAAATATACAGAGGATTTGCCACTAGAAAAGTATCTTAAGAGACTTGCCTGTCGTGGGTGCTGGACTATGAGCAATTGTCCTGTTCTCATCATGCTCTACAGTGCTATTGATATCTGGCTCTATGATAGGAGGTCGACATTCCACGATCTTACAAGTATACACACAGCGCTTCCGAGCATCTGTTGTGCTCCAGTACACCCTGGAACACCTGGAAAATATTTAGAAAGTAAAATAAATTGTGTCACTAATGTAGAGAGAGACCTCCACATTCCTGTCTTCAGTTCTCATCTTCTCAAAACTATGGAGGCTATATGCTTCCTGTACTATTTGGAATCATCCCAGCCAAATCCCAAGGTTCTTGAGCAGTTTTTGCTCAAGCAAGCTACAATCAGCTTCAACGCAAATTTCCCTGAATAAAGACCTATCAATCGAGCCCATAACTGATAAGAGTCTAGTACAGTAAGATCTACCTAATGATGAAACAGTTTATACTTACTGATAACCAATGGGGAACAGCTTGTCTTCACAGTCTGACAGATCATTCAGAATTCCTAAGCAGTCTATAGTCATTGAACCTAAACCAGAAAGAGGACAAGAAGGGTTCTAGAAGAGAGAGGAGATCAGATTCCAGCCCCAAAAGACAGAACAAACGCTAAGAGACACAGGCCTTACCAATCATCATGTGGATGTTTTCTGACTCCAGCCCACTAAGAAATTTTCTTCTCAAACTGATCCCTTCAAAGTCCACAAAAACTCTTCTAAGAACTTCAAACCCATTCTCCGGTACCACCTAGAGCAAGAACCCCCCCCAAGCAACACATTACTTTTAAAGGAAACACGCATGTTTCACCCAGCCTCGCTCAATGGATACTTGATTTGGTCTCTCAGATGGGGCTGTGTGGAGATTTATACAGCACTTTCCACATGTATCCAGAGCTATTAGTCACATCAGTAACCTCTCTTCCCCACTAGTGTGTCAGGTCCTTACTTTCATGAAGAGCACATTCACCTAAACCTTTTAAGAAATAAAAATGCTTATTGCTACAGTTCTCCCAAGCCTTGGGCAAAAAGGGGTATGAGTGTGATCTCACCTCTCCTTTGATCAAGTCACGATGCCGCTGGCAGTACACTTTCTTATCATCCAGAAAGACACAGTTCTTGGCTCGGGAGCACATGAAGTGATAGTTGCTAGTGCAGGAAGTAAGGCAGCAGCCTACTGTGGCACCTGACTTTTGGCAGAACTCGCATCTCTACAAAGCCAAAGCATGGAAACATTACAAAGATGTCTTTTTGAACAAATTGTCCTTTCACAGACTGAAAAAGGGGTTTAAGACTTTAAATAAGTTTATGTTAATCAAAGTTAAAAATTATACAAATGAGTTATTCTGCATAGGCTCATACCCAAAAACCCATCCACAGGAGACAGCGCACATGTGCAGGGGGGTTGTGTTTGCAATGGAGAAAGAAGAAAATTCCCTGAAGACCATACTATTTTCCACCTAAACTCTGGGTCCCTCAAAATCCAAAGAGGTTATCCTGCTTACCCTTCAGGACAAGAACCACACAGGTATTCTTGGATGAAGCCTGCACAATTGTGCACGTGCAGCCCTGACCTAGAAATGGCAACTACTCCCTCCTGTGGGGCTTGCTGCCGGCCAAAATACAGGCACAATTTATCGCTATTTCTGAAGTTTTAATATGAAAATCATTGTTTAGGGGGAAATGATGCAATACCAAGATTTGGCCAGATTACTTCAATTTGATTTGTCCAATTGCCTTCAGCCCCATTTCCTTTCTTCTAGAAGGAAAGCAGCCACTGCGCCACAATAAGAAGGTTAGTTCATTTTCCAAGTCTGGTCAGAATTGAGAAAAACCTTTTGCAGAGTTTATTACAATGTCTCTCTCTGTAAGCGAGATCTTTAAAAAGTAACCAACCTATACTGGATTTTATGAACATCCTCAAATGGCAAGCAGCCATTTCTGCTCAGTCAATATCTTATATTGAACTAACACTCTTTAGCCCTGTTACCCTAGAATTTTGATCTAGGAATAGTGTCTCTCTCTTACCCAAGCCTCACTAGAATCAAGGCAAATGCAGACAGAAATGAACCAGAAAGACCTAACTATATATAGCAGCAGTTCTCAAACTGTGGGTCAGGACCCCAAAGTCGGTTGCAAACCCATTTTAATGTGTTAGACTTGCTGGGGCCTGGAGCTGAACTCACAAATAATTTGTTCATGGGAGAGTCCCCTGTAAAATTCTGAGTCCATAAAGCATTGTCCTCATATTACAAGCAAATTAACCCTTTGGTCTCCAACATTTTTCTATACCAGGAGTTCACACTGCATCAGGAGGAAAAGTAGGTTTTCAAATGTCAGCCTAAGGACTAGTTAGGGAACATACTCTATGTTACAGACAGTGGTAAAACTTAAAATCAGAAATCAGATTAATAACAGGAAGGGAGAGGAGGGAAAAAACCCACAAGAATTGCCTTAGACGGACTCCAGTCTCAACCCCAACCAAGCCACATTTGCTTATACTCACCAACTGCTTCCCTCTGATCACAGCCATGTGTACATTTTTCAGAGACCCATCATCATCCTCAAACACTTCTGCTGACCATAAAGCACAGTTTACATGTGTCCATTCATTCTGGCCAATGTACAGGAGACGTCCTGCATCCTAAAGAAAAACATGTAATACATAGTTTTTCAAAGATTCCTTAGGACAGTGGTTTTCAATCTTTCTTCATTTGCAGACTCCTAAAAATTTTGATGGGAGGTGTGCACTCCTTTCGAAATCTTAGACATTTCAATGAAGGTTGAAAACCACTGTCCTAAAGTACAGCAATGCATAAAGATCCCAGCAAACTTCTACTTGCATTGGATTTCACTCCACCCAAAAAGGAAATTTAGCAAATTAGCAGTAATATCACTTTAAAAAAAAAAGGACAGCCTAAATAGTAGTAGTAGCAGCTCCAATTTTAACCTGTTACATGCTCCACAGTACTCAACGTGCTATGGGAAGCTGAAAAATTAAATTTTTGTTTCTACAGGTTTTCTGTCTGTGTTCCAGAATCAGAAATTTCACTGGAAATAAATGCAGCTCATAATTTCCCTCTATGCATTATCTGGTGAACTTGTATCAAAAGAGTGACTCTTAAAATGCCAAAAACAAATAATAATAAATAATAATAATAATAATAATAATAATTAAAATTTGGAATTAAAACCAAACCACACTTCCTGATCAGAACCAGGCTTAAAGACAAAGGTTTTTTTGACCTAAAGCAGTAATACTTTTTTAATATTAACTACGAACAGAGAAATCAGTAACCATCTATCCTGTTATCAATGGTAGCTCAAAAGGCGAATCCACTGTCACAGTCTGTCACTACTGTAGAGAGAGTGCTGTGCAGGTACTTACGTTAGCACTATCATCACCGTACTTCAGACAGAGTGCACACTGCCTATTGTCTTCCACATCAGGAGGTGGATTAAGTTCAGGGCTATCCTCCCGGCTTCTATCAGAGCCTTACAGCAAAAAGAAAGAATGTTTATTCTTGGCAACTGGTTCTTAAAGATAGAGTAGGGGAGGGAAATATTTGTTTAGAAAACTTGTCAGTTTAAGAGTTTTAAGTGCACAAATGTAGAAGAGTCAAATAGCAGCATATGCAGCATTCATTACTAGCCTGAGTGCTTTAAACCAGAGAGTAGGGTCAGTAAGGCAGAACTCAGGGGCTACAGGGCCACTTTCTGGGGAGAAATGAACATGATACTGGCCATGGCTCAGCAGAGGAATCCCAGACAACTGTTCAGGTTAAGATATTTTACGGCCTCCTTCACAGCCTCCTTTCAGGCCAGGTACATCTATGTATTTGTCTCTTCCTGGCCCAGAAGAGACAGGTAGAGGGACCAGTAGAATGTCAGGTCTCACATCTAGTCCCCTGACCTTCCTCTCCTCATGGGCAGGGAGAGAAAAAAGATGAAGAAAAGACAGCCACCACCTCAAGGGCTGAGGCTTCCTGTGCAATAGTCTCATGCTATAGGGCTGCTCCCATGACCAGTTAGAGCCTCCTTTGATCTCACTTGTGGTGTCTATCCTTGCAGCTCCTGGTGTCCTTAATGGAGCCGCTCTTCTGCTGCCTCTGCACTGCTCTGCAATTTCATGTTGCCTTCTGTATCGTGTCCCTGACACTCTCCTCTCTGCCTCCCACCCCAGCAGCCTATGTCTTGCTGCCTGCTTCTCCTTTCCCTACAGCCTGCTCCTGCGCCCAGTTTATTTGAGTGGAGCTGCCAAGATCCTGGATGTGCCTCAATCAGCTCTGTCAAACAGCAAATATGCTCATTGCTTGATAAGGTTTGAACTAGCAAGAGATCATGAAACCATTCACAGATTATTCAAATATACCCAAGAGTTCTCTCAAATAATGAACATGTACAAGTCCCTGTGTGGAGCTAACTCAGTCTACCCCTTGGCTCTCAAGAGTCTGGAGAAGAATGGGCACATCACGGTTTGGGTCATCTCTACAGGGATCTGGTTTCTTACTAGAGATAGGTGGTGTTGGGGGATGCAGCGGAGTTGGTGAATCTGGTTCTCCAGGCCCTTTGGGTTTTGGAGCTGGAATGATTTTCTTCATCAAAGGGGGTTGTTCAGTGTGGTTATTCTCTTCACGCTCCTGCCACTGAGCATAATTATGGTCAAGTGAAGGAGGCAGCACTGCATTCGGCAACATCCCACTGCTGAAAATGTAAACAGGAGTCAACGGTCAGACCTGGCTTTACCAATGACCTGGACACTGTAAACAATCCACAGTCTGTATCCAGCTACAGTTCCTTTCAATACTTAAAACCTGTATATGCTCTCAACTAATCACTGCTACCCAATCAGTTACACTTCAACATTTGTGTTGCTGTCGTCCGACAAAGGGCAGCTCACACAAACCAGGCTCTCTATCATGCTTTTAGTCTCTCAGTTTCAGAAGTACAAATGCATACAATAAACCCATCTGGGAATTTGACTGGTGTTTTTTTACTACTAATAACAGCATGTCTTGTTCTTTTTTGCTTTGACACGTGACAAACTGCAGGGTGCTGCTCCTAGATGCAAAACAGTTACTTACTTGCTTGTTACTTTATTTGGCTCCCAAAACCTGGATTTTTTTACACTGAACCATGGAAAAACACGCTCCATTTGCTGAAACAAAAACAATGCTAAATTAGAATAATAAAATATTAATGAAAAGATCCAAGAAATTCATCCAAGATCCACAGCAAATGTGCAGATCTCAGGTCAGTCAAGAAGACTTCATTAAGGTCGAGAACTGTGCCAAGGTACTAAAGTATTTCACAAGGACAGCCAACCAACCAATAGCTTAACCAGAAGAATGCTAAGTACACAGAATGTGATGAACTCTGAATTCCAGTGGCAGCACAAACAGCTAATCTGGAAGTTTGGGAATGAAAGAACAAACTTCATTTATTTATTTATTTATTTTAACACAAAGAGGTAATTACATAGAAAGCAGTATTTAAAAATAAACTATATTCCTCACCCGAATAAAGAAGGACTTGACCATGCTATTAGCTTTTTTAACTTCTGGTTGCCCTCCATCTGAATTAATGGCTGCTTGAATAATCTTCACAATATCGTCACTAAATTCCAACTACAAGAAAACACAGTTCATATCAGCATGTTACTCTCTTCTGCACACCTGTGCTGTCTCCAAATCCTTAGTCGGCATGGTAAGCCCCCACTGAATGGGATGCTCCTCCTCAAAAGGTCAGATCTTGCCCCCTTTACACCTCAAGTTGCACGCTGATTTGCGAATTGACTGGTGGGGTTGCTTCTAAGTGATGTGGAATATTTACATGATTTTCCTTCACCCAATACTGAGAAAAGCAAAACCAAAGTCAAAATGGACCTTATGAGGTAACTAAACTGCCATTTTATACAGTGTCTTGGTTAAATTTTGCGGTTATTTTAAAGACACACGGCATGTGGTTGCAGTGGAAATAGAATATAAATTCAAAGGCAAGATTATCTTAAAATGAAAAAGCTTCTGAAAAAAATAAAATTGGTAAGATTATCACATTATTAAGTGCCAGTTCGTTACATAGCAAGTTGATTCAGTTATATTAGCATTTTTACATACACTGCTCCCAAGACTCTCTTCCTTCTAAATATGAATAATAAATTTCCAGAGAACTCAGATGAAAGCAAAATCAGTGAAGTCACTGGACTATATATATTTCATTAGATGTAACACACGAAGATTTTTCACCAGCAACTGTAATAACTGTAACCAAATGCCTTCTCAGTGTAAAAAAATATGTCACAAAATGGTGTAAATTTAATATTTTAAAGGCTTCTCTTTAATATTATTTAATATTTTAAAAAGTTTCCTTGTTCATTAAAGACAGGACGAAGGCATTCTATGAGCTATTTCACAAAGATGGCATTATAGTCTCCAGAAAAGGGTATTTATTACAACTGAGCAATTATAACAAGAATGAGAAGTTACCCCCTAACTTTGACATACCACAGAAGTGTAACCTCCCTGATCCATTTTTCTTTTCACTCCTTCCAGGTCCAGAGGCTGCTGCTCCTCCTGCTTGCTGACCTCTGTTAGAACAGGTGGATCTGGACCTTCAGGAGAACTTCTGGATGGGATACTCTCTTCTGTCTCAGGATTTAAATCCGGTGGTTTGGCTGCCTGTTAACATTAAAAGGAAAAGGACAAACATTCTATATCCAGCGTTTTACTGAGTGAGAGTCTCACTTAAATACATTAACTTTTTCCTGCAGAAATTAAGATAGGGTGACAAAACAAAGTCACACGTTAGTAGACCAGTAGGTTCAATGGACAAAGCTCTGAGTCCTCCTCAAAAAAAAAATATGGGAAAAATGTCTCTCTTTTTAAACTGATTCCTACTGCTGACTTCTACCCTTGCTCCTCATTCAGACATGGTCACCAAATTCTATTAAATAATTCACTGTGGAACTAAAACATTGTACAATCTACAATAATTCCTTTTGCTATTTCATGGTCATAGTCTTTGTTCTTTCCCCTCGCTCACGTCCTCCTGTTTATTATCTCTTTCTGTTTAGTGTTTAATTAAGACTCCTCCTTAAGGTATGAACCTATCATTTTTATCCAAAACAACACACTCACCTATTGTGCTGTACAAAATAACTTTCTGGCAAGCTGCCAAAGTTCTGGACCAACTTTCAGACCATTCAGAAATGGAGCCATACAAATCCACGCCTGCAGAACACCACTGCCTTCACAGAATACTTTGTACTTGTACAGTGCTATTCCTCAAAGTGATTCATAAACATTAATTAAGCCTATCACCATCCTGTGTGATAAGTAAACATACTCCATTTTACAGAAGGATAAAATGAAGCAGAGTGGGGAAGGCACTTTATTCTGGGCTGCACAGTGGCAGAGCAGGAATACAAAACAAGAGACCTAAACTTCCACTGCCCTATAATGTAGTTCCACAGTGTCACTTCACCTAGGAAATGCAAAGCATATGCAGGAAGTTTTGATTTTTTTATTATCCCGTTATTACAATTAAACCGTACTGTGCACAAAAGGCAGGCTACCCCAGAACTTTAGCAAAAAGCACGTATGCATAATGATGCCTGGACAGGAAAGCAAATTCATTCGGCAGCAGAGCTTAAAATGAATACATTCAATACTGATGAATTTAAGCAGCAAGAAGCCCCAATGCATAAAAAACAGCTTTGTGATCTACACAGGGCAATTCTCCTGCACATCTGCAAGGATTTCTACAATTTATTACATTTCCTAGCATGGGTGCAAGTAGCAGCTTGTTCACATGCAAAGGGAAGTGATCAGCTGTGAAAACACAAATTCACTTCCACAAGTCTGACAACTTCTTACAACCATACAGTCTCCACAATGTCAGTCAGAGACATTGTTACTGTTGAAGTCCCAAACTTCCCCTCTCCCTAAAACACCACTTGTCCTACACTAATTTAAAAATCATATATCCTTCATGTCTACCTATGTAGATCACCATATAAAATAAAAACTTAATTATATACACTTTGGATTTACCAAGTACAATAAATCAACTTCCCAAAAGAAGACATCTAGCAACAGTAGAAAGAACTCAATCCAGAGATGGGCAACTCATTAAATTGTGCTCAACGCAGAGGTGAACCCACCTGTCTGTAACGTAGTAAGTGACTGGTAGTCCTGGAATTTAACAAGGCTGTTAAAACCTGCTTCAAAGAAACTTGCAGCTCCTTTTCCAGTGCCAGCCGCCATTCGGCAGGGTGCTGCTCTGTGCAGTTAATGCAAGTGTATGCCACGCTCTCAGGAAGGTTAGAGAGGATTTCATACATCTCATCTGGAGACAAAAAAAGTAACAAACCTAACCTGAGTTGCTTAACTAGAAGAGGGGTAAAAGAGAGAGGCAAAAAAGGAACCACTCTATATACCACACTTGCTTTGTCCGGCGATACCCTAGTCTTTCCCATCATCAATCAATGGAGCTAGGCTGTTCTCAGCGGTACCAGATGACAGAACAAGGAGCAATGGTTCCGGTTGCAGTGAGGGAGGTTTAGGTTGCATATTAGGAAACACTATTTCACTAGGAGGGTGGTGAAGCACTGGAATGAGTTACCTAGGAGGTGGTGGAACCTCCATCCTTAGAAGTTTTTAAGGTCAGGGTTGACAAAATCCTGGCTGGGATGATTTAATGGGGTTGGTCCTGCTTTAAGCAGGGGGATGGACTAGATGACCTCCTGAGGTCTCTTCCAACCCTGACATTCTAAGATTCTATGATCTTTGCATAGAGGGTAACCGTGGAACTCAGCTACGGTGCTATTACGTTAGGTAGCTTGTGAAGGAGGATATCAAAATTTGCCGAAAACTGTCAATTTTAAACCTGTGTTCAACTGTAGGAAAATCAGTATTTTTCTTAAAATACCACCCAACATACACTCTAAATGTCTAAAATTTGATCCCTTTAGTCTAGTGGCAACACCCATACATGGAAACTTTTAATGCAGCCATATTATTGGTCCAGGGGCCAAGGAGAGCCTGCTGAGCAGTAAAGACAATTTGCCTCACCTGAAAGATTTTCACATTTGGAGTGGACCCAGCGATCACACTTCCCACACTGCATCATCTTACTCTCGTAGTCATCGTCATCATAGCACTTGTCACAGAGTGGGCAGAAGTTTCCTGAAAATAAGCCAGGAGCTTCAATCATCATTCCAGATGCCGCAGGCACATCTCAAAGGCTGGCCGGCTGGCTACTTACTATATTTCTGAGAAGCAAACCCACTGAAACCTTCCTGCCCAAATGCAAACTGCTCCTACTTCTACTCTTACAGAAAAAATAAGAATGCCTACAAAAATAAACTACAGTCCATGTGGGTCTTACAATTCCACTATAAGGAGGCACTTCATTTTTACCTTTATTGCAAGACTTGTAACAAAATAAAAAACTGACCAGATAGGGAAAAGTGAGAAAGAGAAAAAGATAATTTGCCTGTAGAAGTATAAGACAGAAAAACCTATCCCGCTAATCTGGCAAGTGGGGTAAACTCAATTTCCTACTGCGGTCTAGTCATTTACCCCTCTCCTTATCATCCATACCCCTTCGATTCAGATCCTGAACTGAGACTGAGGAGGAGGCAGAGGAGGCCATCTAACCCAAAGTATTTGTTTTTTAGGCTATGTCTACAGTACAGCCCATGCCAGCAAAATTTATGTCGCTTAGAGCTGTGAATATTGCACCCCCATGAGCAACATAAATTACACCAGCATAAGCACTCATGTGTACAGTGCTATGTTGGCAGAACAGCGTCTCCCACTGACATAGCTTATGCCGCTCATGAAGGTAGATTTTTTATGACAACGGGAGAGGTCTCTCCTGTCGGCATAGAGCGTCTTCACCACATGCATTGCCCTGGCACAGCTGCACCGATACAGCTGCATCATTGCAGTGCTGTACATATAGATATGGCCTAAATCAGGCCATGATCCTGTCTTAAATTTTGTACCCTCTTCTCCACTACTGGTAAGGATCTTTAGACAACAGTTTAGAAATAACCCCTGGAACAATTTATAGTGCTTATTATATGGAAGTCCCAAACTCTCTCACTAAGAGGCAGTGTTGACTTTTCTTTGTTAACCGCTGTAAAAAGCAACCCTACTTTCCCTGATTTCACATACCAAAAGCTTCCATAGTTTATGATTTCACTGGTTCTTGGCCATGACACTGGAGTTGCACTATAGCTTGGAATCAGCAACACTGCTCAACTGCCTCATAGACCATCACTTCATTCTGTGATAACATTTCCTTACAATAGTTGTGATCACCTTGAGAATAGCTTCAAACTACATTCACCATAAACAACGTTGCAACCTCAATTGTTTTGTACCTTTAGCAAAGAGTTTGGCACAATCATGACACAGTGAGAAGTCATGAGACCACTGTGCATCCCATCCTTTGCCTGGAGTTGTTGAACCACAGCTCTTGCAGCGAACACATTTGGTACAGATCTGTAAGAGGGGACAGAGATTTGACAGGAGTTAGCATCTTTGCTATCTTCTGAGGGTTCTAAAGATCCATTTCACAATTTTTATTATTTAACAGGGGTGTGTGTGTGTGTGTGTGTGTGTGTGTGTGTGTGTGTGTGTGTGTGTGTGTGTGTGTGTGTGTGTAAATCCCATATATATGCATCTTTGGGCCCATGTTGGATGGTGAGTCATTTCCCTCACTTCAGACAACTTCGGTAGCAGAGAAGATGCTTCCCTCCTTATGGTAAAAAGCTGACCATGCAACAGAAAATATGCTTCAGTCTAGCACTTTTGCCATTAGAAACTGTAGTACAATTAATCTCAAACCTTTCTTTAATTTGGAAAAGGAACAAACATACATACATGGTATTGACAAGGACAACATTCTTAAGACATTCCGTACAACCTCTTGTTTTAGATCAGGGCTAATGTAGAAAGTTGACAAAGCCATAGGTATAGCACCATAAAACCCTTATTTATATTACAGTAGTATACAAAATGTGCTAGCCACTGTACAGAGGAAGACAGTCCCTTCCCCAAAGAGCTAACAACCTGAAATACAAGGAACAGTCTAGCACACTAATCCCATTCACACCCATCACCATAACAATGTCCACTGACAGTAATGTCAGAATGGAATCTCATGTGTTTACTTACTAATATAAGGGAATTCCCTGGCCCCTGTCCACTCAGTTTGCTAAGGAGGATTCATAATAAGGCTAAAATACAGGTGTCTCCTCTTGTATCCCTGCCCTTCTTCATTCATACAATGCTAGAGAGTTCATTCACCATGAGAGCATTCAAAAGCCAGTCTTTAATGATAAAACTTTTTCAAATTTACCTTATAAAACAGTAATCATCCTTTAATAGGCTGTACATAGAATTTGTAATTCTGTCATAGTCTAAGAAATCCCATCATGTATCAAAGACCTGCAGACTGACTAGCTTGAGCTTTGGCTGGTCGCTCCTAAAGAATATAAGTCAAGCAGAGCAAACTCACCCAAACTTTCTTTTTCTTGGTGGGTTTTGTTGGGTAGTTTGGTCCCAGGCACTCAGGGTGATAGCTGTTTCGGCACTTATTACACTCCAACAACTGCTACAGAAATGCAAAAATCCATTTTACACTAGATTCAATCTTCACTGTGCCACTATGTACGTTAGTCAATTTGAATTCACCAGAATGAGAATACTACGCTGCCATGTGCACAAAACATCCAGTCGTTTGTTAAATGATTTAGATAAATTAAACTAAACAGTTCCTGGAAGTAGGGAACTCGGATTATTTAGTCTGCAGAAGAGAAAAATGAGGGGAGATTTGATAGCTGCTTTCAACTACCTGAAAGGGGTTCCAAAGAGGATGAATCTAGACTGTTCTCAGTGGTACCTGATGACAGAACAAGGAGTAATGGTCTCAAGTTGCAGTGGGGGAGGTTTAGGTTGGATATTAGGAAAAACTTTTCCACTAGGAGGGTGGTGAAGCACTGGAATGGGTTACCTAGGGAGGTGGTGGAATCTCCTTCCTTAGAGGTTTCTACCGTCAGGCCTGACAAAGCCGTGGCGGGGACGATTTAGTTGGGGATTGGTCCTGCTTTGAGCAGGGGGTTGGACTAGATGACCTCCTGAGGTCCCTTCCAACCCTGATAATCTATGATTTTATGATTCTATGATGGACAACAAAAACAGCACTCTCAAAATGGTCACATTTGTTATTCTTAGTACCTTTGTTGCCTGGTGCTGTCTCCCACATACATGACAGAACTTGCAACGACGACAGCACCAGTTTTCCAACTGGTCCTCCAGAGGGCGCTCACTCTCTTCTAAACAGAACTTGTGGAAGGGCTCACAACAGACCTGACAATACACGAACTACAAGGGGGAAAAACATCAGCATGTCAAACACTGTTGACTTCTCAACCAAACCCAACTGCTCTCTATTCTGTTCTCTAATTCTGGTTTAGAATTCATAGAACAAGTATTTGCATTCAGATATTTTACACTGGAATTCACACATATAAACCATTTTAAGCACCCATGTAGCAGTTTTAATCACACTGTTAAACAGAATAACAACTGGAATAGATTAAATATTTTGGATGCTTTTCTATATTTTCATATATATTGTATTTTGTGTTGTAACTGAAATCAAAGTGTGTATTTTTATTATAAATATTTGTATTGTAAAAAAAACAAAAAGTATTTTTCAATTCACCTCATACAAGTACTGTAGGTGCAATTTCTTTGTCAGGAAACTGCAACTTACAAATGTAGATTTATTTTGTTACAGAACTGCAGTCAAGAACAAAACAATGTAAAACTTTAGAGCCTACAAGTCCATTCAGTCCTATGTCTTGTTCAGCCAATTGCTAATACAAACAAGTTTGTTTACATTTGCAGGAGATAATGCTGCCCTCTTCTTATTTACAATGTCACGAGACAGTGAGAATAGGCATTTGCATGGCATTTTGTAGCTGGTATTGCAAGGTATTCACGTACCAGATATGCTAAACGTTCATATGCCCCTTCATGCTTCGGCCCCACCATTCCAGTAGGACATGTTTCCATGGTGATGATGATCGTTTTTATAAAACATAATGCGCTAATTAAATTTGTGGACTGAACTTCTTCGGGGAGAACTGTATGCCCCCCTGCTCTGTTTTACCCACATTCTGCCATATATTTCATGTTATGCAGTCTCAGATGATGACCCAGCATATGTTCATTTTAAGAACACTTTCCCTGCAGATTGACAAAAGGCAAAGAAGGGTACCAAAGTGAGATTTCTAAAGAAAGCTACAGCACTCGACCCCAAGGTTTAAGTATCTGAAGTGCCTTCCAAATCTGAGAGGGAACGAAGTGTGGCGTATGCTTTCAGAAGTCTGAAAAGAGCAACACTCCAATGCAGTAACTACAGAACCCAAACACCAAAAAAGAAATCAACCCTTCTGCTGGTGGCATCTGACTCAAATAATTAAAATGAACATGCGTCGCGTCCGCCACTGCTTTGGATTGTTATTGAGAAGAACACCGTCATCAGCATGGATGCATGTCCCCTGGAATGGTGGTTGAAGCATGAAGGGACATATGAATCTTTAGCGCATCTGGCATGTAAATATCTTGTGACGCCAGCTCCAAGAGTGCCACCTGAATGCCTGTTCTCACTTTCAGATGAACATTGTAAACACGAAGCAGGCAGCATTATCTCCTGAAAATGTACTAACTAACTTGTCTGTCTGAGCAATTGGCCTGAACAAGAAGTGGACTGTGTGGACTTGCAGGCTCTAAAATTTTACATTGTAGAAAAAAACTGCATTCAAAAATAAAACAGTATTAATTCTACATTTGTATGTTCAACTTTCATGCATAAAGAGTGCATTCCAGTACTTGTATAAGGTGAATGAAGAATACTATTCTTTTTGTATAGCGAAAATACTTGTAATCAAAAATAATATAAAGTGAGCACTGTATACTTCCTATTGTTGTAACTGAAATCAATACATTTTGAAAATGTAGAAAACATCCAAAATATTGAAATAAATGGTATTCTATATTGTTGTTTAACAGCACGAATTATCACACGATTAATTTTTGTAATCGTTTAACAGCCCTACTCACAAGTTTCAACTGATGTCCTGTTCTGCCTAGGTGGTCCCAAAGCACTACAGGTACTTTTTTTCAGGGACAAACATATCCCCTACTGCATGCAACCCTTAACAGGCTGAGATACATGTGAGGCAAAATTTTCAAAAGCATCTTCATCTCACTGACTTTCAATGAGATTTGTGTTCCTAAGTCATGTTTGAAAATGGGACTAAGGTGTTTTTAAAAGTGTTACCCTAATACCTAATACAGATCAGATTGCTTCTTTTGGAGAACTACAGAACTCTTGAAACAGTAGATGATTTTATATATCATGTGTTTAGGTACTGTGGGACACAACAGAGTTATAAAAGGATGGAGTTAAAGCTTCTAGCCTGAATTTCCTCTTATTTAACATGATTTAACAAAAAGGAAATGCATACACAATTGCTGAATATTTTGGTGCTTGTAAACATTCTAAGATCAACAACAGAACAAGATGCTTTACCTCCACATGTCCACTGCTGGCACAGAGAAAGCAGACCACTCTGGGAGTGATAGGTACCGAGGTTAGAATGCCTAGCCCACCCATCTCCCAAACGT